>NC_081526.1:15303232-15988232 GCF_030273125.1 Centropristis striata
AACGGACTACTAACCAGTGGTTGAAGAAGAAATCAGATCCCTTACTTAAGTAAAATTATTAATTCCACACTATGAAAGCCCTGCATTCAAAACGTACTGAAGTACAAAAGTATCAGCATCAAAATGTACTTAAAATATCAAAAGTAAAAGTACTCACAGAACTCAGATTGTCATATAGAATTTAAATAAACTTTTAGATTATTATTATTGATGCATTTATGTAAGCAGTTCTAATTTACTCAAGGTAGGGCTCATTTAACAACTTGTCAAAATGTCTAATCGCTTTAAATTGATCATGTTTTTCATGTTATACCTCATCCTGAAAAGTGACTAAAGTTGTCAGCTAAATGTAATGGAGTAAAAAGTACAATATGTGCCTCTAGTAGTGGAGTACAATTATAAAGTTACATAAAATGGAAATAGTCAAGTAAAGTAAGGTACTTGAGTAAAAAGTACAGTAATTGAGTAAAAGTACTTAGTTACTTTCCAGCAATGAATGCGCTCTCTCTCTCTCTCTCGCGCGGAGACACACACACACACACACACACACACACACACACACACAGCCTGTGTCTTCACTGGAAGATCAGTGCACTGAGGCAAACAACAAAGGCCAATTAAGCCCTAATAAAATATTAACCTGCTGATAATACACAATATCCACACAGTTATGAGACGAAACGGGGATTCCAATTAAACTGGAAGCCGATACTTATGGCGTAATGTGAACGGGATGAATTCAATATCGAGTGGACACGCAGACGAGCAGGCAGGCAGGCAGGAAGATAGAGAGATGTGGCGGCGGCAGCAGCAGCTAAAAAGTCGAGGAGGGGGAGAGGAGAGCCTGGCAGTGGAGAGCTTTTACAAGCCGTTATCTAATTCCCCGGAGAGGAGGACTCTTGCGCCCGGAAGAGGCTGAGAAGCGCGGCCCCTGGATCGATTTTCTGCGCTGTGCTGTTTTCCCCCCCCTCCTCCTCCTCTTCCTCCACCTCCCCCCTTAAGGCTAGGACACCTCCCTCTCTTTCTCTTCCCTTCACACACAAACACACTCAGTCAGAGCCATGAGGCAGGCCCACAAGCCTCTGGTCTCTACCCCCACATGCTGGAAATTAATTACTCACCAGAAAGACCCCGAGGCGTGCAAGCTCTAACGCAGGCATTTTAAACAATTCAAATGAAAATCACGAGAGCCCCCCGGTGGTATTTCATCTCATACGTGTGTGCGCGCACTCGCAAGTTGAATATAATACATATAAGAGCCAAGTTTCCACCGTGTAACGTACGCTGGCTGTATGTGATCAACTGAACGGAGAGCGCGGTCGCATTTCCACATCACAGCGTAAACCCAAAGGCAAACATTAAGCTTAACCCCATTAATGTCTATCATGAAGGGAAGCTGTGACATCACCGGCCATGCCAAGCTCTGCCTATTGTCATCTCAAGTGTGTGTGTGTGTGTGTGTGTGTGTGTGTGTGTGTGTTGGGATGAATGTGTCATTGGGAGAGAGGGAAAAGGGCAACCCAGGAGCCTGACGGATGCTAAGTGGAAAAGGAGATTTGCCGGAGGCATTGTGGGTGTATTTTTGGGGGTAAAAAAAGGTTCCAGAAAATGCGTTTAAAAGAATGCATGCAGCCGGTAATCTCACATAAAATTTAGGTGAGGTGTAGAGGCAGGCATTTGAGGAATTTCAGTGCGCAGAGAGACAGGATGTGGAATAGGAGGAGTGGAAGGAGGAGGAAGAGCCCGGCTAAAGAGCCTGGTGTTTTTAATCACAGTCCTCCCGTGTCAGAGGCCCCTGCGCTGCTCGGGAAGCAGAGGGGAATGAAACCGTAATTATGTGTGGCGGGCGCAGCGGTCCCAACGTTAATGACGCACGCTAGATTACAGACGGTTATCAGGAGCCCCTTCAGCACCCTCTGCACTTACCCCCACTCAGAGAGAAACCTGCGCTAAAAATAACAACATGAGGGTTTTCCTAAATGCACTTGAACACCAAATTCAAGGACTTCTGAACAAGGTCTTTTTTGGAGTAAAAAATCAAGGACTAAAACTTTTTAAAATTCAATAAAAAAAAAAAAATTAAATGAGATTTTTTTTTTTTCACACAGTTATCCATCACAGTGTTTTACTCGTGAAGTGAAGTTCAGTTTGTTATTTAATTATTATATTTTGTTCTAAAATACATACAGGGTTCCTCCCTTTATCATCACATCTAAATCTATAGTTATCCCTGCATATTGACACTCCCTGTCTATATTAACTTTGATTCTACATTATGATTGTGATAAGTTTTTTAATGCTAATTTTGGGATCAACAAATTGCAACAGATTGCTCGTCTGGTGTGAGACACCTGGACACAGCAAAGAGATTTGACAACAGGATTGTTACAATTGAATTAAAAAAGATAACATAACACGATTATGTTGCGAGTCAAGTAGTTTCCAATGAATATATTCATGCAAATTCCTAATGGTGAAAACATAATGGCTAAAATTAAGCATTTTCCAAAATTTTGAGACCTCGTATTATTGTTTCCAACTTTTAATCTCAACATGTAAAACATCATGGAGAAATCCTTGAAGAACAAGAAACGTGTCAATTTAAAAATCTACAATTTCATCACAGCTAAGCAAACTGGAATCTGGTGTGATACAAGAGAAATCTTAAGAACAGCTATGAAATGGCACTTTTGGTGAGATTGTTCTGGCAACCAAAATGCCATATTTTAATTATTTTCTTTAATTCCTTCTTCAAATGTTTTGACAGCCCAAACTGTTTTTCTTAAATCCAGAAGCAAAGATTTTCAGGGACAGTTGAAAACCTCGAAGCAACAAGTCAAGAAGCCAGAAGTAAACGCTGAGGGCTCTGAGCTACTCAGTATCTGGCAGCTGGAGAGTCGATCCCTACAAAAGGAGTCGTATGTGTTTTGTCAAATCCATGTGTCGCGCCTGAGAGCTCTTGAGAGACAAACCAAACTGTCCTTGCAGCCTGCTCACAGTGAGGATGTTTTGCAGGATGTTGGCGATTTGTAAGAAGTAAAATTTGGAGGATACTCGGCAAATAGAGGTCACACTCACTAAGGAAAAAGGCTGCGCGTGTGGGCACACACATATATGCAGACACACACTGCATTGTAACTCAAGGCAAGGCTTGTGTCGATCAGTAAACAAACACCCTGGGACGATAACGAACAAGCAGCTAGCTGTTTGCTCAGCCAGCTTTGTTGCTACCCGACGGGACTAAGCTGCTGTGTGTGCAGTTGTGCAAATGTGTTAAGGGGTATGTGTGTGTGTGTGTGTGTGTGTGTGGCCGGACTTAAACACCCTCTCCTGAATATCCTCCTGCTGACCTGTGCTGCTGCTGCTGCAAGACCTTGCGGGGTCTGTGTGTGTACTCATGCATGACCACAAACAAATTTTCTGGAGACACACAGAGACGTGTCACAACCATGTGACTGACGGCCCTGATAACTGCCAACACTAGTTATGTACGTCATCACTCCAGCCACACACACACAGAGGCTGATAGCAAGGAAGGGGGATGGTGCCAGGCTGAGTCAGAGTCAGAGTCAAAGTGAGAAAGAGATAGAGAGAGAGAGAGAGAGAGAGAGAGACATAGAGACAGAGAAGACAGAGAATGGCGATCGCAGGAAACTACATTCGGAACAGTGTGTGTGTGACACAGTAACGGGAGAACATGTGAGGTGCAGAAGGAGGGAGATATGGCGAAGTAAATGTAAATGACCAGAGCCAGCGGTCTTCAGACACCCAGCAGGAATCGCTTTCTCTAGTTTACACCTGCTGCTACACACACATACTCACACACACACATATATATATGAGCCAGAGCTCGCTGGTTTGGCAAGCACGATCAGGGAGGCTGTTGTTGTTGTTTTAAAGCATCGCAGCGCGTGCATAAACTCTCATAAATATTCATGTCCATGATCCTGGCTTGCTGCTTTATTCATGCTGTGCATGAGTACAAGAGTGAGAGAGACAGAGGGAGAAAGAGAGAAAGAGAGAGGGGGGAGAGAGAGTGCAAAGTAAAAGGCAGAGTGAAAAACAGATGGAAACCAGGAGAGTGACTGGGAAGGAAAAAATACGGGGAAACGGAGAGTGTGATAGAAACCATTGCTGACTTATTTACACTCTGTATTACACATTGCAATTAGCCCATATGAAAAGTGTGTGTGTGTGTGTGTGTGTGTGTGTGTGTGTGTGTGTGTGTGTGTGCGCGTGTGTATGTGTGTGTGTGTGTGTGTGCGCGTGTGTGCGTCACACATTTATGCACACATATGTAGGGGTTATGTCAGTTCAGTGTGCAGTAATTACATCTGCCACTTAGGGGCAGCATCTACATAACCTTAACCCTAACCTGCCCCCGCCCCCCCACACACACGCACACAGACACACCTCACCCTGCAGCGTGGAGGTGTAACAGCACAGCGGAGACAGAGGAGGATGGCTAAGGAAACGGAAAGTAAGACAACCAGGGATTTCTGCTTTTAACTTTTCATGAGTAGCGCGGTGACACTGATCACCTCTGTGGAGGATGCTGGGTGGATTTTAAGGCTTTACATTTTAATGATTTGGCGTCTCCATAGTTATGCGTGATGTGTGGGCAGGCAGTGTCTTGTTGGAGGACACTTGAGCAAGATGAAGCGTCTGTCACTAGCAGGCCAGATGCAATGATAGTCCCAGAGAAGAAACACTTCCCATTACCAGCATTTTACAAGAAATCCATTATTCCGTTCAAAGGGGCACTCAAACATTTTAGTCTCGCTAGCTAGCTACAACCCCAATTGCAAAAAAGTTAGGACTTTGTAAAATATAAATAAAAACCGAATGCACTTAAATTCAGAATTCAGAGTTTATATTTACAAAAATAAAAGTTTCTTGCAGAACTTAAATTATGCTTAACAATTTATTGCATTATTTTTTTTTTACGTCCGAACTTTTAGTTTCAGAAGAGAGAACCACACTGAGGATGCATTCACATTGGATTCGGCAGTGCAGCAAATCACAAATAACCCCCTTTATTTGAGTGGGGGTAGTGCGCAGGGCTGCAGAGGTCGCTGAAAAAAAGCAGAGTTGAAACAGATCCAACTTTTGGAGACACGCAGCCAGATTTCATGCTTCGACAACAACAACATGAATGGTTTCTAGGAGGGAATTTCCTTTATCTCCCTCCTCTCGTGTCTCATGAACTTGTTCAATTCGAGCATAACCCAACATGGTAAAATGAGAGGCGAGCCCTTTAATCAACTATCAGAAAACTCATTTAGTCTCTCCCCGTTTCCCTACTCCTCACGTCCTGTTTCGTGATCTCACTTCTTTAGGTATTCATATATTTTAAAGGTAGCTTCTCCTGTCCCCTTCTGTTCCAGTAAGGTCAAGAGCAGAACGGAGAGGCATCACAGCTCCCAGATTTTCAAAACACACGTATACGTGTGCAGTGCACCTACATTTAAATATACATGCACAGGCGCACACACATTGAGAAGCATAGGTGTCACAAGGTCAAATTGTTCCCTGCTGTTTGACACTTACCCAGCATGACCACAAAAGCTAATCCTGCACATACTCTAATCCTCACGCCCTGTGTGTGCGCGTTTGTATGTGTGTATATGTGTGTGAGGCGAGAAATGTGATTTTCAGACAGGCCATTACCTTTCGTCTCTCTCTCTCGGGGTTGAAAGTTCCCAACCACGACTGCATCTGTGCAGAAAAGACACAAAATGAAGAGGAAAGGTCAGGGCAGTTACTTTGGCAGAAAAAAAATAATTTAAATAAGTTGTCTTTTCCTAGAGAGGGGTGGCAACAGGTTTAGAGGTGAGTGCCTGCAGTGACAAGCTGGAACAAATATCACATTGGTTATCACACAAACCCCGTCTCCCTCCACCTTCTCACCAATCCCTGTAAAATTGCCTAATTCACACAGAGCTTAGAGGCAGAGGGGAGCACTTAGACTGCTCCGAGAATCTCGTAAAAAGAGGGAACTGATCAGCTTCAGCGCACACAAAATGACACGAGGAAGAAAAAGAAGGCAAAGGGTGTAGAGAAAAGGGGAGACATTTTTTGAAGAAGTGTTAAAGGAAAAGGAAAAAGTGGAGCAAACATGGCAGATCTGAGCTCTCTAGAGAGAACGTGGGAATACTTTTTGCTCTTCCTCTGTCTCCTCTCTCGGGGGAATGCAGGGAAAATGTCAACAGACACGCGCAGGAAGACACACACACACTCACAGTGACGCACACACCCATGCACAAGACTGGGATTTGTGATGGTGGGAGAGGGGCGGGGGGCCGTAGGAAACCAGAAGGTTTATGTAACCCAAGACATCATAGACAAATCTCTAGAGGCCCAGTGTGAGCTTCACATGCACTCACAAAGAGACTGCATGAACGTTATGCACTAACAGCTCCTCTGTTCTGCAATTTATTAACTCAATGTTGCCATGGTTTCTCTGCGCTGACGTGATTGTCATTGTAAATCTGTGTGTGACCGTGGTGTGTTTGTGCAGAGAAAGAAAAAAAAAATAGCCATTTGAACTCGTTCCAGAGCACCACTATCCATCAAAATCAACAAACACTCATAAAAAAAAAAAGGAAAATCATTAGGCTTCTGCCAGGTCTCCAGTGTCCGTACGCAGCTTTTGTTGCAATCTCTTTTAAACCATGCCACCAAAAGTCGAGCAATTCAGACAGTTAAGTGTTGAGGCGTGAGGCTTAGGAGGGAAGGAGTGGGCATGTACAAATCACATCCATAAAACAAACACACCAGCACACTCCCAGACCTCTCTGTCTGGCCTGATAATGACTCATTAGCTTTCAAATCCCTCTAGTTAGTATGAGCTCACACAGTCACTCAGAATGTGTCCGTGTTTTTCTAAATAATCCTGTTGTAAATGGACATGGACTTGGTAAACTAATGAGCTACGGAGTCTTTTTCTCCCACGATCCTCCCTCTTTCTCCTCCGTCTGTCTCTGGAAAGCGGAGAAACTTCTGCGTCCAGCTAACATCCCACCTCTCTTCACTCAGCCTCCACGTCTTTATCCCTTTCCCCGATGCGTCGCCACCTACCCTGCTTTCAAAGCTTTTGAAATTCTTTCAAGTGAGACAGCCTGCAGCTGGAAAGAGATAAGGCTTGAGCTCTTCATAAATATGATAGAGAAAGCAAAACGGCGGAGTGAAGGGGGAGAGAGACGTAGAGACGAGAAATGGGAAAGGGGGGCAAAGTGAAAATGCACGCAAAGGGATAGAGAAGGAGAGACAGAGAAATGGAGGTGGAGAGGAAAAGAAAGTGAGAGGGAAAACAAGAGAGGTGGAAAGCAGAGATACAGAGAGAGAGAGAGACAGGCGGTGGAAAGAGAGACAGCTGAAACCTGTGAGCTGAATGAGTGATGAGATGCAGGTTGCAAACCAGCTACATTCAATTCATTCTCTTTATCACATTCATGATAAAGAGCTGTGGAGTCTTTCTTCCTCTCCCTTCCCTTCAGCTACCTGCTGTCTCCAAAGTCTGCAGCCCAGCTATCTTTAATCTGTCTCACCGTCCATGCGCTCTCTCTGGCAACCAAACAAAGAATGCAAACATTCAGGAAGACAGTTTAATGTGAGTCTGATGCGGCTTTAACCCGATTCCCCCTCACTCTGTTTTTGCCTCTGATAACTAACATCCGAAACCCATAAACACACTGTTGTAACACATGTCTGCCACCACCTTTCCACTGGCACTGCAGCCACATTGTGTCGTCAGATCGGGGGAATGAAAGCTATGTGAACTGTGTGGAATGCTGCCCGTGGGCTCTGACTGCACCCTTACAATGGAAAAAAACACAAAGAGCTACGAGCCAACATGGAGAGGACAGCAACTAAGTGGTAAACCAATTAATCAACTGATTACCTTCAAATTGACCATTAAGGGAGAAATACACCCAGCCCACAGTGACGTCTAAAACATAATTTATTTTCCAAACAAAAAAACTCACTTATAATCATATTAAAACAGAGAAAAGCAGGGAATCTTCACTTTTAAACAGCTGGAAGTGAGTGGTGGACATTTTTAGCTTGATAAATTACTTAAAGCCACAACGTGCAGAATTAGAATTAGTTCCTCTCACTAGCATGAAAAATAGCCCTAAAACACATAAACAGAGACATTTCTACACACAAAAATGTTATCTGAACAATCAGTAGCTTTAAACAATAATTCAGGCTTATTACGACTTGGATCTTATTTTTATAGTTGCGGTCCCCCCCCCCCCCCCAAATTAGCCACATTCGACTTGCCAGGATATTTACTGAGATGTCTAAGTTAACTAAAAACAGTCAACCGTTTTTTTGTGTGTTTTTCTCTCATTCATATTTAAATGAGCATTGTTAGAGTGAGCCTGAGATCTAAGCTTACTGCTCTGGAATTGTTGTGCAGATTCCATTGAAGACTGTGTTTTAAAAAAACACCCAGGTTAACAAAAAGAAACTGACTGGATCAACTGTGACCTACTAGTGTGTTTTACCTGATCAGTATCTCAGACAACCTGTCTAAACTGTTGACTTACTTCTATGTGTGTAACTGAACAGTTGTGTTCTTTTTGCAGCAAAAGTACAGAGCGAAGACAAAAGTTCTCATAAATCAGATTTATCTTTTAATATTCCTTGATGATGAAAGCAGCTTTGTTTCTGCATTCATGCATATAAAACCTGTACTACAACTATGACCAAATAAATTATTGAAAAACACCAATTCTAATTGCATTCAAACCCTAGAACTGCTCCTTAATCTGATATAATATATCCCCCACATAAGGAATCATTTTTCTTGGCTATTTTTGTGAGAATTTTTACAGCATTCCTTGCAGACAGATAAACACAAGAACACACAAACAACAATCCTGTCCGAGTTCTCAGAGATGTCACCTTTCACTAATGTCACTTTTCTGAAAGGTCACAACGCACTTGGATTCAGCTAAACTGCCAGTGTCTTGGGCGGCTGCTGCTGCTGCTGCTGACTGAACGCATGTGGAGCACTCACCCTCGCATTGGCCACGCAGATGATCCTGGCGTAGCAGCAGATCATCAGGAAGATGAGGCTGAACAGAGGCACATACCATCTGCAAAAGCACAAACACAAGCAGCTCGTAAGAAAACTACAAATGAGCAATGCTATTAAAAAATCATTCCTGTTGGGTTTTCTCTGGTCTCCATGTAGTTCTGTTCCAGGAGGAAACACAGAAGGTGCAGAGGACTCTTTAGGCCAAGAGAAAACATCAAATGAAGGAAAAAAAACCCTCACAGGGTTTAATTAATTTTTAATCCACAATTAGAGTGTCATATATCCTAATGAAATTCATACCGTGATAGGATGTAATAATATACTAGGTGTCCGATGTTGATATTAGGGCTGTCTAAACTGATTACTGAGAAACTCATTTAATAAGATTTCCTCTGCAGGACTGCAATCTGAGAAGACCATGCTTGCAAGATAGGATTTCGTGTCTGGACAAAAGCTTTTCCAATTTAATCTCACTAAAAACTATTGTTATTCAGCATTTAAATCATTTTTTGTTTTTTTTCTTAAAGTAAAAAAGCACCTTGTTGTTGCAACCTTTTTTCCGCCATGTTTGACTGTGGTGACCTTTAACACATGTGTCCTTCTGCTCAATGTCTTCATATGGTCGACAGCTTGCCGTGCTGCCCTGAGGCTCCTATATCCCACCCCTTTTTACTCCTTACTAACTAGCTAGCTAATGTCAAGCTATATCTCTTATGGCAGATCACCGATATGGTTACTTATAACGCGAATTTTTGAGCTAGAATGAAAATAGACCTTTTCTATGTGAATTGTGCATCAATTTTACAAAGATATGACTATGCAAACATACATACTTAAAGATTATCTTACATTATTATGCACAAAACGCATTACATTGTCACTCCAATATTAGCAATAAATAGTAAGTAAAAAAATATTGAATACAGTTAATAGCTACAGAAACATCAGTACCGTAAGTTCAGTATCAGTCAATTGCTGATTATTTAAATAAAGAAACAAAAATATCTTCCTTTATAATCTTTCTATATATTTTTATGTATTATGTGTGCTGTAAAAAAGGTTTACATATAGATGCATTTCGTAAAACATACATTTTAATAAGCCAGTAGCGACCGATAATATTCACTGACTGATATATCGGTCTGGTTCTAGGGCTCCCTTAGAAAAGAGTTTCTTGATCTCAGTGGCACTTTCTTGGTTAAATAACAGTTTGATTAGGTATATAAAAGAATCTCCCTAAGAACTCTTTGAAGGAGTCAGATTGACCACTAGCACACATTCAAGAATATATAGATGAGACGGTTACGCTGGTGGACACTGGACAGCATTATTCTAAATAGCTGATGCATAGCGGACATGCAATTTGTACATAACCACCAAAGAGTGGAGCAGGCCTGACTCAGCACCTCTGGACCTTACTGTACATAGTTTCATTGAGTAGAGATTTATAGACTAAGAACAAATGTCACAACAACCGGAAATGCATGGCATTCTTATTGGATGAAGGGTTGACAATCAAGGGAGGCGCAGACGAGAATAACATGTCAGGTATTTCTGAGCAGACTAAACGGAGCGAGACGAGCAAAGGAAAACGGGGGTGATGGATTTGTTGGAATGGCAAGCCTTGTGTTATGCAACCTCTTGGGAGGTGATGTAAGCTCGGAGGAGTTTCAACCTCTCCCAGTAATCATGAAACAGGCCTTTGTCTCGCTTTGATAGACAGGTTCCTGGCCACCACGTTGCTGTTCAGCCTCAGTGACTCTGATCCGTTGAGACCGCGCTGTGCGACACCCAAGTCCTCCTGAGCACCTGGCAGAGGCTGGAAGGCACCGGCCAAATGCATAGCACATTCAATTGTGCAGAGAAAGAGAGTCAAGATTAATCACAGGCCTAATCATGATCCAGAGGAGAAAAAAGTTCAGAGACTGAATGTGTCTCTGACCCATAAATACGGGGACACGCATGGATTCAAAGGAAAAATGTATTGGGAATAAAAGTCCAACACTGTGCCTGAAAAGTCCTTGACGTGTGCTAAAAACTGCAACTTTTAACAGCATCCTAAAAGGCAAATAGTAGGTCCTTGGCCTAATTTAACTTTGTCCACACTTGTCTTCCAAGCCTGCGGGTCGAAAGAAACCTCACTGAGCATTATCAAATTAAACTTTTTATTGGCAGGGGAATCTGAGATGGTAGGCGTTTGTTTCACAGCAGGAAACATGAGCAGGGAAAGGCGGCTTTACACATCATGTTGCTTCATGTCTTGTAAGATACATCAATATACAAAGAATCCCCACTTTGAACATGCGTGTGAGTGCATGTGCGCGTCCACACAGGTTCAATAATGGCATGGGACAATGATGAAAGCGTTTCAGAGGGGGACCTGAGCGAGCGTCACCTCGATGTGATTTAATAACCCGCTCTCCGGAATAAACAGCGTCCAATTACGCCAGCGCACGTCCCGTTAATGATGGAGAGACGAGGTGGGGGGTGGGTGGGTTGGTGGAGAGGGGAAAGGAGGGGGTGGCCTTTTTAACGATAGCGTGGGGGGCTGCGAGGAGGAGAGAATGACGGGCGGCAGCTACAAAGTGCTCTAATTAGCATGATAATGATCTGCCATTAGAGTCCGCTGTGCTCTACAGCTGAGCACTACCCGGAGAGAGAGAGCGAGAGCAAGAGGGAGACGGCAGGGAAAGAATGAGAGAAAGAGAGAGAATGAAATAGAGGCAGAGGGAGAGAGCAGATTCTGAGTGGGTGGGGGATGATAAAAGTGAAGACGAGAATAGAGGTAAGGATGGAAAGGTGGATGGATGACGGCAGATTGTGGGTCAGGACCAGAAAGAGCAGAAATAAGAAAGAAGCAGCGGGTGATTAAAAGACAGGGAGAGGGATAAGGTCACGGTGAGAATGAAAGGAATAGCAGAAAGAGGCTGCAGCCAATAGATCGACGAGGGAAGGGTGGATAGAAAGACGGATAACCACAGAGGGGTTCTGAGAGGACAACAGTGAGCGAGGCTGGAAGCCTGAAACTGGCAGAAAGAAAGATCATCACAGACGCGCAC
This sequence comes from Centropristis striata, assembly GCF_030273125.1. NCBI lineage: Eukaryota > Metazoa > Chordata > Actinopteri > Perciformes > Serranidae > Centropristis > Centropristis striata. Next base: position 15,315,344 of record NC_081526.1, read on the forward strand.
AGATTCAATCTCTCGGCCTCAGCCTGGCCCTCCCTCCAGTACCACTCTGAAGTGAAGAATGAGGCTCGGATGAAAGAAGCCTTAATTGAAGTGCTCAGGAGGAGATGGGAGTACTGTAGGGACCCGTCTGTGCAGGTTAGCGCTCAACTTTGACAAACAAGATCCTACTGCTGAGTGAAAGATCACGATCTACCTGTTCAACCACTCAGGCAGGGACACGGCAACCCAGAGGACAGTAAGGAAGGAGGAGACACAAAGACCAGGAAGAGCAAGGTGTGCAGGGTGCGTCTCACCACATGCATTAATGAAAAAGTTAAAAGGAAGCAGGAGAAAAGCTTCATTTCAAATCGCATACTTTTTATTTTACTTTTAATACGTACTGCAGCTGCCCTTACAAAGTACATAATGATGCATGCAGTATGCATACAATTGGGGTATTCGACGTGCTCCTTGAACTTTGACCCTCTTGCTGATATATCTGTCGCAGTCTGTACCGTGAAATTTCAAGTAATAGCGGAAGCTCAGTCATTGTGACGTAGGATTTTGGGGTCAGAATAGCCAGAAAAACATGCTAGCTTGCATACTGCAAAATGCAACCAGATTTTCAGCATAATGCATTTCACATGCATACTTTGTTTTGGAACAGTTGAAAGTTTTGTACAAATTTCAGTCTTGGCCTGATGGTGGTGCTTGGTGTGAAGGTCAGTGATCACCAAAGTTCTTACAATTTATCATGAGGGGAAAATTAATGTGTGACTCACATTCTGTACATTCCAGCATTGCATTCCTGTCACCTCTCTACTTTGAACTATCTAGTAAAAGGCATGAAAACATCCCAAAACATTGTTTAAACCCTCCCAGTTTTTGAGGTATGTCTTCTGGGTGTCATCAATAATCATAAATCATCAATTTCTGCAGAAGATTTTGTTCCAGTCCATTTAAAGATATTTTACTAGATAAATAAAAACTTTGATCTGCTGGTGGCACTAAAGGAAAAATATCAGTTGGATACAAAGTCATTAAATTTCATGAATATCAGTAATAAATGTCATGGAAATCCACCCAATAGTTGCCAAGACATGTCAATAAAAAACAAAAAAACCTCTTGCAAAAGTCAAGGGATGACCACGTCATTAGGATTCATTCTCTGGGGAATTTGAATGCCTGTACAAAATTTAATGACAATCCATCCAATCAATGTTGAGATATTTCAATCTGGACCAAAGTGCTTGAGTGACAGTCTCTACCCTCCCTGGTAATTATAAGCTTTCATTTGTAAGCGTAATTTCTCAGTTTTTCAGTGGCTTGTCTGACCGCGGCCCATGATACACACCGATGGGGACCTCTAAGAGCGGTGACTCAGCTAAGCTTGAGTGCTTCCAATTGCTGACTCAACCCCTGAAATTCTGCACCTCCGTCACAAAACGCTGTCCTCTGCTTTTCATTCTCCTTCCTCTTTCATCCCCTCTAACACCGTCCTCCTCCTCCGAGCCTCCCCCGCCTGCTCTGTCCTGTCTGAGCCGCTTCGCTGAACTCTGATGAAGACACACTACGGGGCGTGGGCAGAGACGAGGGCAATCTATTTCTCTCACTCTTCTCTCTCCTTCCCGTCCTGCTATGCCGCCCCTCTTTCCTTCTCCTGCTGAGTAATTCCCTGTCTCTCTAACTGTACCATGTATGTCTCCCCTCCCACCTTTTCCACTTTTCACCTTTAATACTAAAACCTCCGCTCTCCTGCGCGTTTCCCAGCAATCTGTCAGCAGGGTGTGTGTGTTTTTGAGTGTATGTGTTTTTTTCCTTGACGTGGTGCTGCCTTGGCCTCTAATCTCTTGTCTGGTTTGATGTAATTAGAGCTAATGAAGATTCCCTGATCCTCTGAGCGACTCGTCCCCCTGGGCCACGACAGCGTGGAAAACTAGAAAGAGCTGGGGAGCAGAGGAGCACTGATAAAAGAAACACAGGCTCGTTTAGCGCAGCTGATAGCTATGTGTTGTTCTGCATCTGTGTGTGTGAGTGTTTGTCTGCGTGACTCTGTCTGTGTGTGTGCATGCTTATTTGTTTAGAAAGATTGATTCCCTGCTGATGCTGCGAGCAGCAACGCGATTACCTTGGCTCATAGCGAAGTGTTGCTGCGTGCATGTGCGTGTGTGCGTGGCTAAGCGTCTGTGCCGGGGGATTGGCAGAGCCCTTGCAGACTTAGGGCCAGTTGCAGAAAGCACTAGACAGGCATAATCCTTCATAGCCGTCCTAAACACTTAAATACACAGTGTAGCAACTCCCCTAAATCTGACAAGGCAGAGGCAGACACAAGCACATCCACATGTGTGCACACATACACACACACACATCTTGGCCTTAAACCAAGAGGGAAAAAACCCTGAAGGCTCCCCTGACATGCAACCCTTCACATTTCCCCACAGAGACAGCCCTCCTTCCCCCTCCTCCTCCCCATCACCCCCAGTGGTTGGAAGCTTTGATGCCGGCACTGAAAGGGTCTACTTACATCCCAAATCTCCAGGCTACGTGATCGTCTGTGATCCAGCTGGAGGAAGAGAGAGAGGGAGAGAGAGCGATGAGGGGGTTACAAAGGAAAGGGAGAGCGTGAGCGGAAGAGAGACTTGTGTGACTGCGGAGGGGAAAAGCTGTGCAGCTGTAGCTATTAATAAGCCGAGAGTGGAAAGAGAGAGCCGAGCCGAGCCCGGAGATTAAGGCTCTGTCCCAATTCTCATTCCACCGCCTCCTCTCCTCGGCCTCTTCCCCTTTTCCTCACCCCTTTAACTACCCTCCAAACAAATAATGCTTTTCCTATTCACCACGAGGACTGGAGAGTGTGAGGGGGCGTTTTCAAAGATGTGCTGATAATTGCCAATTTTGATCACATCAAATCTTATGAGGGAAGGAGCCTGTTTGGAGCTGGAATGAGGCCAGAGCTGTGGCCCTCCTTGAAAGGAAAGACATTTAAAAGAAAATCTGCTGTGGCTTGCGGAAAAATTATAAAAACTCTGCTCTAGCTGGACGGTCGGCTGTACTCACCACCAGGCTCCTGCGGGGCCGTAGTAACCCTTTAGCAGTGGCAAAGAGGCCATGACCAGAGGCACCCCCCACGCCGTCAGATGGTAGAACCTGATAAAAGGCAGACATTTATATCATTAGAAGCACAGACACCAGGGCGCTTTGCCCCTGGGAGAAAAGAAAAAAAACCTACGACTAAATCAATTCTTTTCTTCCTTCAGTTCATTCCTTTCTTGGCGCTCACATCAGGGGTCATTTTTCAGGTGCAGACAAATGCCTATACAGCCAGAGTGGCGATTACTCATGGTAATATAACCATAATTACCCTCACTGTTGTGGAAAAGATGACTTACAGAGGATATGTCTGCATCAAAAACACAAACAGGATGCAGATTCTCTCTCAGCGGGTGACATAACTTGTAGACAAAGCTGACTAAACTGAACTTTATTGCACATATAGATGTTTTTTAAAGGAATAAGGTGAAGAAAGCTGCAGAGGCTCATACTGGCTATTCATGAGAAATGACAGGATCACTGACGGCCTTCTGAGACGTTTGAAAAATCTCAATCACCGTACTTGGCTCTGTGTGTAAATGTATGTGTGTGTCAGACAGATGAGGTGTATGCTCCAGTGTCTTGGGTGTCGGTGTGGGCGTCAATACTTTATAGAGCGTACAGCATCGCCCGGTCAATAGAGTGAAAGTCCTGCCCTGACTTGTTCCGAGTGTGGTCAATCGAGCGCTGGCGACACGGCTGACACACACTCAATCCCTCTCGACTTGTGCGGCACACACGGACACACACTTTCCCTCTCTGATTTCACTGGGGCACACTGTATCAATTCCTCTCTGCCCTCATGTGATGGACAGCAGTGTGCAAGTGTGTGGGAGGCGGTGGAGAAAGAGTGACGGCTGGTGGTTTAAATAGAGCAGAGTAGTGGGTGGGAAAGAGACATAGGGAATGTATAGATCCAGAGAGAGAGAGAGAGTTTAGATTAAACACAAGTGGGAGTGGGAGAGAGAAATGGGAAAACAAGGGAGAATAGGTAGAAAAAGGAAATGGTGGAAGCGCTAAAAGAGAAAGCAACTGAGCGAGTAACGGAGAAAGAGAGAGCAAGAGGGAGGGAGAGTGAGAAAGAGACACAGACAAAGAGAGAGAGAGTGTGTGTGGTGGGAGGAGAGATATAAATGGTGAAATCAGTGCTGCCAGTCCGTGGCGTGACGATTGGTGCAGGGAGTGGGGAGGATGGGGTGGGGGGGGCTTGTCAGGAAATCAATGTCGAGAGCTCGCAGACCCGCAGACAGGCACACACACACACACAACACACACACACACACACACACACACACACACACACACACACACACACACACACACACACACACACAGACATGCTGCAGCGCATACACCACACACTCGCAGCGCTTTGAGAGGGAGATGACGAGGTCCGGAGCTGCGCACAACATGGGCTTAATGAGGCACAGCAGGGCTGCTATGCGCTGTGTATTTCGCACACCTGCGTGCACATCCAACACACGGGCACACACACACGGGCAAGCAAGTTCATATAGAAATCTCTCTCGTCTCGAGGCTCAATCTCATTTCTCACCGCCTCACGCCATTTCTCCTTTTTTTCTCTTCCAGTTCGCCTCAATCCGTCCTTCAAACACACATAAACACACGTGCATGCACGCACGCACAAACACACTTCCCATCCTCTCTTGCATCCACTTCAATCACTGTTAGATCATCCAGCCTCCATTCTCCATCTCCTCTGGCGATTTGTTCATTCATAAACCATCACACTGTGCCGTGTGTGTGTGTGTGTGTGTGTGTGTGTGTGTGTGTGTGTGAGACTGAGAGAGGGTGGGAGGTTGGGTTAAGAGGCTGAGGGGTAATTGTGCATGCATGCAAAGCCACATACCCGCCTGCCGAAACACATACAGCTTATCTATGTGCAGTCAATACACGACAACCCCCCTGACGGCCTCTCTTCACTTCCCTCTAACCTATTAAGTTTTTTTCCTGTGTGACCAGCTCCACGCAAAAATACAGACACATCCTCCTCCCACCTCGTCCCTCTGGACCCATGAGAGGTATGCAGCTGACAAGGCTCTGAAACTAGCCGATTTTGGCCCCCTAGCCTGCCCCCTTCCCTGTGCCCATAAAAACGTCTCCTTCTGAGTTATAACACCATTATATCGTCTGGCTTATTGCTAATCAATGCAGGGAAACTCCCATGGGGAGGGAGGGAGCACCTCCCTTCACCGGCCCAACCCCTCACACACAGATGGGTAGGAGGCGTGCTCACACCTAGCACATCTACAGGATACAACCACGAACAATCGACTTCCAAAAAAACAAGAGTTGCCGCTAACTTGTTAAAGCTTTTTTTTTCCGCCCACAGAGTGCATACATTTCTTTTTTTTTTTTTTAGAATTTGTGTTTGTGTCACAAAGCTCCGCACTCGGCATGGAAAATATCTCACACACACACAAGCAAATTCACACTTGCGCTGTGGAGAGTGCTCATGGGAGTTTGAGCGACAGAAACATAGAGCCACAAAGCGTGAAGATGGGTGCACACACACGCGCACACACACACACACACACACACACACACACAAGCAAACACACAGACACACACTTAACGGCTGACACTCACTCCCTTTTCAATTAGAGCGTCGGCTGGAACAGAAAAGAAGGGGGAGGAGGAGGTGGGGGCTGTCAATGCTCTGCGGGGAGACACATGCTCTGGCAGACCAAACACAGGCGAACACACACAAACACACACACACACACGCGCAGAGGGAGATGGCCACGACATCTGAAGGAAGACACAGAGTCGGGCAGAGAGACAGAAACAACCTGCGTTGAGAAGAGCTGAAACGATCTGTCGATTAATTGATTAATGGATCATCAGAAAAACAATCTGCAGCTATTTTTAGTCATTAATTAAACATTTAAGGAATTTAAAAGCCTGTCATTCTCTGCTTGCAGCTTCTCTCACGTGGATTTGCTACTTTTCTCAGATTGAAAACCTTGTAAAAAAAATAACTTGAAAAAAAGAAACATTGGAAAAAGAGATGAATGGTTGTTGGTCGGGATCCCCAAAAGGGTAGTGAGATTATTTCTGGGGGCAAGTTAAATATATTTATATTAATGGGGAATATTATTATTATCATATTAATGAGAGTATGAGTTTGGTAGCTTTCAAGCTTTCAAATCCAGACGGTCAGGGGGAGAACAAGTCAAGAAACATACGTGCAACCTATTAAAACTGAACAAAACACAAAAAAAGTGATTGTTTACATTTTCTAGTTATTGCATTTACAATTATCACTCAGAATCCACTGTTAACACCGATGGGCAGCCCTCTTTCCCTTGTTAGGGGTCGCAAACACCAGCCTAATTAACCTAGGGTAAAAAGGTTGAGAACTACTCTATTAGAGCGTTGATCAAAAAAGTGTCATGTGCTCTGGGAAAACGGGGAAAAACAATAAAAAGGAAGGCAATCCAGGCACTCCAAAATATGAGAAAAATGAAAGCCTGTTTAATAGTGGGCAAATCATTAAAAAAGCCAACATGTTTGAATGACTTTAGGTCTTTGTCAGTGCTTGAAACAAACAGATATCACAGCATTGGCCTCATTAAAAAAATAAATATATTGAGAAAAATAATCAGCAATTCATCCATTTGATAATGGAAATAATTGTCAGCTACAGCTCTAAGTCTCCCACTCACATCTCAAATCTGTTGGTGCTGATTTCTCGGACCAGGTTCAGGTACAGGTTTAGTGTGATGAGGCAGACCCAGGCCAAGGCACTCCAGTCTGCAGAGAGACACAGACAGAAAAACAACAAGGTCAAATTACAACACAGCTCCCCCCGTCACACAGCACGCACCTGCAATTGTGTGTCCAAACCCACATGTATGCATGGGTGTGCGTGTGTGTGCGTGTGTTCCACTTTTTGATAAATGAAGGCCCATTCTGCAGTAATATGAGGGAAACCTGTGGCTTAGGGTGATGGATGAGAGGGGGGAGCTCGGAGAGAGATAATGATGAACTGTGGAAAAGCAGAGGGAGATAAGCACGAGTGGGGGCGAGAGAGGAAGAAATGAGGAGGAGAGCGGGGTGCGGGGGACGCAGGGGAGGAGGGGGGTGAGTCAAACAGAGTGGACTCGAGCGAGTGTAAAGAAACTGAAAAGAAAAGAAGAAATGAAGAAAGGGAAAGGAAGGCGAAGTCAGCAGAGTGGAAAAAATGAATATATTTTACAGAGACAAGGAAGAGAGTCTAGAAAGCTCACTTCCCTTTTTCTGCCCTTGTATTCAGACCTTTTTCCTTTGTGTGTGTGTGTGTGTGTGTGTGTGTGTGTGTGTGTGTGTGTGTGTGTGTGTGTGTGTGTGTGTGTGCGTTTCTGTTGACAGGACAGGCAGGTCTGCTCGTCACAATGAGCGATTCCCCGAGCCACATACTCAGCTTACTCAGTTTCACACAACAAACCCCCACACATGCACACAAACATACAAAAAGCACACCCCTCTACCACTCTAGCAATATTTAGAATTAGTGTGCAGTGACTAAGAAAGAAGGAGGCTGGCTGTCTGTGTCATTATCACAATAAATCACTGTCACAAAGCGTCTTACGTAACCAGACAGCAGCCGGAGCTTTGCTTTAACAGGAAAAAACGCACAGCTCAGCCTCACCACCTGTCCTGATGCTTGCCCCCGCTCCCATTTTCCTCCATTTCAAACACATTTCATAAAATTTTATTGGTCAGAGTTAAAAGCAGAGCTGGGCTCTGCGGCTCCCACTAGACTCGGCGCTTCGCAACAGAACAAAGTGCCCGCTCAGCCGGTGTTTATGTACAGCCGTTTGTCCTAAGCGTGAGGATCCTCGTGATAAACTGAGGTGACAGGCACCAACCCTGCAGCACTAACTCACTGCCCATTACCCTGTTTCCCTCTGAGTGTGTGTGTGTGTGTGTGTGTGTGTGTGTGTGTGTGTGTGTGTGTGTGTGTGTCTCCTTCTGAGAGCAATAAAACAAGCCTGCTGGAGTGTTGTATTAGCAGCAAGTCCTAACTAAGAATCTTTATGCTAATCAAGGCTGAAAGAGCTGTAATTGCAACAAATGCAACCCAGATTTTTTTAAACAACACAATCCTGCCTCATCAACCGAATCACAAAGAGATCAAGAACCTGCAGATGTCCCTGATTAACCCGAATGAAGTCCTGCACTGTCATTGGAGGGAAATCATCTCCTCATACTGGGGACAGTAATGAAACACTGAGCCGTCTGCTTTGAAGGGGGTATGCTGAATGGCTGCAATGGGCCAATAGCTGCACAGCGTGGTGCTTGACTCCCACATATTACACCACGGCATCGTTACGGGTGTGGTACTCTTGCTTTGGGTGTGTGAATAGTTTCTCCACCCTTAACAACTGGTGTGTATACAAATTGCATGCAAATATCCTCCCTTTTTGTTCTAGAACTCATGCACAGAATGAGTTGGGATAATAATGCAATAAAAGAGGACAGGCTTGTACACAGAATAAACTGTCCAAACATTAAAATGAGAGAGAGAGAGAGAGAAATACAACAGAATGCTACAAAATACAATAAAATATAAGAAAACAAGGATAAAGTTATAGGATAAAAGGATTAATGAAGAAAAAAACTAGAATTATTGCCTCGCCCCGCAAACTAATCCAGCTGCTGTTTACCTCCATGTTTGTCCAAACTCATATAATATATATCGTGAAGACATTTATATATATCAGCGCATTTTAAAGGTGGGCACCCAAGATTAGTGTTATCAATTCACAATGAAATGTTCATAATTTCCTCTTCTTTTCCTGAGTCATGACATTAAATAATGGCAAGAAAAGTGTTTTTTGTAGACTATTAAACAAAGTGAAGTTTGCCTTTAACTTTTTAGCTACACAAACTTTGTAATTCTATTCATTTAGACGTTTGAATCAGTTCATGCTGCAGTGCATGAGAGTTTGGAGGAAATTTCCTTACGTCATTCCTGAAAAATTATGTTTACAAGAATGGGATGGACGTAGATGCCGTCAAATGGTAACATAAAGCGTCCAGCCAAAACTGTCACTAGTGCAGAGCTATAAAAAAAAGCTGGACTCAAGCATTTCAGAGTTCTGGTCTGCTGATTTGGAGACACCAATTAGCTTTTTTTTTTAATTACACATATGCAAGGGTTTGGTATGCTTTTTGATCCACAGCATTGACTTAATTAGTCTCTACCTCTGGCAAGGAGGTAATGCTTTTGGTTTGTTTGTTTGTTTGTTTGTTCATCTGCAGGATTATAGATAAACTACTGAGCAGATTTTCATTAAACTTGGTGGAAGTGTGGAGCATGAGCCAAGGAACAAACCATTACATTTTGGAGTGGATACAAAACAAGGGGTGGATACAAAAAATATTTTCCACTCTCATTAACATTGCAAAATATGGTGCTTGGCAGAATAAATGGCATACATTTAAGATGTATGCCATTTATTCTGCCAAGCACCAATCTACTAGATGGTAGTAAAGTTCAATTGTGACAAAATCAACAGTTAACATGACTTGTTATTTATTTTTTGTGATATTTCTGTTTCAGATGTTGCTGGGTTTTTTTTGTTTCTTTCTTGTCTCTTTCCAATATTCCACATCTTTCTGGAAATATTTGCACCTTAAGATTATTGCTTATGTCAAAGTCTTGTCTGATGAATCGAAAGAATTGCTATAAATGAAATAAAGTGTTTAAAAAGCAGTTGTTATGGATCACACTTATAATGCAGTCGCAGCTGTAATAGCAATGTCTTTTCTCACACTAAGACGTGGCTATGAGTATGCAAATAAATAAATATCACGCAAGCAGCTGTACTCTAACACCCAAATGTGAAATGTCTGTATTAAACTCCACTTAAGTTATTTAAGAAAAATGTTTGAATTTCACGAAAACAAGCAATAATATTGCCTGTGAATACATCCAGACCTATGTAGTGGTTCCGCTTGCAGATTTGCATATCAAAGAAGTGACTGGGCTATTGGTCTTGACGGAGATCTGCAGTCTCCCAGTGCCCTTCTTGTTTAAAAACATCCTGTTATCCTTTTCAGAATCTCCCTTTCTAGCTTGTATCTCCTCCAGAAACAGCTCTCCACGTTGCATTTCAAATAAGCAGTGAAGGATGGTGTCATAAACTGGAGCAATCAGTGTCAAGGCACATTTTCTTCTCATGCCAAAAAAATGAAATGACAAAGTAATATTTTCCACTGTGATATATGAATCTTTGCTCCGTCTTTGCTGACTAACTCAACCTCTATTGCAAAAAAAAAAGGAGTGCCAGCGAGTAATTAATAAAGTTTTGTCTTACCAAAATAAGTCAGCCAGCAGGCCTGGAAGTCACAGAGTGATCCCTCCGGATGTGAATCACCCTGGGAGAGGAAGGAAGAACAGCACGGGGAGAGATTTTTTATAAACCACCAAAAAAGAAAAAAGAAAAACGTCTGCTATGTGGGTGTTTAGTGAAACAGACTCGAGTAACTCACCATGACATATGCTACACTATCGAAGAAGGCAGCTACAGTCAGGCTGAGAATCATCTTCTGTACAGTGAAAATAAGAGGAAGACATGAAGAGGGATTCTCTAACAAAACATGCCTGCTCAATATGCGAGTGCATATAGAGAGAAGGGCAAATTATAGATCAAATGATCACTGATGCGGCTGACAGCTTGGCATACGATGTCCCTGGTGACAACTCAGTGAAAATATCACAGGATGGAGGAGAGAGTCTCCTTAATTTCTTCTATATAAACTGAACTCATTGTATTTTATATGAAATAAACCAATAATATGCGTGCTGCAGAATTTTAACAGGGTAGTTGTGATGCATGCCAGCTGTCTACGGAGGTGGTTACAAAGTGTGGCCGTGGACACACACACACACACACACACACACACACACACACACACACACACACACACACACACACACACACAGCCTCTTATTAATTTGTGTCCAGCAATGACCCTGCCAAGGCTACAGAAGAAGAGGCGGGGGAGGAGGTGGAGACAGAAAAAGAAAAAAGAGAGCATTAAAGACTATTGACTGATGGATAACCTTTGTGAGGGGATGGAGGTAAGGAGAGGGTTTATGTGGTGTGAGAGGAGGTGGAGGAGGAAGAGCAGGAGGAGGTGAAGCCGCTCTGTGCGACCCAGTCCAGAGGTAATAGGATCCAACAGAGCTTCACATTAAGCTGTCATTTACTTCAGATTAGGAGGATAACATGGAGTGCCGCTAAACCTGACAGACCTGCTAGACGGGCTTCAAAAACACCTCAGCTTCGTCTGCTTCGTGAAATTGCTTCGGATAAAAGAAAACCTCGAACTAATGTTATTCAGCCTAAAGTAAATAAATGCAAACCTCTTTATTTGGAGAGGTAAAAGACAGCCGTCATTAACACAGAACAACCATGAGTCAATTAACTCCACGACTGATGAATCTGCGCATTTTAATTGGGTTCAATTAGGCCAAGATTTGACATGGCTAATTGAGCATATTTCCGGTGGCAACAAAGCAAACAGACCATAAACTAGAGCCCAAAATGTATAGGAGGATATAAGCCATCATATATAATCAGAATCTATTGGTATAGGCTTATGTGTTGTCTGATATCACCAATATAACTTTAAAAAAAAACTGAAATATAATGTAGCAAACATCACTTAAGGTGGCTTACAAATTATGTTAGATATGTTATCACTTCATTTAAATTGTTTGCAATTGACTGATACTGAAGATACAGTACTGATGTATATCAAGCAATTTATCTTATTTTTTATTTTCTAAGTTTTCATTCTAGAATGGTTTTGCAATGCATGTATAATGTATAATGTATGTATGATATTATATATTCTTTAACAAAGTTATTTGTTCCTTTGCATAGTCATGATGTCAAACAATTGGTTCACAATCCACATAGCTTTCATTCAAAGTTAAAAATCTAAGAAATCAAAACAAAGAAATCACACCACTAATTATATAATAAATATATACCTAGAGCTGAAACCAGTAGTTAGTTAAGCCGTTATCAACAGAAAAATCTATTAGTTCCACTTTATCTTTTGTGAATATTTCCTGGATTGCTTTTTTAAAAATAAAAAAAATAATGAAATAAAAAACAAGTTAGAAATAAGTCAATCAGCAGAAAGAAATAAAAAAATAAAATAAAGCAATCATAGTTGCCTGAGACCAAAACCACAAATTAGTCGACTAATCAACGAGGTGGGGGCAGTAAAAAAATTTACCTGAGCCAAAGAGTGATACCTTCGAAGCAGCCAGATCACAAACAGCATGAAAATGCTGTGGAGAGAAGAGAGACAACAGTGAGATGTTTTTCGTTACCTGCAAGGGCGACAATTTGAACAGGACAGCTAATTTGTTGCTCACACTATGATATACCGTCTTACTGCACATAAATACATCATAACATCTCCAACACTTATCCCTGCAGGCTGTGTTGGAACCTTTAACTCTAATTGCTGATATTCTTTAGCTTAAAGTAAGATTACTGACCATTTATGTAGTGCCGGTTCAGTCATAAACTAAAGTAACCTGCAGAAAACTTGCCAAAAACCGGCTCAGCGGCATTTGAAGGAGTGAAGCCCACAGCCAAACAGCAACCAACACAGCTACATTTTGGAAGATGCAGTGCATCAAAATGCCACTAGATGCCAACTCCAAAATCACAACTGATATTGCAATTAATTCTTTTAGATTATAAATGTGCTTTTTCGCCAGAAGAGATTGGAGTCCAAACATCCTAATTACCCCTGTACATTTCTAAAAAGTTCAGTTAAACTTAGCTAGCTCTGGGCCTGGCTTTGAGAAATAAATCATTCAGCTTCATTAGAAAACAACATTTTAAATGCATATCTTGCATGTAGTTACACCTGACGCTTTTTATGAACAGCACAGACTTGAATTGCTTTTACTTCACTGGACAAACATTTCTGACAAACAGGTTGTGGCAAATACAAGAATACTGGAAAACACAGCTTCTAAATTTAACATAAAGTTTAATTCACCTATGGTAGATACGGCCTCAAAAGCTGAATATTACAAGCTTTACCAAGGTAGTATTTATTACAGGTTTACTGCAGTGTTCACAGTTTGCACAGGTTAAAGGTGCCCTGTGGAGTTTTCTTGTAAACAAACAGAGTTCCGTTTACATTAAGTGTGTCCTTGAGGTCTAACGAAGTAGTCGAGTGCATTCGCTTCCCCATAAAACATCTGCAAAGCTGATTTTTATGTATTTTAAATCCACCATAAACAAAAAGAGGACTCGCTCAACAAAAAAACAGCTCTAATGTGCCGGGAGAGATCTTAAACTCCACAGGGAACCTTTAATATCACGGTTAACTCTTCCATCGCTCTGATATCCTATCTAATTATAGCTATGAACAGTTAAACTATTTGGTGGGAAATGAAAGTGAAGGTTCCAAGACAAAGTATCGTTTGAGAAAGAAATAATTTGAGGAAATATTTACCATCCTACTAAGGAGAAAGTTCCCGTGGCTCGTTTAACTGTTAAAATCACCATCTGTAAATCAGAAACAATTCATTACTATATGGCTCATATCCATGAATAATACAAACAAGAGTATAATTGACATATGCATTGCTTACTGTGCAAATTTACAGAGAAGTGCAATACAAACACAGTACTGTCATCGTTATAATCATAAGCTTAGAAATAACTGGGTGGACAAGACTGCTATTTGTTCAAGCATGTCTTTGTGTGTTTGTGTGCAAGGCAAGCATGTGTGTAATCAAAGGAAGTGTAATAAAAGTTTGCATACACTTCAGGCAACCCGAGTATGAGAAATGTGAGTAACCTCAAACATCTAAGGTGTTTATGCACGTACACCTTCACATGCATCTCACGCATTTTAATATGCTATAAAACACAGAGTGCTTTTAAATGACAGTTGAGTGGAAAAAAGAGAACCTGACACTCAACATATTTCCTGCAAAGCAACATTCAAGCTGAAGCTGATTTGAGAACAACTCAGAGAGAAACCGGAGAGGAAAGAAAAAGAGTGCAGGAATGAAAAGGACGAGAAATGTGTGCGTCAGTCCTTAAAGCTTCAGGGGAAATGAAGGGGCCCGGCAGCAGTCTTGCATGCAAAATAGAGCAGGACATGTACACACAATCAGCTGTGCAACACTCATGCTGAGCCCTTCTGCAAACAATGTCTACACCTGTTTCTGCAGGGAAGTGGCAACAAAACGACCACCTTCGATCTGTCTGAAAACATGCCGTTATGCAGGGAATGTGACTGCTTTTATTAAATGCATTGAAGTGGGTTGCAGGTTACATATAATAATTTGTTTTCAAGATTTCTGGATACACTGAAAAGAAAAGATTGGACAAAGAGAGATTTTTCTCTGAAGCCATTTACCATTTTATTACTGTTTTAATTACATTTAAATGATGGCTCCCAATACGGAACTGCAGGAGAGTTTAAAAGGCTGAGACTCTGCACTTTGTTAGAAAATGGTTTAATAAACAAATGAATACAGTGTTTTTATTATACATTACTATGAGTTAATTTGTGATTGCCGTCTATACTGCTAAAGTAAACAGAATATTAAGATGCCAATAATTGTGTTTAATTATTAATAATCATGATCAGGCAGGGCGCTATGAAGAGCTGAACTGTGCTATGACAAGTTTACATAATTTGGACGACTCTTTACCCTGTGATTATTTCTGGGTTTTTTTCTTTTTTTTGCTTCAAACATACTGAAATAATAAGCCAATTATACCAATATTGCAAATATTTTTTCTGTTGACTGACTATTTTTTAATAGACTAATTAGCTCCCAGTACTAAACTAAACTAAACATATCCTTAAAACCACAACAATTTATCAAACTATCTGCTACAATACAATTCCTTTACGCCCACTTTCTCATTAGCATGGAGCAGACTTGAATATCCTAAGATAAAATCCCAAATATAACAACTGGTATTAATCTTGGATAGTCTAGATTTATGAAGACAATATGCTTCCTTATCAGAGCAAAAGAAAACACAGATTCAACTTAAATCTGTGACAATCTGTTGCTTAACTGAAAATTGGACAATGCAGGCAACAAAACAGGATGGGAGAGAAATGGATGAATGTCTTAGTGGGTCAATGAGGGAAATCTGTATCAGGGTTTGTCAGTCAGTGCATGGGACGCTGTGATCGATCACTCGCAATTATAACTGATCGCATGTCGCATGTAATGGAGATATTTAAGCTCAAGGCAGGACAGCATAACTGCAGCATTCTAAGTTAGGTCAAAAGAGCATATGTTGACCTGAAGCCTAAAGCTGCTCCAAGCCAGGTATTTCCTAACAAGATTATTCTGAAGATAAGGTAACAAGTGAAAGGTTTACCGTCACATCTCACACAAATCCTCAGAGTTTGGACTCAATGCCACAACCACCTGAAATCTAACATGAATGTATGAAGGTCATGATGTGTACTTTTTGTGCAAGAGACTTTGCCAGAGCAGTGTTGACTCAATTCCTGGCTAGCTGCCAGTGTGTCTATGGTTGGTGTTGTTGCATTGGATTGCACTATGTTGTACGTATGGAGCAATCCCATTTTGTCCCGTGTGGACAAAATAACAGCTTACAGTGAAATGCACTCAAATAAAACATTTCAAACCATTAAACTATATTAATGATGACGCTTTTGTCCACATCAACTTACAGTAATAAGGTTCACACTTAAGTGCTTGGGAAAAGGAAATCACAGTGTATATTGGATATAGTACACATATATACAGCTATTTGATTATCGGCTTGATCTCCAATAATCAGTATATATCTCTATAAATAGAATAGCCCTATCTATGTAAGTGTATTTATGTATGTATACCATCATATATACATGATGACGATATGTATGTATATCATCATACTAGCCTACTTTATTCTCACTTTTTTCCACCTTACTATTATTGTCTCCTTATTTATCTATTTACTTTGTTATTTTTACTGCTATTATTATTTACTCCTTATAAAATACACAAACTTGCAGGAGTATGAAGAACATGGCATGTATTCAAATGTAAATTTATGTTAACTCCTGCAATAAATTATACAAAAAAACAAACAAATAAAAGTTAGTAAACTGCCAGGTCACTGAACTGTACTAAACTTTGCAGAGTATAATTTTTAGATCTTTAACTTTAGTAAAAGTAGCAATACCACTCTAAAATATAAAATTTGAATTAGATAAAAGTATAGAAGCATTACTTGCATAATGAAGTATTATACAGAATGGTCTCTGTGAGTGTGATATAACCTGCCCATGTTATATCATGATGCTACAGGATCATTATTGTTGATGCATTAACATGTCAGAAAATATTAACTGCTTTACATACAGTTGGGAGGTTTAATCTTTGTTAATGCATTGTGTGATCTGCAATCTTAATGCGCAGTAGTTAGTAAGTATATTTAAATACTCTGCAAACTAAATGTAATAAAGAAAAAAGTACATTTTCCGCAGCTTGAATGAAGGTATAAAATAAAACAGTAACATTTAAATATTCCAATAAAGTATAAGCACTTCAGTAAATGTTTTTAGTGTCTGTCTACAACGGAAGTTATTGTGCTACTGTTTTGTTGCTCTCCTTCACATTGACATCTAACCTGACACAACAGGTTTACTTATCATTTCAAGATAAGAAACTTTCTGCTTATCTTTATTCATACTATCCACTTATCACAGACTCTTTCCGCCCCCATGTCTGAGGCTCAAATCTAAAAACACGTTGATAAACATAATTTAATATAAAGCATGAGTTACAACAGATTAAATAAACTGTTAACTGTCAGGTAGGTTAGCTTTAGTTCGCTTGTCAGACACACTTGAGTAATGTTAGCTCTGCATTAGCGAGTGAGACGGTAAAGCTGACGTTAATTTTACGGGGTGTTTTACTTAGCTGCAACAGTTTTAACGTTGCTAATAATCAGTAGGCTAATTAATAAGGCTAGTTAGCATGTAAGATGAACAGCATCAGTTATAAGCTTACAGTTTAGCACTGGGTACCATGCCATGCAAGTGTCAGGCCCCCATTCACCAACTCATCAATCAACCAACAAATCAATCAGGTCGAGTAAAAATCAGTCAGACGTTATGAAGCTAACTAATTAGCTAATTAGCTTTAAAAAGGAAGCTAAATTGAGTTAGAGTTACGTTGGTTACTTACGCATCGATAGTCTTCTGAATCTGTGTTAAAAAATACGCAACGTGACTCGTTACTCGTTGGCTTTGGGGTTTGATTCTCCATTTTTAGTGACATTACTATTATTTTTAGTAAGATTATTTCGCTTCAATTTGTTTTTGTTTTGCTGGAGCTTTTTCGAGTACTTCCGGTTTCTACGGTGCGCTCAAAAGGACAAAAAGCAGACGAGCAAAGTCGAAGGGACAAAAGTTGGTTAAGAATTTCACTTGCACATGCATATTTAAACTATCAAAGCATCTTAGCTACATTTCAATTAAATTAAAATAACAAAGGATTACTTAAGATGTTGGGAATTCCCATCCCATATTTGTAAGGTGTTTTAGGAGGATTTTACCATATCACGTATTAGTGAAACTGAAAACATAAACAAATGATATCATTTTGTTTGATGGTTTTGCACATTACCATACCACTCTCTTTTGCACTACCCTCAATCCCAAAGTTACTTCAGGTATATATTTGTATAAATATTTGTATGAAAGTGTAAACAATTTAAATAGTTTTTTTTAATTTTATTGCATTCTATTCTAATTTAAATCTTTGTATAAATGTGTAGCATGAATGGGACTACCCATTACATTTCATTGTGTAAACCTGTGTTGTGAAATAACAAATACAGGAATCCTGCAACCTTGTAAACACTTTGCTTTTTTGTGGTACTTGTACTTTGATTAGTAGTTACATTTTCTGCTTCCTCTACGTCTTGGAGGAGGATATTGTACTTTTTACTGCAATACATCTATCTGATAGCTGTAGTTATTTTGCAGATTCATTTTTAAGATTCTAGAATTCTACAATGTAATTTAGCAGATGTTATTATCCAAAGCGACATACAAATGAGAGTTAATACAACAGAAGCAAGGATGAAGTCAAGAAACATAGCAAGAGTAAGTGCAGTGGATTAAGTTTGAGTCCATTAGGACACAAGTGCTTTATAGGTCGCAAGAGCGGTCTTACGATACTTGTTGTCATCATCAGTGTAGATCAAGAGTGAAGGTGTTCAGTAAAGAGTGGGGTCTTCAGTCTCTTCTTAAAGGTTGAGAAGGACTCAGCGGAACTGATGGAGTTTGGAAGTTCGTTCTACCACCGGGGCACTACAGAGGAGAAGAGTCTAGTTTGAGACACAGAGGCCTATAGGGGCAGAGGAGCCAGACGTCTTTCACTTGAGGAGCATAGTGGACGGGAGGGTTTGTGGACCTGAACATAGGAGTTCAGATAAGAAGGGCCTGTGCCCATTGCTATTTTGTAGGCAAGAGACAAGGCTTTGAATTTGATGCGGGCTGTGACCGGGAGCCAGAGAGATGAGGAGTAGAGTGACATGTGCTCTCCTGGGCTGGTTGAAGACCAGACGTGCAGCCGCGTTCTGCGTTCAGCCGCCAGTAGCAAGTTGCAGTAGTCTAAACGGGATAGCACAAGGGCCTGAACCAGTTGTGTTGATTACTCGGTCAGGTAGGATCTGATTTTCCTGATGTTGTACAGGGTAAATCTACAAGATCGGGCAATTGAGGATACATGAACCTTGAAGGTCAGTTGGTCATCAATCATGACACCCAGTTTCATGTAGAGCTTGTGGGTACAAGTTGCATGGATCCAAGCTGAAGATTGATAGGCTGATATAAGGTCGGACAGGGTGGGTTGACGAGGAGCTCCGTCTTTGAGAGGTTAAGCTGAAGGTGGTGTTCTGTCATCCATATGGAGATGTCCACAAGACAAGCACGGATGCGGGCCGAGACTGTGGGGTCGTTTGGTGGGAAGGAAAAGAACAGCTGGGTATCATCGGCATAACAATGGTATGAGAAGCCATGATTGCGTATGATTGTGCCAAGTGAGGTGGTGTAAATTGAGAAGAGAAGGGGGCCTAGCACTGCTCCTTGACGCACCCCAGTGGAAAGGTTTTGTAGTTTGGACACTTCTCCCTTCCAAGATACTTTAAAAGATCTCCCTGCTAGGTAGAACTCGAACCATCGGAGGGCAGAACCTGAAAAACTAAGTTCTGTGAGTGAAGAGAGGAGGATATGGTGGTTAACCGTGTCGAAAGCTGCAGAGAGGTCTAGCAACAAAAGAGCTGATGATTGACAAACTTCTCGAGCCAGACGCAGTGATTCTGTCACAGACAGGAGTGCAGTCTCAGGAGAGTGACCCAGCTTGAAGCCAGACTGATTTGGATCGTACAGGTTGTTCTTGACATAGGTCCTATATGCAATGTTACAGATTAAACTACCAAACAGTGTATAAGGTGGTTACTCACCTTCACTGTAACAGTAAATGCTTCTCACACATCAATGCACCAGTAATACCTTTATCGCTGTAAGCTTTTGCATACACAATCTTTACTTACTGTACTGTACCGTTCTGGAATAGTCTTTATAGGCCTATTTTTATTTCAGTCCTTTTCTCATGACTGATATCAGATAACTCTCTTGTTTTTTCACATGGGACTGTAAACACATTGCTATCCAAAGCATTTACCTGAAGGTTAATGATAACCTTATCTCGATGAATGTTTTTAGAAACCAGCAACCTTGTTCAGTCAAATGCACAAAGGTATGTTACCTCTGCCCTGAACTTAGACAGCGGTAACTGCATTTCCTGTAAACACTCTGAACCAGAAAACAAACAAGAATTTTGGAGGTGTGTTGTTTTCAAGGTGGTTTTGAGGGCTATATCTCCCTTAGCAAGACTTCATCTGGGTTTCTATCAGATTTGCTGGACAATGTTAAAGGAATAAAGTCATTTTATTAAGCTTTTGGTAATTTTAGGTACTGACTGAAAAAAACTGAAAATGGATCATATTTCCATCATACAATTGTATAATGAAATGTTACATGACAGAATATAATACATTTTCCTCTAAATACTGGTATTTTGGAGTAAAGCAGCATAACATTTGGCTCTATCTGATGAAAACGTTTCATTTTAGTGTTATGCCTACACTATGGCATGCAAATAAAATGACTTTGTCATGCCCCTGCAATTGTCTTTCCCCTGAAAAGACGCAGATTAACATCATCAATAGGATATTTTTGCATGTGCCATCAGTATTGTTTTGGTTTATGCAAAATGTGTGTGTGTGTGTGTGTGTGTGTGTGTGTGTGTGTGTGTGTGTGTGTGTGCGTGTGTGTGTGTGAGTGAGTGAGTGAGTGAGTGTGTGTGTGTGTGTGTGTGTGTGTGTGTGTGAGTGAGTGAGTGAGTGTGTGTGTGTGTGTGTGTGTGTGTGTGAGAGAGAGAGAGAGAGAGAGAGAGAGAGAGAGAGAGAGAGAGAGAAAGAGAGAGAGAGAGAATGAAAGTGGCGAGTGGGTGTGTTGCTCCCTTTTGACCTATTGTGACACTGAAACTCCAGCTGCACCCATTTTCTCCCAGTGTCCTTTGAAACTGTCACTGTCAGTTTGTCAAACAACAATGAGGGAGATCTGTTTTTTTTTCTCCCAACTGGCAACGTATTACATAAAACAGCACATGCAAGCAAGCGTGCACACAAACACACATATACAAAATCTTTCTTCAAAAATAAAAACACATTTAAAATAATTCATTTTGAGTTTTTCCTATATGGAAAAAAATGCACATACAAGAAATTCAAAGGAGTAAAATGAACAGCAAAAACAGAAATCCAAGGGTATATGATGTATATTACAATAGTGTTAGTAAGTTGAACATGCATACTAAAAGCTGAAACACCCATGCACACTGCTGCTGCAACGCCATGTCAAAAGGAGTTAGTAGGTAGCTGAAGAAAACCAAAAATAGACACAAAAAGGAACCAACTATAATTGAAGTTTCTCATGTTTCTCACGACATAGATCTGCATAAATGCACTTGTTTTACAGCCTGACCCTTAATATAATTAAACAATCATGTAACTTAGCCATTTTCATAACAATATAACTTTAACAGTGCAAACTTGTAATTTGTATATGAGTCACCAAGTGCAACATGATGTATTTACTGAGTTAAAATGTCATGTTTGTTTCTGTTTTATTTTAACATGCAACTACTGCTCTATATTCTGGGGGATATTTACTTGAAACAAACAATTAAAGGTAATCTAAAGGCTTTTGGGTCTATTCAAAATGGCTTCTTGTTTGCTATGTTATTTAACAAACCATTGCCACTCCTCAGGCTCTTTACTTTGGAAGTTCAGATGGTTTAAGGTGTTGTACCTCATAGCTTAACTGACAGGCAACATTCCTCAACCTTCCACTTCTCCACTTTGGCACAGTAACCATTGCTAGTGGCTGAGATAAACTGTCCTTTCCAAGTGCAAATGATGGCGTTTATAACAAATATTTTGTGTAGTTACTCAGAAGCAAGCTGTTGTTTTTTCACGCAAATGATCAAAATAAAATAAAATTCTGAAACTTTGAAATTCTGTTCTAGATGCAGAAATTTAACATTATCTTAACTAAAATTAAAATCTCGAACAACATGCAATTTACAGTAACAGTAGAGCCTTTGTTTTTATAATGTAACATCTGTTTTCTAAGCAGAGGGGAAGGAACTGAAGACACTTCCTAGAAGAGAAAGAAACTATTTCTATCTTGTTTTGCGTAACATTTTGCCAGTTTATACTTTACATCTTCTAAATGTCTGCAATTCTTCCTCAGTCTCTGACATTTTTTTTTTGCAATAAGAGTTTAAAAAAATGGTCCTGAATTTTAAAAACAAAAAGATTTAATTGTGTCTGTTTAGGTTTCATTCTGTGACTTTTTGTCACCATGTTATGTTGTAAATTTAAAAAAAGTTTAATTTTATTTAATTGTATTTTAGTATGTATAAATACATTTATTCTTATTACGGTTATTATGGTTTATAGTGCATTGTTGACTTAAACTGCTCATTGTTCAAACTAATATATATATATATATATATATATATATGTATATATATATATATATATATATATATATATCTTAAAATAAAATTATCTTTTAAACTATTTTTCTGCTTTGTATTCAGAATGTTTCATATCACGCAAAATGTATAAAGCATGTTTTTGACAAAGCACTGTGCTGTAATATGTAAGATATGCAGAAACTTCATTTGTTTGTGGCCTATAAATTAAAGTACTTTGGGTTGTCTGAATAGGATTAATTAATTTTTTTGCAGTTTTTTCTGTGATGTAAAGCTCAATTTTATCATACCTGAATTCATGAAGAAAATCAATACACAACAAATGAAGTAAGTTTATACAAAAGTTTATTTTTAGAAACAGCAGTCAGTACAAAAAATTACGCAAAGGTGCATTCAAAAGCATTTGCTTGTTTTGACAGATGGACATGTCCAACAATACCATGATTATAGCAAACAAATGGCAATAACAACAATGCATCTTGTGAAAAAAAACATCATTATTGTCTTTGCAGAAGCATTAGTTGATTCTGGTTCATTGGTCATGTAGGGCATTAGGTGATCATGGGCAGCTACAGTACAGTAAGCATCTGCCTCCTTCCATGCGAGCACAATTTAAAGACACAGACACATCAGATGTAAAAGGAGCACTGATCATACACAGACGGATACATCTGAACACACTGACATCATCAGCAACACAAACAGGAAGCTGAGTCTTTCATCAGTATTCCCCTAAGAGGGGCGGTTCAGACGATGCGACTCGTAGTTCATGCAGTCCACCTTCTCCAACTTTGAAATAACATTTGGCTCTGAAAATAAATTATACATTAAATATACAATTTCTTTAAATATATGTTTCATCTGCGTATCACAGGGGCTGAATTCATCGTGCGTACAAAACTTCTGGAGTGCAAAACCATATGAGTTTGGTGTTCAGTACACAAATGCTCAAGCTTCAGGATCAACACATCTACAGTGAATAATACCAAAGTTGACCGACACCATGTAGGAACTAAAGAGGGAAATAAGCTGCCTCTTTCTCTACCATTCAAAGTTTGTCCCCACATGTCATCAGTAGTAACAGCAGCTTAGTTAAAAGTCCCATTTACAGAAATCAGTTCAGCCAGTCCACAATAAAAATAATATTTCAGTTCTTGTGGGCTCCTCAGCTTACTGGCCCCATCCTCCCATGCCAAGCTCCTGGTTGTACCGCTTGACGAGACAGTTGGCCTGCAGTGTGAGCTTGGACAGCACCCCTTGTAGCCCAGTCAGATGGTACTGAAACTGCTTCTGCAAATCCTCGTCCTCTTCCTCGTCTTCCTCCTCTGATGACATCGATGACATCGATGATGCGGAGGAGGAGATGGACGCGGACGAGCTCTTGCGGCTGATCGTCATGCTCTCCTTGCGCCTCTCGTCGGCTGCGGCGCACCTGACCCCCCACTCGATGTCCATGCGGATGGACTTGAGCAGCTGGTAGTAGCTGTACATGTCCCCCTCTTCCTCTTCGCATTTCAGGGAGCTCATCTCGCTGTCCTCCTCCAGCGGGACGTCCCGCAGCAGGCTGGGCACCATCACCGTCTGGTCCATTTTGTTGACGGCACCGATGAAGCGGTTCATGGCGTTGAAGAGGGAGTTTTTCTGGTTGGGAGTTTCTACGAGCTGCTGCTGCATCATCATCTTGGCGAGTTTTCTTCTTGGACAAAAAGCGAAGAGTTTCTTGTCTTGTTTGTGTCTCCTCTGTGAGTGTCCTGATTTAATTCCGGGCTGATCGGCTTAAGAGCAGGGTCTGTTTGTCTGTTTATGTTGCAGTGGGGATTGGCTGTCCTTCTTTTTCAGTTTCCCCCTCGTTATGAGTGTTCTCAGCTCTTGTCTTGGTTTCTAGTTTTCAGGAAGAAGGGTGCCGACTTATATAGATGCAGGTGGTTTCGAGCTAAAGGCGGTCCCACAAAAAAAACCTGTTTGTCAAGTTCTCCCACTGCAGTTGTAACAAGATCCAAATGACCTGAAATAGCACACAGCAGAGGAGAGAGGTTCGACACATTTTCAAGAAGGGGAGTGGCTTTAAACTGACAGTTAAGGGTGAATCCATCTCCACAGAGTGCAGATGTAAAGAGAAAAACAAACATTTCCTATATACGCATAAAGCCTTATTGCGTACGCACAGCAGCTGTAAATTCACTTGATTTATCTAAAACTTAACTCACCATTCAGTGTGCTGTCCAGTGAATCCTTCTTCTGATTTCTCTTCCGGTATAAAGAGATGACTAATATTGCATCACCACATCCCACATTCTGTTCCGATGACTCGCAGGGTGAGGCCGAGCCGGGCCGGGCCGGTATGAATATTCATTAACCCAGCCATCAGCCCACTACTCGGGCCAATGAGGTGGCCGGATGAGTTTCTGGAGGCGGGACAAGTCGATGTTGGACCAATGACAAGGCCACTGTTGGCTTCCTCACGGATAGAAGATACAGGCAACATGTGGTCGAACTCCGAAGTTATTGATTTAATTCATAGACTGATTTTCAGCATGTCACCTACAGCGCTGGAAGAAATATTCTTTCAGTGAAACTGCCAATAAATAGCTTAATCCATTGCAAGTAAGAAGTACATAATCAAAACAGGAGTTTATTGACAAGTATTCTGTTTTGGTCAGGGCCAGATTAACACTTTGCTGTACCCTGGGCAACAATATTCAAGGGCCCCATCATCACGACCCCAGAATCACCATAATATGGCAAAAATACAGAATAAATTACAGTAATATACAGTTAATTTACTCAATACATCAATAACTAACTGTCATCAAGTGCATTTTCATGTACAGATGTGCAAACGCTTATAGAACTACAAATACACCACAATGTCCAAACAAAAGACGTCAGCATCAGTATAATCTGGCATAATTGACCCACTACATAGATAATAATAATAATGATAATACATTTTATTTGGAAGGCGCCTTTTTTTGGCACTCAAGGACACTGTACAAAAAGATAGAAAAAGATAGGGAAGGAAGTGTCCTCAATTTTCACAAAAAAATAAGTAAGCAACCACTTTCAAAGCATCCAATATTTATTTAACAACCCCTATTCCCAGCAGCACAAATGTATTGAATTGATAGAGCCATCACAGAGGAAGACAAGACACAAATACAAATCAAGAATCTAGACTCAAGTAGTATTTTGGTCCTCAGCTCATTTTAAACAGAAATCACACTGTAACCTCAAAATTAATTTTTGAGCAACGGCTCCGATGGACAGTTGAACATAGAAGCGAGAGATAAACAGATATTTTGCTTGTGCCCACACTGCCCTGGGCCCTTTAGAGGTCGAGGGCCTCTGGGCAATTGCCCAGTTGCCCATATGGTTAATCCGGCCTTGGTCTTGGTGCCATGGTGAAAAAAGTATTCAGATCCTTTACTTAAGTTAATTAATTAATTAAGCAAATTACTACACTACAAATAAAAGTCCTCCATTCAAAACTTGCTTAAGTAAAAGTACAAAAGTATCAGCATCAAAATGTACTTAAAGTATCAAAAGTAAAAGTCCTTGTTATGCAGAATGAACCCACTCAGATTGTTTTATATATTCCAAATATATTATATGATTATCGTATTGATGCATTTATGTTATGTTAATTTTACTTTTGTAAAGGTGGGACTCATTTTAACTACTTACATTTAAAAAAATAAATAAAAGTCTCATCACTTTTAATTGATCATGTGTTTCATGTTAAATCTTGACCCGAAAAAGCTGGGAGCTAATTTGCCTTTAAACGGGTGGAGTAAAAGTATAAAGTAACATAAAATGGAAATACTCAAGTACCTCAAGTACAAGTACCTCAAAATCATACTTAATTAAGCTACAGTACTTGAGTAAATGTACTTAGTTACATTCCTCCACTGGTTTGGTGCAAAAAATAAACATAACCATTATAAGATGGGGTAAATGAATATGAGTCAAGAGCAGTCAAGAGTATATACAGAATTAAAAAATAAAGTAGAAAATATGAAAAAGTATAAGAATAATATAACAAATATGTACAATACAACTATTTAAGGACAAAAAGCTGTACAGTTTTGTGCAGAAGACTCAAACATTTTGTTATTGGTGAGGGGGATGTGGCAAATGTGCAGTGTACAGGGGCGTGTGTGTGTGTGTGTGTGTGTGTGTGTGTGTGTGTGTGTGTGTGTGTGTGTGTGTGTGTCAGTGTCAGTGGGGGTCTCCAACCTTGTTGATGAGACCAGCTGCAGACAGGAACAAACTGTTTTTGTGGTTGGAGGTTGTGGACAATCTTTCCTGTTCGCCTCAGGGTCCTGAGTATGTACAGATCAGGATCGATCTGAGTGAGATGAGATGCAAATGTACTTAGTTTTAGGGGATACCAGTGGTGAAAAAAGCCTGGGTTTTGTGTTAATACCTCTATCATTTTGACTATTTGTCCTTTGTTAAGTACATTTTCTGGTATCCACTGAAATCCCCCTTAACACACACCCCACCCCCAACCCCATTGTACACAGAATTGGTGATGAGGGAAAATGGTTTGTTTATAAAGGGGAGATAGCAGGTCTACAGTAGATGCCACATAAAAGTTATACATCATCTGAAACCTGGGAACCTGATGATTAACTTCAGAGGTAGCTCAGCACAGTGTCAAATTGTAGTCATTACTCTGTAATTATGACAGGAGTTTATGAAGGCCATCCCCATGCTCAGTTATGCCTTATAAGTTGTTGTTGTAATTGTTGGGTTGACCCAATTTGTTACACAGATTTGGCGACTGGGTGGCGAGCACTTCTTTTTTGATGAGAAACCCCCTTACTCTCAATATACCTAGGAAAGCCACACATCCTCTGAATGTTCTGGGTCTCTAATTTTTGGTTGTAAAGTTCCATGAGGCTGTGATTCTCCTAGAGGTCACAACAGGTCATTTTATACAGATAGGTCGTTAAAAAGCATGCTTTCACTAAAATGAAATGGTTTCTGCAGGGACTAGCATCATCACACTTAAAAGGAATTGGGCACATTTAATCCACAAGGGCTTCAAGTTTCCACTGATATCCAATTAATGAAATTCCAAGACTGTTTAGGCACCCCAGTGTACAGAAATATTCAAATCGAAAAGATTAAAATAAAAAAAATAAAAACTGCATGTGAGTGTAAAGTAGGCATGCATGTCAAGAGGAGATTAGTGGGTTCCCAAAAGAGCCCATTTGCAATCAGATATCTTGAGGTCTAAGGTCAAGTGACCCCTTAAAAAATGGCCCTATATCTTCATATGAAAGCAGAGTCCACCACAGCCTCTGAAAAAAAGCCTTAGGGCCTTAGAACGTAAAGGAGATATTGAACATGTTTAAGAGCAGCTATGGAAAACCTAGCAAGAATCCAAAGAAGTCCTAAATTAGCAGCGACATAAGTGAAGTAATTGGTGCCACATCAATGGGCATCCCAAAAAAAATAAATTCTTGTTGCAACTGTCCAATTATAACACAATTACAGTGATACAATGGGGAATTAAAATATCATAAAAGTCTAAGTTCACACTTTACTGAGTACCGCATCCACACTCGCAGTCCCTGCAGGAATATTACTGTCCTGCTTATTTCCCCTCAGGGTAACTTTAGTCTAAGCCAGTTACAGTACTGACAAGCTTTTCAGATTACACTTAAAACCAAACTGTTGCACCAGCCAAGTTCCAGCGGGGATGGTGGACATCTCATTCCCAGCTTACTCTTCTGACTACATGGTACAGCTGCTGGTAAACAGGAGGGGGGGGGACTCCCAGGACTTCCACACAGGAACTGCAACAGAAATAGCCCACTATTACAGTGTGTGCATTCGCAGAAGTGCCCGGTTGGAAACCTGAGCTTTAGTAAACACTTCTAGGCAGACTGAAACTATAGAATCATGTTTTTCATGGTGTTGCCATCAACAACAAATAAATCCACCTGTCTGGTGTTATATCAAAACATGTCTGACTGACTGAATGGAAAATATATCCTCATAATTAAAGGGATAGGCTCACAGGAATGATATAAAGGGAGAAAGGGAGGGTTGCCCTGATTGATACTCCGTGCCCAGTCGGAAATGTCTTTGGGCACACTTTGTTCTAGAGATGTGAAAATGAATCACTCCCTAAAGAATTGTTGCTCAGCAAGAATGGTGGGAATGCCAACACTGGCGGCAAAACCTGTTGGTTGAGTTTCTGTTCCGTCCTACTTCCGTCTCAACTCTGGTGTGCTGGTACGACTCCCTGTCTGCAAGCAGTTGGTGGAAGTCTACATATCATAGTAAAAGTAGTAATATTCCATAACATGAAAAACACTCCATTATGAGTAAAATGCTTGCATTAAAAGTAAAATTGTCTCAACATTATTAGCAAAATGTACTTAATTTATATTACCACTCATATAACATGCAAGTCATATTTAATACTGATGCCTCTGTATGACCTACATAAGCAAACAAGACCATCTGGGTTTCAAAAGGATTAAAAAACAATTCTCAATTTTGCCCTCTTCCTCCAACAAAGGAATCTAATGTGTCTTATTTTATTCATGAAATACGTATGAGATATGGTTTTTAATATATACAGTAACAAAGTTTACTGTGTTTCACCATCATTATTACAATTATAAATCTTACATAGCCACAAATAGATGCGTAACCTCATCGCTATGCATGCTGCAGACAGCGGCATTTTAAAAACAGAAAAATACTACTATAAATAAGTTGCTTCTTTGTTTCACTTGCTTCCAAAAACAAAGATTAAGATCATTACAACAGGAGGGAGTGGTGCTCACGGGAACACTACCACTTTCGTACACAGGGGGCGTCAAAATCCACACATTAAAGTTCTTTGTAGTTGCTTTTTTCAAGTCTCTTCAAGATTTTACTTAAGGAAAAGTATGCAAGTGTAAGAAGAAAAATGCACTAAAAGTATCAAAAGTAAAAGCACGTAAAATGCGGAAGAAAGGTGTCGAGACTATCAGTGTTGCAATTATTATATAATTGGAGCATTTCTTTGTTGCATATACTGAAGGTGAAGCTGATTTTATTTGTATACTGTTGGGTTAGTTAGTTTAACAATTGGTAATATGTTATAATATGTTCATAGGTTTTGTATCTGAAAGCTTTCTCTGCAAATTGACAATAGCTGTTGAATAAATGTAGTAAAAAAAGGATAATATTTTACCTAGAAATGCAGAGGACTAGCAGTATAAAACGGCACACAATGGAAATATCAAAGTAGTAGTGCCTGGGAGTTGAGTAAATTGTAATTTCCCACTCTACCCACATCCCCTCAATCCCAGATCTGCCAAGGAAGCAAAGCTACACAAACACAAACTGCCTAATCTTATCCCCCCTCTGAAGATAAACTGATCCCAGATCCAGTTAGAGAGAAAAAAAAAGCAGGTCAGCAGAGCAAATGTGCACCGCTGCTGCTGAGTTGAGATCAGATAGGAACAGGAGCAGGTTTTTGCTCTCTCAACAGGGCTGTCAATCACGGCCCCACCTCACTGACTTCCTCTCTTTTCTCCCGTGAAAGGCCTTTCCACTTGTCAGAGGACGCACTGTGCCTGAATGCAACAATGAAACCCGGATCAGCTCGGAAGGGTTTCTCGATTGTGTGTCATGTCAGAAGCGGAGCATCCACTGATTACGGCGGGTGTCATCATCATCCCACAAGGCTTCAAAGAGAGAGAGGAGGAAGTGGAGGAGGAGGTGGGGATGGAGGAGTGGAGTGTGGGGGTGGTGGGCTGCACTATAAGAACAGGCAGCTTGAGTGGGAACTCTAGTACTTGTCATCACGACTGCATGTTACTGAAAAGTGAGAGGCATGGGTGTCTGAGTTCAGCTGGGAAGCTGGAGGAGAAGCAGCAACAGCAATTAGAACAACAACAGCAACAACTCACATCACAAACAGGCGGGTGGAGCGGGACAGGCCTGCTGTATTACTTTATAAGGCGGTAAATGAGGTATCACTGTGGATTAGAAGAGAGAAGTTCCCTCTGCGTGAGTGTGTGTGTTTGTGAAGAGAGCTTAAGTGCTCCCTCTGCAAGGTTTTGAAAATGAAATTCATAATAAGATCATATTAAAGCAGTAAAGTAATTCATGTCATAGGTTTAATAAGATTTTTTAGTCTGATCGAATTGCCATTTGAAAACACATTTCTTTTATACTGAGCCACATGAGCCACTTAATGTTATGAAAGCTGGTAATCTTCGCTAAAACAAATTATTCTGCTGATGAGCAGCAGTCGATGTAGCACATCAGCAAAGACTGTTTGTGACACTAACCGTGTCTCCTTACACCTGTTTTATGACCAGTTTCTATGGGTGCAAAAAAAATGGATGGAAAACACTGACAATTAAAAAAAGTGACATTTTACACTTGGCTAAGGTGGAAAAGATTGGGTATCAATAAAAGCGAAAAAATGAATAAATGATGACGTACATGAAGCATGTGATTTTAATGTCCAGTGCTGCTTCTGAGATGAAAAAAACAGCAAATAAAATTATTTTATTTTAATTAAAACCTAACCAAGTAGCTGTGACTGCCCTCTATGAAACAGAGAGGGCAGTCACAGCTGGACCTGCTTAGTGCCTCCTTCTGGCCCCACCAACACGTTTTTTTACTTGGCCAAAATACTTTTTTAAATTGGCATTTCTCTGTGTGGTGAAAGTTCTTAAAATATAAAACCTCTAAGGATCAAAAAAATGAATTATACAAAGAATCATGATTGACCTAGATTGCAGTTCCAGGTGTCCTATCAGACAGTTCACTGCAGTTTTGCACATAGCCACTGAGTGGCTTGCATGCTCTCTGGTCTAATAGAAAACAAATGATATATGAAATTAAAGTTAAACACAAGAGTGTGAAAAACACCAAAACACATAAATTGGAAAACATTAGGATTAGGTTTAGGTAATCTCAGAGCTATATAAGCAGACAGTGGTGGAAAAAGTATCCAGATCCCTTAGTTAAGTAAAAGTACCAATAGCACACTGTGAAATTACTCCACTACAAGAAAAAGTAAAATACTACAAATATATTATTGGGACTGGGATGTTATTGATGCTGATCTATGTAAGCAGTGTTAATTTTCTCAAGGTAGGGTTAATTTTCACTACTTAATATACTGTTATAAGGTGTAATTAAAATTAATTTAAAAAATGTATAATCACTTTGAATCTCGACCCAGAAAGTAACTAAAACAGCTAAATCTACTGGAGTAAAACGTAGAATATTTGCCTCAAAATGCAGTGGAGTAGAAGTATAAAGTTACATAAAATGGAAATGTACTGAGTTACATTACAGTACTGCTAGCAGACCTGCACAGACTCATTACACTCACACAAACAACAGCTGGCTGAACAACCAAGAATTGATTCAAACTCCAGACTCCCTGCTCCTGTAACATCTGCAGGAACACAGCAAACCGAGCACAGCACATAATGTGACCTCCGTAACATGAACCACTGCACACAGTCATAGGTGAGCGTCACCGTGAGTCCGAAATATTAAGCAGCAAAACTAGCAGTCAGGACCAATAATATCTTGCATAATGACGCAGCTGACAGCGGAAATAAAACCTGATAATAAATCACACAAAACTCACTATCTAGATATGCCGCTGTGTGTCTGCAACGGGCTGGTTTCACAGCTGCACGATAGCAAAACAGAGGTCACGTCACATGATGACCTTTCACCTGTCGCAGGTCATCGTGTGACGTAAACAAACTGATGGAAGCCAGGTCATTTTATTTATCGTCAAATTGTAAATAGCCGAAGGCGGGCTTTCGCAATAGGCTAAATAAATAAAAAAAATATTAAATGGCACTTTGGACATCAAAGTGCAAGCTACCTGCGCGTGCCTGCAGCTATATCACCTGTTTCATATATGATTACATGAGAAACATTTTAATTTCAGTATTTGTTGGCATTTGTGTAAGAAACAGAGGGGAAATGTGCTATTTTTGTTGTTTGTTTAAAATGTAGTGGTTGCAAACAGCTTCTCTTCTCTGGCTGCACATGAACACTCTTCAGTCCGGGTTCGTGTGTGTGTGTGTGTGTGTGTGAGTGAGTGATAGCGCTTCCCCGGCGGATGCCTCCTCTCGCCTATCACCCATTAAGTGTATTCGGGAGGCGGATGAGGAGCGCAGGAGGGGGGGCAGTGCGCGGGAGCCAGCGGCACGCACGCTCCATTAACGGACCCACTGCCGCGCCGCTCTGCCGGTAATTTGCGTAACGAGATTGGAGCGAGCCCCGTTAGCGCGATCTCCCCGAGCCAAACAGCCTCTCTCACCGGTCTTTTCCACCGCTTTCCCGGCCTTGTTTCCGATTCAACCCGCAGCAGCGCAAGAGGAGAGCCGGAGAATGTGTGTGTGGTGCTCCATTTATCTCCGGACACACACACACACACACACACACACACACACACACACACACACACACACACACACACACACACACGACACGCATTCGCGGCTTTCCCTCTTTTCCTCCACAGCTCCGTTTTCCGCTGATACCGAAGCGCCCTCACGTGGAGGACCACGGTACTCAGTGATGTCATACAGTAAACCAGCCTCAGAGGATGTTTATAATCACCCCCCAGTTTAAAAGTTTTTCTACTTGATTTTTTTAAAACATTAATTCAGTCTCTGCAACATGTTAACAACGACAAAAGCGTGTCTACCATACATTACTATAACCGATTAACTACTTAACTATTACCATATTAAAACAATAAAATGTTACCCCCCCAAAATAAAAAAAAGATGAACATAAGGGCTAAAAAAATGTGAGAAAAGAATAATTAAAACTTCAAAATTTAGGCTATAACTACTCCAAATTAAAAGCCAGATTAAAAAGGTGGGTCTTTAATTTCCTTTTTAAAAATACAGAGTAAGCCAATTCCTTGATGAAAACAAATTATTGTTACATACAAATAACAGAAAATAAAAACAAATAGATAAATTGTTATGTCTAAATATGATAAAATGAGGTGTCAAATAATGGCAACTGTGAAAACCACAAAAGACAGGAGAATAAAAAATGGAGGCCGATTTTAAAGAAGTGTGAGTCAGTAGAGTTTTTGTGTTGTTCTGCCTGTCAAAAGTCAATTTATTCTCAAGTAAATGGGGAATTTTGTTTTGTCCTGAAACTCTGTCAAGTTCTTAGTATTTGTCTTTTATTTTAGTAAAAAATAAAAACTTGGTTCCTATGTCTTCTTACAGGATGCAGTAAAGCAGATGGTGTTGCTTTGTCTTCACTTCTTGCTGGCAGAAGTGACAGCCTGTTTTCTCTTTGTTGTCTGAATCTCAGTATCAGGTTGTTGTCACACTGTCAGTATTATAGTGTCAATCTGTTGTTTTTACATCCCTGCGGTAACCCAGATAATCTGCCACAACATCTAATGCATGTCAGTCTGTCCTGGAAGAGGGATCCCCCTTGAGGTTTCTTCCAGTTTTCCCCATGATTAAAGTTTTTCTCACCCAGGTTGGAGGGTGTCATATGCTGTGCAGGTTATATAGAATGTAATGAACTCTTTAATGAAATTAGCAGTTTAGTCCAACATCTATTGTTTTTGTGTTTCTGTTCACTTTGTGAATTTAAAATCCTTCAAAAGAAGAGCTGTAAGAACCATAAACAAAACCACTTACAGAGAACCAACAAACTCACTGTTACAAATTAAAAGCACTACTTAAAGATTTAGTTGACTTCAAAATTGTTTAAATTATGTGCTACTTGTAAAAAAAAAAAAAAAAAGTATCCAAACAAACATCTTATAGGATAAAATGGTGAAGTGATGACATTTTATATTCAAAGGGTCAAAGGTCAACTTTACTGTGACATTGAGCTCATGGAGCTTTTCACCTGCTGTTGGCAACCCGGCGCCTGCATAGAAATAGTTAGTCTTTACCATGATGTTCTTGTTTGCTGATTTACATTCTAAAGATGCACCAGTATTAAAAATGAGACTGTTTCCTATGTAGTTAAAAACTTACAGTAGCAGCTCAACTTGCAGCCCCTCCAGGATGCCTTTGATCACAGAAACACTGATTTTTAACGTGAAAATGCTTTATTCAGTGTTTTTACTGGTTTCAATCTCCTGGTCTGTTAGTTTCGAAGAGGAAGAGACCTCTGTAGATAATTCTGCTCCCAGGAAAAATCTCCTGAACAAGCAACACTGAAGGAATCTCCCATGATCCCATACTACTTTACAACGTCGCCATTGTTTGGCAGCAGAAAACTACATATTTAACAGAGGTTTAACAGAAGCAGTTCCGTGTAACATTTGAAGTGACCAGGTTTTGTAAATACATGTAATATGACACCTATTTAACTCTACATTTAAAATCTACACCACCAAAAAAGGAACAGACACCAAACACAACTGTTATTCTGTATATTTATTGATAATAAGACCACTGATGGTGACTTAGTCAATAGTAGACAGCATGGTGCAGTTCTTTTTGAGTGTCTGGTGACCCCTTGTGTAAGCTGGATGGTATTACAATTTAGTATTTACAGGACAATATCAGTTTGGGTAAGGAAAAAAAGTTTGAGTGTTGTAAAACATACATTCTCTAAATAAATATACAGCTTTAAAAGCAATAAAGTTTGAAAAGCCACAACCAAATACTGACCAAAGTTGAATACAGCAGGATCCACAAAATCTAGACTCTCTCTCTCTCTCTCTCTCTCTCTCTCTCTCTCTCTCTCTCTCACACACACACACACACACACATACACACACGGAAAATACACAATTAAGGTTAAAGAGACAGTCAAATAAAATCATACACACTCACACACACACACACACACACACACACACACACACACACACACACACACACACTGAAAGAGAGATAGAAAATCACTTAGTGAAACTGTAAACTCAATGCCAACCAAACCATAATAAATATACAGCTACATAATGCACGTTACAGTCAACGAAACATTGGCCACAAGTAATTTTTTCCAGTGCGAGTTTCCTACAAACTATCAAACAAATACAGATTAACAGCACAAAGTGCGGAATCAAAACTGCGACACAACATGTATACTGATTAGTATATTAGAATGAGAAACATTACATCATATAAATTACATTTCCCATAAATATCTACAGGTGATGACGATGATGGCGATGATGATGGTGGCGTGATTATGCACTACATAGAATACTGTAAATACTAGATCAACACTGTTGGAGTCCTGCTTATATCCGTCATGTTGACTTCTCTCACTATAACACACAGTGGGCATTATATTCCACCAGGATATGATTTGATATGACCCTAACCGGCTGAAAATCCCTGTTTAAGTGACCTCTGCTGAATTAAGAGCTTGTCAACACCAAGAATCCTTGTTTTGTTGCAGCTTTAACCACACTCAACAGTGACTATGTTTACATGCACATAATATTCCACTATTATTCTGAACAATACCCATATTCTGAATGTAGTAGGGGTCATTTTCATATCATATTTGGTTTCGATATTCTGAAGGGCCTTATTTAAAATGTAGGCTTTTCCGATATTGCAGGCTGTTCACATGAATGGTTCCTAGTTATTTCTTAAGTATTTTTGCCATTTGTAGGTACCTTCACGGGTGGGTGGAATGGGAGGTGGATTGTCCAAACAAACACAGGATTTTGAAATAATGGACCAGTGTTCCTGTCCCACTATTGGAAGTTATGTCAGGAGATAAGTTAAGCCTATCCCTGTTCCTTTTTACTCATCTTAGCAAAGTGGTTTTGGTGCCTAAACCTAACAGTTTCACAATATTAACTATGTGTTTAAAACATGCTTGTAAAAAGTGACAATCACAACATGTTGGAAATGCACAAATTATGTGTTTGAAACAGTGATCTTAACGTTTATTTTTTCATAATATATCACACAAATCATGCTGTGAAAGTTTTCGTTATTCAGGTTTTAGGAGCATTCTTTGGATATTTTTGCAGCACATTCATAAAGGCTTTTTACCACAGTATGAGAGACACAGCCTCCTGCTTGTTTACAATCAGCTCTTTGCATTCCAATGTTTTTTGTTAACAAACCAACTAGCCACCGGTTTGCAAGACTGCATTGAGATGCATGCCCAAAAGAAAAGCCCACAATTCGAATCGGAAGGGAAAAAATGATAAAGGACTTGGATATCAACAGGTTTTTGGAAATGTGCAAATATCGCAACTGTGACCTTTTCAAGAAGGTGCATGTATAACACATTAATCGGCGTATGCATGGTTACATGCAAACAAGAATATTAGTGGAATATTAATATTCCATTACCGTGTAAAGAACTTCATAGGAATCTTGACTTTTTCAGGATAAAACCCAAATATTTTGTGCAATAAAATATAGTCTCTGATTTACATCACTGCAACAAGGTGAGAAGCCCTAGAGGTCGACAAAAACAAGATTTTTAGCAGGTCTTAAATTGCTCCTCACAGTTTAAACTTGACATTTTAGTAATTTAATCAATAACTTTTACATAAACCAGAAAGTCAGGTACTGAAAAATTACTAAGGTGTCAGTATGCTTCAAATGAAGTGCTTGTTGGATTGTCCAGCGGGATCCAGTGACCACACGATGCACCCAAACTGGCCAGGTGTGTGGAGGTGTCAAATTTGGCAGGATTTAAAAGTGCTGTATGGCATCCTGACCAGAGAATGAAGTCACGCTCCCCCCATGTGTGTTGTAATCCAAGCTTCTCTATTCTTTTCTATTCTTTTTTTTAATCTATCTATCTATCTATCTATCTATCTATCTATCTATCTATCTATCTATCTATCTATCTATCTATCTATCTATCTATCTATCTATCTATCTATCCATCTATCTATCTATCTATCTATCTATCTATCTATCTATCTATCTATCTATCTATCTATCTATCTATCTATCTATCTTCATCCTTCCTTCAAGTGTGGCCGTTCCAAACAGCTATACACACTTTTGCCTTTAGACGACACTTACAAAGTACATCATTACATACAAAGTACATCATTTGAAGCATACATCCTTAAAGGTAATTAAGTGTCAACTGGCTTGATTTAGAGGCATAGAATGGCCGGGTCACACATGCATTTAAAACTGAATTTCGTGGGGAAATCAATTTATTTTAATGAACTCAAGGCTAAGTTAGCACTGAGATGAACTTTGACAAGCAAATTTGCACTGTTGACCAATAACAAGTTGTCTTGACGGATGTATTTCCAGTACTGACCTTTAAGGGAACAAGAGAGTGCCAACACTGAAGCTATTGTTGTACATTAGCTGTGTTGGAACATCCATTTTTATTTGCGCGCCCTTTGACGGAGAAGAGATTGCTCCACAAAATGGTCTTACAGACAGTTATGAGACAGGAGACTCCATCTTCTGAATAAACAGTTTAACTGTTAAACTGACATATTGTCAAGTTTGTGTAAGAGATATTATAGCATCACTTTCTGGTGTGACCCAGCCTTCAATCTATATTGTAACAGATTTGTTCGACCACTGACATTGTTCATTTTTCTTGGGAAATAGATTTCTTTCCCCTCAAAAACAGTATGTAGGAGCTGTAGATTAGGGTGTTGCTTTAAGTTACTAGGGATGTTTGGACTAAAGCCTTAATTGAAACATTAGTAAAGTACAAATTTAAGATGAAATCTACATCATAATCTGCTTTTTGATTAAATTATCAGGTCAAAAACATATTGTGCCTCATCTACAGGTAAAAATACTAAAAGAATTCTCAATTTTCTCTCCTTTGTGACTTTCATCATTTTTCATATAAACTTAAAATATCCTCCTCAGTACACATGATCAGTTCACAAAAAAGTCACAACTATAGGAATATACAATGGTGAGCAATAGCAAAGTCAAATGCAAAACTAAACCTATCTAATAAAGTATTACTTTCGAGCTTTAGTAATGTCATTCTGTACAAAGATGTGCAGTGGTCTTCTGATGACGGTCGGTGGGGCATGCTGCAGCCAACTGAGAAGCAAAGTTTCACCCAATCGCCTATCTGAGACCAACACCGCCGTCAACTCTGACGACTCTGTTCTATCTTCTTGTTGTAGGCCGTACTGATCCGAGATATGTGCCAATGAGCAACTTCTACATCAAGCAGCGGTGGGATGTGTGGTACAGAACGCTTTGATGCAACAGCAGTGAGTCGAGGAATGGTGCTTTACAGTAAGATACATGGAGATATTACATTGAGATCACAGGCAGAGAGACGGAGGCAGGTAAATTCCAATTTAGATGTGTGATAGTGTTTCAGGAATTTACCCTCGTCGTGTGTCAAGGCTCTTTCTCTCTTCTTCTCTCCATCTCCCTAAAGAGAAACCAAAACACAAAGAAAGGAGAGATAAATGTGCATGACTACAACCATCTATTGATATTTATGGCCACTTGGGGGTAGCAAAAGCACACTTCACCTTACTACTATCATCATAGAAAGTTATGATGAAAATGTTTGCAAACAGTTGCCTTTGTACACATCCAGCAAACACAAATCAATATTTGTATTTATTTGGAGTTGTGTTCCTGCAGAGGTGACGAATGTAAGGGCAATAACCAACTTCTAAGGGAAATATTTGGCTCTACTGTTGCTAAATGAGCCACTAAGTTCATCACCTAGCTTCTTAAGCCTGTTGCATACTAGGTTTTTAAAATCCCAAAAAGCATACAAAAAGACAGATTCAATTAATATGTTGTCTGTAAACTCTACGACTAATAAAGGCTAGTTTGGGAAGATAATCTGTTCAGACCAATCCCAAATCAGGAACATCTGTCTAGAGGGGCAAATCAGATACAAAATCTGCCCAATTATCCTCTAGGGTTAGTATAAACATTTAGATTATAGCAGCTTTAACTCTAAATGTGTGTGTGCGTGCATCTGTTAATGTTTCTCACCTGCCACGTCACATCAGCTAAACCATCTCGTACTGATTGGCTGTGATGATCCTGGACAGACAGCAGGCCAGCAACATGCCAATCAGCTGAAAGACAGACAGAAAAAGGGCTTGTGTTTATGTCATGTTTGGGGTTCAAAAATATTTGGATTGATATTATCTCAGAATCAATTTACTCAGGTATTTGTTTCATTTAGTGGGCCTTTTTCACAGCAGAGATTTGATCTGTCATAGTTGTACAACATTCTTCAGTTCAAGTGTCTGAGTAAACCTTGAAAGTGTGACAGTGAGCCAGCATGCACAATACTACGACCCTGAAACTGAAGCAGCTACATAGAATTCGGCCATCATTTATTTTATGATTTACAGC
Source organism: Centropristis striata (assembly GCF_030273125.1). NCBI lineage: Eukaryota > Metazoa > Chordata > Actinopteri > Perciformes > Serranidae > Centropristis > Centropristis striata. The sequence goes on from NC_081526.1 coordinate 15,354,827, forward strand.
CGCGCTTTTTCTTCATGAGAAAATGTCTTCCGCTAAAAAGGCCCATTAAGCATCTTTTTTTCCCTATTAAACAATCCACTAGATTTCCAGTCAAGCCAAAGCTGGCCAGCAGAATACAATGGAATATATAACGTGTATGATTCTTTCTTAGAAATAACAATTATAATTCAATAATAACACAAATTTTTTTATGCTAAAACACCATACCACCTCAAAACTCTTCCAACTCTTACCTGTGAGAAGGCAATCCCGAACGTCACTCCTGCAATAATGGCCATGTTGGTCTCCATGAATGAAGTGACCAGCTCGTAGCAGCCCTGAAACACAGGGGGCAGGTTAGTTTGCAGAGTGTTCAAGGATGTGTTATATGTGCAAATAAGGGGCAACATCTGGGACATTATCTGAGGCAGCGGTTAGTGTTTGGAAGAGGGAGATGGTTTGAAAAGGTAAATGAGGGCCTGTCAGATAGATTCATTGACTACATTAAGTACCTTGCAGACAATGAGAAACTGACCTGGTGGTAGACCTTGCTCGGGGCTAGAGTTGTATTGCGGAGGTCTTCTGGGTTGCAGTCAGAAGAGTTAAAGCAGCAGCTGGCAGGAATGCCGTTGGATGGGTAATACACACTGCCGAACCAGCTGGTGTAGTTATACACTCCACAGCAACGCAGCTAGAAACGCACAGAAAAAAAGGAGAAAGCAGATGGGAATTTAAAAAAAAAACAGTCTTGTATTATTTAATTTTTTTCTCATTGTGAACAAATCCTATGTGAAGACCAAAACAAACAACATGCCAGTCTGTCTCTGGGTAGTTCTGAACTCCACTACCTTGTCTGTTGCACTCAACCCCTATTGGATCTTATTGAAGACATACATTTTCATAAAAAAAAAGTTTAATAAAATAAAAAAGGCTAAATCATTTCCTAAAAGAGCTGAGCACTGTAGTAAATAATAATATACTTGAATCATTTTTATAAATCTTGTATTTATTTAGACTATTTTCAACTGTTGTTTTAAACATATTTAATGACTGAAAATAAAAATTTCTAAGACAACAACACAGCATGAGAAATAAGCTATATTAGGCTTTAATAACACATAAGTGACACTTGTTAATAGCATACATTCATTTTAGTTGCTAGTAAGGAAAATATATAATTACTAGTTGCAATATTGACTATCTAAAGATTTAAAAGTAGACCAAACAACAAAGTCGACTAATCTCAGTTTCAAAAAGATGCTCTACGAATGAAAATGGAAGTCCTGTCATTGGTATGCAGGAGTTGGCATACTCTTACAAAAAAAAAAAAAATCAGCCCTTGAGCTTTTTCAGGGTTGTGTTTTGGTTTTGCTGTTAGAGCTTTCGTTTCATGGGGACTTACCTTGTGCTGCAAGTTATCAACAGCACGGCTCGCCTCATCCTCAGCGTTGTAGTTCAGGACCGCGTCAGTGTATGTCCTGTGAAAGGTTCCCTTTATCTGCAGCATGCAAACACATAATCACACACACACATTCACAGTGTAAGAGCGCTTTACGCAGCTTTACTTTGAGACTTAAAAAGTTGCTACTTGGTGTATTGCATGCTGACCTCATGGCGAAACACAAATCCAGAGATCCCAGCCACTAACTCAGCGAGGAAGACGAGCGAGAGAAACATGGCATACTACAGAGGGAGAAGAAGATAAAGGGAAATAGTTTGCATGAAAAACCTATGCATGAGTATATCATTTGCCTATGTCTACACGCACACACACAAACACACACACACTAACACACTCACTTGACCACCATTAACCGAACAAAGTGCCCTGCAGCATCTATTGGATTTCTGATCCCTCTCCACAGGACAGAGGTCAACCATTATTCCCTTTATCACGTGACCTGAGGCTAATTAACCAGCCTCTCTCCTCGCAACATTACACCTCACCCCTCCTCCCGACAGCCTCTCACCAGCTTCAGCATCCATGGGCTTCCTCTGCAGGTGGCGAAGCATCCAAACAGGCCGAAAACGATGATGACGGTCCCGGTGCCGATGAGCACGTACGGAGCATTGGTAGAGTTGTCGGCTATCAGAGAGATGTACGGACCCAGCATCAACTTCCCCCATACTCCCACTGCCAGCAGGATGGCTCCTGTTATCTAGAGGGTGGGGATTGGAGAGATGGATGTAACAAGAGAGACACAGGAAACAGAATGAAAGCAGAGAACGGGCCTTTATCTCTGCACTTCTGCAAGATTACAATAGCTGTGTTTTAGCAGCCGTGGCGGGGGGAGGAGGAGAAAGAGGATCAAGGTGGAACAAAAAAGCAGAGCAATTAGAGTAAGGAGGAGGAGACAGCAGACAGAAGACACAAATTTATCTGCTGTGCGGGATAGCAATCACCTGCTTTATGAATATGCCTGCACACACACACACACAGAAAGACAGAGAGGGAAAGAAGAGGGGACATATCAAAGAAGCTCTTTGATCCGAGGCGAGACGCTTCCTCCTGTTGCGCCTATCTTAGCATTTCAAATGAAGGCTGCGCATGAAAGAGGGTGTTGTACGAGGCAGCTGAAGCGGCGTGTGTCTCAGCTGGGTATTTCTTACTGGCATTGGAAAGAGAGCGGGGTGTGGAACGGCTGCTGATGATCTGACTCTAGCGACAGCCAACTTATCATCCTACCCTCCCTCCTTTCCAAGAGGAGGCTGTTTGCCGTCCTGCTGCCAGGCCCTCTGACTAGAGAGGGAGCAGTCTGTACAAAATGTCTCTGTGCACCCTGAAAACCTCGAAAACTGAGGAGAAGAACACGCTCAGCTCTCAGCAGGAAAATGAGCCAGTATGACTGTAATGGCAACACCATCAGATTGGCTCTTTGAATAAAAGTTCCCTCTAACAATTAGTCAACAATGTCCTGAAGCTTAATGTCATATTACGCAAAAAGGACAATAATACAGTGATTAACAACAATAATAAAAAAAATATTTCTCTTCATACAGTACTGCAATACTTTATTCTGTAATCAGGACATCATTATAAAGTATATGGAAGTAGTGGGAAAAGTATTCAGACTCCTTAATTAAGTAAAAGTACTAATACCACACTGTGATATTACTCCACTACAAGTAAAATTACTTCATTCAGAACTTTCTAGTAAAATTACACAAGTACTCTTCATTCAGAATGGCCGCAACTCATTGTTATATTTATTCCAAATATTTTATTGGATTATTATTATTGATGCTTTAATGTAAGCAGCATTTTAATTTTGTCAAGGTAGAGCTCATTTTAATAACTTAATATACTGGGATGAGGTTTAATAAAAAAAAAAAAAAGTCTAATCATTATAAATGTATCATGTTTTTATGCTAAATCTCGACCGGAAAAGTAACTGTAAACTGTTGGCTAAATGTAGTGGAGTAAAAAGTACAATATTTGCCTCAAAACTGAACTTAAGTATCTGGAAAATATACTTAGTTTCATTTCACGACTGGTAAATGTTTGTTTATTGCTATTTTAATGATCTGAATGTTGTGTACAGCCCCTTTAACAATTACCCCTCCTGCAATTTGGATATTGTACTAGTATATTTTGCAGTTTTGATAAAATATTGATTAATTGTGCAGCCCTAGTTGTCATGTCCCCTCCTTCACTGTAACTTAAACAAGTCTCTGCAGGTTAATGACTGTATTAACAACATTTAAACTTTGCCCCATTGGCAGGGTGTGCAGTGCACGTAATAATCGGGCCAAGGTTTTTCACTGTGACAAATCACCAGTCTGCCCTTTGACTGCTATATTGTTCTGGATTTAGTCACAGTTTAACCACAGGTATAAGGAGTCCTTTAAGATCAAACACAGCGAGGTGGTTTGAGAATGTCTACTACTAGCTGTGCATAACGGCTAACCTTGATCATGTCTCATGCAAAGATCCACACATTGATTTCCATATTAACGCACAAGGAAAATGAGGTTCAGTTGAGGGCTAAATGATAAGGGTTAAAGACACACACACACACACACACACACACACACACACACACACATACACACACTAGGACCTAATAGAAAGCACGAGCTAAATCTATATTTTAAACTGACAGATCCAGGCTGTAACCCACAAATAATTTCATCATCATTAAATTGTTTGTTCTATAAATTGACAGAAATGCTCAAAACCCAAATATATTCAGTTTACAACCATAACGGGGTAATAAAAAGTGTTTAACTGATCATTAGAATGGCTGGTTTCCTGAAATGTTGCTAATGTATTTGTGTCTCTGCAGTTATATTATAACATAAGCATGTAGCTTTGGTTTCTATTACATAAGCAAAACCTGTAAAAATGGGTATTATTGACGAACGGTGGGCAGGTAGATGGAAGTTAGACAAATCCTCAGTTGCATGACATTTGATCTAGCTGAACCTCATAGTGAGCACTGAGTGCCAGAAGCTTTTCTATTTAAAATCGTCTCAAGAGTTGTCTGTTCAGTGTTTTCATAATCTCTTTATCTGAATCCTCATCCTGTTGTTCCCTCTGCTGCTGTAGCTGCTGTGTGCACAGATGACATTTTCTATAGGCATACCAATATTTTGGATTCAAATGGGATGCAATTTCTCAAGGTAGGAATTTTCACATTTCATGTAAATCATCACATATTGTGTATGTATAAACTCTACGGGTGTAGTGTTTATTTTCAGGTGTTTGCAGAGCACTCAAATGAAAACAGGTCAACTATCCGGCTCATGTGAAAAGAGAATTAACAGCTTGAAGTGATTAATAAAGTGCTTTTCAGTTTGGTTTATCATTTGTTCAGCATGTAAAAAAACTCTTAAGCCTTTGTGTGGGCTCTGTGGGGCTCTGTCTATTGAAAAAAACACCCAACTGCACTATGAAGTCCAAGCATATTTATTGAAAGATTTTCTCGTCAAAAATACTAAATGAAATACGGTAGCAACGGGTTAAACAAAGGTTTGTATATTATTTTTTGGGCCACTTGGGGGCAGCTGTTAAAAAAACGCTGACATATTATCACCTAATAACAAGGTGGAAATATTTGTAATACCACATACTACTAATATGACAATATTACAAAGCTCATATGATGAATGTGTTAGTATAAAAATGTCGCTTTTTAGAGAGAGAGAGCAACATCAGCATCAACTTGGATTTGTGTTTTCTGGTATGATTTCAAGCTTTGTTTTGGTCTCCACCAGCTCCTGAGTGAAATACCCCGTCTTTATCTGCTAAAGGCTCCACTATGTTCACCAGTAGTCTTAAGTTGCCATCGCAATGCTTTGCAAAGTTGTGGCTTTTTACATAACAGTTAAATAAAAACTCTGCAGAGCTGAGAGAAACTGCAGAGGTGGTTGATAATTCTCTGTGGGAATTCCCTACAAGGAACATATTCCACGTTAAACAGTCATCTGACCTTTTGTTAATATTAAATTATTTCTATAAAAAATTCTTTATGCTGCTTTCACTAGTCAGAAGCAGGAACTGTCTCTTGTTCTTGCCCCTTAATTATATATTTTACTGAGGAAATACAGACTTATCTTAAGAAAATTCAAATATATAGAGTATTACCCCTTTAGCACCTTTAGCTCTTATTGTAAAAAAAAAGACTATAGGGATGAGATTTTCTATTACAGTACATGATATGTCATTTTAGATCACAATATTTATATGTGTTGATGAGGTAATATTTTTATTGACAAGCTGTTTACGGATAACAAATAAAGACAGGAATGGCTGTTTATGGATAATGCAGCAAATTAAATACCTGACAAATAAAGGTCCTTCATCAAATCGATGCACAAATCCAATATTGCCATAAACCAGTTTCGCTCAATGATTTGCAACCTTGCCCACAAATGGTCTAATACAGCGGTTCTCAAGCTGCGGGTTGGAGCCCCCTAAGCTTTCACAAGACAAATGCAAGGACAACTCCTTTCTGCTGCAGGCCATGTTTTTTTCTCACTTTTTGAACGTTTGATTGAACACTCCACACACCATAGACATGATTGCTGCAACATCTGAAAAGGAGCTGCATGTAAAGCATTTGTTTTAGAAGGTCAAGGTGTCTTGAATAGTGATGCATATGTTGGGACGTACTGAGCATATAATAAATGATGACATATGATGAAATGAGACTTGGAATTACACTGCACAAGATGAGTGAGAGTTTGTAAACACATGCTCTTTTGCTGTTGTTAAGCCTTGCCTCCATTTACTTCAATTCATTAACTGGACTAATTGGTATTTAAATTACAGTTTTGGGGGTAAAGCAGTCCTGTAATGTTATGTAATATAAAGAAAGGCTGCAAACAACTCTTGTTTTTTGGCAAATATTTTCCAGAATAATTGATCATGGCTTTTGCCTATAAAATTGTGAGAAATTAATATTCTCACACCTGAAGATAAGGCCTTCAAATGTCTTTTTTCGTGCATCCAGCAATCCAAATGTTAGAAATATTCATTTGACTATCAAGTATGACGAAGAAAAACACCAAATCCTCACATTTGTGAAGCCGAAACCATCAAATGTTTGGCATTTTTGCTTACAAAATAAGTACAAACTATTATTTGATACTCAGAGTTGCCGAATAATTCTGTCAGTCGACTACTTGCTGCAGCTCCAACGTAAAGGGCCACTTCTTTTCAGCCACGCCCCAGCTAAACTAGAGGCCTGTAGGTTGATGATTTGATTGGTCGGTAATGCCATCCACTGTTTCTATCAACAGTGATTCTTGCAGCCAGAGCAGACTGTCGTTTCAGAGAACAGTCCTCCAGCTGATGATGTACTCACTGTTTACGGCCTACATCATCAGTAACAAAATGTCTCGCCCCCTAAGAGCTGCCACCGTGGCATACAAATAAAAAATCGTCTTGTCATTACTAAAGTGTTCATTTTAGGGCCAATGGGGAAATTAAGTCCAAGGAGCAAGAGCAAGCCATCTAGACTTCATGTGTGCTGCTGCATCCCAAACAGCCTCAGACCCCCTTTCTCGTCCTCCCTGGAGCTGAGCCCCCCCTCCCTTCTCCCTGCATGTTTTGTTTGAAATTCAATGCCAGGCCGGCCACCCTGGTTACAGCACAGAGTTTAAAACAGGTCACCCTCCTCCTCCTCCCCAGGCCTAATAAAGCAACAGAAGGTGCGATGACAAAATATGCTGGCGAGGACACCACACAGACTCTACCACCTGCTCTGCATTTAACCGTCCCTGTGTGTAAAGTATGGCGACGCAGCTATTCACACTTAAGACATTATTCGCCGCGACAAGCCGATGACAGTGAAACAGAGACCCGGCATTGAAAGCGGCTCTCCCACTGCTATCGAACCTCTCCATTGCTTCACCCCTCAAGGTTGAAGAGAGCAACAGAGCTGTGAGACACTTTAGATATCTGAAACCTGACGCTGTAAATGTAAGAGACGTCCCCATCCTGACTAAATATAAAAGTTCATATCAGTGTCAGCGGCACATGTCTGCAGTGCAGGGAGATACACAGCATAGCTCTGCTTTTTGAGCCTTTGTGGACACAGAAACTAAAAGGCAGATTTCAGCTTGTGTTTCCTCCAGGACTTTCTTCTGCTATATTAGAGGGTTGGTTTAGGAAAACAGAGAAAGTACTCTTCAGATCCTAACGACATTATGGAGGGATAAACTCTTCCACATGTTTTGATTCGATAATGCTACCCCAGCTGTGTCTGGATGTTATCAGAAAGCAGCCTATAATCGAGAAATACGGTCAAACTGTTAGTAACACAGTATTGTGGTAATATCTTAAGATTCACATTGTTGCTTGCAACAATGCAAGATCATATGTGAAGTCTCGCTGGTAATCAGAAGGAAAACAAAGGCATATCCAACCACTGAAATCCAATTAGGGAATATGAAAATACTATTTCACTTCTCAAGTTAATCTCAAAAGTAATTTACCCCAAAATTGGAAGTAAATTTATTTGGTTTGAAAGATGCTTTCTGAAGTGATCTGCTGGCTCTACTCCTGAGGATACTTACTACAAAGAGCCTTAATTACAGTGAGAATACAAGCAGAGGCTATTCTTCAAAAGAGTGTTGTTATATACTGCTTGCTCAGCATTGTGAATACAGCATTTTTATGAATTTCAAATCAAAGCGAGGCTTTTCAGCTTAAGACCTTGGCAAAAAACATCCACCAGAGAGGTATTGATTCAACTCTTTGGTATAATATGAGGCCTTTGTGGTGCTGTGTTTTGCATGATATTACAGGGCGTGCCGAATGCTCACTATGCAAATGTGACTGTCAAAATATCATGCAGAGAAGGTGGACATGACCGCGCACACGCTCCAAACCCCAGCTGGGTCCAGGTGCAGGACAAAAACAGCAAACAAAGGAGACACACCGATATTTGATAGATTCCCAAAAAAGCTTGCCAGCTTTTAGTTCACATGGATGATTACACCAAAATATAAAATTACAAAAAGCCTGGGTACAGTATCTCTTCTTTTTCTTGCAAAATATTAAAAACACTGGAAGCTATTTTGACAATAGTTTAAGTCATTTATCAAGAATAAAAATGTCCACATTTTATGTTTTCTTCTTTACCTTTATTTACATGATACAAAACTTTTGTTTTATATTATAAAAACAGCAAAAAACATTTGACGACGGTATTTTAGCCTTTATAAGATTATGAATGCCATTTTAAAAACTATTTTCTAATCTAAAACTGAGAAATCTTTTGACTGCGTTATTGATCGTTTAAAATAACTATTATTTGCAGCCTTTAATACAATGTTGTATTATACAACGTGACCAAAAAGCCTCAAAATATTGTTTCAATAAAGAAACAACTAGTAGAAGTCCAATGTTAACTAAACATTTAAAGGAAAGTATTGATAGCAGGTCATTCTGAGGTGTATTTTAATATTTCCATTTTACATAAATCAACTAATGATTTATTATGCATTATTATAGATTTACCTCCCTGACAGTTTATAAGAAATGCCTGCAACCTTAAAGTGCATTTATACATTAATCCATTGATCATTTTAATCCAGTGATATAATATAAATTATTTTGAAATGGTTTATTTTGGATTATGAGTAGTTTTACCTTTGTTACTTTAAGTATATTTTAGTGCTTAACACTTTTACTTAGTAAGATTTTGAATGCAGGTCTTTTACTTGTAACAGAGTATTTTTACACTGTGGTATTACTACTCTCGACCATCTACAACATAAAAATGCTGCTTACATCTTACTTACTTAGTCAAGATTTTGAATGCAGGACTTTTAACAGTAATTTTACATGGTGGTATTTTTACTACAGCATAAAAATAGTGCTTACATCTTTATGTATCAGTAATAATTAAAAAAAAAAGAATGTACTCCTACTACTCACATGTTGCAAAAAGAGTACTTTTACTTGAGAAACTATGATATTACTGCCCCTTAACCAGCTACAACATAAAAAAAATCTGTTTCATCCACTCGTAATCATCTACTTTAATATGTACTTGCAGAAGTCTTTATGCTGCAAAATGAGTACTACATTCACTGATAGTACTTAATAATATTTTTACTGATAGAATATTTTGAATGCAGGACTTTTACTTTTACTGCAGTAAGTTGTAACTGAGTATACTTACACAGTGGTATTGCCACTCTTGATAACATAAAAATGTTGATAACATCTTTATGCATGAGTATAAAACAAGAGTATGTTTACGTCAGACACTTGCTGATTCTGTACTGTAAACTTGAGGAACATTTTGAATGCAGGACTTTTATTTGTAATTCATTTGAGTATTATCACAATATTCAATTACTACTCTCAACCAGCTACAACATGAAAATGCTGTTTACACCTTAATGCATTAGTTGTAGTAATCTTCTAATATATAATATGCAATCACAGGTGCAATTATGCAGCAAAATGAGTAATTTCACTTTTGATACATTCACTGATAATACTTTTATACTTTTACAAGATTTTGAATGAAGGGCTTTTGCTGATTCTCTACTACTCTATATTATTTGAGACTTTCACTTCGTCACCCTGTTAAAATAATCGCCTAAGTCATTTTTTTAAGTTTTGCAGGAAACACAAAAAACTTCACCAAAAGTTTAACTTATGACATTTATTGATCATTTCACTCAAAAAGGATGTAACAAAGGATGGCTATTGGCATAGTAATAACACTGTGTGTAAATTATGTAACTTAAGAGAACTAAATGACTTAGGCAATTTTTTGAACATGCCTTTGTGACTTAAGCAAGATATGGTAACACTTTATTCTCAAGGTGTCTACATAAGAGTCACACAAGTATGTCAGACACATGACATGACAAGTATCATGAGCATTAATGTTACTTCAAAGTGTCATTAATGTTCATGACACGCTCATGTCACTCTTATGTAGACACATTCAAAATAAAGTGTTACCATTTCTTGCTTAAGTCACAAAGGCATGTTCAAAAAATTGCCTAAGTCACATTTTATTTTGACTTAGGCATAATAAATCCGCTTAAGTCACACATTTGACATAGGCCATTATCTTAAAGGGGTAAAATCACATGATCTGATCAACTGAGGATGTAGGCGATTTTACCATAGGTGGCCGGCGTTATGAGGAGATGATTTAGGCAAAAAAACAAAACAATTTTGACAAAAAATGACTTAGGCGATTATTTTAACAGTGTGACGATTTGTAATTGAGGTTTTTTACCCTTTGATTTCCCCATTTTCACTTATAAATAAAAGCTAAGGATGCCACTTCTACCACCACTGCTATAGTGTTTCTGTTTTTCTGGGCACTTAAAGTCATTACTGGTACTATGGAAACTGAATCTGTATGGGGGTTTATACTAAAGGTGCAAGGTCCCTTTAAGAATCTATAGCAACGACGCCAAAAATGAACATATTATGATGAGAAAATAACGGGCCTTATCAAACAGACAAGGCCCTTAACGTCGGTCTCATCAGACGGGAGTTAGATCGTTGCGGTGATGTTAACATCCTCTTCCGCGCTTACTGACAACAACCATGATGCTATGTGTGCTATGTACTCACACCACTAAAAACGCCCGGCAGCCAAAATATATGTAACGTTAACACAAGTTATGTAACACAACACGATAATATCCAAATTTTAAAACGCTTAGGTTAAGCTTGCGATTTTTATTTAGCGTTATATTCACAAAACGGCAGCATGATACCGTCGATGATGCTGCCACTGTCCACCCCTTTCATCACGCACAACAGAAAAACACATTAAGGTGGATGCTTTTTTTTTTTTTTAAAAGAAGAAGATATTAAAAGGCCACCTACCCAAAAGACGAAGGAGTATACGATGAGGAGGGTTTTAAGGCAGGTGATGATCGGTTTAGTCTCCATTGTGGAGCGTATAGGTTAGAGCTCACTGTGATAATAAGGGAAAAAACGTCTCTGCGAGCTGTCGCGTTGCAACCAACCGTGCGCTAAAGCAGCCACACAGCGTCACTGGAGACACGCACCGCACCAGCCCGCACCTACATTATCATCACTTTATGTTGCATCAAATGATAGCATCGGTTATTGTGCTGACAAAGCAACAATATGCGTAGTATTTTATTTACCTAAAGCATGATAACGAATCGGCATGGTTTTATGTGGTTAAAATTACATTTATGTAATGTAATGTAACTAAGTACATGTGTTTAAGTACAGCACAATTTTTGAGGTACGTGTACTTTACTTGAGCATTTCCATTTTATGTAACCTCACGCTTCTACTCCACTTCATTTTGAGGCAAAATGTACTTTTTACTCCACTACAGTTAGCTGACATCTTTAGTTACTTTTCAGGTCGAAATTTAACATGAAAAACCCAAACAATAATTAGACATATATTTTTTTAAATTAACAGTATATAAAGTAGTTAAAGTGAGAAATTAGATTAAAAAAAATATAGATATATTAAGAATGTATATATATATATGTATATATATATATATATATATATATATACACATATATATATATATATATACATATATATATATATATATATATATATATATACAGTAGTGTTCAAAATAATAGCAGTCCCATGTGACTAACCCAATTAATCCAGGTTTTTAGTTTATTTTTCATTGCTACATGGCAAACAAGGTACCAGTAGGCACACTCTTAAGGCTGTGTAATTGGGCAATTAGTGGAAAGGGGTGTGTTCGAAAAAATAGCAGTGTCTGCCGTTGACTTTCCAAACTCAAAACTATTTTGTACAATCTTTTTTGTTTCTAGGATTTAGCAATCCTGTGAATCACTAAACTAATATTTAGTTGTATGACCACAGTTTTTTTTATAACTGCTTCACATCTGTGTGCCATGGAGTCAACCAACTTGTGGCACCTTTCAGCTGTTACTTCCACTCCAAGATTATCTAACAACATTCCACAATTCATTTAAATTTCTTGGTTTTGCTTCAGAAACAGCATTTTTGATGTCACCACACAAGTTCTCAATTGGATTAAGGTCCACTCCATAACATCAATGTTGTTGGTTTGGAACCAAGATTTTGCTTGTTGACTAGTGTGTTTGGGGTCATTGTCTTGTTGAAACACCCACTTCAAGGGCATGACCTCTTCAAGTATTTTGACTGATTCATGATCCATGGTATGTGATAAATAGGCCCAACACCATAGTAGGAGAAACATGCCCATATCATGATGCTTCACTGTCTTCACTGTGTACTGTGGCTTAAATTCAGAGTTTGGGGGTCGTCTCACAAACTGGCCCTTTGACCCAAAAAGAACAATTTTACTCTCATCAGTCCACAAAATGTTCCTCCATTTCTCTTTAGGCCAGTTGATGTGTTCTTTGGCAAATTGTAACCTCTTCTGCACATGCCGTTTTTTTAACAAAGGGACTTTACGGGGGATTCTTGTAAATAGATTATCTTCACACAGACGTCTTCTAACTGTCACAGCACTTACAGGTAACTCCAGACTGTCTTTGATCCTCCTGGAGCTGATCATTGGCTGAGCCTTTCCCATTCTGGTTATTCTTCCATCCATTTTGATGGTTGTCTTACATTTTCTGCCAAGTGTCTCTGGTTTTGCTCTCCATTTTAAAGCATTGGAGATAATTTTAGCTGAATGGCCTATAATTGTTTGTACCTCTTTATAAATTTTCCCCTCTCCAATCAACTTTTTAATCAAAGTACGCTGTTCTTCTGAACAATGTCTTGAACGACCCATTTTCCTCAGGCTTTCAAAGAGAAATGCATGTTCAACAAGTGCTGGCTTCATCCTTAAATAGAGGCCACCTGATTCACATCTGTTTTTTCACAGAATTGATGACCTCACTGATTGAATGCCACAAGCAATAAAGCAAGCAATAAAAATATATACTAAAAACCTGGATCAATCTGGTTAGTCACATTGGACTGATATTATTTTGAACACTACTGTGTGTGTATATATATATATATATATATATATATATATATATATATATATATATATAATATTATAATAATATATGTGATAATCTGCATAACGGTTATGTTACCGTTATGCTGATACTTCTGTACTTTTACTTGGACTTGCAGGACTTTTACTTGTAGGGGAGTAGGCTAATTTTGCATTGTGATATTAGTACTTTTACATACGTAAAGGATCTGAATAGTTTTTCCACCATTACTGTACTTGTACTTTACTTGAGTATTTCTATTTTATGCTACTATATGCTTCCACTCCAATACATTTCTGGGGGATTATTTTACTTTTTACTGCACGGCTTTACAGTATTTATTTAGTATTGGCTATTGTAAATTAATTGTATAGTTAAAGTGCGCTGCCTCCTACCTTCACAATTTACACCTATTTCTATTGTACTTTCAGCTGTTATTATGTATAATGTTAACTATTAGCACAACTTTTACTTACACTGTCAATGTGCAATGACAACAAAGTTAAATTTAAGTAGACCAACAAACCTTTTTCTGATTATTAGAAATTGAGAAACTTTCATTAATTACTTACTTTGTAATTATTTACATACTAGTGTTGAGTATGAGACTTAATCACTTTCATGTATTTTGTTGACTGCATGTTTTATAAGCAAACCCTCTAATTACTTCATACTTGTCATGCAGAGCAGGTCTTCTCATATGAAAATACTCATATAACGAATACCTAAAAATCGTCATTTAGCACAATAACAGAGTAAATGCATATTTTTATTTCCACCTTTGTATTTATTTTAAGTTAGCAACCTTAAGTGTAAAACCTTGTTGGACATTTTTGTAAAAACAATATCCATCTGCCCACAAAAGAGGCAGACTTCTTATTAGTATTACCTGTTTATATCCAGGTCTCTCTGGCCCTGAGGGGTAAGTCTCTGTCCACTGCTGAAAACAAAAACACATTATCACTTATTAAAACCACCACAACACAGACTCAAACCCAGCGTCCACTTCTCTCACCTGCTGGGCTCCTTCTCCACAATCTTCAGGCACTCCAGAGCCTGAATGACCTTCTTTACCACAGTCCTGGAGCCCACAGACACCTGAAATGAAGTCTTGAGAACTCCAGGATTCTTTGACATTGTTACATAGGGTTTCTGAACCTTATACTGACAATTGTTTTGATTGCTTTGCCCACCCCAGGTTATAGGTAGTATGGATAATAGAAACAACTCTGTATAATGCAATACAGTTCTACAGGGCCACAAACTACACCCCTCAAAATGTTCATGAAGTTGAATCAACAGCTCTCCAAAACAGTTTTAAAAAACCCATTAACACCTGTATAAATGGTGTATCGTCACGTCCTACAAACTCCTTCATTACTAGACAAAACTGTGTGTTATTGTGGGTCAGTGACTTTTTTGACAAACAGACATGCTTAACTTCAGGTGTGTCATATCATGAGGATGAATCATGTTTAATTAAGGGGTTTTAGAAAATGTTTAGTTTTAAAAAGTGTTGAAAATCTGATTTTTGGTGGCCAGTCTCTTCTAACAGCCTCGCAATACAACGCAGTGCAATTAAGAGATACAACCCAGATTCCCAAAAAGTTGCAACACAGTAAAACCTAGATATTACCAGAATGCATTGAATTTTCTTAAGCACCCCAACTTTTTGGGAATCTGGATGTACAAATACAGCTTGCTCTGGAGTAAAATCTGTTTTAGATTCAAAGGAGAAAAAAAATGAACAGGGGTTAATAATTGGAGCGGCAGTTCATAGAAGAGTGCTGTGTACAATTTGTCCTACATTCGAAAAGTAATAAGCAGGAAAAGACATTTCAAATGTCAACTGCACCTCTGTTGACCTAGAAAAAAAACAGTAAAGCATCATAAGACAGCATGCATCTCCCGAAAAACTTGACAGTGACATCAATGAGGAAGAGTAAAGGGGGAACAGTGTGATCTGACAAAACAAGGCACAGTCAGGATGATACAACAGGGCTGATGTACATATGATGTGTAAATCGCCTCCAAATAAACACAGACAAATCTATACACTGTTGTATATGGTTACACATCTAAATGTTTCTGCATCAGATCTATAATCATACGTGAGTCTCTACGTTATAGCTGAAATACTGATCATACTTAGATTACTTTATTCATCCCCGATGGGGAATTCTGTAAAACTTATTTTGCATGTAATTATATGTCTTGTATCTCACATCATAGGTTTATTATACTACAATAAAATAACCCCCATTTAATTCAAACAGCAATTTAGAAGTGTTTAATCTTGTCTTCATGGACCTATTAAGTGGGCTTTAAGTTTTTTTTTGGTCAAACTGCCATTTCCAAGAATTAACTTCCACACTTTCATTAATTTTGATAGCTTCAGCATCATCGAATAATTCTGCAATTTAACATAAAATGTGATTTAACAAGATAGTTAAAGACCTGACTCACTTTTGGGTGATCATTATAATAATTCCATTCCACACAGAAACCATTGAGTAGGAGAGATTCCAGGCGAGAATTGCCCGTATGTTTTAATAAACAATCCATGGGTCCAGCAGCCATGTGCTTTTTGTTTGACTACATTTGTTTGTCTCAACAGAATTAAAATTAACGATTATTAAAAACAACACAGGAACACAAACACCGTTTCTACACAAAACAGAAAAAAACATATAATTGTGTTTTTTCAAGTGTGTTCAGTCAGTAGTATGTACATGGGCTCCTGAAGGAAATACATTAAAAGTGCTCAAACGTACAGTTCTTTAAGACAAAAAAACTCGTGCAAGAAACATCCACTTCTAACAGATTTGTTCTTAAGTGACACGTTTAAGTGGTTTAAGAAGATTTGTTGTTGATTATCACCTTCATCATAGTTTGCCAATTTATTGAGAGATTCTGCAATGTTCTCATTTCGTCACAAGCAATATTTTGGCAGGATTTTCTTAATAATTGTGGAAATTCCCTCATGCCTCAGGGTTTTTATGCAGGACGATTTCCTGGTGAACTTACTCTGTTGTTGCAGTTGTATTAAGATTTTCTAATTAATCGGTTCTGCTAATACAATTACAAAAACTGCTGCACCTATTATGCTTTTACCTTTTGGTTTCTGACAGCAGGGTGTGAAGCTCAACAGCGTGAAATTCATCTTTTCACTCTTCAAAAAACATTTTATAAAGGAAAATTGCCCACAGGCTGAGCAGAATGGGGAATTACAAAGCAATTTTAAGGCCAGTGATTATCCAAATTATTAAATTTCACAAAAGCTCACGTACTTGTAAACAGCTGGCATTCACCAGGTTGATTTAAGCAGCAATTTGCAGCAATTTTGTTTTTGATTATTTGAGGTACGAACAATCTTCACAAAAGAAGTAAGACATTTAGGATAATAATCGCAAAACATTCTTGCACGAGGCCTAATATTCTAAGTAAAACTAGAGTGCATTCCCTTGTCTACCTGTGTGTATTAGGCTACTTTTACATTAAGTTCCCCTTTCCTCCTCACGTAACTTTAGTCAGTCAGCAGCTGGACGATTTATAGTCTCTACACGGACAAATATATTGAAGCAACGACGAGGGTAGTGTCTGTGAAAGGGCAGGAGTGAAGCCACGAAGAGTTTTCATCATCCTCTCTCAAAGGCATCAGTTTTCTCATGTGAACGTTTATAACCTTGATCCCAGATGTGCTGCCTGGTTCACACACTACAGTTCACTCCGCTCCGTGACATACAGTCCCTCGTCTTCAAGGCTTTCATCATTTTCAAAGTACTCTGGTCCCTCTAGGTCTACACAGCTCAGTTCTCTATACTGAACCAAACTCAGCCATCCAGGCTTCGTATTTTTCCAGGTCGGCAGCAGAGACAGACTTTGAGATCTTCTTTAGAGTGAGGGTGAAGTCCTCCATGGTCACGGGCATCTGCAGCTCGTCTTTGGACAGAGCTCGAATCTCCTCGGGGCTCAGACCTTGGATTCGACGACGCATTGCCATCATGGACGCATCCCTGGTGTACATGTAAAGACAGGAGCAGAGGGCTGAACCAGTGTCCAAACAAACATACACATAAAACTCCTTTTTTTATGTATTCATTGTAAGGATTAGTGTATTTGTACTAGGGTTGCAAAGGGGTGGACAATATATGGAAAATTCCCTGGAGCTTTCCACAGAAAGTTAAGCTGGGCAATTTTGGAAGTATTAAAAATGAATCAAAAATTAGTTTAAAAAAAAGTAAAATGACCCCCCCTCCCCTTCCAAATATTCTCCAAAAGTCCCATTCAAAATGTAAAAGATGAATTGAATACGTGATGGAGGAATTCACAGTGCATGTAGGGTGCGTGGCCCCAGCAGCCCTGTAGTGAGCAGTGTGCTATGTGTTTGAGGAATAGCAGATATTCAAGCGTACTTACATGAAATCTGGTTGTTTTTGTAAAGATTATAGAAAATATGTTTTCCCCAACTATATTTAAGTTCCTTGTTAAGGGCCAACCTCCAATTTTGTAATTCCCTGTTTATTCCCGTTCATTCCCATAAATTTCCCAAAAATTCACGTAAATTCCCATGGAAAGTTTACAGGGGTCACAGTCCAAGCAGAATAAAACGTATATACCGTAGATTGATGCAGATAATGCAGAAACAAATTTGGCATATGAGTCAGATGCACTAGATCAATTACAAATCGAACATAGGAGTTAAGGAACTGGCTGCAGGTTCCCGGTCAGATACAACAGCAATGGAGAGAGAGAGTTATGCATCAGACTAGGACCTCCACGGTTGTAGGGTAAGTGAATGGAAACCCATTCAAAATGCTAACACACACTTGACAGCATCACCCAGCTGTGTTGAACACCAAGATGAGGACAAATTAAAACGACGCCCTACTCTTTATCCCTGCAGTTTCCAAGCAGCCTTCAGATGCAAAAGCAGAATGGAATACTACTGAATTATTGAAGCAATTGGCATTTACACTGACATATAGCCTAGGGGAGCTAATTGTAATACTCCTCAAAATGCACATTTTATTTTTTGTTCTTTGTATTTAGTCTTTTCCGTTTCATAGCATAAGAGATTCTTTTCCGTTTTATAGCCTGTTATGACCTGCTGCCTTTTGGGAAAGTGTTAGTTCAGCGTTTGTAAATATAGATGTAATACAGAAGTCTTTGAAATGTTCCTTCATTTTATAGTTAAAATAGCTAACCAAATTTGCCAGTGGGAAAAAAGTTACCTCAGTCCCCAGTAAGATAATTATATCTATCTTTGACATGTTCATGACTGTCTCATGGAAAGAAACATCCTTAAGCATGTTTTTTTCTCCCCACAGTGACAGTCTCCTTCATACTGTTACACCCCTAAAACACACTTTATGGATTCCCTCCTTGGGGAGTTGTACTTCTCTATGAATGGATGAAGTCTAGCTGGGATCAATAAGCTACAGCTGGCTGAAATCCTGCAGGCTCCAAGCTGTGTGTGGATGATACTCTCACACACATCCAAGGTCAACACAACAATGTAAGCTGAAGATGAGCCAGAGATAACTTGTGCAACATAAAATACCTGTCATACCCAGTGAAGCTAACGTAGAAAGGGAACACAGCAAGGACGGGGTGAAGAGGAGAAGTGTTCAACCAGAGGAACTATGAGAAATAGTGTTCGGCATGTAAACATACTACAATAATCAATCAAAAAGCAAACAACAGATGTGTTTTTTATAGAGTTGAATTAATTCAAGTCAGAAGGTCGGAGACACTTCTCTTCAGCTCTCTGACACTTTACATCTCTGGCCTTTGTGTGTTCTAAATCTGTCTTTATGAGCGCTGTTTTATTAAAGGGAATGATGGATGATCGAATTTTTTATTTTAGTAACAAATGCTCATACACTCCCACACGCACCTGCAGACGTTGGTGATGTCCGCACCAGAGTAGCCCTCAATCTTCTCTGCAATGAGGTCCAGGTCCACGTCAGCAGCCACCTCCACCTCCCTCAGGTTGATCTTTAAAAGCTCTACACGACCCACAGCTACACACACAAAGAAAACAGCATTAGTCAGATATTTGGATGGTTGTGCACACAACCTCAAACAAGACTCAAACTGCTGCAGCACCAATGGCTGTGTGATTTGGTCACCTGTGGGCAGGGGGATGTAGATCCGCTTCTCCAGCCGTCGCCGTAACGCTTCATCGATGTCCCAGGGGAAGTTGGTGGCGGCAAGGACCATGACCATCTTTGAGGGGTCATCATTCTCCAAAGCCCCCCCAACGCCTGATCACAAAAAAAACAACACCTAAATTAGAATATGCACATTACTGTATCATTCATATCTTAGAATTTATCCAAGAAACCTTTCTGAATTGATTATTTTAATATTGGGCTTTCTACAGTTTTGTGTTATATTGAAAACATTGAGTAAATATTTTATCCCAACAAGAGTTCTGAAATCAAAATGTGCCAAATGCCAGAAGAAAACAGTCTTTATTGTAAACTTTATGCTTAAAACAGCTTCTCTTCTCTATTCCACTCACCGTCCATCTGAACCAGAAGTTCTGATTTGACCCTGCGGCTGGCTTCATGCTCATCAGATGTTCCTCTTCTGCCACAGATCGAATCAATCTCGTCTATGAAGATTGTTGTTGGAGCATAAAACCGAGCCTTCAGAAAAAAATGTTGTTTAAGACTTTTTCTCAAAGCATTCTGATTCTTTAGTTTAGTATTGTGAGGTTTGTGTACATATACGTACCATTTCGAAGAGCAGACGAACAAGTTTTTCTGACTCGCCCCTGTATTTGGAAGTGAGGGTGGAGGAGGACACGTTGAAGAAAGTAGTCCCACATTCTGTGGCCACAGCTTTGGCTAACATGGTCTTCCCTGTCCCCGGGGGGCCGACCATTAACACTCCCTGAAACAAAACGTTAAATCTTTTAACATCGGGACTACCACTTCTGCTCTGACATTTGATATTTCTGCATCTAATTTGTGTCTGAATTATGAAATGGACCAGTGGCACAATCCATAACATTTTTATGCAACTGCAGTCCACTGCTTCAGAATACACACATGCTAATTCCCTGCAGGATGCAGGAAACAAATTTTCATTCTAAAATATGGAAGCACACTGTACCGGTCAGAAGCACAGCAGGAGCAGGACTTTACTTCTATACTAAATGTCAAACAAATACCCAATACCTGCGGCCTACCTGTGTGCTGATAAACAATAATCTTTTTTTCCAAAACTAATTTATTAATCTTTCATTTTACTGAACTCTCAGTTATCTGAAAAAAGGCCTCTAACTAAATACAGAGTTCAATTATGCATGCATATATTAGAAAAATGAAAGGCACTGTGCTGATGAAAAGAACCCAGATAGTTTATTGATTTTCACATGGCGGGCCTGAGGCGGAGAAGGACTCACATGATAAAGTTCAACAGGGGCTGGAAAAAGAGAGACAGTGTGACTGAGCAGGCCCATAAATGTAGATTTTAGTGATGCAAGATTGGACATGTTGTGTGTTCAGAGTCTTCTGCATACCCTGGTTGTAACGAGTGGTTATTTGAGTTACTGTGAAACCAGTCTGGCCATTCTCCCTTGACCTCTGGCATCAACAAGGCATTTTGACCCAGAAAACTGCTGCACACTGGATATATTTTCTTTTTCCTGACCCTTCTCTGTAAACCATAGAGATGGATGTGCGTGAAAGTCCCAGTAGATCAGCAGTTTGTGAAATACTCAGACCAGCCCGTCTGGCACCAGCAACCATGCCATGTTTAAAGTCACTTAAATCACCTTTATCACTTGAACTTCAGCAGGTCGCCTTCACCATGTCTATATGACAAAATGCATTGAGTTGCTGCCATGTGATTGGCTGATTAGATATTTGCCCTAGTGAGCAGCATTAAGTCTACCTAATAAAGTGTCTGGTGAGTGTACGTAAGCATTTAAATTAAAGCTCTGTTTATATCTGAGCAAAAGAACAACAGTTTTAACAGGTTTAAATGTAGCTTAGTTTGTGTGCAGTGCAGGAGTTATAGGTTACTTTAACTTTGCAAAAACAAGTTGTACCAAACAAGTTAGTTACATTGTAGAATTAAGTCAAGTGTTAGTCAATTATTTTTACTGTCCAGTTACGGTTACTTGGATTTAACTACAGCACAACTGTGATTTTGTGGTGTATTCACCTGGAATTGCCGCTGGATTTAGGTTTTTTTATTTCATGAGCATATTTATGTGAAATACAGCCAAACTATAATTTATGCAGACACAACAAAGTAGAACAGAACTGATCAATCGTTGAATAATTAATGAGGTAATGGATATTTTGTTATTTTGTTTTTTCACTGAACACTGACTTTTAACTAACTTTCGTTCAGCTGGGGAACCAGGCTGCAGGACTCAGCTGGGCAGATTCTAAACTTTTTTCAAGTTTGAGTGCAGAACAATGAGGGCTGCTCATGGCTGGAAGAATTGCATCTCTATAGAGCAGACCCTAGAAACACCTGTAGCACAGTCGACTTAAGCAAGGACAGTTGTGTGTGTGTGTGTGTGTGTGTGTGTGTGTGTGTGTACCTTCCAGGGACGACGAATGCCCTTAAAGAAGTCGGGCATCCACATGGGCAACACCACCGCTTCTCTCAGTAGCTTCTTTGCATCTTCCAGATCAGCGATATCGTCCCTACAGATCATCCAGAGAACTCAGTCAGCAGTGCTAAGAGAAAAAACGTAACCTGACAGAAAAATGCATGAAGACGAATGTAAGAATCTGTGTATGCTACCATACCAGTGTACATTAGGGTTGCGGGACACAATATCTCTCTCCAGTGAGTCAACCAGGTCGCTGTCATATCCTGTGCCATCAAACCTCTTGTGCTCTACATCCCCTGGCGTGTCTCCCGCCACTTTCTTCCCCTGATGGAGAAAAAAAGAAGTAAAAAGATTAATAAAGCCAAAAAAGGGTTCAGGGAAAGACTGACTCTTTTCTTAAGGACCTCATGAATCCATCTATCCGTCCACTAAACCACAAATCGTCTGCTCTAGACTGACCTTTTCATCTTTGGCTTTTGTGCCTCGGGCGTCTCTGGATCCCGGACGGTCTGGTTTAGGGTTGGCCTGACCACGGGCTCCTGTCCCGGCCCCTCGATGCTGCAGACCAGGGGATTCCTTCCTCTGCTGCTTCACAGCACTATTGGGACGCTTCACTGCAACAACAGGATTCCTACAGAGACGCACACACATAGGAATAAAACTACAAACGTGTAATATAAGGACACACCTGCAGACAGAAACAATTTGCAATGAGAAAATTGTGGTAACAACAAGGTGTGCCAATGTTACCACAGAGCAGCATTAACTTTAAACCAGCTGCTCTAGTTCTCTGCGGAGGTAAAGCTTCTTAAGTCCGCGTTAATGACCAGACAGTAGAAAAAAATTCAACATGGTGAGTCACACTGTGCTGGTAGAGATGAAACAGATTATGCAAAACATGTCTCTTTGTACTTCAAAGGGCTTCTGTATAGAGGCATTTTGTTCTCCAGACTTTCTGGATTGTATCAATGACAATTAGTTTTGTCAGGAAGTAAAGAAGTTCCCTGGATCAGCGCCAAAGGTGGCTGAAAAAAAGACCCAACAAAAGAACATGCACACTGCAGTCTTGTTCCCAGTTCTCTTATTCTACATAAAACAAAATGAAAATTGATTGAAATGTGACAATAAAATGTTGATGATTAAAAAAAACATGTTGTCCTTATCCTTCATTCAGCCTTTTTATGTATAAGTCTATTTACAACCTCAATTCCCAAAAAGTTGGGACGTTTTCCAAAATGCAAATAAAATATAAATTGAAAACCATAAAAAAAATATCTATGTTTGATGTTCAAATATATACACTTTTGTCTTTAGCATGAATTCTGAATTTGATGTTTTATTAAATTGCATACAGCATCCCATTATTTTTTAAATCAGGGTTGTATATAAATACATTTATGAAATAAATAAATCAAACATGCATTGTGTATTATAAGATTGGATATAGGTTTGTTGACTTGTGTTTTTACACCAATACCTCAGCCATGTTTTGTTTTTGCTAGCACACATATTAGAACATAAAGTAGAATAAAGGTCCATTCAGTTATATCTTGTTATGGTTGACCATGTATGAAGCACACAGACACACAAACCTGTGTTCTGCAGGTGTGGGAGGGGGCCACACAGCTGGATCCTCGGGTCTGTCGTCGTATTGAGGAGCCAAGATGTCAGCTGGCTTCTCTGACTTAAAGCTCTCAAGCGTTCCCATGATGCCCTTCACCTGCTCATACTCCTCAGTCAGTTCCTGCCTGACCTGTTAACAGACAGAAGGAGGAAATTGTGTCAGCATTGCATCATAGACATCCAACTGAAAAACAGAGCAATTGATGTGTGGATGTCTGTAAACAACACAGGGTTTAGTGTCCAGCAAAGAAGGAAAAAAACTATAATAAGAAAACTGATCTGTCTCAAAAATTTGAGAAATCTAGAGAAAACAGAAGACGAAGCCAGAAACCCAATGTATTCTTACACTATTGACATTACAGCATGCTTTCACAATTATTCACAAATGGATTTAGTTTATTTTGTGTGACTGGGATTAACCAAACCAACAACAGAAGTATAGAACATTATGAATAGAGATGTAGAATAATACCTGTTTTTTGTGCGTGTTTTTTTTTTTTTTTTTTTTTTACAAATACAACCAGTGTTGCCATTACAGGAAAGTGTATCATTCAAAATGGTTTTGAAATATCTGTGTTAACTATTTGGTATTTCATATATATATATATATATATATATATATATATATATATATTAAAATGTTAAAGAAAAATAGAAATATTTAATTGAACAATAATATGTATATGTACACATTACAACAGAGAAATATAAAAATCATATAAACATTATAACTAATAAAAAATCCATAGGGTGCTTATCAGTCATTATCACATCTTCTCTTTATATTACTAACCATATAAGTGTGTTGAACAGATTACAGATTGCTATCATGGAGAGACAGTAATAGTGCCAGTCCTTGTCTCATCATGAGCACCTACTACTAAAATGAAAAGGTGTCCACATCTGTAAAAAAAAAACCAAAAAAACTAATTGTTCACTTTAACCATGCAAGTAAGTTTTTTCTAATGACAGACTGCAAAACGTCTATTTATTCCATCACTAGATCTTTCCATTCCAAATATTTGTAGTCCTGAGCTGCAGACACAGCACAGGCTCCCTGTAATGAAGGTTTAGTTACTGGTATAAGGAGATCTGGGGGGAACTCACCTGTTGCCATTTGACTTTAAGTGCAGGGTCTCTGAGGGACTGACAGTGCTTGTGGATCTGCTGGATGACACCTTGGTAGTACACAATGGAGGAGTCATAGTTCCCCAGCAAAGCATACTCACGGCCCTTCTTGGCGTTGTCACATATCTCTGCCAAATTCATGCTGAATAAAAGCTATATGGTGAGGTAAGGAGACAAAGAAATAAGATACTCACCAAGTACTTTGACTCAGCATTGAAACATTGACTTGGCTAATGGCTAGCTTTAAAGTATGTCGAAACAACATTTTCGTCCCTGTGTCCAAATTTCAAATCGCCCCACTGTTAAAATAATCGCCTACGTCATTTTTTGTCAAAATTGTTTTTTTTTTGTTGTTGCCTAAATCATCTCCTCATGACGCCAGCCACCTATGGTAAAATCACCTACATCCTCAGTTGAACAGAGTTCTTACCCCTTTAAGATAATGGCCTATGTCAAGTGTGTGACTTAAGCAGATTTATTATGCCTAAGTCAAAATAAAATGTGACTTAGGCAATTTTTTGAACATGCCTTTGTGACTTAAGCAAGATATGGTAACACTTTATTTTGAAGGTGTCTACATAAGAGTGACATGAGCGTGTCATAAACATGACATGGGGTGTGTCATGAACATTAATGACCCTTTGAAGTAACTTTAACAGGGTGACGATAGGCGACTATTTTAACAGCGTGACGATATCCTACGTATCAGACGATGGTGCAGCTTTAAAGTCAGGTGCATCAAATACTGCTAGCATGCAAACGGTAAAGCATGCCAGTTTAGCTAGCTGATGCCAGATACTGTGATTTTTAATCAGCGTGTTTACAGCGCAGACATTTCATCTGCCGTTTAAATCAAACCTCTATTCAGTAAGCTTATGGTCTTGTCTACAGCCTGTTATCTTGCCCGAAATTAGCTTTTGCTAGCTTACTGCTAGGCCACAGATAGCAAACAAAACGAATCGTGTTGCAATAAATAACGTAAACGCCACTTAATCCCCTCGGTATGAATTAAATATGAATATAGACCAAAGCAGCCTAAGTTATAGCCTTTAACTGCACACACAAGGTGAAAAAACTTCACATACCCGCATTAAAAGCACTTGTTTGTGTTGTTTGTTTGAATCAGAGGTCCTGTGTTAAGAGAAGTGTTACCATGGCCGCAGAGAGACGCCGTGTGAAGAATACAGGCGGCTCGATTACTGTGCTGCATTCAAGGACTCATTGCAAGCTGGTGAATATGACCACCCCTCGAAATAATCAGCAATTGAACTCAAGGAGAGCTGACTCCACCAAGAATTCACTATGAAGTGTTTTACTGTCGCAATAACTGTTTTTAGGACGTCGATTTAGAATTACAACACTACTTCTATTTAACTCTATGGAGTATTGGGCTATCCCCCCCCCCCCCCCCCCCCCCCCATTTAAAAAAAATATTTTTCGTGTCTTTTTAAGTTTTTTTGTGTCTTTTCTTTTTTGTCATTTTGTGTCTTTTTTTGGGTCATTTTGTGTCTTCTGTGTTGTTGTTTTTTGTCATTCTGTCTTCTCATTTTGTGTATTTTTTGGTGTTCTTGTGTCTTTTTTTTTGGTAATTTTGTGTATTTTTTTTTTTGTCATTTTGTGTCTTTTTATGTCTTTTTTTTAATAATATTGCGGCTTTTTTGGGTCATTTTTTGTCATTTTATGTCTTTTTGTGTATTTTTTTAGTCATTATGTGTCTTTTTTTGGTCATTTTGTCTTTTTTAGTCCTTTAGTCCAACATAAAATTTGTTCTTGAATCTTTTTTTTTTAACTTTCAAAACACTATCATAAATGTTGCAAATGTGAACAAATGTTGCAAATATAACATAGAAAGGTGGGTTACATCCAGTTCTATAATCGTATACAAAATATATTTCTTTGTACTTGTCTCCAGTTTTCCTTGGTATATCATCATCAAACTGAAACTGGCCTCATGGAGTTTACAAACAGAACGTTATAGGTAAATTTAAAGTAGGGCTCCACGCTGCTTTGTCTTCTAGTCTGGATGTCATGAAGAAGTCTGTTTTTTGGCGCTTTTGGAGACTCCAGAGGGTTAATATAACATTGCGGTTTGTTCATAGCCTGTATAAAAGATGACATATCGTTTGAACAAGACAGTGTGCTCGTTTACAGAATTTCACGAACACATCAGCGCTATGGCTGTGCAAAAAATGGCCACTAGTCGTCGCTAAAACCCATTCAAATATTGCAAAAACAAAATGAAGGATGAAGGAAAGCATCTTCACAAGTTCTTGTTTTTTTGGAGCTTTCTATTATATAATATGATGTGCATCAGCAGATTGAGTTTATCTTGTTAAAATCGATGTTCAGATTTCAATGTTTTCCTGAGTACCTCAAGGACTTCTTGTCCATATTGGTTGAATGAAGGATAAAGTTTGTTTCTTTTATGGTAAATAAATGCATAGAATATTATGAGCCTGGGATGGAAACTGAATGATTCACCAAACCACAACAAAAACAACAACAACAAGAAAACACAAACATGTTCAATCGTACAGATAAACCACTTTTATTGATTTAAAGCGTAAAATTGTCACAAATCTCCACACTGTAGGGAAGTGTTTGCATTATTGTATACATGCAACAAAATGTATCAGTCAGTTGTGATTTTGTCTCTGACCATCCATGCCTTTCATAGACAACATGATCATTTGTTTACTCATTCTTCTCAAGTGAACAATGTTGATTTGTATTTTGTCCCAGATAACCACTGGTGAACTCTCGCCAAAGACTGTGTAGGCAAATTAGTGGACACTGGACACAAAGCTGGATATTTTCATATTTATATTTCATTCATTCATTCAGCAACAGCACCAAAACGTCATGCTGCAATTTTTTTAAGAACAGCAATATCATTTTAAAACACAACTTAACAAGAAAATGATTGCACAGTTTTCTTCACAGTTTCAATTTCCCGTATTGGTCCCTTGACTCAAACTGTAATCTTTTTTGTACTTTAATTAACTATCTACACTGAATGCTGTAGATGAGATGTAGTGCTGCTAGATGGCTGATTGCATAATTTGTCTACATATTGAAGTGCAATCTGCAATGCTTAGCTCTTTGACTCAAAGTGATTTTATGTGCAGTTTGAGCTACATATGTTTTGGCATACCTCCATTTCCATTCATGCATTTCATTGAAATGTTGATTTAATATTGTGCATACGTATAGGCCCATACAAGCTGTACCTTGCATCAGGCAGGGTTTGTGATTCAGTCTCAGTGTTAGGAATAAACACTGTTTTCCACAACACAATTATTCATCCTGACGGCTGTGATGATCTACATGAGTACATCCATACAGGATGAAGGTGACCTCAGCATTGACAGGTTGCTTCTTCCTGCTCTCTCTGGTTCCACAGCTGCCTGATGCTGCTCTCGCTCGGCTGCTTCAGTCTCAGGGGTTTGTGGCTCTTCAGTCTATAAGCCAAAGTCAGAAAGATGGCGTCGACGTGTTCCTTCTCAGCCGGTTCCTTGGCTGAAGTCTCAAACAGTGGGAAGTTGTAGCTGTCTGCAAGACACTGGGCAGCGGTAGTGGGGACCTCCCGGCGGTCCCTCAGGTCGCACTTGTTGCCCACCATGATGCGGGGCACCAGGGGCCCCACGCAGTGTCGGCTGCACTCCTCAATCCACTCAGGGATGCTCTCGAAGGAAGACAGGCTGGTCACGTCGTACACGAAGATGACGGCATGGACGCTGCGGTAATAGTGCTCCACCATGCTCTTCCTGAATCGCTCCTGGCCTGCCGTGTCCCAGATCTGCAACTGGCGCAGCAGAAAGAGATATCGATGTGACTAAATAATATTTAAAAGTATCATTTGTAACATTTCTTAATCAAAATGTCTCAGAACAACTAGATCTGTGTTATATATTTTGCTGAGTTGTGGTAATCCCAAATGTTTCAAACAATTTTCAAACCCAGAGAAACTGACATTTTAATCAAGGACATGCTCCGTGTCTGTCGCCTGTCAATGGCTTCTTATCTCCTCTGCACATGTGTCAGCGGTGTGGTTAACTGCAGGAAGTTATCATACACTGACTTTTTATTCAGTTTTAAGACACATTAAAAAAAAAGATCTTAAGAAACTTTGTAAAAAAATTATCTTTTTTTTACCTGAACAATGAGCACTAAAAGAATTCTAGTAAGGTTAAACTGCATGCAATGATAGCACTGCTCTTTCTGTCTTTTTTGTTATTGTTTTGATTGAGAGACTCCTATAACCAACCCCGAGTAAAGATGATAGCCAACAATGTCCAAAACAGCTGGGTGCTGTAGTAGTTGTTGTTGTTTTTTTACCTAACATTACTCAAACATAAATAGTGATAGATAATAGAAATAAATAGTGACTGAAACCAGATGTCTTGTACACCCCCTGTATGTCATTGTTAGAGAAATGCTGTAGGAAATGTAGGAAAAAGTGAGTCTGACTGGCAGATTTAAGGGTTAAATCTCATTTTAAGGTTTTTTTTTAAGTGTCCTCAGATATGCAGAGGTGCTCCACTTAAGCTGCATATTGTCACACTGTTAAAATAATCGCCTAAGTCATTTTTTGTCAAAATTGTTGTTTTTTTGCCAAAATCATCTACTCATGATGCTGGCCACCTATGGTAAAATCGCCTACATCAATTTTTTGAACATGCCTTTGTGACTTAAGCAAGATATGGTAACACTTTATTATGAAGGTGTCTACATAAGAGTGATATGAGCGTGTCATAAACATGACATGGGATGTGTAATGAACATTAATGACACTTTGAAGTACCATTAATGCTCATGATACTTGTCATGTCATGTTTCTGACAGGTTTGTGTGACTCTTATGTAGACACCTTCAAAATAAAGTGTTTCCATATCTTGCTTAAGTCACAAAGGCATGTTAAAAAATTGCCTAAGTAATTTATTTATCTTAAGTTACATAATTTACACACAGTATTATTACTATGCCAATAGCCATCCATTGTTACATCCTTTTTGAGTGAAATGATCAATAAATGTCATATGTTACACTTACTACAAAACTTGGAAAAAATTAGTTAGGCGATTATTTTAACAGGGTGACGATATGTTTTCTTTAAGGTCTACTACAAAGTAGTTATTCATTTTTTATTGGGAGATGGTTGGTCATTTTAAAAAGGTAGGCCCGTGTTTTGTAGTGGAGTCATTCCCATGCACTGCCTTTGGATGTCTGAGAACAAGGTCCAGGTCAGGCTGCGTCCACTTATAACGGTAAGCTAACGCAGATAGCAGTGCGTTATACGAAATCCATGTGTGTGTGTGTGTGTGTGTGTGTTTGTGACATTTGAGTGTAAGTGTGTTTGTGGGTCCTCTCACCTTGATAGTCTCCCCATCGAGCTCCAGCGTCCTCTCTCTGAAATCGACCCCGATCGTTGCCTCCGGGTTCTTCAGGAAAGTGCCCCCGCAGAACCGGTAAGTCAAACACGTCTTCCCCACATTTGAGTCTCCGATGACTATTATCTTGAAAATGCGAGCTTGTGCAGACTCATAATCGTGGTGGGAAGACAGCTCTAAGGAGTCGTTTTGACCGAAAACGGTGTCAAATCCGTCCCCAGGTTTGTTTTCTATTGCCATCTCTCATCCTCTCGCTGTCTGGATGTAAACGGCACTGAGACATCGCGAGATTTGGAGGAGCCAAGAGAAATGAACGATATTCACAACACAAGCCCAGTTTCTAGGATAGATTGGTAATTTCTCTATTTTAATGGTTAAACCCTTCACGCATAAACATATATACTTTTTTATTTCCACACCTGTTTTCTTTAATTAATTTACCAAACCATAAAAAAACTAATAGGTTCATAAAATAATATATAAATGTATAGTTAAGGAAACAAATTACTTGGCTTTTACTTTCATTTAAATTATTTTTTTAACTTTAATTTCAGGTGATACAACAAACATAACATAAACATACTTTAAAAAAAAAAAAAAAAGACATAGACATACTCTTCTGCAGCAGACATGGATGTTTATTTGACACATACACTGAATACTTTTATAATCCAAACCATGTGTGTTACCACAGCCCATCACCCCCTCACACTCAATTACCAGTTTTTTTTTTCTTCAGTCCAACTACCTAAAACCAATACAGCCGCATACAACAGCCCTGTAATAAATATCTTCATAAAGGGTTCAAGTGTCAAAACTGTTTTGCGGAGGTGTTGATTCAACAGGATGTTAATTTCTAAAGCTGTAGTTTGTGGTATTGTGTTAAATACTGATGCGTGTTTCTAATATTTTGTCTACAGCTTAAATATCAATGTAAGTAGACACATTAGAAACACTTCTGTGTGTTTAAACACAGTTAATAAACTGGTAACTGAGTGTACAGGGTGGTTGGGAAGGACAATGGCTTCACAAAACTTTCACTACATGCCACCTCAAATTAAAACAACAATCAGGACAAAACAACTTAAACACTTTGATTCCTGATTGGAAGATAAACATTAACTTAAAAATCATAGATTAAAACACACACGCACGCAAGCACGCA
The DNA here is from genome assembly GCF_030273125.1 of Centropristis striata. Lineage (NCBI taxonomy): Eukaryota > Metazoa > Chordata > Actinopteri > Perciformes > Serranidae > Centropristis > Centropristis striata. The sequence goes on from NC_081526.1 coordinate 15,386,136, forward strand.
CGCACGCACGCACACTCACTCACTCCATAAAGTAGTTTCAAATACATTTCATAAAATTCATCATTTGTCACCAAAAACCACCTAATTTTTTACTACATCTCAAAGAGTCATCATGGCTAACAGGCTCTTTGCAGAAGCCTGAACCTGAGTGAGTGTACAGTACATTGGCTTCAGAATTTCACCGAGTAGTTTTCACAACACTGGCTGTGACCTCTTGATGTGCATCAACAACATAAAAAAGGACAGCAAATTTTAAAGCCCTGTAAATGACCATGTTGTTTTTAAAGTCATAAACATGAGGCACTTGTTGCTGCCAAATGTCCCAAAGGTCACAGTCATGATTTTACACCAATCATAATTTATTCACGCTAAATAATGTCACAAAAATGTCTTCATGTAACGCAACAAAGACCTGGGTATTATAGACGTAATCTGCCAATTAAACATGTCAAGGTCAATTAAATAGTCATGGGGAGTCTAGTCAGCCTTTGCAAACTGATATTATCATCATCATTATCAAGTAAAAAAGAAATATGCAATTTGCATTATGGCAGTGGTTCCCAAATTTTTTTTTTTTTTTTTACCATACCCTCCATAAAGGGTTGGTCTGTAACTTTCGTGCATTAAAATGTCTAAGGATTACTCCTATTTTATATATTTTGTGGAGTTGTGTACCTACATTACCCCAAATGTTTCTAATTTGCAGAAGAGAAATCTATAATTCTATTGGCATCACATTCCCTTTGTGCATTTGTCAGCATTGTGGTTGTCTGTCATAATTGAGCTTTTTCAGTTTTAAGCCACGTTTTTAAGATAAACTAAAATCTTGTTAATTTTTCTAAATATTTAAATTGGATGATGGATTTTGGCCACCGGACGTCAGGAGTTAAGTTATTAGAGAAATGAGCTGAGCGAATGTTAGTGGCAGCCTGAAGCCCCCCTGGGATGTCCTTTACCCTCTGAACAGTGTAGAAGAAACACTGGTTTTTAAACACTTTTAAATCACCAGATCTATTTAATTTTGAGACCTCTTCTTCTCCTGGGAAAACCTCCTGAATGTCTGGAACTTAAGTTATTGGAGTAAGTTATTGGAGAAACCTATTAGAGAACCCTAGTGGCAGAAAATGAAAAAGAAATGTAGCAGACAGAGGTGTTATACACACAAAAGACACAACACTCCCCTGCTATATTTAATGTGAAGTCAAGAGCAGGATAGGCATGTTTGAATTACTGGATTTGACTGATGTTTTTGTTTGAAGAGCATCACCAGTATTTCTTTTCATTTCTCTTTGCTTCCTTAAGGATCTTGGAAGCCTTGGCACCATCAGAGCACTCTTGATTAGATTCACAGACCTTGGCCACAGCTGACATTTTGACTTATCATGGCAGGTGGAAGTAATAACATTAACGATGTGTCGGCAGTTAATTACTTTATTAGTAACACCTGTGTTTGAAAAGTTAAAACATCACTGCTGTGAAAAGGTATATACATTTTCTAAATATTTCTTTTATTCTTGTGCATCTACCCTGCAAAGGCAAACCACTACATTATGGGAGGTGTAGGTTGTGTCATAAAGACAGAAAGTCAGGATTTAACAGCCTCTGCTGCCCTGATTTATTTTTTTTTAACCATTATTTGTTAAGTCTCTCTCACCAGCTTCATTCAGCTTCCCTAATTAATGCGTTGAATAATGACTGTACATGGGAACTTATTGCTGCTGAAAAGTTATGTTTCTATCAAATTTTTCTCTTGGGTTGTGTTGAAAATACTCTACTGTACCAGACAGCATTGCTGTCCTTTATGCTGCCAGCACATGATATAAGTTGAACAACAAAGCCCTTGTCTCTTGGCCTTCCTGGAACCAACTCTGCTTCATTTCTTCTCTCCTTCAGTAAATAATCATGAGCCAGACTGGTGAAGAGATCTGTATGTCCGTGTGAAGTAAAGATTTGGATGAACTTGTAAATGGCTGGCTTTAATACTGAATATAATCCGCATCTGTGACCTCTCCTGGCAGACTGAACCCTGTAAAAATCCATTTATTTATAAATAAGTTAAAGCTGTCTTTGACACAGCATTTATCTACCAGTTCTCATCTGAGAAGGAGCTAGAGCTGCCAGAGTCCGAGTCCGCGTCCGTCAACCCATCAAAGTCCCAGTCAGCACTGGAGCCACTGTCATCGTCCTCTTCTGTTGAGAAGCTGTGAGCAGAGCCGAGGCATGCCGGGTACACGCGTGTTGAAACACACACGGGCCCCAGGGTGGACACATACACTGCCATGATGTTTTTCCAAGTGTCCCTGGCTGGATCGTATTCATGAATGAGGACCCTGTTTTTGTTGTGCTGCAGTAAAGTCTGAGTGAGGAGGAGCAGCTTGTTGTTGTGCTGGATCACCTGGTAATTTAAAGCACGGCTGTCAATGGGAATGTCACCCAGCCTCCTCCACTCCCCTCTGGTGGGGCTGTAAGCTCTCACCACAGGGATGTCACACACACAGACGATCTGGTCCTGATACACGCAAGCCTTGTGAAGCTTGTCCCTTCTCAGTGAGCCGCAGTGGCGCCAGCGGTTCCTCCTAGGATCATAGCAGAGCATTCTCCTTTTGTTCACCACATACAGGTGGTCGTTTAGTGCCACCACCTGCATTTTACCTAAAGAATGAGGCAAAGGAGCCACAAACGTCCACTGATCCCTCTGGACGCTGTAACACTCCACCTCCTTCAGTCTGGCGTCCGTCACTGGATTTCTCCCTCCCAGAAGGTACACATGGCCGTTTAGGTAGCCCATCCCAGAGTGTATCCTCCCCAGCAGCCTCTCTGCCAACTCCTGCCAGCTGTTGAGCACAGGGTTGTACAGCCAGAAGTGTTTAGACAGGTGGGAGGCAAGGTACAAGTTGTTTTCAGGTGTTGCACAGGAGATTAAGGATTCCATGGTGGATCGTTTGTAATCCTGACTGCTGAGGTCCTCTAAAGGAGGAGCCATGAAGTACAGGTCCTCTGAGTAAGGGTCACAGCACATTATGTTGTCATTGGGTAGGCCAAAGAAGAGAATCATTTCTTTTGCGCTTACACCTATTCTATGTTTTGGTGTGTCCAGAGTTGCAGACATTCCACAGCTGTCCTCTGCAGACCTGTTGAAGAAAGATGCAAGGTATTTGTCTATTAAAGGCCTGGCCATGAGGCCCTCCAGGTAACACTTGTCTTTCTCTGTAAACAAGTTCCAGCGCACACACTTCAAAACCTGCAGTGCATCCTCTCTTTTCTGCGGTGCATTCGCCTCTATCCACTGCAAGGCAGCTGAACATACCTTCCTCTCACAGTCCACATCCAAAGTGTCCAAAGACAACATCTCCTTCAGCTGCAGCAGATCCAACTCACATAGCTCCCCTCCATTGCACACCTGGCTGAAATTCCTGGCTATGAAGGCTTGTGCATTCTCCTTTAACTCAGGATTGTCATAGGTGTCTGCAAATTTCAGTATCCCCACACAGTTTGAGAGGTCCAGCCTCCTTGTCATGAAGCTGGAGCAAGCTTTCCTGATGTACTCAAGCTGGAGCATGTTGGAAGCTGCGTACAGCCTCTGGACGTTGCTCTCCGTGATGGTCGCCCTGCCCGTGTAACAATAGTCGATGATAACAGACATGGACTCAGAGTCGACTCCGCGGATTACCACTCTCTGCTGCATGCTCTCATTTAACCCCCCGGTGAACATGCTCTTGAAGTACGGGCTTGCGGCGGCGAGGACGTTGCGGCTGCACAGGAAAAGTTGGTCAATGTCACCCCTGGGTGCCTCCCCGATGAGCTCCAGCGACTCCTCTTCACTCTCAACCGCGATAGTAACGTCCCCGAGCAGCCGGCAGTCGTACAGTAATTTCAACTCGTCCATCAAACCCCGAGCGTGATTCACGTTCTCCAACACCTCGGGACCACTGAAGCAACTCAGTGCCGTAGCCATTGCTGCGACCCCGGAGAGCACTTAGCTTTTTTTACGCCAACGAAGGTGTCAAAATAAACACCACTGTCATGCGGTTGACATAGTCAACGCGAAAGGGTCTGTTCGCTGATAATGACACATCCGATTACAAATGCTGTGAAAAATACATTACCAGCTGAACGGTAGCCTGTGTGCCTGAAAGCCAACCAGCTAAACATAATGTCGCGTTTAAAACCGGAAATAACCCACAAATTACACCCGGATAGATCCCTTGACAGTAGAGATATTTTCCTTGATTTTTCTGGTCAATGCTGATATCTGTTTTGAATGTAGGGGACAGCCAGGGCTCCATTAAAACAACAGTGTCAAACGGGCTGTATCTTCCAGGAGAAATTGCCAAAATAAAGCAAATTTCACGTAGACGTTTTTCACACAATTGTATCATTTTAACCAAATATCCAGCCAGATAAGACCTAAATCATGTTTTTATCCTATTTTCATAATTACCACTTTTCACTACTAAACATTTGCCATTTTAACCCAAAATGGAAAAAAAGTATCTCTTACTTTGAAGGCAATCTTGGCTAGCTTCCGCTCTGGCTCACTGTTCGCTCACACAACCTTGCTAAGAAAGGCTTCACCTCCCTGATTGGTTAGTGTAACTGGGTCGTTTTAGGTTTGATTGATCTGGACTGGTTCATCCCCCAAAAAAAACCAATGAAGCATGAAGGTTGATAAATCATATTCAATTTTAATTATTAAATAATTATTGCATTTTTCTTTTTCATTTTGTAAGCATATGATGTGTTACACCATTTTGTATAATGATAATAATAAAGATGGGTCCAAAAAACTAGCAAGACTTTAATTTCTTAAAGTGGCTATACAATGGCCCATGCTTTTTATGTGTTTCATCAGTGACATTCATAACACTTATTTAAGATTTTATACAGTGTGCAGTAAGCTATAACCAACTATTGTAAAATAAGACCTGTGGTCATAACCACGTACATTCCCACCAAGTTTTAAGTGTATCTACGGTTGAGGTCGTTGATCCTGCGTAGTGCGTCTCGGTTGTGAATGGTCTTGTGGACTGTGATGAGGAAGGGGAAGGCGGAGGGCAGCTCCACCCTCTGGCTTAGTTTCTGGTGGCCCCAGTGGAGGCAGCGCAGCCTCTCAGCCAGGTCCCTTCGGCCTGCTCGCTCCAGTCCATCCTGCAGCAGCTTGGTTTTATTGGGCTTGTCCCATGACTTCTCATACCTGGGAATAAAGATGGACATCTGAAAAAAAACCTTTTGAGTGCATTACACTATAGTGCAATGGATTTATATTGTTGAGGTAGTGAGTAGAAAGCCCTAAAGTCTAGGAAAACACAAATACCTCCATAAACGTAATACATGACAAGCACAGAACACCTATTTGAATCTAAAAATAATGTAATTGTGTCAAATTATGAATTCTTGTTGGTTGGAAAAGTAAAATTGGAGCAAACATGGCACAAAATGATGAGACTGGTACCCCTCTGATAATATCCTTATGTTAATAATGTGCTATAAACTCAGAAAACACCCCCAGCACATGAAAACATTGTGTTACTAGAATGACACCAAAATATACAGTATCTGTTGCACGTTGACAATACCAGCTTTCCAACATGGTCCTGGCCTGGACACTCTTCTCTGTAGATTTAGTGTGGAACCGCCCAATTTCCGTTCTGTTGAAGCCAAGTTCATACGCCAAAACTGTCCACTCAAAACCAAGCTGAGTGGAAATCTCCTGCAACGTCTTCAGGTTAATCACAGCATCCTAAAGAATAGAATAAAAAAACAAAATCAGCTTAATATAAATGTATTCAAATTAAAGTGTCAATTAAATATCTTTGCTTATTTAAAATCCATGAAAGTAAAAATGAAAACAGATGACATACCTCTTGTGCTTTGTTTGGCATTATCTCAAACTCCAAAAGACCAGCAGTGCAGCAAGTTGAACTCTAAACAAATGTCTTCATAAACCTAATTTTACAAAGATCATGCGTTAATGATTTAAGATGCACAGATATGCAGATATACAAGATAGTTATATAATAAACTTACAGTTTATAGTCCATATATAGCAGGCAGAGATGTTATTTACTCACCCTGAGGTACAGTATGCCAAAAATGAGCGTGGTTTCAGTGTTACTGGGGAGATTCATCATCAACACACTGCTCTGTTAAACATTAGTCACTTCAGTTCCACATGACAACAGTCAGGTTAACCGCTCTTACCTGCTACCAGGTAAACAAGTGGGAAATCTTCACTGTTATATTTGTGGTTGTCAGTAATTGGAAGGCTGTTTTGTCATAGCACTTCACCTTAAGGCCATTGCATGCCTTAAAGGGAAACATGTTTAAATGTCACCCCTATTTCCCTATATCCACCATAGGAAGAACTTTTTGAAACTGGTCCAGTGTTAAGCAAGAGCACTGCAGCCAATTGGAATAATTATGGTGCGACTGCACACGTGAATCCACGTCTATTAAAAATGCTTGATTTTGTTGTTGAGAGGCTCAGATTGTTATTAAGTGTCCATAAGTGTCTCGCAAAGAAATAAAATGTTTTTCTTTACCTTTTTTTCTCAATTCGGTCTGTTTGTTATTGTGTTTAACCAAGCCTTGTTTATGGAGAAGTCCTTTCCTTAATGTTGGACCAGAAGGGAGAGAGACAAACTGACTGAGGAAGATGGAAATATGATGGGATAATAGATACTTCAAAGCTTTGTTTTGCGGAAGTCAAAAAGAAGAGGATCTACTCCCAGGATCCTGTCTCAAGTATCTCAACGACCACCCACCTCTACATAATGCACAATCTCATGTTGTGATTTTGTGTGTTTTCTGAGTTCTGGGTTCTGAGTGTTTTCTCTGTCTCAAGTAGAAAATGAACAGTTGAAACAGCTGTCTCAAGTACGTGAGGGTGGCTGGGTCGGACTAATCTCAGGCTTTGAAAGAAATATGAAGAAGGGTCAACTGCTCAGACATGAGAGTCTCTGGAGACAGGTTCACTAGGAAAAAACAGTTATGAGGGACAAACGCATAGTGGGTGGAACAAAGATATAAATTAGACAACAAAAGGACATTATTAAGTATAAAAAATACCTATTCTCTGTTTTGTGAGTTGATCTTGAGACAGTTGGGTTTGCTTGTATTCTGTTTTGATATAAATAAACCAGCGTGTAGTGAAGACAGCTCAAATCTCATTTGTTAGATAGATAAGATAAAACTGGTCCCTTTTCTCCAACTATTACATAATGTTACATTGATGGGGCAAATTGCCCTCGGCTGATGGTTGATGGACGGCAGTGCTCTGACTCAATCATGGACTCTTAGTCACTTAGACTTAAAAACATGGAAAACAATACTAAAGTTTCTCTTCAATTGTTTTATCTGCCTGGAACAATAAGAGCGAATGGTTTTCAGCACCTAAATTGTGTTCTAAAAAGTGAAAAAAATTGACCAAATTCCTTTTTAGTTGAGCATGTTAAACAGTGTTGCCGTATTGACTGTTTAGAGGAACTATTCAACAATATTCAGTTTTTTGACTAAATTAGTAGTTGAGCTAATTTCTACAAATTCACAGTAATACAAAAAAAAACAAAAAAAAACAACGTTTTTTTGAACATACATTGTTCCTTTTACATAAGCAAATAAATATGTCAGTTACTCAAAATATGGGCTAATATATAATAATGTGACTAATAATATTACAGAATAATGTCAGCTTGTCACTGTGTACAGTGGAGTAACAATGCCATCTGTAGTTGATCATTGGCATTTATCCTTTTCAAAAATTATTTTCGTATGTCAACCCAGCTTTCATGAATATAATCAGGGATAATCAGAAAAATTATTCCCAGACTGGGAAAATTCAAGTGAATGCCCCTTCAAGTCAAAACCACAATACTGCAAGTCTGTGAAAATTTTCCAACACGACTTGCTGAGCCACATAATGCAGAAACGTGGCTGACAGAATTAAATCCTGGGTTGAATCAAAGAAATGTTTCACTTTTTTTGTATTGCATTTAAATCTTAATTTATAACAAGGTTTTAAGTTATAACTGTACCGTCCACATTAATTCGTTAGAAAACACAACGTATTTGTAGCATGTTGTTTCCACATTATAACTTAAAACTCAGAAACACATCAATGTCGGAAAAACGACTTCCCAACTCACAAATTCGGACAATCCGAGGAGTATGTGAATGCTCCATGAACCACCAAGTAAACTATATTCAAGACAAAATACAAAACTTATTTTGAAAGGCTTTTATTCACTTTAAAAATTCACCTCCTCTTTAAAGTCTTGTCATCCATAAAAAGCATCGGGGCTCTTTGTGCAATATCTTGCAGCGATAATGTTTATCAAAGAACATTAAAAATCTCAGCTCTTATGTAAACACAAAGGAAAAGAAAAGTTAATGTGTGTGCACTTACTTTAATGAATGTCATATTTTACTTAAGAAACGAAGCAGATAATTTATTTTAAACATGTTAATCATAATTCTGATCGAAAGTGCTGCGAGGTCCAGCCAATAAATATAACATGAATCACACTACTTTTAAACAGGCACAGGATGTAACAAAATTCCAGGTTCATCTTCATCTGACACCACAGTCTGACAAAAATCAACAAAATTAGTCATATGAAATAATTAAAAGCATGTACAAAAGCGTGGGCTTCTTCTTTCTTTTTTCCTAAGCTTTCAACTGGAGAGAAATGTTCATTCTGTTGAATGAAAGCCTTACTGTAACTATCCACAATGACAAATCAAAAAACACATATCAAAGAAGATCCAGTTCACATTTAACAACTGATTATCGGAATATTGCCAGGTTGTTTTATTGTGTATCAGTCTGTGTTTCAGCAGGTAGTAAATGTAAAGATCCAGCCTGCTGGACCCGTACTGCTCTCAGTCTCTACTTTTAGCCTTCAGTGAAGAGCAGTGCTTTAGAAATGTTAACAGTCCTTCTCTCTTGGGTCACAGCCCAAGACTGGGCCCCTTCAGATGGCAACACTTTTGGGTCCCATGCAGCGTTACCCTGTGCACCTCTTGAGCTTCAGTTTATTTGGGTTTAGTAGCAGCCGTCTTTCCAGCTGCCGTCCCTCAGAGCGCTCAGGGCAGCCAGGCTCTTTGGAGGAGTCAGCAAACTGTGTACAGAAAGAAACAAGCTGATTAAATGCGTAAATTATCAACAAAAAATAAAAAATAAATGCATCATCCACCTCATGCATCATTGAGAAACCGATTTAGCTTGTCTTTAAAAAATCTGAACTTTACTATAGCACCTCCCTCAGGACAATCAGTGTAAATGTTTAAACATCTGCAACGTGTCCCAATTGAAACTGAATGTAGTTTGTTATAGTCTGCATTTATCTCGTAATTTTATGAATAATAAATTGTTTACACAAACTATTTCATAGACCTATCATATTCGAGTTCCAGACTAGGTCTATTATTTTTTATGTTTTTTAGAGTAAAATCTAAAAAACTCTTTCTCTTGAGATTTGTGTGCATGTTCTGAAATGCAAACTATATAAGTGTAAAAAATAGGCAACATCAAATTATTCAAAGGAAAAAGGGGGCCCCAGGTATATTCTTTATCTTGTTAGGGGTCTTTGGCTAAAAAAAGGTTAAGAAGACCAACGGCCCAAAATATATAATTTACTCCAATTTTGAAACCCAACAACTATCGTCTGACAATGATTTAGTTTTGGGGACAATATTTCTGGGGTTCTAGTGCAGCCAGGCCAAGACATCCTCTTCTGTGTGACATTGTTTACAGTCCAATTAGCACATCATCAATGCTTTTAGTAGATGTTATAGGTTCAGACAAAATTTTGGCCGCAGAAAAAAAAAAAAAATTGTTGAGATTACATTTCAGCCAAAATTCTGCTCTTCAAACGGACTGTTTACATAGATTCAACAGTATATGTCAGTGCTATCAAAGTCCCATTGGCTTCATATTATAGAAACTAAATTTGCCATAATGTAAAACCAAGAAAAGCAACATTCTCACATATGGGAACCTGGACACATCACTCTGAATCCAGTTTTAAAATGCATCCTGCTTCTAAGTTTTACAGTATAAACTTGTTAAACAGATAGATACGGTCACATTAAACTCACTGCTCTTACCTGCGTGTGGGTGGGGTGATTTTACTTGCACGTGGAACTCCACTTGTTCCTACAAAGGAGGCTGGGCGAGGAAGCGAGCTGCGAGTGATTGCCGGCTGGTTGGCGCCGGCTTTTAGGGGCTGTGGTACCAAGCTGTTGCTGGGTTTTAGGGGCTGTGGCAGCGCAGCACTGCTGGGGATGGAGTTCAGACTGGTGGAGGTGGACAGGGAGCAGGAGGTGGGGCCTTGCTGCACCGTGGGGCTTACGTAGGCTGTGGCTTTCAGTGTGTGTCGGGCAGTGGTGGGGAAGTTCCCCACGCTCTGGACTCGCTGAGTGAGCTGGCCTGGGGAGGGAACTGAAACCCAGAAAGAGAGCAGTTTGATGAAACTAAGTCTAACATCAGTGACAGAATTGTAATTAATGCATTTGAAATTGTCATGTCTTCAGAAAACAGCACGCAACATTCTTTATTAATAAATAATGAGCCGTGCACATCTGATTTATTCATAGATGTAAAGGAAAGATTCTTACTGGAGGACTGGAGTCGTGCGAGCCCACTGGATGAGTCAAAGCTCTGGCTGCTCCGCAGGGAGGATATTGTTGGCAGGGAGGAGGGGCCGTGGGAGGGTGGGTTGACAGGGGAAGCCAGACAAGGAATGCTGGGAACACTGGGCATGCTGGGAGCTCGGATCAGGTTGGGCATGCTTCTCCGTAGCTTGTCTATGCAGCCATATCAACAAACCAAATCAGATATTGTCGGTGTTTTCTCCATGTGGAGCTTTTGGAAGTTTTTCACTCACATTTCCAACATTAAAGTGATAATTTGAGATTTTGTGGGAAATATGAAAGTCGCTGCTTCCAGCCAGGAAATAAAAAACAAACAAGATGCAGACCATAGGCAATCTTCTCATCTAAGTCTCAGCAAGAAAGCAAATAACCAAGTTTTCCAAACATTTCTAAAACACTTCAGTGCTCAACACTAACCTAAAAAAGTGACTGCCAGGCTGGCAACCAGGCGTCAGCTTCTGCCTGCCAAAACTGATCCATGACTCAGATTCATCTGGTTCTTTGTCAGTTGAATTCATTTGCAGATTCATTTGTGATGTTGACGGGTTAGACAAACTGTACGCCCCACCGTCATAGAGCTTAATTTGTTTTGTTAGTTTGTTTTGCTTTAAAACAGATATCTGTTCACATTCAAGCTAAAGCACCAACATGCGTGCAGCATGGTTCTGATTGTAACAACAATATTTTATTATAATTTCTAATGCCCCAAATGTATTTTGCTGTCCTTTATATAAAATGTAGAGGTAGGGTTAAAACCTTTTGTTTGTTTCTACTGATAGTTTAGTTTAGGCTACACAAGTACATTTTCATAACTTTGAAGATGTTAACTTTCAAATGAAGTTTCTCAAATGTGTGTTTCTGCCTGACAGTTGCTCTCTAATGGTCTTTGACTAAACCTGACCCGACCTGGGCAAAAGTGGGTTTTAAGAGGTTCAAAAGAAAATTCAAGAACCATTACTGTTGAGCCCTACATTTGCCATAATTAAACTTTAAATGCACAGCATATGAAAGTCCTTATAGGGAGAAAAATTTAAATATGATCCTTAATATGTCAGTCAAATCAGTTTTAAACTACAGCATCGGTCAGTCATGCAATGAACAGAACAAAGTACACTGACACACTGACCTAACTGAGGATGCTTTTTAAATCCTGTAACCAAGAGCACTCTTTAAATCCTTCTTGGCATGCAGAAACTGTCTGGTCAGAAATTGGGGACGTCTTGAATGTGGATAATTCTGTCTAGATGCTGTCAGTCCGAATTAGGACATTTATATAAATTTCGCAGAACAATTTGTCTACAAAGACTGAGATTTTTAGTGGACAAGGAGTTCATTAAACACTCACCTGTGCTATTCCTGTATGCTGTGTGTGTTTCTGCAGCCAGGCTGGAGGCTCCAGAGTACTGGGAGAGTCCACTGAGTGAAAACTGAGGTGTGAGCGAGCTGCGTCTGCAGTCTCTGATACTGGAGAAGGTGTGGGAGTGGGGCAGGCCGCCCCGCTGCATAGACCCTGTGCGGAACAGTCGAGGCTGGGGAGGAGGGAGCTGGTCGTAGCCCTCGTCCTCCTCGTCCTCCTCCTCCAGGTCCATCTCGCTGCGCCTGAGGGAGTGTAAGGAAAAACTGGAGCTGCGACGGCTGGCTATGGTGTTGTGTGAGGTAGAGGCGTAGTCCTGTCGGAGACCTACAGGATGACAGATCAATGCTTTTAACTGTGAAAAAAACACGAGCTTGAACCTCTTATAGTATATGATACATCTCCTTCTGTAAGGCGCCCATCATCCATTATTCAGTTAATGAATTGGTGGACCAGACTGATACGTTTCTGCAGAAATCTCCTGCATAATTTAACAACACACATCAGGATATAACTGTCATCTCATCTTCAACTGCTCAGAGGTCAAACATTTATCTTAGTTTCAGCCATACATCAGTATTCTGTCTCTTCAGAAGGCTAGATCAGTGTTTTATAATGTCATTCACTTGTATTGTCTCAGGACTCTTCCAGACATGTTTTATAGTATGAAAAAATACTCTGCTATGATTAATATTTTGTTTAACGTGGTTTTTCCACATAAAAAGTAAAAAAGAAAACTCTAAAAGGGGGCTGGAATTCAATGCATCTCAATAAATTAGACTATCATAGAAAAGTTTATTTATGTCAGTAATTCAATTCAAAAAGTGGAAATAACACATTATATAGATCCATTACACACAGAATTAGACATTTCATGTCTTAATTTATTTAATGATTATGGATTACAGTTAATGAAGACCTAAAATTCAGTGTCAATTCTTTTAATATTACAAAAGACCAATTTTAAATGAAATGTGGGCCTCTGAAAAGTATGTCCATCTATATGCACTCAATACTTGGTTGGGGCTATTTGACTTGAACTACTGGAAATGGACTTTTCCATGATATTAATAATTTATTGAGATGAACCTGTACATGTTTGAGCCTGGGTCAGACCCAGATACAGATATGGAATCTATTGTGCACCAAATTCAGCGACTAGCAGACGTACCAGATTGCTGAGGGTAGCTAGAATCTTTTATGTTGTTTGTCAACTTGTCAGCTTGTAACTGGCAGTGGCTGACACAGTGTTAGTGGTTGTAAAACGCACAATAATATCTGCTACGATGTAACACTGTGTTGTCACTCTCTGTACTGACACTCCGCTCCGCACTAGAGGTTTCTGTTTTTTCTGGCTTTTGCATGTCAGAAAATGAATAGCTTTCATAGTTGTGATGTACCAAATCTAGCTTGTCTGACATACGATCAAATATTCACATTTTAGGGGAAATGGGAAACTGCTTCAGGAGAGGGATGTAAAAACACCTCTCTAGTGACAAACTTTGCCCGGATACAAGTCAGTAGAGTCAAGGTCAGACATTTTAGGGGAAAGAAACATTAAAAAAAAAAACATTTTTGAGTTGAAGTGGGTCTTAAAGATAAAAAAACACCCAAAAGAGTATAGAGAAAAGTTTAAAATCACAAAAGAAGCACAAAAGAATACAATCAAAGTATTTTCATCAAGAGGTAACTGTGAATTTAATAAACACAAGATTGTGACAAACTAAACCTCTTGGAGGACTTGAAGTCTAAAGTAACACTTAGACCACAATAAGAAACATTGTTATGAAGGTGATTCATATTAGTAACTTGTAGAGGTTCACATTTATACTGCAAGCAACATTTATACTTCAGGTCCTTTTTCATGAAGTTATATTTGGTTTTCTGTAGTTGTAGTTGCACCTACAGGACATTTAGCTAGTCAATAGATAGAGAGATACTCACTCTCCTCCTGGAGTCGTGCCATGACCTCCACGTCTGTCATGTCCTGCAGTTTGTAGCTCATAGAGATGGAGTCATCCTCCAGCTCTGACACTCCCACCTCACTGTCCAGGGAAGACTGGGGACTGATTGCTGCATGTCTGCGACCCATGTCTTAAAAAACACACAGGAATATGCTTGAATCATTGAGGTCACATAAGAACATTGCTCAGTTTTTGCTTATGTTGGGCCGGAAGGCTGTTATGACCGATTGGGTAGGAGATGAACCTCCTTCAATACATCTCTGGAAGTCCTTGTTATCAGACTATATTTCTTTGGAAAGACTAAGATTTTGTATTAATGATAAGAAGGATCTCTTTACAGTAAAGTTTGGCAAAGTGTTGGACTATCTTGGAACTCCGAGTGCAACTGCCTGAAATGAAAGACCTAATAAGGACTTTTGAGATCATTGCTGTGGACGTTTTTAGGATTTGCTACATATTTTATACTATCTGTATGTCTACTGTGCTGGACTGTTATATTTTTTAAAAATTTTAATAAAAAGAATGACAGGAGAGAAACGGCTATATCACCTAAACATGTCATGTGATTGGTTTTAACGCAATGCATTCCATACAGGCGCTCAGAGAAGACGTCTCCGTAACAAATGTGATGTTTAAGTGCTTATAATGACCACAGATGGATGGTGACTCACACCAGATGAAACATGAATGACAGAGCAGAGCGGACACGCTGTCACTGAGGTCTTACTGTGGAGAGCAGAGTTTGTTAGGAAGGTGGGCGCTCTGTCACCGAGGCTGCAGCTGGGCCTGAGTGGGAGAGTCGGCTGGAGGAAAGACTGAGCAGGTGATGGCAACGGAGCTTTGAACAAGAGAGAGAAGAGAACGAAGATTCAATCACAGATCAGCAGCCTTCACATGCAAATCAAAGCTCAACCTGAACCCACTGACATTTGAGTTAATATGAAATATGGATGAGCAGGCTTCTGGGGGAGTTTGAGCTTTCTTGTCTCCATCTGTCCGTGGCAATGATCTGATAATCTCTTCCCTGGAGTCTGTTGTAATCTGATTGTAAATTGCAAGTAACAGGTTGTTTAAGAATCTGGGTTATGTTTATGCAGCAAGCTCCAAAACTAGTTTTGGAAGCAACAAATGCTTTTGGCTCGGTGTTCTTATTAATTTGGATTTGAAAGGGAGCAGTGAGGAAAGAGTTGGTTTTTCATTTGAGCAAAGAAATTCATTGTTTTAGGCCAAAAAGTAAAAAAATAATTTGCATTTATTTGCACATTCTGTGAGTATTTCTGTTATTTTGTTATTTTGTTAAGTTGTTAGATTTTGGAATGAGGGCAGCTGTGGCCCGAAGGTTAGAAAAGCAGGCTTCACTCTCCACACTGGCAGAATAAAACTGGATGAGGAGAATGGAAAATAAACTGTGCTGTTCAGAGGCCAAAATATCAGACTCTGGGTAGCTTTAATGTGTGATTGAAGAAGGTCACAGTATTTGGTGAAAACTACCCAGGTTACATAAAAAACATTATTACTAGTGGTTTAATGTAAACCTTAGATATAAATGTACAGTGAAATATGAACCGTATTCTACTGTATTGATGTCAAAAACATGTTTGAAAAATATGTTTTTATTGTAAATTCACACTGAAATGTTTTACAGTGTACTGTAAATATTCAGTAATTAGTGAACAGTATTGTGCTGTAAATTTACAAGAATACAAAAATATAATGGAAATTAATTTCTAGTTATGAACTCTATTTTTAATATACAGTAAGGAACTAAGAACAAACAAACAGTACATTGCAGGCAAAGCTGCTGCCAGTTAACAACTGTAAATGCACACTGAAAAGTATTTTGGTTCTCATTAGCAGTTTTCCTTAAAGAATGCACATAGAAATTATATCTGCAATATATAATTTCTATGAACATTCTTTAGGGGAACCTTTTTTATCTTCTCTTCTCTCCTCTTTTTCATATCCATCCACCATATATACTTCACTGAAGACTGATGGCTACTAACATTGTCTACAATACTACTAACAATCTTGTTAGTAGCCATATTATTTCTTGAGGAACTTTTTGTTAACTGGCCTGTATTATTGTTCCTGTCCTTGTACTGTTTGTTATTGTTTTGTCCTTTTTTTGTCTTGGGATTATGTGACCATTATAAAAAAATAGCAAAAAAGAATGAATATAAAGAAAGAAAGAAATTAAAAAATAAAAACAAAAATATTGATAGAAAAGGTGTATACTGTAGCTTAAGCTTGGATGAAACGGTTAGCAGTTTCACACAGTAATTAATTTATTGGGCGTTAGAGTGACTCATCGTTATCAGGAGTTAAATGCATGATGTTTTTGTTACCTTGGGACTCGGTTAGTGCAGCAGGTTTAGAGTAAGGCAGGACGGGGCAGCTGAGCGTGGACAGCCCCTCTATGCAGCTGTACGGACGTACAGAGGAGACTCCTCGCCACCGCTTAGCTGGACACAAGATCGTAGTGAAGGACATGTTAGTTTGATTGCTTTCCCATAAAACACACAAACAAACAACCCCACACACATGAACTACATTGATTATATTCTAAAACACCCTGGCCAAATGTTAATCTGCTCTTTACAGATCAGTATTGATGTTTTAAATGATTTGGTCATCGCTCAGGCAGAACAGGCTGATACAGTAAGACGAGGTTTAGCTTACCACTGCGGCTTATTGAGCTAAACTACAGATTTTTTTGGAAGGATAATCAGGGATTGTGCATGTAGGCTACATCCCATTCCCAAAGTCAGAATTAGATCTACTATGGTCTACTTTGGGGTTTGGAGGTTACAGTCATACTGCTTAAAATGGGGTTTTCCTGCTGTATGATTTTAAATGGCACAACATAAAATATACTTTATTAAACATTTACACATTATAACACATGGCTTTAATAATGATTTAAAATTATTAATTAAGTTTAGAGGTCAGTAGTAGATCTCAGTGTGTTAGGATTTGTCTATTAGCTCAAAGAGACACATTGCCCTTATGAATGGCTTACAGGAGTACTTCATCCTTAAAATGACCATTTCTTCATCAATTATTGACCCACTGTTATTTCGAATCTGTGAAGAAATCTTGCTTGTCTCCTCAGTGTGGAGAAAACAGGTTTTTATTCATTAACTGAAGTAAATGGTTGCAGCATTTATCCAGTCGAACACACACATTTTCGCTAAAATATTACTTTTTGAAACACTTTTGATACTTCTAACTCACATCCAGATGAGTAGCGCGCCTGTGCAAGTGTGAAACTGTTTATGCGGAAGTGCTAATGGTACGATTTAAGCAAAAATGCATATGTTAAATGAGACTTGGATCATACTGCACGTGCTGTGTTAGAGTTTGTAACTGGATGTTTTGCTGTTGTTAAACAGCTTTAATTATGGATTTCTGCAGTTTTCCAACTCTGTTCATCGTAGAGGCATGCAAGAACATAGTGAAACGTATTTCAGACTTTTACAATAAGTTTGAAATGATAAAATATCTACATTCGATAGTATCCAAAGTATAGAAGAAAATAAAAAAACAGATCTAGAATCAGATTTTCAACCCAAAGGCAGCACAGATGAAACAACAGGGAAGAAAATAAACTGTATGTTGGTACATTTTCAGTGTACCAACACAGTGTGCAGGTTGTTAATAAAAATTGTGACTTTTTGTTCTTTTTGGTATCGAAAGAGGAATTGAGTATCATTCTTTAATACTAGTATTTTATTCAAGTTTGATATTTTGGTATCATGACAACCTTTAAAAAGTTTTCTGTCATTAATATTGTTTTTATTTATCCCTTTATTGCATTGTTGTTTTAATGTGTTTGTTATTGCTGAGAATGTAAGGGCACTTTGTTGTAAATTTTCTTTTTAGTGGTAACCTTTTTCCATGAAATGATTGTGACAATGTGATTTATTATTGACAGACAGAGTGTATATCTTCTCACAACTTTATTAATCAATCTCTTGGAGGATTGTGTCTGAAAAGAATTCAAGAATTTACGGGAACACAAGCTGAGTAATTAATAAGTAAATAGCCACTTTAAAAATAAAGTACTACTTCAATAATTATCTATTAAGCCTCAATAAAATACAATTACTTTAAACTCTTAAACTCTAAAGTATCCCTCATTAGAAAGTGGTACCCTCCATTCTCACTAATCCTTGCTGGCGAGCAGTGAGTAAATGCAGCTCTGAATGACATGACTGATGTTAGAAGATGGTTGTTCAGAGTGTAAACACTGAGTTTGCCGCTGCTGATTGGTAGTCAGAGAGGCACACACCTGACAGAGTGCAGCATTTGGCATTCCTGACACAATTAGGCTCAACCGCTACTGGATAAAACTAGCATTCACAGCAAGTTACACAAACAACAGCTACTGGAGCTCTGAGACAAGGATGTATTCATGACCCAGAGGAGGAGAGCCAACCTTCCCTGAATACAGCTTTTAAAAGGAAGAAGAGGGACCTTGAACCCTGCAAACACACACTAATGAACATCCAAACAAACACTAACAAATCAGCATTATTGATGCACAACAAACCCACAATGTTAGGACTCTTTTTTAAATATTAAAATCAAAGCACACAGAGTATATATATTCATGCATGCAACAGTACAAGAGTCTCTTGTGCATGCTGTTTGAGTACTGAGCAGAAATCTGCTTCAAAAACCCAGTTAATGCAAGCATGGTTTCTATGGCAACCATATCCCCGTGCACGGCTGTAAAGCACCAAATCTCATAAAAACTGTGTCAAGCAGCAAATGTCACGTAGTAGCACACAAGTGTCCTGGTTGAGAAGGGCTTTACAAGTATCCTGGTTGTGAGTTAGTGTGTATAATAAAACATTTTTGTTGCAGAAATCCCCAATACTCTGAGAAAACGGAATCTAAATGTCGTATCCAGGTCAGCTGTGAATGCAGGTGCGTCCTCAGCTTGTTATTTTTAGTCAAAACACAACAAAATATGATGATAAATTATGTAGCAATTGTCCACATGCTGAAATTTAAAAAAAAATGCTGAGGTGACTCTGTTGGTACGGAGATGACAAATCTGTGTAATGTGGACAAGTCAGAAGCCCTTTTCATACTGCATTTCTGCAAAAGTGCCACAAAAGTGCCACAAACGTGCCACAAAAGTGCCGTAACAATATCTGCCGTCATTTTGCGAGAGGACATTCATACTGATTCTGCAATGGTTTAATATTGGCGTCCATTCACATTTCAATGCGACATTGAAACATGTGGGAGTAGACAGTAGTGTCTTGAAACAGAGCGGCAGCAAATATGTGTACAATAAGCGTTGGCGGCAAGCACGTTCAAAACAATGATGGCAAAAGAATTGCACGTTGTGTGTTTGTTGCTGTAGAAATTCTACAGACTCAAGCAAAGTTGTTCTGCATTTTGTTTAACATGATAACTCAAGTGAGAGGTGTCTTTCTAATGATACGTTCCACTTCTTTTGTTATTACCCGAGTGTTGGTCACACAAATATTATACATCACATATTTTCACATTGATCCCTGGCGCGATCAAAAACGTCACAGAAGCGTAAATATCGCAGTTTGAAACAGCAGTCTGAAAGGGGCTAATGTGTCATAAAAGCCCCACCCCCCATCCAGACATACACTTGTGCACGCATTTGTGGTGGCATTCATTAAATAACAATTCTGATTTATTTAATGGTGCACATTAGTAGAAGAGAACTCGTTCAAACTTAATAAAACTTTTAAGAACGTCCTCTCATTTTTAAGTCTCTGTAATGTATAAGGCACTAATTTCTGGGGAAATAATAAGATGACAGACATCCTTTTAATTTTAATGGTGGATATATTGTATATTGATATATTAATACATTGCCCTTGTGGTGGGTTTTGTGCAACATACGATTTGAGTAGTTTGGATGACTTGTGCTGACGATATCATCATCCACCGTGATTTTTCACTGTGGACATTGGCCAATTTGGTAATAATGGCCCAACCCTAGAAACAAACCTTCCTTCTTTTATAGTATCCTTGGAGCTTTCTAGTCTTTATGCTAAGCTAAGCTAATGGGCTGCAGGCTTCAGCTCTATCATGAAAGCAAGAAAGGCAAGAACGAAAGCATATTTTCTAAAATGCATATATTTAACAGGTACGTAGAACCACTTGTTGGTGATGCAGTGTAATGGTGATACCTTGACTGCAGCTTTATAATCCCCTTTGCTCTGTTTTCCACTTAACAGTGTAATACCGTCGAGCAGCACAGCATGACTTCCTCCAAATGGAATTGTGTTTTTTTCTATGTCAGCAGCAGAGTATCAAATCCCTTAAAGTGATCTTAATTGTTCTCCAGAGATCCTGAAATGTGTAAATGGGAGTCCTTCCAACTACCGCAGAAAATAATCATTCAGTGGGAAGTTGGCTGAGGTGCTTAAAAACCCATAAATTTAAAGAGAGTGAGTTAAACGGTCGAATGGTGAGAAACGATTGTGCGGAGAAACGCTCCCACGGCTCAGAAACCGCTGCTGAAATCCTGCTGCACATGGAGACATTTTGTGGACACGGCTTATGATCACATGTCCGCAGCTAAAGAGACAGATGTCCAGATGTGGCAGCAGATAAAAGCTGTTTAATCTGAGTGGTAAATACACGGTACCTTGGTCCAGTCTGTGACACAGGGTCATCCTGGCCAGCTCCACTTCGGGCCCTGGGTGGTCCAGTACCTGCCTGCACCACTGGAGAGGGCTGAGGAGACTCTCACCGTGCAGCTTGGCTTTGGGACTCACGTACAGCCTGCAACAAACAACACAAATTAGTCCTGACATCTATATTGTTACAGTCAGTAAGAACAGCAGGTAAATAAGCTGGAGGCTGCTTTCCAGTATATCTCAGAGCTCTGGAGGAACAAGTTTTACAGTGGCAATATTTCTCACATAAAAGAAAAGCCTGACTTTGCAGCAGTAAACCTGCTGTGGTTGTGTAAAGGGAGTGATTTTCATGAAAATCCAAATGCCAATCCACCCTAAAAGTTCAAAATTCCCACAAAGAGCTGTTGCCATTTTACTAGCGGCAACATAAGCTGTGAAACCAACATGCAGCGTCTAATAAAATTTCATGTGTTGACAGCTTTACTTGGTGCAGTGATGTATAGGATGTGAGTACGTGACTGCTACAGGGAGACACAGGATGATTAAATATCTCCTTACAGTGGGTGGTGGAGACATGCAGCACTGAAACGATCTGTCAATCAATGCATGACACAATCAAGGCAGGATTAACCAGCAACTGTTTGGATTAATTATTTAGTCATTAGTAACCAAAACTGACACATATTCTCTGATTTAGCTTTAAAAATTTGAAAATTTGCTGTTTTTCTTTGCCAAAAATGAAGTTATGATTTGAAAAATGAGTTTGAAGAGGCCACCTTGGCATTATAAAAGACAATTTTCACTATTTCCTGACATTTTATACACCAAATTATAGAACTAATTGAGAAAATAATCTATTGAAAATGACAATTTGGCCGATAGCCCATAATGAAGTTTTGTTTATTTGTTTTTATTGCTATCTATTATCCGCTTTGTGCCAGGGAAGCAAAGAAACCTTATTATAGAAAATAACTGAACTGTTTTAAAGGTCTGTTTTTGTCCAAGAATGATCTGCAGATAAGCAACATAATATATACCCAGCGCAAAACTGATGCGACACATCAGATAAACACCAGCCACTGTTAAATGATAAATGTCGTGTTATTTGTCATACTGACTAACTCGCTGTCAGCAAGGCAAATGTTGGCTGGTACCAGAGGCGGACTCAGGCTGTCTGAGGAGCAGGGGCAAAAAGAAGAAGAAAAAGGGCGCCAATGCAGAAAGTTTTCTAGCATGTCAGGCCTGTATGTCACTGCATAATGTTTTCTCAATTTTAAGGGCACCCCAGAGGGCATTTTTTTTTCAATTAAGGGCGGAAAATAATGCACTGCATCTCATGTTTGGTGGGAAGGCACCATAAAAGCCACTTGTGTTTTCGGCACTGCTTTTTATGACTATATGGGCATCCAGAGGGAACTTTTTCTGCATTTTTTCCACAAACATGGGCACAACAAGGGGCACCCTGTCCCCAGTTAATTTAATCCCTACTGAAAATCAAGACAGGAAACTTAAGAAAGAGTTTATAACCTGGAAATTGGACCACCATTTTATTGGTTGCTTGCTATCAGCGGAACAAATCTGACTACAGAATAAAGAGGGTAAAACAAACTACCTGTCTCTGAGTTTAGCTAATAATAACAAGATTATAAAATAAATCAATAGCTTAAATATATAGCTGTGTGTGCCTTTGCTGCTAGAGAGCGATAGAGTCCTGAAAATGAAATAAACGGGGTTGTAAAAAACCCCTGATGTGTCACCTCTGTGTCCAAGCAAAACAATATGAACCCAGCAGAGCTGACTTTTTATTCAGCAACTAGGCCACGGCGTTGCACTGACATGCAGGTCATTTAGTCGTGTTAAATGGAGTGAAAATACGCTGGTGCCACATTCAGCTGTGTGCTACATTTTCCACATCATCTCACTAGATACATAAAGCTGGAAACGGTTCAGTAGTCAGCATGTCAGTGTGTGAGCTACCTAAGTCAGCAGATACAGCGCTTCAAAGTAGTTCAGCCCGGGGCTGAACACTCCACACAAAGCCGAGCTGTTTGATCACAGGCTGAAGGGGGTCATTGTTTCTAATTTCATCTCACTGCTGTCTTACTCTGAAAAGATACCCATGCTGCATGCACAGTGCATTCTGGGAGTGAGTCAAATATATTTTTGGTCTTTTTCCTCCTGTAAAAAAAAGTCATGGTGCCTGCAAGTCTATTCCACCAGGAGAGAAATCAATACTGTAATCAATAAGGATACATAGCAGGGTAGAATTACACACGATGACACAAAAATGTGGCTAGTTGACAATCCTGTGGCCTGTTAAGCATCTATTAGAGTCAAATCAACACAAGCACTGATTTCCCCAACCCACATATATATGAGTGCAATAGAGTGGTTGATATAAACAGAGGGGTTACCAGCTATCAGGCTCTCCAACAGGGAGCACGGTGTCCAGGTCCAACATATCAACCTCATCCAAAACAGTTGTGGCTCCAGCGGCGACGCTGTCCTCCCCAGCGGCGTCAGGAGACACCGAGCTCGGCTGAAAATACGCGAACGGCTCCTCTGTGGAGCCTCGGGGTCCGGGGGTGCACGAATGCGACTGTGTGGGGCTCGAAATGCCATATTTGGTGGAGAAATTGTCACCCAGACACGCCGTACCCCCGTGCAGACACGACAACGAGGTCTGGAGATGAGGGCCGATGGAGCAATTGTTTACAGCGTTAGCTCTAGTCCGCAATTGTTCGTTTTGCTTCTCCAATTTTCGCACTAATTCCTGCAGCTTTAACACCTCCAGCTCCGCGTTGGTGATTTTATTGTTGCCATTGACGTCTGCCATCATCTGGGGGTTCAACACCTCTGCTTCCATTTGGTAAAAAGCACATTGAGAGAGGCAGAGAAAAGCACGGCCTGCCTGCCTGCAGAGGGTCCTATTCAATTCAGAGAGGGTGTCCAGATTCCCCCGTTTAAAGCTGCTACACACACACACTCACACACACTCACACTACACACACTGATGCTGCTGCTGCTGCTGCTGGGATGATTGCACAGCCGCCATCTGATTGGTCAGCAGCTTGGAGTTCAACTCCCATCACACCACTGCTGAGGAAGTATTTATTATGGACACATCCACATGAAGAAATCCAGCAACATGAAATCTACGCTTAGAGATTTTTCTTAAAGGGAAGCCCTAAACCTTTTAAAATAAAATGCACTTAAACATTATAGCATAATATAAGAATGTTATTTACAAATAATCAAAGTACTTAATTTAATTTAATATATTTATTTTTTGGTCTTTTTTGTCTGTACGCATTTTATTAGTTTATATTTCTATTCATTTCATGTATAATGCAAATCTTAAAGCAACTTTGTTTTCACATGTTTTTTTTTTTTTGCAAATAAAAATATGGATGCACCTAGTTCATTTAAAGAGTATTTGGTCCCCCATGGGTAGGTAGGCCAGATTAACACTTTGCTGTACCCTGGGCCACAATATTCAAGGGCCCCATCATCACGACCCCAGAATCATGGCAAAATACAGAATAAATTACAGTAATATACAGTTAATATACTCAATACATCAATAACTAACTGTCATTAAGTGCATTTTCATGTACCAATGTGCAAACGCTCATAGAACTACAAATGCACCACTATGTCCTCTTGTCAAGGCCACTCACTCACATATGGTGTATATAGATAATGATGATGATCATGATCACGATAACAACAACAATAATAATAATAATAATAATAATACATTTTATTTGGAAGGTGCCTTTCTTGGCACTCAAGGACACTGTACAAAATGATAGAAAAAGATAGGGAAGGAAGTGTCCTCAATTTTGACAAAAAAAATCCAATATTTATTAAACAACACCTATTCCCAGCAGCATAAATGTATTGAACTGATAGAGCCATCACAGAGGAAGACAAGACACACACAGAAAAATCAAGAATCTAGAATCAAGTAGCATTTTGGTCCTCAGCTCATTTTAAACAGAAATCACCCTGTAACCTCTAAATTAATTTTTGAGTAACGGCTCCGATGGACAGTTGAACATATAAGCGAGAGATAAACAGATATTTTGCTTGTGCCCACACTGCCCTGGGCCCTTTAGAGGTCGTGGGCCCCTGGGCAATTGCCCAGTTGCCCATATGGTTAATCCGGCCTTGGCTCCGAGGCATCCTATATCTAATAACAATGATGGAAAATAGTAATAATAATGGATGGATGGATGGATGGATGGATGAATGGATGAATGAATGAATGAATGAATGAATCGACGAATGAATGAATATACAGAAATACCCCTCCTCCATATTGCTAACATCATTGTTGTTTCTAGTATTGATACTAGCATTATTATTATTGTAATTATTGATATTGTCTTTGCTGCTATCATTCTTCCCATTATCCTCACAAAGAAAGCACATCATGTTGTTTTTGTTGTTTTTTCTCTTATTTTTTGTCTTATTTTTTCCTCTCTCATGTAATTGTCATTATTAGTATTATTGTAACTCATGCATGCTCCTTTTTTATTTATTTTTTTGATTATATACATATATTTTTAAATTCTATTTACATTTTATTAGTACCGCTTTCTCTGGCTAATAATGATACATCATTTTTATTATCAAATATTAATACTTAACTGCTTGATCTATAACTGCAACATGCACGCACACGTGCGCGCTCGCTCGCACACACACACAAACACACACACACACACACACACACACACACACACACACACACACACACACACACACACACACACACACACACACACACGTACCATTATACTATTTGTCTGTCTGTCCATATCACTGTATTGTATTAATGCACAATAAAAAAAAAATAAAAAAAAGGAGTATTTACACCATTTTTATTTTTAAGCTTTATGTTTTTTTTTTAATTTATTTACAATTTTGGACAAATCATTTTTAAACAATTAAAAAGTATTTTTAAAAAGTACCAATAATAATATTAAATATATTATTACTATTTAACCATTTTATTGTTTAAAAGTATTTTTAAATTTATTTCCTAAATTAATATCTTTCAAAGTATAAATTACCATTTAATATATGTAATTACTTATTCAATTATCGCATTATTTCATTTAGTCAAATTTGAGAAATATGTAAAAACAATTCTTAATCTTAATACTCTTTATTCTATTCCATTACACTGTAGTTCGAATTTCATGACGGTAAAGATTAAAAAAAAAAAAACATACCTGAGACTGATTTCTTCATCCATATAAATGATTAAAGAGAAAACAGTGATAGTAACAAAGAACAGAGCAACTAAACACTAAAAGTATTGAAACATAGATAGATCTAGATATATTGATTGCCTTTATTGCACGCAGAAAAAGCCCCCGGCCCTAAAGTTTATAATACCTCCTTTCATGTTACACACAAGAGTCCCCCTAAAGGCTGCTGAGAATATCAGAAGTGATATCTGTATTTTGTGAAAAGGGGCAGATACAGAGACAGCAATATAACAGCGTCAACAATACAGTTACAACTAGCTGCAAAAGAGCTGCAATAGTGTGTATACATCTATATATAAAAATGTATTTTCATGGTAAAACTGTCATTTGTCAAAACGCCCTGATAAAGCTTTTACAGCTCGTAAAAATAAAAGTACAAGATAACCCATTCCACCCAAAACATTCTGATAAGCAGCAATGCATTTTGACTTTAATCACATGTGCTTCTTCTCCAGGGACGACTCAGGAGAAACTCAACGCCGCCATTTGTCTGTGAAATTACAAAAAACAAACAGGATATAAAATGTTTAATTCAGGGGATTTTCATAATACACAAATATATATGAACCTTTGACATAAATCTATTTTTTTTGTTTTTTTTCTTTACCTCTGGTGATCTCAAAGCAGTTGTCACAGTGCACCATCTGTTTGTAGATCCAAATGCTGTCCCCGGCCTTCATATGACCCAGAGTGCTGTTACACACCTCGCACTGCCAGCACACAAATAAACACTCACATGAGGAAAGAGACACACTCTTAGCAGCCAGCTGCACAGTTTGCGTGTTAAATGTGATGCGCATTTACTCAAGCATTGTACTTACTTTACTGAAGTATTTGCATTTCATGTAGATTTGACATTTTTGCACTTTTACTCCACTACATTTATCTGACAGCTGCAGTTTCTTGTTACAAATTAAAGGCTCTGAACACCCACACAGGTGTTTCCAATTAGTCTGGCTTATTAGGCTCCTTGTCAGCTGTAGGTGGAACAATGCAGGGATTTATCCCAAACTCAAGCTGTCATAAATGGGGCCACAGAATCTGGCAATAGATAGTGACTTAACAGACAGTTTATTACTTTAAATAAAGGATGTTCTTAATACATTACATCCTGAGCCACTGCTGGCTCTTATGGAGCGAGAAATGAAACCAGTTTGCTCACTTTAAAGCAGGTAGCGTGGCAGTTGATCTTCATGTCGTCCAGGACCATCTTGGCGTCACCAATGAAGGGCTTGCGGCAGTAGCTGCACAGGTCTTTCTCAAGCACGGTCCTGTACGGGACAGAAGTATTTCACAGTATGTTAGAAGAACATCATCATATATTTTTAGTTGATTCTTGACCTAAGTTCCATGTCCCCATCATCTAAAAAAAAACTTTAACAAGATCCATCGAAGACTTTTAAGCTCTCAGCCATGTTTTTTCTTTGGTCAAATGTTCAATTTATGTTTTTCTGCCATGTTTAAATGACCCAGCCTTTAGCTTATAGATATCATATTCCTCAAAGCGTATTTGCGATCAGTTTTATTGACTTCACATATTTATACCTCCACAGTGGCTATGTGGATTTTTTACCATTTATTCTGTTTTTGAAATGTCAATTTTCCTTAATTTTTTGCCTTTTGAACTGCAAACATACCCCCCACTAATCTCGATCCTGGGAACACAACACTGGCTGTTCTCATGAATGAATGAATGAATGAAT
Source organism: Centropristis striata (assembly GCF_030273125.1). Lineage (NCBI taxonomy): Eukaryota > Metazoa > Chordata > Actinopteri > Perciformes > Serranidae > Centropristis > Centropristis striata. The sequence continues at coordinate 15,413,733 of NC_081526.1, forward strand.
TAATTAATTCGTATGATTTTCTAGAAAAAATAATGCACTGGAATTCCAAGTTTTCCTGCCAAACTTTATCCAGTCAGTGTTAAAAAAAATTGCAATGAAATTTGTATACACTGTAAAAACGTTGGTGATCCCTAAACTTTTTATGTCGCACCACCATCAGGAATAGTTTAAATTTGTTCAATACTTTTACATTTTATTGTTTATGACCAAATACTGACTGCCTGAATTAGATCCCATCAGCCCTGGTTATATCTGTGCTGTTTGGTACATCAACATGTTGTCATTGTCAACATGTATGCACTTTTCTTACCTCTCAGGCGCTCCATACACACTCTTCACAGAGGATGAGTAGATTGCATCCCCCAGTGTGTCATCTGACCTGCTGTGAGAGTAACACAGGTATCAGTTCCTACGAGAGCCTTGCTTTTACTCTCATATAATGTTCATAATATTATATGAATGATATTAAACCCAGCCATAATAAATATAATTGAATACCTGCTGGTCCTTTTTGAGGTGTAGGTGTTAGTGGGGCTGTACTCATAACTATACAGAGACAGAACAAATTATAATTGAGATTTGACTCAGAAAGAATGAAAAGACACATGATCATTGAGAGGTTTAGTTTTCTCTGCCTCTTACCTGGAGTAGCTTTTACGGTCGCTGCTGTAGTCGTCACTGTGTGTGCAAACAGGAAACAGATTAGGGATAATAGAAAGATGCACATTTGTATCTATTTGTACAGTATGTGCAGGGGCAATCCTACATGATGATGATGATGATGATGATGATTTTTTGCTTTTATTTATGTATTTATTTGGATCTTTACAGGAATAATATAATCCAGACATCATGTTTTATTTCAGATATTAGAAATATTATATGTTATATCAATTGTTTCAATAAAACTTGTGATTTCTTGACTAAATACTTGCAAAGCTAATGACATTTCCATCAACCAGCTGTACTTTGATTTTATTACAAGCATCCTAATACTAAAATATGATTGTGAACATGGTAAACATTAAACCTGCTTAATTTAAGTAGCCTATTTATTAGAATGTGCCCCTTTAAAAATATTTCTTTATTAGTCACTGTAAATATAAAAAGCCTCTTCAATGAATAGTATGTTTATGTACATAATAAAATCTGTAAATATATAAAATCTAAATAATTTAAAAATCATTAAAAACATTTTGAACTATATTTATTACTCTTACAACACATTACCACCTAATCTGGTCTTATTTATAAAACCCCGATAACCATAAAAGTTGGGACAATGTGTAAAAAGTGAATAAAAAAACAAGTATTTCAAGAGTATTTTTTTACAACAAACAAAAGTTAATCAGGTTGAACATTAAATATATACAGTTTTTAATTGAACATATGTTGACTGAAATGTATCATATTTATTTCTTAATATCGACTCAGACAGAATGAAAAGACACATAATTATTGAGAGGTTTTGTTTTCTCTGCTTCTTACCTGGAGTAGCTTTTACGGTCGCTGCTGTAGTTGTCACTGTGTGTGCAAAAAGAAAATAGATTAGGGGTAATAGAAAGAAGCACATTTGTATCTGGATGTATGTGCAGAGGCACTCCTGCGTGATGTGTGTGTGTGTGTGTGTGTGTGTGTGAGAGAGAGAGAGAGTTGTGAAATGATTACCTGGGTGTGCTGCTGATGGTGTAGGTGGAGGTTCGGGTGGAGGGAGGATCATCATTGTATGAGCTGTAACTGTGTGTAAAACAGGCACAAGACTGAGTTAATTATGGTAGCTTTTACTTTTATATAGATATGTATTTGGATAATAAGTAACCTATTTATTAGAATGTGCCCCTTTAAAAATATTTTTATTGGTCACTGTAAATAAAAATTATATTAATTGAATAGTATGCTTATGTACATAATAAAATCTGTAAATATCTAAAATTAAAATGATTATTTTAATTTAAAAATCATTAAAAACATTTTGATTTGGACAACTATATTTAATACACATTACCATCTAATCTGGATTTATTTGTAAAACCCTGATACCATAAAAGATGGGACAATGTGTTAAAAGTAAATACAAAAGAATGCTTTTAATTCAGAATTCAGAGTATTATTATTTACAATATTATCAACAAACAAAAGTTTATCATTTTGGACATTAAATATATGTCTTGGTACTGTTTTCAATTGAATATATGTCAGTTGTATTTACATTTTAGACATCCTAACTTTTTTGGCATCTGGGTTGTAGGCAGTTACTGTAGACCCTGCATATTAGTATATCTTTCTGGAATAATAAGTTTACCTGGTGGTTCTGCGGGTGGAGGATGGTGATGACAGAGTTGGGCTGTCTCCTCTAAATGGCACAAAAGACAGAAAATGTCAGAAGAAAAGTGGGATAGCTTAATTGTACAAACAAAGAACCATTACACAGTCTCAGTCACTCAAATCGAGCTCTCACCCTCTGCTGCTCTCCACTGTGATGACCTCTCTCCTTGTGATGCTGCTGCTGCTGCTGCTGCTGACACATGACAATGGTTATTTCAATGACAGGACGGTTAAATGGTTGTGTAGTTTGTGACAAGTTATTCCCTGAGACATCTCACCTGATGGGAGAAGACAGACTAGTTGCAGATGTAATGGATTTAGGCAGAAGGCTGCCATACAGGTCATCTTCAGCCCTGTTAAAAAAAAAAAGGAAATATATGGTAATTATGAATGCAAAATGAATTAATTACTATAACGATTGATGAAGGTTTAGCTTACGAAGAGGAAGATCTTGTCGTGGTTGTAGTTTTAGAACTATTTCTGAAAAAAAAAAGAAGAAATATTTTTATCTGACTGTATTTAATGTCAGTCACTGTGTAAAAGTCGTCCTGCAGTAACTCACCCAATAGGACTGCCTCTCACTGTCACAGTCTCAGTAGTGAAAAGAGTTGATTTGCTATAAAGAAGAAAATAATCTTTATTACACAATATAACTGAATGATATAATGAATGATTTCCTGGCGTTATTATGAATGCATTTAATTTCCAAGGACTGCTGAATATTGATATATCACCTGTCTGTGGGTGAGTAATCATCCTTGGTAGACGAGGGGATGAGTGTGTTGAAAAGGTGGTCCTCGGCGCTGTACAGAAATGCAGGTTCAATTATGCATAGACTTAAGTGCATTTAATTGAGTAAGGTGGTTTTTAGTTATTTCTTCTCTAAGAGGAATATTCAATATGCTAAAATACCCATATTATTTTTTGAAAAGGGACCTCGATAAAGCTAACTGATGTTGACTTTGACTTATAGTAAAATAATTGTCAGGATTTACTTGTTAGTAGGATCATTTCATTGTTGCGTCATTTGTTGGCAATAAAAAAGTTACAAATCTCCAGACTTATCCTTTATCAGTATCTTTTTAACCAACTTAAATATAATGCCAACAAGAACTATATACAGGATCAAACTCACTCAGTAGTTTCAGGGCTGCTTTTCACAATCACAGTCTCAGTACTGGTGACAGTAGTTTTCCTGCAAAGAAGAAAATAATCCTTATTACAGCATATAATTACTTATTACATGGCATCGTGATCATTTTCTAGCTTTGATGAATGGCCATTTTGTGTCTATTTGTGGGTGTTTTATGTCACTTTATGGTCCTTTTGTGTCTCTTAATGGTCATTTGTGTCACTTTGTGGTCATTTTGTGTCACTTTATGTTCATTTTGTGTCACTTTGTGGTCACTTTGTGTCTCTTCGTGGTTGTTTTGTGTCTCTGTGGTAATTTTGTGTCTCTTTGTAATGATTTTGAAGAAAATATTCTTTATTACAGTACATAATTACTGATTACATGGTATCGTGGTCATTTTCTAGCTTTGATGAATTAAATGATCACCTGTCTGTGGGGGACAAATCATCCTTGACCAGTGAGGGGATGAGTGTGTCGTAGAGTTTGTCCTCAGTCCTGCATAGAAATACAGAAAGTTAAATTGTTAGCACAATATGCATTTATCAGAATCCCCTTTAAATCTACTGCAATGTATTAACAAGTTTAAAATAATGTCAGGCATTTTACCCTTTATTGCTGGTAACAGTTGTCTCAGTCACTTTAGTTGTTTTGGTCGGTGAGTAGCTGGAGTATATTGGCCTGTGTGAAAAGATGTTACAGAGTATTTTAATTTTCTCCTGCTTAATATTTCGACTTCTTGCATTTCTGTGTAAAAATGTTTTTTTCATTGTACTCTATTGCATTAATCTGGCAGCCACAGTTTATGGTTACTTTTCAGATTAGGAAATAACATGAAAACATTGGATTAGTTTAGTTAGATGCTCAAGAGGTAAAATTATAAAATATTTACCAAAAAGCAAAAAAACTAAATAAAATAGAGTCAGATTAAATAAAAATTGAGTCCAAAGGAAAACCTCCTTTAATAATCTCATGACCCCTCCGATTCATCTTGTGAAAAAGTTTGCAACCACTGGACTAAACTATTATACTATAAAGTATATTTTTTATGAATGAAGTATTATATTCTTACTCTTTGCTTGAAGCCATGACCCGCTCAGTGAACGTCTCAGTCTTGGTGGGAGATTTAATCACTTGAGATCTGCAAGAAAACTGAATCTTAATTAAACGGACACAAACAGACTCAACGTGTGATCAGATGAGACACGTGAATCCTGTTATATTCTTCACCTAACACCCTGGGTGGTGGTGACGGTGGTCTCAGTGGTTTTGCCGTCCTTGCTGACTGTAGTGGTTGTGGTGCTAAAAGAGGAGTAATACAAAATAAATTCACAAAATGCTCAAGTCTTGTTTTTCTTTTCGGTTTGTTGCAATTTGCCTATTTGCTGAAACTTCAATCAATGCACTCAATCCACTTATTCTACACATAATCCTCATTGAAGTCAAGGTTTTAAAGCATAAGGCCAACAAAAGTCTATATTTTTCTTTTTACATTTATTTTATAAATTGTTATTTTCTTTTTTTTCTATATTACAGCAGTCTTGATATATATGGTTGTTCTGCCGTGGCACGATACTTTAAAGAAAGAAAAAAAACACACAACTTTCATTTTTGTATTAGGTGTTAAAGAGTGGAACTTTACCTGGTGGGAGACTTCAGGCTTGAGTATGTGCTGCAACAAAGATGAATATATTCAGATGACTTTGTAAAAAAAAAAGAGAGGGATCTACATATACATAATATACCATTTGTTGTGTTTTACCTTTTAGTGTAGGAGGATGGGCTCCTGCTGGAAGGGAGGGAGCTGCTTGTGAAGGAGAAGTTAAGAAACATGCTTAATCAAGGTTACTAAAATGAAAAAAAATATTGTCTGGAAGACTGGAGCATAAATAAACTGCACCAACCTGTTACTCAGCTCATCCTGACTGCCACTGAATCTGCAATGACAAAGTTTCCGCTCATTCATGTGTTGTTTTTTTTGCTTTGTTAATGTTAATTAGAAAAATCTACCTAAAATATAAGCATAATGTAAGGAAGCTTTAAACAGCCATGATTCAAACAGAAAGGCAGCACTGTGATCATTCTGTGTCTCTTTATGGTCATTGTTTGCCTCTTTGTGGTTGTTTTGTGTCAATTTGTGGTAATTTTGTGTCTCTTTGTGGTTGTTTTGTTTCACTCTGTGGTAATTTTGTGTCTCTTTGGGGTATTTTTTTTTTGTCTTTTTGTGTTTTTTGTGTCCCTGTGCCATTTTGTGTCTCTTTTTGGTCATTATTTGCCTCTTTGTGTCACTTTGTGGTAATTGTTTGTCTCTTTGTAGTTGCTTTATGTCACTTTGTGGTCATTTTGTGTCTCTTTCTGGTCATTTTGTGTCTCTTCGTGGTTGTTTTGTATTCCTTTGTGGTAAGTTTGTGTCTATTGTGTCTCACCACTGGGAAGCTACAGAATGATATAACAAAATCAACAAACCAAAAAGTAATGGACCTGACCTTTAACTTGCCATCACAGGAAAACAGAGGAAACAAAATGTTTGATTCCATGGCTGTTTACAGCTTCCATACACCAGTGTAATTAAAAGGATACCAGCATGCTTATAAAATCATACCTCTTGGTGAGAGACTGCACATATGATGTCTTGCTTGTAGTTACGGTTGTTGTATCCTCTAAACTATGAGCAAAAGAGAATGAATTGCGTCAAGTTAAAGGGTTAACGATTATTTACATTACACCCAGTGACCAGTGTCAATTATACGTTCCCATTCATTTTCATTTATTATTATTTATAAGTTCAAAGTTTGTTTTACCTTGCAGGAGTGTCATCGGTTTGGAACCCACTCAGAACAGATTTGGCAAAGTTTGGGTCTCGGCTGAAAAAGGAAAAAATGATCACAAATTAATTAATTCATATTACCAGAAATGAGTCAAAACTGTGACTTTAAAAAATAATGTAGGAGGAAGTTTTATTTAAGATATAGTAAAGCAAAATATGAACAATACACACCAAACACTCTTTCCCTAGGTATATATTGTGGAATATTGCATCTGTATTTGAGACATGATGTTTACACGACTTACTCGATGTCTTCATCCTCATCATCCACTTTTCTGATCCAGCTGCCGTCTTTCAGGAGACTGTTGCTCTTGGCTGCAGAAACAAGGAAAACTTTTCAGCTCACATATTCAAAGCACTTACACCCATTTGAAGCAGGTAAAGACTTATATTGACTTAATTTAACACAATAGGGCTGATGAGATGTGCACTTATCAACATGTTTTGCCACTACAATTAGCTTAAAGTTATGAAAAACAAGAAAAGCTGAATTAATTTATTATTTGATGCCGTTTCATCATTTTTGTTTACAATATTTGCACTTCAAAATGTACAAATGTTACTGTTTACCTTGCAGTACAATTTATACTATAACAATATGTTTTATTTTTATCCTGCACAATTGCATGATATAAAATAAAAAATAAAAAAAAGTGTACAAAAATGTTGTACTGACATATGTTCAATTTGGGGGAAGGTTCAGTATGTTAAATACATGATATTAATAAATATATATGGCAAAATTGAAATAGTCTAATCTAAATATTATAGAACAATGTATGAGCATCATGTGGCAAAGGCACAATATACACTACTGATTTTCTTTTCCCCATTATTTTATTATTTGATATTTCTCAATACTTACTAGTCCAGGATCGGCTCATTTTGTAATTTCACCTGTAAGTGTGAAAGAACAAAAAGGGAATTCATTACATAATGAAACCACACAGGACATCAGCCACTAGGTGGTACTGTGGGCTGAAATATTTATATACAGTCTATGGATCTTTCACACACACACACACACACTGCATGAAGGTTCACCTGAGATTGCCACACAAGCTTTAATTATTTTATCTGCAATATATTTGTGTCATTTTTCTCCTTGTATGCACTTGCTCATCAGGTTATTTTGTTTTTTTTCACTGTGCCTCACTCGTCAACAAAAGTTTTGCTCCTGACTAAATGATTAAAACTCTAAACTGGTAAACTGGTTTGTCTTGATCTGTCCCCACATGAAGACACACCTACTCTCCATAACACACCTTCTCCAAACACACCATTGTCAGCAAAACAGAGGGGCGTACAAGTGACATGCCATTAGCTAATGACGATAAAGATCATGCCCTTTCGACTACACGCACGTTCCAGCACAAACACAGATATCTACCACTCTATGACTGTATATGCAACATTAGTCCAAATACATTTAATTTAATGTTGGGTTCTTCGGTTTTATTAAGACTCATGTGAAGCAGTTAACAGTAACAGATGTCTTAAAGGTAAAGTCAGAAAAAGGAACATGTCTTTGAGTTTCTTTTGAGATTTATAAACTCTACATAAATACATAATTTTAAGACGAATTCAGTAGAATCATTTATTTTTGATTCTACATTTTTTTATCCTTGCAAAACTGAAAGATTTCTAAGTTTTATTTTATGAAGATACCTCCCCCTTTAAAAAAAATCATTAGGCATAGTTAAACAAGATAGAGGATAAAAATATTTTTTTTTAAAGTTTGCATAATTCACCAAAGTTACAAGACTAAACAGAAATGTGAAATTAATAGAAATATACAATTTGCATTGAAGTTTATGTGTAAAAGTTGAGATGCATTACAATGAAATCTTTGAATGAACGACAGTCCTTTTAAGATGCTTTTTAAACAACGATAAGGTAGCTGTTGATTGTATTGCACATTATTGTAATAATCCATAATGTACAGTCCAAAAACACTTTTTGCTGAGATCAGTTCTTATCTGTATTTCTACAGAATATATTAGATTTTTCATTAATACATAATATTGTGATTTTAATGTAGTTTGGCAGCATGGACTCAAAACAACTCTACAAATATGTTGTTCAAACTGTCCAGGTAAGCACAGTTAAAATGCAAATAAATAATGTTTGTTAAGCATCATACAAGTTCTAGGGAAGAAAATCAAGTTAAGCAACAAGAGTTGAGAACAAGCTCGGACATGAAATAAAGCATGTGTGTTTCATGTGTTCCCAATGTCAGTGAGATGTTGTTCCTCAAAGTCAAGTAACTTAAAAATTAAATTCAAGTACGTGGTTACAATATGTTTTTGATATATTTGTGTGTGTGTGTGTGTGTGTGTGTGTATATATATATATATATATATATATATATCCAAAAACTTACACTTAAAATCCTAACATTTTGTTCAAAGCAATTTTTGTTTTTTAATTTGAAATAACATTATATGAAAATATTACTGTAAATTGATGGACTGAGCATTCTAAAAGAGAAGGAGTACGTACCTGCAGGCGGCTCTGTGACTCGTTGACAGAAAAGGAAAACTCTCACTAAGCTCAGGTCTGTCTAATACAGTTTGTTATCACACCCTTGTCATTCCTTCTGCTTTTAACCTTAAGGGAGGAGATTCCAAGGCCACCCAAAGGTGTGGCTACAGACAACAATCAATGAATTCTCTCTCTCTCTCTCTCTCTCTCTCTCTCTGTTACTCTAGATTTTTCTCTTTCCGTCATCAACGCTTAGACCATAATAATTGTTCTGCTGTCTGTTTGTTGATTGTAGAAAAATGGAACTGGGTGGAGTGCTGTCAGACCTGCAATTCAACTAAGTTGTCAAGGAAGCAGAACAGCAATGAGGGTGTGGGAGTCCATGCTTCTGTGACCTTCTATAGCCTCAAAATTAATGTACTCTATAGAAGAATTAATGAATATGATTTAACAGAGAAACTGTATAGCAGTCTCCAATTTGAAGGATTTTATCCACATTTATATGGCAAGTAGAACTATATTGATTTTTGGTCTAGATATATGACTCATAAGGCTGCTACTTTGAATTTAACATTAGAAAAAACAGGCTTATAATGTGTAGTAACACACTGTTTAAAAAAAACAAAACCTGGCTGACAGTTGACTTTGCACTTTACACATGTATGCTAATAAAACTGGCCTATGTCTACTTAACACCTTCACAGGCTGGTCACACAGATAACATTTTAGTTTCGATTGTATTTTCATTGTTATTGCATCACTCAAAAATAATATGCAGTGGCCAATTTGTTGCTCTAGTTCTAATGTCAAGTTCTCAATCAAGTTCTCTAGTTTGTAGTTTTAAAGTTTTGTGTGGCTGTGATTACGCTGGAGGTCACAACCGGTCTACACAACATATTTTTTATACAATGAGTCAAGTTAAAAAAATGCTCTCGCTACAATGAAGTGGCTGCTATGGGGACTAACATTATCACACATGAATAAAATTGAGCTCATTGAATCCACAAGAGTCTCAGCTTTCAAGACTGTTTAGGCACCCAAGTATGCAAAAATATTCAAATTAAATATTCAAAATTTTGTCTGTAAATGGTCAGACCAGTTTTTCCCTTGTCAGTGTTATTAATCCCCCTTCCTGACAAGCGAGGATGACATAGCACCAAAGGATACCTTAGGCAATATAGCTTTAGGTTCATATAATACCAATGTCTTCACTCTAGATTTAAAATGCTACAGCCCCTGAAAAACAGCCATGTCGGCTAAGATCCAGTAAGGAGGGAGGCCCAGGCTTTATATTACAGGGGAGTAGCAGCATAAATTACACATAATACTGAACAAATAAACCATCTTGACGTCTTTTCCCCCAAGCTTTAAAAAGAAATGTAGTCAATTTAAAAGCATTTAAATAAAAAAAAAAGCCCATTCCACAGTCATCAAGACTGCAAAAGAACATTTCTGTATTTTGAACAGACATTTAGATATTCTTAACTCTTCTTAATAACAGCAAAACAGAAGAAAACATGATTCATTCTCATCTTCTATCTGCAGCTTTATCTTATCTAACTGCCATAATTTGCACAACCTGTTGTCCATTTGGATGTTTTTAAATCTGCTGACTTCAAGTGCTAGAGCAAGGATTCCTGTTCTCCACTGAGTAACTAAGACCCTTTTGATAAGTTCACATAAGATTCAAAATCCTAAATCATGAGGAGTACACATGAAAAGGAGGTGACAATCAGACTTAAACAATAAATGCCATACTGTCTGTGACTGTGAGCTTCACTGGGAGTGCCATGCTTGAATGATCAAAGGTATGAAAGGTGCATAGCATGCTGGGGTGTGACAACATGATACTGAGGTGAACCCCTCCTAGTCACGATGACAGCACGAAAGGAATGTAGACTTCTCTGCACCTGATCAAACTACTAGGCGAAATGTCAACAGGGAAATATTTCATAGAAAGACATGTCAGTATAAACCAGCACAACAGGAAATTACATTTGAAAGCTCTTAACTTTAACGGAGCTAGCAACACCAAGGATCTTAACAAAAACCAGGAACATAGAACATATTACACCAGTATTAATGTCATTAAACTGGTGACCAGTAACACTGATGACTGATTTTATATTATTTTACTTGTTTTTAAGGCCTGAAATAGTTTAGCACCTTCTATTTGACTGAAAATGAAGAATGGAGCCGCAAACCTTATTTTGAGATTTACAATGAATATAAACCAGTCTAGATTACCCTACCAACATTGCTATATAGTCATAATGATGATTTATTTATATGATTTTGTCAGAATGCAGCAAGGACTCAGGTGCAAATGAGAGGCTGGACACAGAAGAAATATCTCAGATTTGGAATCGAAAGCCTAGCTCTGGAAACTGAAAACTTCAAGTTTAGAGGTTAAGACTTCCTTTAGCTATGATTCACATTTTAGTAAAATGTTTTAATGCCGTATATAAGGTTCACATTTTTACAATTGAAGAATACAAATTGCTTTGGGCCGACACCAATGATTAATTAAAATTTAAATGTAAAGAAATAACTTTTTTTTGTCACAGCCACAGGAAGCCACTGCAGATGGCCTCCAGAGCCACAGGTTACCTACCAGATTGTTTATCGTTGGTTTGACTTCCAAAAAGTATACTGAAGCAGCTCTCTTGCTGTGCACCTAATGTTTGGAAACACTCCCATCACATACAAGACAAGCAACTTCTGATGATACTTTTAAGAAACAGCTCAAAACTTGTAATTCTTTCCACCCTCTGTAACACCACTGTGATTATTTATTTTATACCAAGATTTTAATATTACCAGTATAAAGGGGCAGAGCCACCCCTTTTTCTTAAGGAAGCTCAGATCTCTGGACATCTGTAGTAAGATGCTGCAGATGTTTTATCAGTCTGTGGTGGTAGTGTGTTGTTTTATGCTGCAGTCTGCTGGGGAGGCAGCATCAGACACAGAGATGCAAGGCGGTTGGATAGACTGGTCAAAAAAGCTGGTTCTGTGGTTGGAGCCATGTTGGACACACTGGAGGAGATGGTGGAGAGATGCACTGTCAAGATGTTCGGTTCATCCTAAAATACCCAGATCATCCGCTACACAAAACCTTTATGGACCAAAAAAACAGCAGTGGACGGCTCCTCTCTCTCCGTTGCAGGACGGAGAGATTCAAAAGCTCCTTCAGTCATCAGGCTGTCTCATTCTTCAAGAGATTCTACCAGACTACCTGAATTTCCCCTTTGGGATAAATGAAGTTATTTTGATTTGATTGATTGAGCATCAACGTTTTATTGCTTGTATTATGTCTTCAGGATTTTATTATTTTATTCAACTGTTACTGATTTGTTTCTTTTGTAAAGTAGCGTAGAGCTGCATTTAATCTTATGAAATGCGCTAAATAAATACAGTTAATCACCACCACCACCACCACCATCATCATCATCATCACCATCATCATTATTATCATAACATTCTCAGTGGATTGAAAGCACATAAATGACCTTCAATTTAAATCAAGTTTAAACTCAGGATTCCGGTGAAGTTGTTATTAAAAATAAATAAATAAATTCTTGCAGTCAACAATGAATTGCTGCCCCATTTATGGATTCATAAAGTCAAGTGGGAATAACTGACACTGGGTGGCACTAGAGCTGTAATGATGGAACTGATAATACTGGTTGTGCAACTCTGTTAAAATAGATAAATATAGCAAGTCACCCAAGGCAATACACGTCCTGATCGTTTTCTACTCACTTAGTCTAAGCAGGAGAAATTAGCGCAACCTTCTGTATCATGGTGAATATCACACACACACACACACACACACACCTGGTTAATAAAGGTAAAAAAATACTTAATGTAAAATGATTCAGATCTGCTACAAGTTTAATGGGTTCTTCCTCGGCCTGTGCTACATCCTTCCACAAAGTTTCATGAAAATCAGGCTAGTAGTTTTCTGTAATCCTGCTACAAACAAACAAACTGAACCAAATACACAACTTCCTTGGCGGAGGCAACAATTCTGCCCTTACTTCCTAACATTATCACTCAAATATTTCTGAACTGAAGAACATTGAGACGTATCGTGTCAAGACAACTGAAGACAGTGATGTGTTCATATCATTCCAACAACCTCTCTGGGCTTTTTTTCATCCCAGCCCTACTTCTTGGATGTGTTTATACCAGCGGGATTTAATCCCTGCCAACTCATCTCATGCTTGTGACACTCTTGCCTGACCTATGGCATCATCTTGGCCTACATATCCCACCCCTCCTCCCTTCATTTGTCCTAACAGCACAGAGCTGAGACAACCAGGGGTTAAACAAGCAGCCTCTGGGCAAGGCTGCATCTTCAGGCTGCACAATTCAATGCCAAATATTTTTATAACTTTCTACCTAAAGACTACTAGAAGCTGAGAGCCAATAAATGTCAGCAGTTTTTCATCCTGTGGACTTTTACAGTACACTTCAGCTGAGCTGCTTTTCACTTCCAATATTTCACGCTGAAATCGTAATAGGACAATCCCTCAGTTTTGTGATAGTAAATTCTTGTGTTAAGAGTCAGTTGTCATCACTGATACATGCTGGTACACTGATACTGCGCATGATAATCTCTGAATGCTTCCTGGGTTGCTATGAGAAGAGACTGTAGACCGACCCCTCTCTTGTCATTGGGCCATAGCAATGCCTGGCAGCCAATAAAGCACCACTAGGGCCTGTGTAAATCTCTTTCTCTATTTTACTCTACCTCTCTCTCAATATAAATGTCCATGCACATCCACACATGCATACATTTATGTCATCTTTTAAAAAAGATGGCATGAAATTGAACTTTGCCATTAGGGAGATTCATTATAATGGGAATTTATGTGCAAAATACATGTTGACACATGCCAGTCATACCTGTATAAGCGATATATTATGTACATTTTTGTAAAATATGCACCTACGTTCACCTTCGTGTGCCCTTTCTGTCACTGATGTTACAGTTTCTTCCAGTTTCCCCCCTGCAGCTTTCCTCCTCCTCCTTGTGTCACCCCTGTCAGAAAGTGAAACACAAATATCATAATGTGCATGTTGCATTTCCTGAAGCACTTCCATATTCCCATGAAATTTGATTTTTAGACATAAATAAACACATAGTGCATCTGCAGCTTCTTTTTGCAGTAGGTAGATACAGCTGTAGGCCTCAGTTGGGGCTTGCTTAGTGGAGAATACCACTGGTTTAATTAAAGGATGGTTGCAATCCTTGTGTAAACTAATGAATTATTTCATAAAGCATGTTAAAATGACAACATTTCTGAGTTACACAGTGCTCACCAGCTGCTATTCATGGAACAGCAAATGATAATAGCCCATGAGCTATGAAGTCAAAGCAGCTTTAACAAAATGGAGCACTGTTTTTAAAGGTCAAACTGGAGCTTCAGTGTTTTTTATGACAACAAAGCGTTTAATTGCTTTTAAAAGTATTCCAGTGTGCCAATTTTAGATCAAGCTGGGAGGGGCCCTGGATGGACCTCTGCAAATTAAATGTCCAGCTTCCAACTGTGCACACTGTTAAACATAGCCTATAATGGCTCTATTTTTTTAAAAATCAATTACGCCACATTTTACGTCCACGAGTGGCAATTTGCGTTTTTAAAATCAACCTTGCCTTTGAGTGTGTATATATAGGACAGTAATTGTTTAAATCAATCAATGATAGCAATGATGGTTGTATGAAAATATCCCGGCACGCTAGCGACGCAACACTCAGCCAGGGAGGGGAGGGATGATGGAGCTAAGATGGCAGCCCAACTGAGGGTGCTGCCTCTCTGGGGTCAAGAAATATTCAAGGAACGAATAAAACCCAAACACGACAAGGCTCTTTTGGGAAATTAACGGCGCCATTTCCGATATTTTACAGGAAAATTGTTATGGCTTGAGAAGATCCATTTTGGTGGGACTAGCACCGTGTTGACGCCGTGGCCGGGATCGGAAGACCGTAGCTGCACCACCAGATTGGCTACAAATTGCGCTTATAATAACTGGGGACCGTGGATGATAATTGTGGTATTTCTGCAACTCGGATTGGACAAATAATGTGACAGGTGGCGGATTTAATGACAAGTGGATTGCATCTGATGGCTAGATATTATCTAGCTGTGATATCTTTTGTGTGATATATGCATTGTTCTCCAAAACGATGATGTGTGCTGCTGCGGCAGCGGCCGCCGGTGGAGGGATCCTGCCCTCTTCATCGCCGTCCATGGGGCTCGGTGTCAGGGTCGTTTCTGGAGCAGGAGCCGAGCTCTCCACCATCGGGTCGGGGATGGGTTCTTGTCCGACACCCGGAGCCCAGTCGGATTGTCGGACTCGGTACCAGCTTTTACTCTCAGGGCGAGCTCTGGCTGAAAGATACAGGCGGATTTATACCACGGCTATCAATGATAAAGAGCAAGGAATAAATCAAGGAAGGTGAGTGGCTAAAATATAGACATTGCAGAGGCTGGTCTGTCATTTGTGGGGCTAACTGAGCTAAGCTAACATTAACCCTTGCTTGGCGATACGTCAGTTAACACCAGCTACACCAAAGATACTTGTTATATATGGCCCTTGATCTAATCGGACCTTTGTCATACAATTCATTGTTTTATCTACAAACAAATGACCAGGAGCTCATTAATTTGGCTGCACCCTCTTGAAGGAGTCGGCTTGCTAGGTAGCATTTTGTCGTTGACTTCCCTAGCTTAAAAGAAACCGCTAAGCTAACGTTTAGCTCGAGTGCTCTGGTCTGGGACATTGTGTTATTGCTAAACATTGACACATTGTCACTCAAAATAAAATAACCACCCACTGTAACCATAACAACTCGAATAAACTGACTGTCTGCTTAAAAACAAGCTAGCTACTTGGCTAGTTAACTGTCATAACAGCAATTTGTTTTGAGCAATAGCCGTTACCCAGCTAAACGTAAACAAACTCGTGTAATACTTTATTTTTTTGTAAACACTGTTAAACAGTCACTACTAATGTTGCCATTATGAATTACCCTCATTTGTCATTTAACATAATTTCATGACGGGAGCTGTGTGTATGTAGGCCCAACGGCGTCACCGTTCCAACGGCTGGCTAACTGACGTTTATTAACGTTGAGGAGCATCAGCTTTCCCCCATGTTATCTTAACCTGTAGTTTATTTTGAAAGAAACCAGGAATCAAAATAACGAAGCATACATTACAAAAAATAAAATGAACATGGCATTTCTATAAAAATGGCCTTAAATGTTAGACATGGGTGAGGATATGTTGGGAGGTGGATGAACTCATTTGCTTTTCTGGCATCAGCGGGTAATACAGTTACGTCATTCAGTCAGTCAGGTTGTGGATCATTGCAGCATCCTCCCTTTACAAACTGAATTGTTTTTCTCACCTCCCTTCCCAAAGACAGTACCAGCTTTAAGCATGGCACAATATGCTGTTGACGTATCGTAACATTACATAGTTTTCTTAAACAACTCCTGAATTTTCACTACCTATTACAGGGATGGGCAACTTAAATGCTGGAGGGGGCCACAATTTTTCATCAACACTACCACAGGGCCACATGTTGGGCCGTGCACTTAACCAGATATGGACGAAACTGCAATTTTAAATATGTTTACAGTGCAGTAACTTAACATATTTCATGCTCAAATGCATGTTTAACAGTATAAATAGGAATACAAAAGGTTTGAAGCAAATCAAAATTAACCACTTACTGTGATTTTTTTTCAGTGCAGACCAACATTAATTGTAAGAAGTAATTTTGTGCATTTTTAAACTGCACTTTTAAGATTTCATGCTCAAATGCATGTAGTTGTACAGTTGCCCATCCCTGATCATTATTATGATTATTCAATTCAATTTAGTTTATTTACCAGACTCCTGTCTAAAAGCCAAACAAGACAGGACAGATAAAAACAAACAAAATAAGACAAGCAAACAAACAAGAAAAAAAAATACAAGAATTAAAATACATACAGACATTTCAGCCAATGTACTCTCAGTCTGGATGTGTACCTGGAGCAGCTCACAAACGGATTTGAGAGTACTACCATGATACTGTTGGTGGACTCATCCAGACATTGCATAAACTTAAACATCAAATTTCTTAAAAGTGCTTTCAGTGTGCTAACTCCTACATATACAAACATCTGACTAGCACTCCCTCCTCTGGGAACCTTGAGTAAAATTCTCATTGCATCATTGTAAGGCAACTTGTAATTATTTTCCTCAATTAATCAATTAATAGTTTGAGCTATAAATAGTCAGAAAATGGTGGAACCCAGTAGAAAATATCTTCAAATGTCTTGTGTTATTACAAAATCCCAAAGAGATTCAGTTTAAAATGATATACAACATAGTTTTTTATATGAGATGAAAGCATATCCTGCCATTTTTGAATAATAATTACTTTATCAATTAATCTATTATGAAAATAATTGATGATTCTTTGACTATCAATTGACTAATTCATTAGGCAATTCATCGATGCAGCTTTAACATTCTCTCAGGAAACACAATACTAGCAATATACTAATATACACTATAAATATACTTAACTACTGCCATGTGCAGGGTTATTCTAGCACAAAACTATTAGTGTCAACCTATACATGAAGTTATTTTGAACTATCATCTTACCTGACGCCATTCTTTATTTATTTATCTGATTCTGTATTATGTTGCTTTTACAAAAGATGTAGATTGTACTCTGAGAGATACCTGCAGGCTTTCAGGAACTTGTTGATGTTTACATACTATTGTAAACAATCAGACAGACATTACAGCTAATTTTGTATGATTACAAGCTATTAGAAACCTATATTCAGTTGCCCTCTTGAGTATAAAAAGCAAGCTAATATATCTACTTTTGCTTTTCAAATTCCAGCCCCGGCAGTACATCAACACTACTGTACAGTCTAGTCCAGAAACCAAAAGACAAACATTGAATCTTATCAAGCAAAATATATACATAATTATTGTATCAACATTTTTAAAACTGCCAGTTTAACGGCAATGCTTTTTTGTATTTAGCAGTGAGTAATGATGAACACTAATTCATGCACTGCCTTTCTTTTTCAATAGTAATTCTATTTTTGGTCCCTAGCACTTGTCATTGGCATTTGTAAGTGAAAAGTAACATAAAAAGCACGGATCTCAGAGAGAGTTCAAAAGCAAAAACCAAACCCTATGCTTGTTTTGAGGCTTTGTCAAGATGAGTAACACTCAAACTTTTGACACCTGCTACTCACATCTCATCGTTGAAAAGGGTAAAGTGCACTTTGAAGGACATTAACTTTGTCAGCTGCATACCATGTAGGCTAAAATGAAAGTTAGATTACCCAGAAAGACACCTGGGATGGATTCAAGATATTAGCAGCTATTCTTGATTATTGTTTTCAAAGAGTTTGTTGATGATAAGGAGCTTTACCTTTTTTCACATCTTCATATTCTCAATAGCGCTCGTGATAAAGGGATACATTACTTGGATGTTATGCTATGTGTTTGAGTGTCACCGTTGCTTAAGCACACTGTATATTTTGCAATACTGAGTAATCACTGTGTACTTTCAGGGGAAAGAAGGCTTTGAGTAAGAAGAAACTGAAAAGGCGACAGAAGGTCAAGTCAAAAGTCAAATCAAGAACAAAGGTAAGATATTTATGATTCTTTTATGACACATTCCCTTCTATGTCATTTTATTATTTCAGTATTAGTATTTGCTGCTTATTATTAGGCATGTTCAAAGGGGCTGTAAGGCCAATGTTCTATTGTGGAATGGCTTTTTTAACCTATTAAAATATAAATTAAAAAAGGTATTTATTTATACCTCTACCTCTATAAAAGTTTTATTCATTGTAGTGTTGAATCACAAATAGGTGCAATATCTATTCGAGAGGCATTTTCATTACAATTTAATTCAAGCATTTTAATTAAATATCTTCATGCAGTATTTTGCATTTTCTCTTTATATTAATAAGAACAGCCTGACTGACAGTTTTAATTTGCAACTGTCACAGCCTCAGGTATGCTCTGATAAATCCTTACAGCTGGTTTGCCTCTCCGCTGAATTAAATTAACAGATTGAGGATAAGATTAAAGATAGGGTTAGATTCTCTGAAATCCTCAAGGTGTTTGGCAGGCACCTTATCGTCATTGGTGGTGGCTGGTCAGGTGCCAGGAAGCCCATCCACACATGAAGCTGGAGAGGTGGAGAGGCAGAAAGCGAGACACATGGGAGTGGCTCTGGCTTGTGCATGATGGCCTGTTGCCGAGCGACCTAATGTGTTCAGTATCTCCACGGCAACAGTTGCCTGCCTCCATCTCCTTCGTCTGAAGAGGAAACCTCGTCTGTATCAGTGGATGTGGTGGTGTTTTTGCTTTGGTGGTAGATATTGCATGGACAACATGAATTAACTAGATCAGTGGTTCCCAACCCATCTTCTTTGGAGCCACACAAAAATAAGAATTGCAAAGACATTAAAATATTTCTGAAAAATGTCTCTTTTAAATTAGGGAAAATGTAAACATTAAGTCAAACATCTTTCCTTTAACAACCTGGCCTTCTTAAAAGAATGAAACTGACTGATTGCCAGGGTATTGATATGTCAGCACCTGTATAGATGAATATGAAATCCTTTCCTCTGTTTGTCTCCAGTGTAGAAAGTTCATGCATAGAAATAATTCAAGGACATTAAAAAAATACTTCAGAAAAATGTCTATGATTAAGAAGTAAACATTAAACTCAACATAAGCATAATCTTACACACATAGCTGACCCCTTTTTTCGAGATGAACTGCAAGGTAGCCAAATATTTTAAAAAGCGGACCAAAATAAAATTTCCAATTGGAATTATACAGGCTATTGATTATTCCATTACATGTATTATTATGATTTTTTAAAATTTATTATACACAAATATAATGTTAATAACGTCAAAGCAGAAAAAGTTTCGCGCACCCCCCGTGATCTCTGGCGCCCCCCAACCCGAACTGCAGGTTGGGAACCCCTGAACTAGTTCATTTTCAAATTATAAAAACAAATACAATCCACTCAGATTATACCGACTCATATCCTTACTTTTTTATCTCTCACTGGTCGCTGGTCTGGTCTGTGATATTGTTAGCCAGTGTTTGGATTTCATTGTATGAGGTTGATTTTTTTCCCCCCAGCCCATTGGCAGGGAAAGGCAAGATACTTTAATGTGATAGTAGCAGAGAAGGACAGAGGCTCTACTGCTTTGTCATCTTTCATCTCAAAACGGGCAGATATTCCAACATAGAGTGGGCTAGTCAGTTAAGTTCTCTTCAGGTTGACTTGTTTGGTGAGTTGATGTCCTAGAACTGCAAAAGATCTTCTATAGAGACGGAGAATGGAGGAGGCAGGCAGGCAGGCAGGCATAAAACCGTGGGTAGTTCCATTGGCAATCATGCTGTATTTGTATCTGCTGTGCTCACTCTTGCTCTGTCACGCCTCTCACACCGGAGCAGTCAGAGGACTTTGGTTTGAAAGAGCCTCTTCTCCCCCTTTGTCTTCTTCTGTACTTACAAACATGTGAAAGTGGAGACAGTACAAAAGACGGAACATAAACACTTATCATCATAATGGAGAGGGTGATGTAACGTCTTGTGTTGCAGATGTGTGATGTGCCTTTTTAGAAAACTATGATTATAATTAACACTTTGATACAAAATGATTCATTAAATAGAACTAGAAAATTTCCTCTGGGGAAATTCTGAAAGGGCCACGGGGGCTACTGCCGGTGTGTACAATATGATGAGATTCTTCAGAGATTTCAAACAATTAATACTAGTAATATTATGATACTACACAAGGAGCACACCTACAACAAGCATTCCTTTTCAAGTATTTATCTATACAGCAACCTATGGCCTTTAACCTCAAAGGGGACCAGTGCGATTGCCCCGTGGCCCTAATTAGGGCTGCGGGGTAAGAGGGAAGTATGTTGTATATGATAACGTTGCGTACTGTGATAATGCCATAAATAGATTAGTTTGTCGGCCCCTTCTGCTGCTTTCAGTTTACTGCTAAAATACAACAACTGAAAAAGTGATGCAGATGGTACTAGTATGTCATACCCGCCCGCCCTCCCGCCCCATTGAAGGGTTAAAAGACAGAGGGTGTCATATGCTGTACAGACTGTAAAGGCCTTGAGGCAGATATGTAATTTAATGAAATTGAATTGAATAAAACCATCCCCTGCCCTGATCTGCAATATCTTTTATTCTACTATACATTATATATCGGACAACTTCTGGCATTTGAACTGAATATTGCCATGAGTTGCTACTGAAGAGTAGCTGTATAGGAACATAATTTGGAAGAGACTGAATTGATTAACCTGAAATCGATATGACAAAGAATAAATGGGGCAAACAAATCATAAGCAACTTCATTATTTAAGTAATCCTAAATAATAGCTATATATATTATTGAGGAATTTCAGTTATTTGTCATTGGTAACCATGAGTCCTTGTAGTCCCAGTTTGTGTCTCTCAGATATTAGCATTAGGGTTTCACTCAACTCACAGAGCTAAGCATCCGTTTCTCTGAAAGATAAATATGCAGCAATGTTTGAAAAATTCAGAAGGTCATTTAACAAAACATACTGCTGCTCTGAAGGTTGTTTAACCATCTGGATGTTGCATATTATGTCTGCTGCATGATTAAACAATTTTAAACTCATTCCCAAAGTTGCAACTCCGTTTCCTAATCCAAACAAAGATGGTAGGCATCAGGACTCAAGGTGATTTTTCGCAGTCAAAGGTTAAGTCTTAAATAAATACATCAATGGGCTCTTTTTAACACCACAACTGATCATTGGATGACCTTTGATGATTTAAATAGTCCTGTTGATAGATTGCATATTTACTCATCTGATATGCTGGTACAAACTAACAATCACTAAGCCTGAGCCTTTGCTTTGGAGAGACAAAACTTTTCTTGCTTTTTTCCCCTATTTTTCCATAAATCCAGCAGTCTGAAATGGGTAGCTGTCTAAGTGCGGTCAGAGATTCAATACTAGCCTTCTCCAAAGCTTTTAGATGGCCATTAAATCATCAGTGAAGTGCAGACAGAAACACAAAAGAAACCGTCAGATGAGCAGCAGGTCATGGGTTATGGTTTGGAGCTATGACAAAGTGAGAAGAAACCACAAAGCATCAGCGGGTCATCGGGCTTCGCATGGTTGTGCGTCATGACATCATGTCAATGAAAGTGTCTCCCCAAAAATATGTAAAAACTTGATAAGTGTTGTTGTCTCTAGTGAAACTTGTCATACAGTTTTCAGTTACAAGGAAAAGGACCATGTTTCAGCTGCTTAATGTTCTGTTTGTAAGATGTAACTTATCAGATAAAATGTAGTGTATCTGAAATTGTTTAACCTAATTAGGGCTGGGTGATATGGCCCAGATCTTCTATCAGGATCAATTAGGTTGTATCATATCTTAAGAAAGATATATATCACAATATAGCATGTTTGTTGGTAATTCAATAAATGAATAGGGCACTTGAAATAACCACATGGTAAAGTTAACAGTATCTGTGTATACTTTATACTAAATTTAAGGCAAACTGAGCCTCTTTGCTCCAGCTTTGATTCCACATAGAACAATCCCTGCCTATAGCGTCGTCCAAATGACATAAATATTGCCATAAGGCGTTACGGCCTGTGGTTTTTCTGATATTGAGAAGAAAAATGATATAGAAAGTATATACAAGCATTTTGACGATATTTATTGTTGTATTACCCAGCCCCAATCACAAAAAGGTCTTCTCAATTTTGCAAATGTTATTTAATGTATTACTATGGTTGCCAATGGTTAGGTTAAGTAAAGGGAACTATCAATTTAGGACCTGCTTCCAAACAATGGATACAATCAAAATATTGCTAGCATAAAGCTATAGGACAAATCAACCACCGGAATCTTTGTGTGCACCCTCTATGTTCGCAGGGGGCCAAAAACACTCGGCAGTATGTTGGTCCCTACTCCACCCTTTTGTTTGTTTTGCCATCATGTCCTAAGAAACCCATTTTCTCTTCTATGCTTTATGGGTTTGGGTTGTTATGGCATCTCTCATTTTTAAATCGTTTGAAGTGCTCTTGCCAGGCGAAGTGCTCCTTTGTGAATGGCGTCCAGTCACTTCGTCACAAATGCTCCTCCAGCAGCAGCAAGCCAGGAGAGCTGTAGACAGCACTGCTAGATGAGAGGGGAGCTAATATCCTCCCAACTGGTTTGAGCTGAGAATGAATGACCTTTCTCCCCAAATAGATGACATCACCCTCTGTGATTGGGATGCCAAAAGCGCAACGCTGCAAGACAGGCTCAATGGATCAATATGATTCTCTAGAGGTTGCCTCAGGACTGTAGTTAAAATGCCTTGTTTGGAGAAAGCTTATCAATTAGTTACTTCATCAGGTTTCTCTGTGGAGTAAAGTTTCTCTGAACATAATGACTATTTGGTTGTAAACTTAAGAATCGTGTATTCGTCTCATTTCTTAACAGTGCGTAATGCTATAACATCTATCTTTAGACTAGAGCGTGATGTATTGGTCACTTGATATTACAGCTATACGGTATCGTCGTAAATGTTGTCAATACAATTGATTTAAATAAATTATTTAAAAAATGAATAAGGGACATTTTGCCTTTCCTGAAACTCATTGTGCATTCAGGTACACCTCGTAAAATTGGAGAAACTCAAGTTTACCATTGAGTAGCTCTTCTTTTTGTTTTTTAACAGTTTGATGAATGTGATATTGTTATTCCATTATAAATATGTATATATTTTAAATTGACCATATGACCATAGTGCAATAGGCCTACATTCCAAAAAACATCGCGATAATGTCACACTTGATACCATGTAGCTTTTCTAATGAACAATTTGAATATGTAAATGAGATTGGTTGGGGAAAAAAAAACAATGCTATGTTGAAAATAAAAACTCTCCATATATATTTTAACATAATAGGAGTATTACGGTAATGCTACAAGTATAAATACTGTATATATACTGTATATAACGATATTGGAATTTTTTACTCCCTTATAACCGCATCGGTGTCAATCCCAAAAATCCAGTATCAGCCGGGCTCTACACCCTAGTTCTCATGAGGATCAACCCCACAGAAAAAAATTAATTGGTAGTGAAATGTTTGTAGATTACTAAAGAAAAGCTAAAAATTTACCATGCCGATTTATTGATTTTTTTAATTCAGTTGCCTTCTTGTCTACTGAAAAAAAACTTCCATTTTCCTATTGCTTGTTTTCTAGTAACTCCAACTTTTTTTCTGCATTGGTTATGTAAAATGTTGGGTAAGCCATTTTGTAACAGGGAAAGCTGTGTTGAGCTGATCTTGAAATGGGTAAACATGCCAAGTGTGTACAAAAATGAGCTTCGTGAGAAGTTAAAGCAAAAATAAGGAGTAATTTCATGCCACAAATGTGTCACTGACTAGGCATGAGGACACAACGGACTGTGTAAAGACTAACTCTGCTCAACAGAGGGTTTACACTCCCAGTCCTGTTGTAGTTATATAACTTTGTTAAGTCAAATGTAACAGCCAACATCTGCCGAGAGTCCCTTAGGTTTAGGAACCTTTTCCTCTGAGGAATTCCCACATGTGGCTTTCCTCCCATGGCCAGATGAAAAATTACCCCACTTATTGTGGTCTGCAGGCACTTGCTTTGGTTAGGCGTGTCATTAGTGGATGTATGCTAAAAGTGCTTCTTAAGCAACTGCATGAGTCATGAACAGTTGGGAGACACAACCCAAATTGAATTAATTAAAACTGCCTGTCCATGTGACATAATGTTTACAATTCATGTTATGAAAGCTGAAAAAAAGCTCCATAAAGAGCAAATAAAACATGCTTGCTACTCTCTTAATATACAGTAACCATCTTAGTCTGCAAAAAACTATGGTCTCAGTCCTGTTAAATTTGTTTTATTTCTTTTTAAATTGTGTCTTTTCAAAAAGTAAAATTTAAATGCAGTGTTGTTAAGGCTTTAAATTACATTTATAGTGGCCCAAGGGAACCAAACTAGAGGTTTAAACACAACTGACTTACTGTTTACAGTGAGACATGCTCCTAATACTCAGCTAAATGGCTTGCATCAAACAGTATATTTGCTGACAAGTGACCACCTCCACTTTCTGTTTTTCCACAGGCCGAGAGTCTAGATGGAGCCCTCTGCGTGCCGGACATTAAGCTGCACAGCAACCCATCTGCATTCAATGTCTACTGCAACGTGCGGCACTGTGTGCTGGACTGGCAGCAGAGAGAGGCCTCCCTAGTGCTGGCATCCAGGAGCTCGGTGCAGAGCGGCGACTCAGACAGCGAGGAGGAGGAAGAGTACCGCGAGCCAGCCGTGAAGCTGCCAAAGGTACGAGCAGGGGGTAGTATTGGCTGCTAATGTGGTGGTGGCATTGCTTGGTATCAAGGCGAGAGCCAGTCTGTGCCCTTTATCTCAGGGATGCAAAAAACCTTTATCTCCCTGGGCCTGTGTAGGGCTCATCCGTTTTATTGTTGTGATAATTGGAGTTACTTTACCAGAGGTTTGAAGCCCCCTTCCTGTGCAGATTACAGCCTTCTACTGTGTGTGCCTGCTGGTTTATCTTTCTTACTCCATATCCCAGCTGTCAGTTTTTATATGAATTGTAAACTATTGCTTGTACATGGGAATTAAAATAAATATTGAATTTGTAATTACAATAATCTTCTAATTCTTAGTCTGTAAGCATGGTGGAATGTTTTAATAGTTAGCTTAAGTGCTCTTGTTGTAGGTGTCGCTTAATGCGCCTGAATTACGTGCATGCCCTATGACCTGTCAGTATACTGGGCTATTACTGTTCTCTTTGATGGTATTGCATATAAGAAACAATCAACCCATGCTTTACACATAATTACAACACCAAAGCTTCTAAGAGACAGTGTTTCAAAGGATTTATTTGGGTTCTATGTCACAATAGCAGAATAAAAAGATAAAGTTAAGGGTGTTCGCTCACTTTGTAATAGGCCTTGCAGTACCACAATTACAAATCTGAGGAGCCACTTGTAAGCCTGTAATTCAAGTCAGGCAGCAGGGGCGCCATACATGAGCAATTCTAAAATGTAGTTTAGCATTACACTGCAGAGGCATATTTTATATTACCTGAATTATGTCATATGTCAGTCTGTGTTTAAAACCTGCTTTTTTAAAAACATGCTCATTCCACTTGTGTAAAAATGACATGCTTAAAGATCAAGATCAAGAATATTTTTGCATATCTGTTAATCTGTATTGATTCAGTTTTTGGTGTACAGCAGTGATACTCCACTCAAACATTTATTAAAAATGACAGGGGGCCTTGGGCCAGTTAATAAACAAACATTAATAATATGTGCCCGATAGAATGAATAAACATTAAATGTGCCATAAATCAGTGCCTAGCCTTATATAATAGTAATAATAATAATAATAATAATAATAATAATAATAATAATATGAAGATGATACTACTATTATTATGATAATAATCATATTAGTTGTTAGCTTTGGTAAATACTCAAAGATGTTGACTTTGTTGATGTGACTGATAAATCAGATATTTTACCACATTGAATTGCTGTTAGCTGTTTTTTTAGGCTTTAATGCAAACTCCAATCTTGCTTATGTTGAAAATACAAAAACAATCACATTGTGAAGCACTTTATTTTCATTATGAGCAAAAATGTTGTCAGCAGGCTTCCCAGCACTCTGCTGCAGGCCAGATTTGGCCCTTGGGCTGTACTGATGTACGATATTGTCTTTTTATAGCTTTTCCAATTAGTATCTTATTTACTGCTCATCTGTTTTATTGAACTTTTTTATTAGTTATATGCTGATGCCCAGCTTTCATTTTATTGTTACAAAACAAGTTCTTCACTGAGATAGGAGGGAACATTGGAGCATAATTTGATTCACTAACGAGCCATACTGAGAGAGAGAGAACAGCATCTTTTTCTAGGCCACACTCCTGTGCCAGCCTTCCCTCTCATGTGGGTCTATCATTATACAAAATCTCAATAGTGGATGTTGAAGTCGGCGGTAGTAACTGTACATAATGCGAGCCCCCAGCTAAATGTAGGTTTCTATTTCAAGAAAACATCCACTCAAAACCTTGTTGTATTTATTCTGTTTTATTTAGAATACTTATTAAAAAGAGATTTCTTTTCTACAATTCTCACAAAGCAAGTGTAAAAGACTTGACAGAGAGCGGTGATTCTTTTTAAAACTATAAATGCACAAGGTCAGTATCTATTGCTGTATAAAGTGACATCATAGCTTGTCTGGCTAGACTCGGGCTATGGTATGACAGCATGGTGTTCATTAGCTCATAGAAATGTGTTTCCTTGTGTGTGTACGCAGATCATTGGCATCGGCCTGTGTGGGGTATTTGAGCTGATAAAAGAGACTCGGTTCTCTCACCCCTCGCTGTGTCTGCGTAGCCTGCAGGCCTTGTTGGACATGCTGCAGGGACAACAGCCTGAGGGCTTTCAGACTGAACCTCCTGATGTGCTTGGTAAGGCTGAAAAATGTTTAGTAGGTGCCATGTGTACAATCTAATGCAATCGTTTTAACAAATCTTGTTGGGGAAGATTAAAATGTTAATGTTTTATTGAGCCTGTGAAAGATATGATGTTGCAACCTAATGATCATTTTGAGGCTGTAGTAAGCTGCTGTGTTGTAATTGACTGCATTAAATACAATCTGTTATGTTTAACCTAATTTACACACAGCACTCCCATTTTTCTCATTTCACAAATGTCTAACCTACACACCACTTGTTTTTCTCCTCAGAGTCTCTTTTCCAGTTGTTGTTGGAGACGACAGTTCGGAGCACGGGGCCAAACGACCCGACAGGACAGGCCATCACTGCTCTGTCCTGTGCCTGTCTCTTCAGTCTGGTGGTGGCCTGGGGGGACACTGGCAAAATCCTGCAGGCCGTCTCTGCCATCCTCACCAACAATGGCAGCCATGCCTGCCAGACGATACAGGTAATTAATCAATTTGAATAAACGAACACCAGAGAAAATAAAATAAATATAATTCAGTTTATTTATTAGGCTTGTCTTTCCTGGCACAAATAACTTTATTTTTGTACTGATCACCTGTTCACATCACCATGTGACACTGAACAGTGTCTTTATCTTTGAAGAGGAATTCCAGATGCTCCTGATGCTTAAATTTGATGAAGCACAAGCTGGAATGACATTGGTCTTACATTTGTTGTTATGCTTTATTATGTTTAAACCACCTCACCATTCAAATTTTGCCTTCAGATTAGTAAAAATGCTTGAGATGACCAAAGTGTATTGAAGAAGGATAGAGTAACCTCTGGCTCCGCCATGCCTTTCCTTTGAGCAGAGAGACTCGGGGCAGTGTCTGGACAGCACAAATTGAGTTTTAGAAAATGTCAAGCTGCTCTGATTCTACCCTGCCTGCATTCTTACGCCAATTAGCTGGCCTTCTGTTGGCTTCGATCTCTCGCCTGTCCACTCTCTCCTCTCTCCTTTTTTTTCTCTCTGTTATTTTTTACTGCTTTTGCTTTATATAAAAACTGCTCTCGCAAAAAAAGAGAGTAACTTAAACAATAAGCATTTTATTTGATTTTGTTGCTTTGTGAATAGCCATAAAACATAACATAAAAACTTAAAAATGTTTCACCTTTACCTGCACACATATAAAATTACTACACTTGGCCAAGTCTGCAGAGAGACTTTTTAGCCTTACAAATATCGATCCCACACAGATGTAGGCCTGTGTGGTTTTTCCTCTATCCTCCTCTTTTAGGCATTGACTGGACTGTGAATCATCACAATGGCAGGCAGGCTGTGTGGGCTTATTTGCCGTGCATGCCCGAGTGTTTATGTTTGCATGTATTTGTGTGAAGGATGAGATCACTGGTGTGTGTCATAAAGGATGTGGGAAATGTGTGTGTGAAGTAAAGTGAAAAAGTATTCAGGCATCACTTACACGCCGTTATGACACATCAAAGGTTTGAAGTTCTGCTAATTTTCATGACCCTCTTAAATCTCACCAGGTGCCCACCATATTGAACGCCCTTCAGAGGAGTGTACAGGCAGTCCTGGTTGGAAAGATTCAAATCCAGGATTGGTTTGGGAATGGCATCAAACGTGCGGCCCTGATGAACAAGTGGATCCTGAAAGAGGTGGCCATTGACGATGATGAGCGCTGTCTTCTACAAACTGATGGTTCCTTTCTGTACTTGCTCTGCAAGGACGGACTCTACAAAGTGGGCTCTGGATACAGTGGAACTGTCAGGGTATGTAACACTCTTCATGTGATGAGACAGGCTGTAGAGTTCAGAGGGTAAAACTGGAATATTTATTTTTTATATCACAAATTTTAAAGAAGGGCTGCTTCTCTGTCTAAAGAAGAGCTGACATTCTAGAGATATATTGGTTTTCAAAGGACAGCAACTATGTTTACTTTGAGCCACCATTTTGTCAGATACGACAAGCTTAAACTATTGAAGTCTAATACAACAGCCATGCAATAAATCCCTCATGAAGGTTATAATGTTTAATTTTTGTTGAAACTGTTTTTTCATGAGGTTTTTATTCAACTCTATGGACATTTTGAAGGGTGCAGTTTGTGGTGCTGTTGAACTTCATTTATGCTGACAGGTGTTCTATTCTTATTACAACCCATTTATATCAATAGGGGTAGGCTAAATAACAAGCGCCTCTAGCAGCAGTGGTTTTGTTAACACAAAACTAGAGAACATTGCAAAGAGACAGCCATAATTCTCATTTAAAACAGAATATGCTGACTTTGATGGGGATTAAATAAAACCATTTGTGTGTGTGTTCCTGCCAACATTAAATGCCAGCGTTTAGTAGTTGTGTGCTGATTTTTCACGTGCCAACACTACATCAATGTTCGTTAGTGTTTGAGGTTGCCTGCTCATGTGTTATCAATGCTTCACAGGGCCATGTGTACAACTCCACATCTCGGACCAGAAATCGGAAGGAGAAGAGATCATGGCTGGGCTTTGCTCAGGTAGGTAGTGGAGCTTCCATCAGGATGTTCCTCACATACATTTCAGTAAAGTGGCTGTGAAAAGACTTTTGAGTACGTACAAAATTCAAGTCACATTTAAACTTTGAGTTAACCTCCACGTGACTTCAATGATGTTGGTTATTTGTAGTCAGTGCTTAGATTGGAGTTGGACCCATGAATCTTAATAGCTGTAAACTTTGTTTTTAAACTGCTCATGTGTTGTTCTTGATGAATGTGACAGGGAGTACATTTCAGGGTGCTAATAACTTGTTTTAATACACTATTATCTTTATTGTTATTATCAATAATAGTGTTTACTGATGATTTATCAGCAGCTGTGTTTGTTTTGTGTCTTTAGGGGTACTTGTTATATCGGGACACAGGTAACCACTCAATGTCGGCCATCAAGATCAACCCTGAGACTCTGGAGCATGAGGGGACTGTCACCATGCCAGGTGCAAAGAAAATGCTCTTCTTTTTTTTTAGCTTCTCATGGGAATTAAGTAATCTCAATTCCAATGTACAAAATATTTGGTGATTTACTTTCATTGCTTCTCATTGCAGGTCAACATTCAGACGGACAGAACATCATCTTCACGGACGGAGAGTACATCAATCAGATCGCAGCCTGCAAAGACGTAAGTTCAATTTTTCTGTGGATTTCCCTGCATGCAGTCTAGCATGTGAGTAGGGTTAAAAAAAAGTGTCTTTTGTGTGTTGGCTTTTGTTGAATGTTGTCCCTGCTGAAAAAAAAGCCTCTATGTTTGGGACAATATTTATAAGCGGCCATTCGTCATTAACACACAGACTAGTGCTGTCATTTATCATTTTTTTCATTTGTCAAGTGCAGCTGAGGTTGCTCTTTCTCAGTTTTTTTTGGTTTTCTTCATGAAATAAATTCTTTTGTTAGTTAAAATAAGCGTAGTTGTTCCCCATGAATTATCCTGTGCAGCATCTGTCAGTTCCCCTGCTGTAGAGGCCCCAACCTCACTATGGAAGACTTTTAGCTGATCACCAGCTGTGCCACAGAGGAGGTTGAAGCTGTGTCTATGTGTGTGTCTATATATACATACATATATGTGTGTGTGTCTGTTGTGTATATGTGGGTGTGGCAGTGAGGGCTGTGGCACCAGATGTGGGTATCCTCCAGAGAGCTTAATCTCTCAAGCAGTTATCTACATAAGCACTATTTAATGTGAGTGGGGGAGGGGAGGATGTGATATCCATATATCTGCCATTGCAGCTAGCTTGATAGCAGTTTCTAAGCTAATCAAGGGGGCGGGATACTGTATGGGGGGAGGGTCGGGGACTCCTCAGAAGCTGCATCCTTTCTTAGTGAGCAGTCAGCAAATGCAACTGCAGCGCAGACCACTTGACAGTTGAGGGAAACCATGTGAAATGCTCAGTGAGGGGGTTTCACATGCTGACGAAGAGGAACAGGATGATGTGGGTAAACTGTAGGAGGTCAAGGGGGAAGCAGGTAAAGTGTAGAAAGAAAAAGTCAAGGGGTGGGGGGTAGTACTGGCCAGGGGACAAAAGTGCTTTTTTTAATGATTTGAGTGGTACATGTGCTCTGCTCTGCAGGATTTAAAGCGCAATAGATGTGTGTCATCATTACCACACAGTGGAAACCAGACCATCCCCACGCTACCCTTCATCCTTTTTTATATCCCTGTAGTCTCCTAATTATTTCCTTGTTGTGTTCCTCTCTTTCCTCTATCCCTGCCCTGTAAATTGTCCCTTTCAGCCACATCCCCTGCTGTCTGACTAACCACATCTCAGGCAGATGCACCATCTGTTATGTGCTCTGTATTGAGTCACAGTGTGGGGACTGATGTCACACCGATCATGATGGAGGTTGTATATAATAAGTGGACATACTGAGGTTTTAATGCTGAGCCACACCCTAAGCAGACTGACCAAAACTGCAGCTCCAGTTGATTTATCCATACATAATCCATGATTTAATCCAATGCATATGTTGTGATTTACCTCATCCCCCATTAAAGTCATGTCCAATTCATTATGTCTGCAGGGTCTCCTCACATGTCATTGTGATTTAAGGAAACAATATGACGTTTTGGGAGATGTGCTTATTTAATGCCTTGCCCCCTTCATGTCTGTACTCTAAGGCTATGTCCAGAGTAATACGTTTTCATCTTAAAACACCGTTTTTATAAGATTTTCATCCTCCGAATCATTTTAGCACCATTTCAGAAATGATCTCTGTCCACACTACTCGCCTTAAAATGATTACCGCATGACTGGCGCCCCATGCAGGTTTTATAACACTGCTGGACACAGGAAGTGTCGCATATCGCTAAAATAAAAGCCTGCCTCCTCTGCATGTTGGCTGCCTTACAATGTGTAGAATTTAACAGCACAACAGCTGCTAGCATAGAGAACAAAATCAGCAATGCCTCAATTCGTTGTCCACATTGAATTAATCATTGTTCGTTAAGGCTGATGTCGTTTGTGTTCTTCCGGAAAAGGGTCATGTGATAGGGCGTAACAAATCAGAGAAGGACATGTTGTGACTTGATAAGGCCCAATCAGAAAGCTCAAAGTGAGTGTTTGAGTAATGTGGACCCCAGGGCTAAATGTAGTGACGTATTGGTGTGGATGTTGCCTAAATATTCATATTTAGAGTTCATACATGTGGGTGATGGCAATCTTCTTTTGAACTCTTCTTTTCTTCTTGTCACTCTCGGCAAGAAAACAAATATGCATATCTAATAAAAATGTTGAACTGTTCCTTTAAGAGTCTGATTTGTTCTGATTGTTATAGGTGAAGTGAGGATATGTTTTTATTAACCCAAAGCTTCCTGTTTCCTAAAATCGTAAGATTACCTTTTAAGTTCCACACTGAAGCAATGTTGATTCATGAAACTAAACAGCATTTCCTCCTGTTGGCCCCCGACTCCTGCAGGATGGTTTTGTGGTGCGGATCTATACGATGAGCTCAGACCCGGCCCTGCAGCAGGAACTGCAGCTGAAGCTGGCACGGAAATGTCTGCACGCCTGCGGCATCTCTCTATTTGACCTCGAGAAGGATCTGCATATCATCAGTAAGTGATAAAACTTACACTTATGTCTAGTGACATCTCATTTGAATATTAACACCTGCTTTAGGCATATCATACTGTATAGTATGTGTGTCTACAATGCTACAAATATGTCTGAATTTATTCAAATCACAAAGGAATCACAAAAAGCATATTTTCAAAGCTTGTCTCATTGTGTATTTGGCTCTAAATAGTATGTTGTTCTGTCAGGCACAGGCTTTGATGAAGAGGCAGCGTTGCTTGGAGCAGGCCGGGAGTTTGCTTTGATGAAAACTGCCTCGGGAAAGGTGAGAACAGATTCAAGCACTGAGCTCTAATAGCTTTTGTCTTGCTAATGACAGGCCAAATCTTTTAAAAACCATGAAAAAAGCTCTAAATGAATGATGTTTCTGCAAGTTTTCACATTGGTCACATGAAGCCCATTGTACAAAATTAACATTCAATATATTCATAAAATCTGTATGTAGTTAGCCATAGTAAGATTTTCCTAGGATCAGGTTGTACGACAGCATAACAATAAAACGTGCTTTCTTGTTTTGGACATATTTTGGGCCCTTCTAATTGCCTTAAAATGAAACAAAATGAGGCAGCTGTATGCTGTATGTTTTTTGTATGTCTTATTGTAATTGCACTGTTTATTGTTTTGCTTGTGGTTTTTTGCACAGTGAGGCTATTTTGTGACAAATCAACTTAAAGAACAAAGTGTTTAAGTATTTTTTAACCAGCAAAGCAACAGTAGTTAAAGTATAAAGTCCATTCTTAAGATAAACATCATTGCCCTCTGCAAGTGAAGCTTAATATGTTCATGAGCTTGTATAAGATTAGAAATGCATCAACAAGAAGAATTAACCTTCTTTTTGGGTAATTTTTTTTTACTGTTGGCATACCCAATTGGAAAAGCTCAAAACAAAAGAACTGTAAGGTCTAAATGCATGATCTAAACATCAGCTCAAACACATTTTTTTGTTTTTTGTTCCCTATAATAAGTCATATTTGAATAACAGTAACTAGGTCATGCTTTATGCCAGAACTATGCAAATCACCAAACACCTCTTTCCACATCAACCACACCAGGATAACATGCCAGACTTCCAGGCCAGACCAAACCTTATGGGAGCTAGTTTCAGTTTGTATTGTCACTATTATAAAGCTCAAGGTCATTGCCTGTGGGCAGGTGGGTTTGAAGAATAGACTGTATAAAATATGGAGAAAACTCTGTGATGTCACCCATATGTTTCTAAAGAGCTGAAATGAAGCTCAAAGCGAGTGGCTCCCTTGGCTCCAACCATAGCCATCGTGGCATTACCTGACTTCTCCTAACTCCTGACTAATTCAGAAAAGGGGCAAAGAGGTGGAGCAGGGTTGAGTTAAGGCGGGCTTAATGCAGCGGAGAGCCACCTGTGAAGGCAGCTGCCTGTCACTCAAAGTAACTGCACCCTTAATTATGCACAACTTTAAACCTTAACCATATGTGTCAATGATAATTGACTCGTTTTTTTGAGCCAAGTGGCTTATAAAGGGAGAGTAAACAGTATCAGAGTTAGACTGCAGGTTCTGTAACTGAGCAAAGAAAGCCCAATCACTGTAGAAGCAGTGCTTTGTTGAAGAAGATATGTCACATTTTTATGCAGGCCGTTTCAGTGAGATGAGAATGCTAACTACGTAGTTTGTTGGGGTGTGTGGAGGGTGTGTCTGTACTGTAGGTGTGGTGCAGCCTGCCTCTTTTGTAGATAGCAGTCCTGGGCCCTTGCCTGTAGCACATTTCTGTGTCTGTGTACAGGCCTAATCTCACAGCACACTTTATCTGCAGATTACGCTAACCCAGACCGGCTGGATGGGTAAAAATAGGGGCAGCTGACCTGTATCTTGGCACAAAGTTCACTCATCTCTCGGGCTGGTCATTATGCCAGACATGTGATGTAAAGAAAAGAGTCAAAGGCTCGATGTTTTATTGTCTGCATGCAATGCTACTGTGATTATGTAATTTGCAAAGTGAATGTCAGATAATTTGAGTAAATAAAAATCCAGTCCTAGCCTTTTGTACATGAATTATCACAACTAACCCCCGTTGTTTAAGTATTTAACCCTTGTGCATCAGAAGGGGCATATTTTTTTTTTTCATTAAAATTTTTAGACTATTTTTGACCTCAGCTCCTTTAATAGGTCTGTAATTAACTGTGTAGACAGAATGAGGACTGCCATTTCATCCAAAAAAATCAAGCATTCAATTTTATCTGGCCCTGACTTCAATTTTAATTTTTTTTTTATTAAACTATTTTCCACTCTTGGTTTCCACTAGGGACATTGCTGTTGTATCATGAATCACTGCAGTGTTTGATGCAATGCATCAAAGTCATTGTTGGTGCTTATCATTGACATATGCCAGACTGTAGAAAAAATCCCCCCTTCCATTAAGTTTACAGAAAGAACTGAAAATGAATAAAAACTGAACACATGGGCTATGGCAGTGTTCAGTCCCGGAAATAACCGTGCATCATAAAACAGGGTTTCTTTTATTTTACTAAGAACAGTGTGCTCGTGAAGCAGGGATGTCCAGCAAAAGATTCTGGGCTGTCTGCCGAAAAAATTAACCCTGGCTAACCTTTTGACACAGCACAGTCCCGTGAAATGAATATACTGTAGATCAGTGGCTCCTCAAAAACCACTTACATTTTAAAAATTTTTGCTGTGTGGTTGATCTTCTTTTCTCAACTTCCCCTCACAGATTTACTATACAGGGAAGTACCAGAGCCTGGGAATAAAGCAGGGCGGCCCATCTGCAGGGAAATGGGTGGAATTACCGGTTACAAAGTCTCCCAAGATAGTTCAGTTCTCAGTCGGACATGATGGCTCTCATGCACTGCTAGTGGCTGAAGATGGAAGTGTGTTCTTCACAGGCTCTGCCAGCAAGGGAGAGGATGGAGAGTCCAGTAAGACATTTTCAAACTATCTGCAAACATCATTAAAAACTAATTCTATTCAACACAGAATCAAGGCCGTCTCAGTCAAAGTCCTGATGGTGACTTTTGTTGTTTTCCTTTGCAGCTAAAAGCCGCAGACAGCCCAAGCCGTACAAGCCCAAGAAGATGATCAAATTAGAGACCAAGACAGCAGTGTATACAGCGTGTAACAATGGCAGCAGCAGCATTGTCACCAAGGATGGAGAGCTCTACATGTTTGGAAAAGATGCTATTTATAGTGACAGCACTTGTGAGTTCACTGAGACAAGGCTATTTCAAATTCTGAACTTCAGGGATTTTCTCTGAGATATTTCAGTAGTTTTTTTATCATCGTCTACATTTCTTTGATGAAAGACGGATTAAAGACTCTTTAAAAATAAGCACCTGAATTTGTCTATAAATATTTCTCTGTTATTCATATTCTTCCATTATTGCCTTCGTGTCCACAGGCCAGGTAACAGACCTGAAAGGTCACTCTGTAACTCAGGTTGCCATGGGTAAGGCCCATACGTGTGTTCTGACCAAGGGTGGTGAGGTGTGGACGTTTGGGGTGAACAACAAGGGCCAGTGTGGCAGAGACACTGGATCCATGAGCCAGGCAGGGAAAGGTGAGCAGATGGACAAATGCAGAAAAACAAATACACATAACAAGATACTGTATATTGTACATACATTGTTTTGTTTTTTTGTAGCGTTTGGTGTAGAGAGCATGGCCACAGCCATGGATGAAGACCTGGAGGATGAGCTGGAGGAGAAGGAAGAGAAGAGCATGATGTGCCAGCCAGGCATGCACAAGTGGAAGCTGGACCAGTGCATGGTCTGCACGGTGTGTGGAGACTGCACTGGCTATGGTGCCAGCTGTGTCAGCAGTGGACGACCAGACAGAGTACCAGGAGGGTAAGAAGACTGGTTAAGTTGATCATAGTAGTTTCTGTACAGCACTTTTTTTATTCACAAAATAAGACTTATCTTATAATTGATATGAATTATCTATAAAAAAAATATTATTACTGATAGTATGCATTATGTGGTTTGATATAGGAAGAGAACAAGTGGAGAAGTGTTTGTTTAATGAGCATTTATTCCATCCGATGTCGGACTCATCTCTGCCATGCTTACAGAAGATGAATTAATTGTGACACAGAGCCAGCTATTTTGGACATTGCAAGTTGCTGAACATTGTACATACATAGTCAACATGTCGTACAGTGATGAAACATATATGTGTCAGAAGTAGTCAAACTGTTCAGACTGGCCACAGCTTATATGGTCAGAGTGGTTAGTGTTTTGTCAGCATATCAATATCTTACTCAAATGTACAATCGACAGAAAGTCTGTTCCTCAAAATACACACATACCTAAGTATCAAAATGTATTGAGTTTACCAAGACAAAAATCTACAAAAGAGAAAACATTTCACTTTTCAGAGGGTAAACTGTCTTGCTATGTATTGTTACATTCCTACTGACGAGGGCCAAACATGTACCTGAGTTGGTGGGCTTTTAAAAATGTTTTGGTTAAACTGTTTATGTGTGTGGGTAAATATGTTTTCTACCTGTGTCTGCCAACCAGTATCTGTGGCTGTGGGTCAGGAGAGTCTGGCTGCTCAGCGTGCGGCTGTTGTAAGGCCTGTGCCAGGGAGCTGGATGGTCAAGAGGCCAGACAGAGAGGCATCTTTGACGCAGTGAAGGAGATGATTCCACTGGACCTGCTGCTAGGTATGCCACTGGACTTCATGTTGCACCTGTTTTGATGTTCATACAATATTTACATCCCACCTGTATCACCACTCACATTATTTACATTTTGCATAAAGGCACAAGGACTGATAAATTATATGCATGTTAAAATGGCATGCATACACTGTACGTATGTGATGTCATATTGCAATTTCCAGTATTGGATACTGGATCAGAATAAATGTCATGAGCAGGGATGTGTGCAAGCTGAATATCCTTCTGAGCTATGCCAGCGCTCTGCTTATGCAACACACATCACACTGTCTGTTGCATTTGCTTGAATGCAGTATTTCGCACACTTGTCATCGCTCATCCTTTGTTTTATTCTTGTGTTGTGCACAGTCATTGCTTCTCCATCACGTCTTTCCATCATTCATTGATGTGTGTCTTGTTTTGTTCTGCTCTGCTCCGTCTTCCCTCCTCCTCCTCCACCTTCTCCTGCATCCTGTCTGGGCTGCCTGTACCTGGGGCCTTTTTTTGTTTTCAGCTGTGCCTGTCCCTCCCCCTCCAGGAGTGAACATCGAGGAGCACATTCAGATCCGTCAGGAGGAGAAACGGCAGAGGATCAATCGTCGGCACAGGCTGGAGGAGGGCAGAGGTATGAATCGAGGCTGGAAAGAATGGGACTATGTTTCGGGAAGGACTGTGTGTTTTCTTTTTGGCTTTATGGCATAAAGATTTCTATTATGGAGAATAAAACATGGGCACAGGGAGAGTGAGAAAGTGGGAACAGAGGTTAATGAACAGGGTGAAGTTACAGACACTATGTCCATCCTTTTTAGTCTTTTTATAACTTTCAGGTGCTGTGTGAGCTCGGGTGTTGTGCCTTGGTGACCTCCCCCTTGCTTGTGTCTTTATAATTTTTCAGTGTGTGTGTGTATTGTTGTGGTGAAGTATTATCATGTGTTCTTTCCCATTTGTGAGCATTGTGCATGCATGTGAAAGTTTCTTTCTCCCCCAGGCCCCCTTGTTTTTCCTGGTCCCATTTTTATGAACCAGCGTGAGCAGGCCCTAGCCAGAATAAGACCCCTTCAGGCACTAAGGCATAAACGGGACAAGCACAAAGGTACTATGGTCTTCACTAACTCAACGGGTGCAGAGACACCCCTTTGACTCATCTCCCAATCTGGCTGTCCCGCCCACCTCCTCTCTCACTCTCTGACGGCAGGGCTCTTATGTCTTCACCTGGTCTCATGGTAACAAACAATGTAGCTTGTTAGTCAGCAGGACTCACCATGACTCACAGTGGAGAAATGACTGTGAAGCCAACCTCAACAGGCTGGTTCTCTTTTTTTAATTTAAATAATCTAACATTACCCTAACATAGGAAAGAGTTGAAGTTCAATAAATATTTTCTCCCTTATGCTTATTCATTTTCTGGTTTAACAGTTTTTAATCCATAGAGTAGGATGCCTGCTCTTCCCACTGCTGTTGTTTGACCTAAATAGAAATCAATGTCCTTGCCTAACTGGATTTAACCATCACTCCCAAAGCAGCTGATTTGTCACTTCACGGGTACAACAGCAGCATTACATGCATACAAAGCAGCAAGCACTGAGGAGAGCAAGCTTTGATGAAAGACGAGAAGAAAAATATGACAAAGAAGGACAGATGCAGGGTTGTTTGTGGGCGTGTAGCTTTAAAATACACGTGTTAAGATGTGAATAGTTTCATGGACATGGCTTAGAAATCACTCACACATCAAAAAAACTAGTTGATATAAGATTAACCTATGAAGGCCCTTGACTATCAAACAAGTAAACTGAATTATTATATAAGACAAATTTAATATTATTCTTTACACTGTATTCAATTTTCAAAAATATGTAAACAATATATCATGATATCAATATACAAACATGAATAAGACAATCTAATAATAATTAAATACATGATAATTATTAAATAAAAACATGAATAAAGACACAAGTAAATTAATAAAAGTAATAAAAATGTATTTTTTATCCCACAAAGTAAGCTATGCAAGGCTGCAGAGCAGAGCTGCATATCAATCATGTCTAAATTCACTCCCCTGACCCAGCATACTTTCTGTACGCATAAAAGTACCCCATAAGTTATTTTTCCTTTATAGAAAGAATTATTCAAATGGTATATATGCAATACTTAAAATATACTTAAGTCAACAAAAATATCAAACTCTTACTTATTGCCTGCACAAATATAAAAGACAGCTGGTTCATCTAACTGCTGATTGTGCACATTGTTAGGTCTCCATCTGCCTGTCCCAACTGCTGCTGCTGTTGCTTTTCTTGCCAATAGGTGGTGCAGGTTGGAGTGGAACCGCAGGTCTGAAACTGCTGATGGATATTATTGGCTAGCCTTGATTTTGGTTCTCTAGTATTTGTGCCCTTGTTGATGTCAAGCATTCATTTAAAGCAACTACAAGAACTTTATTTTTTTGTTGATGGTGGCCCTTCTCGAGAAAAGCCGTAATGTTTCCATGAGCATGAGCACCTTCTGGTGACAAGATCTTGATCTCACTGGCAGGGGCATTTGTTTGGCAAGTGAAAGAAAGACATTTTTATTTATTTATTCTAATTTTAATATTTAAAATATTTGCAGGATGCACAGCAATGAGGAAATGTAGCTATTTGTGGCTTTATGTCAGATTAATAACTGGAATATGACGATGGTGAAACAAAGTAAACTTTTTTATTCAGTCAATAATTTTCCTTTTCTCTTTGCTGATTCAGCCCCAATATCAGCCATAAAAGTACAAGAATCTCCTCCTTTTTCCTTTTAACTGCCACATTTTTACCCTGTAAACATATTTAATAATTTCATCTGATTTTTCGAGGAATTAGACTGTTGACAGGCATTAAACTATATAGAAATGACCAATCTTCTTGCTTGATCTTGTTTGCTTATGTATGTCATATAGAGCCATCAATATTAAACTAAGACTTTCATTTCAAGTTTACCTTGAGTCCTTGTCGTTGCTTTAACATGTGTGATTTGAAACCTTGCCAATAGGAACCCATTGTTAGGGATAAATGGCTTGCTTTTATTGTCCCACTTTTATATGTGGAAACAATGGTGCCACACTGTATTGTATTTGAGAGCAGTAGTGGTTTCCTCCTTAATGTCAGTTAGGAAATTGCGACTCTTCTATTTTCCCGAATAACTTTTCTTTTGTGGGGTTTTGGGGGTACCTCCCCTGAGCATCCTTCTTAATGGTTTTACACTCATGAAGAGAAAAACGAACAGGAAAATACAGGTTTTCCAGTCTGTGACCATCCAATAAGCTTGAAATATGCTTTAGATGTCATTAAGAACACTTTTGTTTTTTATTTTAAACTTACATTGACAGTTGTCACCATGAGCTAAACTTTTAACTCTACCTTTTAAAATATTTGGGCCATGAGCCATTCAATATTTATTTTACATTTACTGTGAAGTAATATTGAAACCGAAAGCTGTTATCTCATCTGGCTGGCCTCAAAAACAGAGGCAGACCACAATGAGCTGGCATTGCTGTCATTGTATTTACTGTAATGCATGTCTCTCCCAACTTTTTTTTCCCCTCCTCACATACCACAACTGTGACCTCTTACACAGGGCTCAGGGTAAATCAGAACCCCTCTTCCTCATTGAACACAGACAGATGTTAAGAAGAAAATTATTTCCTCAACAAATCTGTTCATCTTTAAAGGGACTGGTTGCCAAAAGCCATTCTGTTATAGAGGTGTTGTTCCCTCCTTTCTACTTCGGCATGCTTCTCCCCTTTCTCCCCGTTTTCTTTTGAATCCTCTTTTCCCCTCCAGCTCCGTTTTCCAGGACTGTGCAGAGACATCCACCTCTGTGGTCTGAAGTTGCTACTTAACCTCACTATCTCCCAAATCTGTACTTAAAGGTGCTTATTTGGAATGTTATTTTTTCTGTGTAGATGGTAGCAGTGAGCGTGGAGAGAAGGATGCCAGCAAAATCACCACCTACCCCCCAGGGGCAGTGAGGTTTGACTGTGAGCTGCGGGCTGTGCAGGTCAGCTGCGGTTTTCACCACTCTGGTAGGTTGATTTCCCTCCTGGCAGCTTCTGGTCAGGCACCAGATTTGTCTGTGAATTATTTTAGGAAAAGTATTTTTAAAACCGTCTTGAGTGGCTGATCTTGAAGTAAAGAAAGTGAGTAAATAACAGTCATAATTATGTTTCTTTACAGTGGTGCTGATGGAGAATGGAGATGTCTACACGTTTGGTTACGGACAGCATGGGCAGCTTGGACATGGAGATGTAAACTCAAGGTATTGTTTCTGTTGCCTTGCATGTTTTGAATTGAATGCATTACAAAAATAACTAAAAAAACTGCCTTCATGTGGACACAAAAGCTAAAATAAGACATTTCTACCTGCTAGGGGTTCTCCAACTCTGGTACAGGCCCTTCCAGGTCCCAGCGTACAGGTGACAGCAGGCAGTAACCACACAGCTGTACTCCTCATGGATGGACAGGTCTTTACATTTGGCAGCTTCTCGGTAAGAAAAATATTTTATTGCCCTTTTTGTGGGTGCAGAATTCCTTACTCCATGATGTCAGTATTTTATATTGTATTGTATCTGTTTCAATTTTGCTCAAGAGAGTGAATGTATACTCATTGTTTTTCAGAAAGGACAGCTGGGCCGACCTATCCTGGACATGCCCTACTGGAATGCCAAGCCATCTCCCAT
The DNA here is from genome assembly GCF_030273125.1 of Centropristis striata. NCBI lineage: Eukaryota > Metazoa > Chordata > Actinopteri > Perciformes > Serranidae > Centropristis > Centropristis striata. The sequence continues at coordinate 15,456,044 of NC_081526.1, forward strand.
GCCCAATATTGGTGCCAAATATGGACGAAAGGCTACCTGGATTGGAGCCAGCGGAGACCAGACGTTCCTGCGGATCGATGAGGCCCTTATCAACTCCCATGTCCTAGCTACTTCAGAGATCTTTGCCAGCAAACACATTATTGGCCTTGTGCCCTCCTCTGTGTCGGAACCGCCTCCATTTAAATGCTTGCTTATCAACAAAATGGATGGAAGCTGCAGGACCTTCAATGACTCTGAGCAGGAGGATCTGCAGGGATTTGGACTGTGTCTGGACCCTGTATATGATGTCATTTGGAGGTCAGTCCAAGGACAAACAGTTTGGTTAACGCACTATAATATGTGCTACTTTTAATTGGGTACTATTTATCCCAGGTTTTAAGACTGAAGCGCCTCCAGATGAGATTAGCTTGCCCTTTTTTATTTTAAACTTTTCGTTTGTGGCTCTCTGTGCTTTTAGATTCCTGCCAGCCGCAAAAGAGATGCTGTGCTACAATGCAGTGATCGCTGATGCCAGGATGCCCTCTGCTACAGATCTACAGGCTCGCTGCAGCATCCTTAGTCCAGAGCTTGCGTTGCCCTCAGGATCACATGCCACAACTACTCGCTCTCATGGAGCCCTACACATCCTTGGTAATCTTCTTCACTCGCCGTTCAGCAAAGCATCTTTGGTCATATGAATCTTTTATGAATGTCTTTGTGTCTTATGATTACGTACATGAACGCTATGACTGAAATGATGATGGACAGCAGATGTTACCAGTGTCTAAAGCCCACTCAGATCTGTTTTTTTCATCATAGCCAAACACATGATTCAGTATTTGCAGGAATGCATAGGTTATAAATGATTCTGTATTATCATTCAGTGCTAATGGGAAGTATACTGGTTTGTCCAATTAGGTTGCCTAGATACATTGGCAGCCATGCAAGAGCTAAAGATGGGTGTAGCCAGCGCAGAAGAAGAAACCCAGGCAGTGATGAAGGTCTACTCCAAGGAGGACTACAGTGTGGTGAACCGCTTTGAGAGTAAGTGGGATCTTTGTAGAGGATCGAATCGATGGTGAATGATCTATAAAGCAACATACTGGGAGATACATTTAGCGTGCATATGTTCAGCTGTGTTGTAATTATGTGATTAAATCAACGTTGCTGAATGTGTGAAACACAAATATTCAGGTCAGATCAGTTGATATCATCCTTAGTAAACAACCAAAGTGGTAAAATGTGGATAAACAACATCTGTGTACTTTCCATAGCCTTATTGATCCCATGTGTGATGTTATAGGTCATGGTGGTGGTTGGGGCTACTCGGCCCACTCTGTGGAGGCCATCCGCTTCTGTGCTGATGCAGACATCCTGCTGGGTGGGCTGGGTCTGTTTGGGGGCCGAGGGGAGTACACTGCTAAGATCAAGGTGAGCAGCTATTTTTTTAATGAAGAGACTGATGATTTAATTTTTTTTTTTTTTTTTTTTTCAATATTTTCAGCCATTTTGTCAGTCAAGGCTGCTTTTAGAAATGACTTGCTTTGTATGAGGACTGGCACTTAATACATAGCATATGCTGCTGCAAATTGTCTCAAATGTACCAGATTAAAGAAATACTGTACGTCCATAAGTCTTTATTTTTGCATATAATAAAAATTAAAAAAGGAGAAGAAATATACACCATAGTGTGCAGGTGGGATTAAAAAAAACATTAAGGCTATTCCAAAAGAACTGACCAAACCATGAACTTGATGCTCAGTTTCATGTTGAAAACCTCAGAAACAAAACGATAAAATTATTAGAATTAGTTGTGTGACCATATTGAGTGCAAAACTAAAGTTATTGCATTGTAATAGATCTAAAACATCCTAAAACAAATAAAGTACCACTCAATGGATTGAGTAGAATCCTGGCCGTAGGTTACAGGTGTTTATAATATATTAACCAAGTCCTCTTGTTGTGCAGCTGTTCGAGCTCGGACCTGACGGGGGTGATCATGAGACAGACGGTGATCTGCTTGCTGAGACTGACGTGCTGGCCTACGACTGTGCTGCCAGGTAGTTTATGGATTCCTCATGTTCCCCTTCTTTTCTCTCAAAGAAAAAAGTGAAGGAGTGATAAGTTAATGTTGGTCTTTTTTTAATCTTTAGGGAGAAATATGCCATGATGTTTGATGAGCCAGTGCTGCTGCAGCTGGGCTGGTGGTATGTCGCGTGGGCTCGAGTGTCTGGGCCCAGCAGTGACTGTGGCTCCCATGGACAGGCCACCATTACTACTGATGATGGGTAAAACTTATTTCACAATATAGATGAAGCCTTTAGAAATATCACATTTGGTTATATATTGGTGGAATTTTATATTTGCAACAGTGCTTTAATTTGTATTTTTTTTCTATTTTATTTTGAAGTGTCGTCTTTCAGTTCAAAAGCTCCAAGAAGTCAAACAACGGCACAGATGTTAATGCTGGTCAAATACCTCAGCTACTTTACAGGCAAGTGAAAGTCCCCACATTTTGTTAACAAAAATGCCAGCTTGTTTTGTATGCAGGCTTGAGTAAAGTAATTTTTAAAAAATTGTTTCTTTATATTTTAACATCAGACTTCCTTCAAATGATGGCAATGCATCTAAAGGGAAACAGCAGACCAGTGAACCAGTCCATATCCTTAAACGCTCATTCGCCCGCACCGTCTCAGTGGTGAGTTCTCTCCCGGTTTCTACCTGCTTAAGTGTCCTGACAGGTAATTTGTTAAAGCATTGTGTGTGACTGTCTGTCTCTGTCTGCCCTCCTAGGAGTGTTTTGAATCTCTGCTGAGTGTCCTTCATTGGAGCTGGACCACCTTGGTTTTGGGTGTGGAGGAGCTGCGAGGGTTGAAGGGCTTCCAGTACACAGCCACCCTGCTGGACCTCGAGAGACTGCGTTTTGTTGGCACCTGCTGCCTCCGCTTGCTCAGGGTCTACATCTGTGAAATCTTCCCCATTGCTGGTAAGAGCACAGCGAATTTAACAGCACTTTATCCACTGCAAAATAATGGCTTATTCTTTGTAAGAAGGAAACCACAGTGCTGCTGCTTTTAAACTCTTCGTGACAATGCTTTTTCATATTCGGTCATAAAATCCTTTCTGAATGAAAAGATGGAAATACTTCAATGTCTGTAGCTGAGGAAATATTAAAACCTCTACAGACTAGACTGTGTTAATATGTCACAGATATAAAATAGAAAACTTTAAATAAAAAATAGGAACACTTTATTTTTAAAAAGTACAATTGTAGCTTCCAATATCACAATGCAATTCTTTTTCTATCTGTTGTTTGATTTCCAGCCAGCACCAAAGCTGTGGTGGAGGAGTCGAGCAAGCTGGCAGAGTGCGTGGGAAAGACACGCAGCCTGCTGAAGAAGATCCTGTCAGAAGGCATGGACAACTGCCTCACAAAGCTGGACAATGACCCCCAGGGCTACTTGTCTCAGCCGTTGACCCTGCTGGAAGCTGTGCTGCAGGAGTGCCACAACACCTTCACTGCCTGCTTCCACTCTTTCTACCCAACACCAGCGCTGCAGTGGGCCTGCCTCTGTGACCTGCTCAACTGCTTAGACCAGGTCAGTGATGGTGGCATTGTACTTAAGAAGGAGCTTAAATAGACTATTTTTGTCATTACTAGTTAAACTACTGGCTTTTACCTGAGATCAGAGTTGTGTATTAAATGTCAATGCCCTATCACAACTTTCCAAAGCTTATGACAACATCTTCAAATTGCTTGTTTTGTAAGTACAGTCTGTAACCTGAAGATATTCTATTTCTACTAACAGAAAAGAAAGAAAGGCAGAAGAAATCTGTAACTACTGAATGTTTGGCATTTTTTTATAGTTGACTTGAGCTACGATTATCAAAATAGTTGAAGAATAATTTTTCTTCAGTCAACTTATCTGCCAATTATATAGGCGATAAATTAGGGATCCACTGATCCATCAGCTTCATTGTTGACTGCCTTCAGCCTATTGGCGAATAAGATGAGATTCACGATGGCAGTGGCTGATGTTTGTATCTCTTGTGTCGCAACTATTTTGCACTGGCTAATGTGTTGGTTATTTGTGGTCAGGCTCAGACAACAGTAGCTGAAATATTCTGCTACTGCAGCTGCTCTGCTCTGGCTTGACATATGATGGCAACGGTGTAGTCTGTTTACAAATAAAAGGGAAAGACAATGTTGGCCTTGTGGGAATATTAAACTGCCTCAGACATTAAAAAAAACAGTGGCAAAATCACTATCAACCTAGAATCAGTGCATCGCTACTACAGTATGAAGATACAATTCAGCAGGCCTACTTTTAAATCTAATAAACATTTTAAATTTTAAAGTAATATTCTTATCAAGACAACTCACCAGAGTTTTAAACCATAGATCCCAAACAGTGAAGTGTTAGGTTGTGATATGTCGAATGTAGAAAGATTTCAAAGTGATTCATTCTTGTCCTCCCTGTTTTGTTTTTTTCCCAGGACATTGCTGAGGCCAACTTTCGCACGTCCAGCAGCCGTCTACTGGCGGCCGTTATGTCAGCTCTGTGCAACACCTCTGTCAAGTTGACATCCATTCTGCCCATTGCATATGACGGGGAGGTGCTGCTGCGTTCCCTGGTTAAACAAGTCAGTACAGAGAATGACTCTGCCCTTGCTCATCGCTTCCCCCTGCTGGTGGCCCACATGGAGAAATTAAGCCATGTGAGTTTTTGCACACCATATACTGATACATTATGTATCCTCACTTCAAAATGGTGGACGTAGGTGCTTATGGGCAAAGTCAGGAACTGATTGGAAGATGGACAACATTTGATGATTATCAAGTTATAATACAAATTTCCCCTTAGACTGAAGAGAACCTGATGGGCATGACCAGTTTCCGGGAGGTCCTGGAGAAGATGCTTGTGATTGTGGTGCTGCCGGTGAGGAAGAGTTTGAGGAAGGAGGTGGAGCTGTTCTCTCCACACCTGGTCTCCAACACCTGTGGTCTGCTGGCTTCCATCGTCTCTGAGCTCACCGCCTCTGCCCTGGGCTCCGAGGTAACTCACACTGATGCTCACATGCACTTTCACAAAAACACACATCAGGCAGCTATTGAAGACCACAGAACGTGGCTTAATCCTGGAGTACTCTCAGCATGGTCGGTGGTGCTATTTTTGCAGGAACATAACAGAATCTGTAGTCTTTTTTTTTTCAAGTGGATTTGTATGAGATGCTCTTCCAAAGTCAAGTGTACTACCTACAGTAGATTGTTTTTTTTAGCTACCTAAAAAAAGGCCAGCATAAAAAAATCCATATCACATTAAGTTTATGCTATTGTGAGAATAAATTCATGAATTCACCTCTTTACCTTGCTGCCAGACGGCCCTTTCCAACTGAAAACCAAAGCTGTAATATAAATCTACGTATGCTGTCTTCAAAGACACCAGTCTCCTATGACAAAAACAGTAATTTCAACTCGCAAAACACAGGAGTTGCTGCTCTACTGCTGTTGTTTGTTTGTGTTATTATGTGAGTTTGGTGAATCAGAATTAACCCTTTAAAACTCCAAAGTCACAAACAAGACTTAAAATTGACACAGCCTTAGACCAGTAACTCCAATGTAGGGAGAACAGACTCTCCTTTTAACCTCTGTTTACTCAAGTCATTCCTCTCTATTTGTTTTTGTTTTTCAAACAGCTAGCATAACAGTTCAAAAGTTGAAGATAAGATCTGTCATTAAGACTACATGTGTTTCCTCCTTCCTTCTCGATCCTCCTTCCTTCATATCCTTTTATTTAAAGATCTATTGTTACTGGACTCACTTTTCAAACTGACAGCTTTTGCTTAGAACAAAGTTATGTTTTTACTGTTGCTAGAAAACAATAGCAGAAATCAGGGGAATTTGACTATTTGTTTTGTTTTTTTACAGTGTGCTGAGTCATTAAGTGGGTGTGACAGATGTCTGTCTCCCACTCTCTCCCACTCTTCATTTGATTATCATCACTCAAATACCCTTGTACTGCAGTCAGGACTCTTGCACTCTCGTTGCCATAGTAACCGTCACTCGTCAGCACCACTGTTTTTTGTTTTTTTTTCCCTCCTGTCTGTTGTCAGGGAAACAACTCTTCCTCCCCTGAGCACCTGGAAGGGGACCCTCTGCAATTGTGTCTGGCTCTCTGTTGTCAGCAGGCAGATATAAATAGTAATAGGTTGTACTGGATTACTAGACACACTCCAGACATGAGATGTTTTTATTTCAGATAAAGCTTCTTTCACAGACCATCCTTTCTTCTTCATGCATTGTTTCTTCTCTGTAATTAAGACATTGCATTTGATGAAATCTAGTACTTGCACAGCCATATTTAAGTTGTTTTTATGCATATGCTTCCTTTGAGTGTAGGATGGTATTTTAACAGAGGACAAGGAGAATGCTTTTTAATCAGGATTTCATTGTTTGCTTAAAAAACAGGTATTCCTCCTCAAATGTGTTATTTAGGCCTATGTGACTATGTCATTTCTTTTATACATATTTTATTGTGTTCTTGCTCACCAGGTTGATGGGCTGAACTCGCTCCACTCTGTAAAAGCATCCCCTAACCGTTTCAACAAAACGAGCCAGGGCCGGAGTTGGAACACGGGCAACGGCTCTCCGGATGCCATCTGCATGACAGTGGACAAGCCAGGCGTTGTTCTGGTGGGCGTCTGCGTCTACGGAGGAGGAGGCATCCATGAGTATGAACTAGAGGTGCTGGCTGATGATGTAAGTCATTAGAAATAATTTTCACAATAAACTTATTACTTATTTTGTTTTTTATTACATTTTCTATGCAATTTCTTAGAATTATAAATGACAGCTTTGGATTTTCTTCAATGTAAAACACAAGTGTACATTCAAAATCAAACACTGACTTTACAAAAACTGCACCAATTTAAAGGACCTTCTCTCACTCAAACACATTTTACAAATATCATTTTATTGTCTTTCTAAACCAGTTTCTATTTATGCAAAACTATTTATTAATCTGTATTTACAAGAATGGTAAGGTGTGTGTATCATGTTGTATTAATTCCCACTCCTGCATTGAGCGGTGTCATCCTGCCTGCCACACACCAACTGACTGCATATGAGACTCCAGTCACTGCCCGATCGATCGGAGCATCTCTAGTTTTCAACCTGAGTGTGTCTTTACAACTTCTGTTCCCTCACCCTTCAGGCGCAGACAGAGCACCCAGGGGACTCGGCACATTCTCACAGGTGGACGTCCCTGGAGCTGGTGAAGGGCACCTACAGCACTGATGATTCCCCCAGTGATATTGCGGAGATTCGCTTGGACAAGGCTGTGCCACTCAAGGTACATAGGTTCTCAAGAAATGAATACATGCATATGATTTGATGCTGAGATACAAATGTTAGGATGTGACATGCTGTAACTATTTTCTAACTTTAATTGTGTGCTGGTTTTGGTTTAAATGAATGTAATCTCACTGATTATTTTTATTTTATTTTGCAGGAGGGGGTAAAGTATGCTGTGCGATTACGGAACTACGGCAGCCGGACAGCAAATGGAGATGGAGGTATGACCACAGTGCAGTGCTCCGATGGTGTGTCCTTCACCTTCAGTACATGCAGCTTGAGTAGCAATGGCACCAACCAGACCAGAGGGCAGATCCCACAGATTCTCTACTACAGGTAATCACAAAGCCAGCATTTTGTAATAACTATCTCATTTGTAAAGTAATTATTTTCTGACTTGTGTTTTCTTGCGTCTAAAGGAGTGAATACGATGGGGATCTGCAGTCTCAGCTGCTGAGCAAAGCCAACGAAGAGGACAAGAACTGCAGCAGAGCTCTCTCTGTCGTCAGTGCTGTGGTCAGAGCCGCAAAGGACCTGCTTCACAGAGCTTTTGCTGTCGATGGTAAGCACAACAAACTTGCACCCTCAAAATTATTGCTGTTGAGCCACTTGTACTGACTTTAATACATGTCCCTTGTGCTTTCCAGTGGATGACATTCCTGAGCTACTAAGTTCCTCCAGCCTGTTTTCCATGCTCCTGCCACTTATCCTGGCCTATATTGGCCCTGTCGCAGCATCTGTACCTAAGGTAAATGCCAAACTCTTTATCTTTAATTAGTAAATTGTTCTCCCTGATGTGGCACTCTGGTGAAATTCCTTCTCTTCCTTGTCCAGGCTGCTGTTGAGGTTTTTGGACTTGTTCAGGAGCTGTTACCAGCAGTTTCTGCCCTCAACCAAAAGTATGCCCCACCCACCTTCAACCCCAACCAGTCTACAGACAGCACGACTGGCAACCAGCCTGAGCAGGGCCTGTCAGCCTGTACCACCTCAAACCACTACTCAGTAATTGAGAGCGACCACCCTTACAAACAAGCTGGCGTCTCACAATACAGGGTAAGGTATCCATCCTTTGGCATGCTAAGTAAAAAAAAAAGTAAGAGACACAAATTTTGGTCTAACCTGATCTTGTTCTGGCACACCTTCCCTCAGGTATCATTCCCAGACTGTGTCCGCTGGACCACCATTGAGTTTGACCAACAGTGTGGCACAGCACAGCCAGAGGACGTGCTCCGCCTCCTCATTCCCAGCCGTACCCTCCACCTATCCAGTCTGGGGGGCAAACCTTTGATCCATGACACCATCAACACCTGGACTGAGCTTAAGAAGTTCTCAGGAGCCACAGGCTGGCCAACCACTGTCCTAGTACTGCCAGGTAAGAGAGGCCAATCATTTATGAATATTTATGAACGTTATGACTGTGTCGTTTGGGCAATAATGATAAACCCCAAAGTTCCAAAAGGCACACAGACTCTGGGGGCGGCTGTGGCTCAGTTGGTAGAGCAGTCACACACTGATCGGAAGGCCGGTGGTTCGATCCCTGACCGTGGCAGCCTACATGTCGAACTATTCTTGGGCAAGATACTGAACCCCAAATTGCTCCTGATGCTGCATTCATCGGTGTGTGAAAGCCACCAGTAGGAATGTGTGGGTGAATGAGCGCAGTCTGTAGTGTAAAGCGATTTGAATGGTCGCAAATCGACTAAAAAATTGATATATAAGTGCAGGTCCATTTACCATTTACCTCATAAAACCTCACTTCAAATAATCCAAACTCTCCTTTTAATGGGGAAACTGGGGGTAGAAAATTCCAAAAGTTGCCTGACTGTGGTAATCAAAAAGTCCCAAACGGCAAACTCTAGACCTAGAAAGAAAAACAGGCAAACATACCTTAACTGTGGCAATACAATAATATGTAAACTGTGACAGCACTGGCAATATTAAGACAGAAAAGTGTAGTCTGATGTAGTGACTGAGCAGTGATAACATTCTAAAGGGTTATTCATGCAACCCAGTTGTAGTTCATTGAACTTGATTGTTCTCATATGTGCTTTAATCTCCTTAATGATGCCTCACTGAACCACCTGCCACAGAAGGCAGCCATTAGTTTACCAGTAATTACCTACGTAACTAATCCCACCTGTCTCTCTTTTCATCTTCTGTGTTTCTGTCCTTTCAGGAAATGAAGTTCTGTTCTCACTGGAAACAGCCTCGGACTACGTTAAAGATGAGAAAGCTTGCTTTTATGGCTTCAAGTGTGTGGCTGTGGGATACGAGTTCAACCCTGGTCCCGATGAGGTACAGACACACTTGTATATTTCTCTCCAAATTATGTAGTTGGCTGGCCTTCTATCCTTTTGTATAAAGGGCATTTTTGTCTGAGAATTGTTAGATCTTCTGACTGTGCTGCATTCTGCCTTCATGACATTTCAGGGTATCATCCAGCTAGAGAAAGAGTTGGCCTATCTGGGCAGTGTGTGTGCTGCAGCGCTGATGAAGAAAGACCTGGCACTCCCTATAGGTATGGAAAACAGTATAGTGAATTACCTGTTTTTTCTGTTAATCCATAATACACTAGTTTCTGTTACAAGCTGCTGGGAGAAAATTAATATTGTTAATAACATTTTAGTAAAGCATTCATTCAACATCATTTTTTATTTAAGGCAATGAACTGGAGGAGGATCTTGAGATTCTTGAGGAAGCCTCTCTTCAGGTGTGTCATCTTTTGAACATTAAAACCACTTATTGTGGTCTTATGGAAAAGGTTTTATATTTCTTTCTTAATCTTCTTTCTTTATATACCTTCCTTGATTTCTATTTCCTTTGATCTCACCCAGGTGTGTAAGGCCCACTCAGGGATCCTGGGGAAAGGTCTGGCCTTGTCTCACTCCCCAACCATCCTGGAGGCCCTGGAGGGAAACCTGCCACTGCACCTCCAAACCAATGAGCACTCTTTCCTTGAGGACTTCATCACCTGTGTACAGAACTCAAGTGGAGGACGTCTGGCCAGGTAAATGTTTGTCGAGCCTGTAGAGCCAGTATCTTGTCAATTCTAGTTACCCGACGACAGCAAAATATATACTGTGCCTTTTCCATTTTTAAATGTGTTGGTTGACAGGTATATTTAAGCCTACACTCTGGAATTTGAGTTTTGATTGATGACTAATTAACTTCTGTCTCTCTCAATTTATTATTTTATTCTTCTAGGTGGCTGCAGCCTGACTCCTATGCAGACCCCCAAAAGACATCTCTGATCCTGAACAAAGACGACATACGCTGTGGATGGCCCACCACTGTGGTCGTCCAGACCAAAGACCAGTATGGAGACGTGGTGCACGTTCCTCACATGAAGGTCAGGAGGATTGCTTTGGCTTTTCTGCTTCCATGAGATAAATACTTAATAGGACTGGAATGACAAATCTCTGACTTGTGTTTCTCAACTCTGTCCAGGTGGAGGTAAAGGCTGTTCCTGTTTCACAAAAGAAGTCAATGCAGCCTGAGAACGTGAAGAGGCTGCAGCGGCTGCCTGGAAGCGCTTCGCCTTCGTCTTCTGGCCCCGACCTAACCTTTGGAGGTTTGCCAATGCCCAAGCTGGAGGCAACGTACGAGCCCATGATTGTGAAAGAGGCTCGATACATTGCTATTACCATGATGAAGGTCAGCCTCATTCAAACTGGTTCTTAATTCACTCACAACCTCGCTTGTTTACATGTAGAAAGCTGCAGATGCTCCATGAGGGGGAGCTTTCTGGTTATTATTAGATCCGTTGTATACTGTACATACCAATCTGTGGCGCCTACAGGACATCCAAGCAATAGCAGTTTATCTCAGTTTTGTCAACGACAGGCAAAGAGAGAAATGGCTGCTACAATATTTACACACGATCTGCTTTCACTTTAATAGCTGCTGTTTTCTTATGATGTTTGTATTTTCACATTCAAATCAAATCTATGTTTTTTTTGTCTCATACATATAGTACAGGCCAAAAGTTTGGACACACACCTTCTCATTCAATGCATTTTCTTTATTTTCATGACGATTTACATTGTAGATTCTCACTGAAGGCATCAAAACTATGAATGAACACATATGGAATTATGTACTTAACAAAAAAGTGTGAGGAATCTAAAAATACAAGACATGTTTTCAGTTATTTCAAAGTAACCACCCTTTGCTTACTAGAATATAAGACATGTTTTCAGTTATTTCACACTTTTTTGTTAAGTACATAATTCCACATGTGTTTATTAATAGTTTTGATGAATCTACAATGTAAATGGTCATGAAAATAAAGGAAACGCATTGAATGAGAAGGTGTGTCCAAACTTTTGGCCTGTACTGTATTTATACACAGTACAATCTGCAGTGGAATTATATTTCTGCCAGCTCCAGAAACAATTATCAAATGCATAAAATAGAATGAAATACTGTAAAATAAAATAAAATAAGTAAAAGTTTAAAAAAAAAACAACAGAAAAATAAAAAAATGGTAAATAAAAAATAATAAAGTAAAATTCTTTAAACAAGAAACAATAAAAAACATAACAGTAAATGTAAAAAAAATGAACTGGACAACAGTGAAATAAAACTACTAAACAGAATGAGTTATTGATTTACGGTAATCAAATTGAAACAATAAAATCGGAAAAATGTGACATATGCAATTCGTGACAGGTGAGGTTATAAGTTATGTTTACTGGGTTATGGATATAAAAGTCACTGGTTCGGGACCTGGACGGCCTGAGGGAAAAACCCGTTGTCATCCTCTATGTTTTGGCCTTGATCCAGCAGTAGCACCTCCCTGACCAGCAGAGAGAAGAGTGTGCTGTTGGGGGTGATTGAGGTCTTTATGATCCTCTCAGCCCTTGTGCTGCACCTCCTGTAAATGTCTTGTAGGGCAAAGAGTTCACATCTGATAGTGATTTCCGCTGACTGCATCACCCTTTGCAGGGGCAGGTAATCCCTTTTATTACTGCACCTAAACCAGGCAGTGATACTGCCTGTCAGGATGCTCTCTGTGGTCTATGATGGTCTTCCTCTGTCAAATTAAACAATAAATCAAATGAAACTTAACTGGAGAAGACAAAAAGGAGAGTTAATTGACTGAATAGAGATACAGTAATCAAAACAGCTTAGTAATAGTCATTGAGAAGGCAATAAACAATTAACAAGTAATACAATCTGCCAGAATTCTGAATGATTTAGACAAATATAAAAATGTAATAAGTACAGTTTTGATTTAGGGAACATCACAATGATTACTTTTTTTGTAAAAAAGGAAAAGAAAAAAGAAAAGCACTGTATTTTGAAAGACCAGTGTTTTTGTTGTTACCTTCATTCTTGTGTTTTTTGTGTTTTGTAGGCATATGAAAACTACTCATTTGAAGAACTTCGCTTTGCTTCCCCCACCCCAAAGAGGTAAGTGAGTTCATGTGGAAACAGAACACATTTCCAGTAAGATACAGTCTACTTATTGATCATTTCCCACACAGACCCAGTGAGAACATGCTCATTCGTGCCAACACTGATGGAACCTACAGCGCCAACTGGACTCCCGGAGCTGTGGGCCTCTATACAATCCACGTCACCATTGATGGCATTGAAATAGGTATGTCGAAGTGAATAGAGTGTGTTCACTTATGGCAATCACCAACCCCCTAAACCACACCAATTAATTCATGTGAATTGCCATCTTTTTTATGTTTGTTGAGCCGTAAATCTTTTTTCTTTTAGATGCTGGTTTGGAGGTGGAAGTCAAAGACCCTCCCAAAGGCATGATACCACCTGGCACTCAGATGGTCAAACCAAAGGCTGAACCTCAGCCTAGCAAGGTTAGCATTTTCTTTTGATTAACCAACCAGTGGCATAAACCTGCACATAAACACAACTGTAACATGCATGAATGCTTGCGATCACCCATCAAACACACCGGAGACCAGAAATAATTTGTCTTGTCTTATTTACCTGTTAACATCATTTTTTAACTTTAACTTTAACTCAACTCTTACCCTAAAAGCTGCATTAAACAATGATTTGATATGAACACTGAAACAAGGAAGTCCATGTAATGTAAAAGGGTCATTAGTATTGAAGTACTGCTCATTCTCAATGAGAATCAATGTCTTTGTTGCACCTCTGTGCAGCCTTATAGCTTTTTTCACCTCCTTATTTTGGTTTGCTGGTCTGACGAATAAGACAAACGCTGGTTCATTGTACAAAATGGTCACAAAAAACCCAATTGCTATGTGTCAAGTGCAAAGTGAAAGAACCAAGATTATAGACGTTCATTACCAGAAACAAATTCTTTACAATTTCTTTGTGCAGTCTGCACTGATTTAAAAACTGCTTGGAAATATGTTGTACATCATTTCATGAGGTCAGATACTGCATTAAGGCTGATCTCTGTGAGTTAGTCTTTTTGTCACTTAATAGCAAACCATTTTTTAGCAATGATTTAATTATGGATATTTGCGGTACTTAGGACATAGTATGTATGTAGAGATTCTGACTCCTGGCACTGTATCCCAACAAATCTATTCAGGCTGCAGTGATTGATAATTACTCATATAAGACGGTGATCAAAAGAGTGACTGGAAATTAATTTGAAATGCACCAAAATGATAATAGGCATGTTGGGGTCATCATCATTTTGTGAAACTTGTGGTATTTTGCAATCCATAAGGGGAAACAAGCAAAGTTATGTGCCTTAAATCAGCACTGTGTATATTCCTTCGAAACCTTCCTTCCATGATTTTCCATGCACCAGTATGAATGTAAACGGGATGATTAAAACAAACTTCATTCAACTGGTGCTGCTGAAAAATAGAGCTCCTAGAGTTTCCTCACCTTTCGCTGTTTGTATGTGTGTACTTGGAAGCAGGCTCTGTGTGGGTTAATGCATGCAATCTCCCACCGTCAACTGCTTCCTCTTCTTCCTCCTCCTGCTGCACTTCTTGTCCTTTTTTTGTCTTTTTATTTCTTGCTTCTGCCGCTCACAGTCTCCATCTCCCTTCTGCTTCTCTCAGGTCCGCAAATTTGTGTCCAAGGACAGCGCAGGCCTGCGTGTGCGTAGTCACCCCTCCCTGCAGAGTGAACAGATAGGCATAGTGCATGTCAATGGCACCATCACTTTCATTGACGAGGTAATTGACTCTAGACCAGGCAGAATATAAGTTATTTTATATAAGTTGACTAGCTGGAGCACTATCCACTTTTATTCTATTTCCTTGTTTCTTCTTCTTTAAATCAGTAAGAACAAAATTAAAGTTTTGTAATCCTATTTCTTTGTCCAGATTGCTAGTTTTAAGTAATTCTGAGTCCGGCTTGGTGGCTTCTGTGTATTATGTGTTATTACCTCTTTAAATGATTATAACTACTTTCTTTCAAAGCTTATAAATTTGTTGCTCTTACTTTAATTTGCTTCATAATCTTGCAAGGCACTCTGAGGTTACATGAAAGACTTGAGCGCCTGCATAAATCCAAGGATGTGATGCATTTAAATCCAAATTTAAAATTATAGCACTTAAATAATTTACTTATTGATGCCCATACTTGCCAGTCCCACAGAATATCTGCACTCCCAGCCTTTGGTAACAGCACTATTGACATCTCTTGTATATTTTATGCTGTGTTCACACCAAACAAGAAGTGTGCTATTTTCTCCAATAACGTGAAACGCGAAAATGTAGATACCAATAACGTTTCTGTTCCACATCAGCCATGACTGAAATAACCACTGTTGGTTCTTTGTGTCTGTTGTGGGTGTCCCAGTTTCTTCGGAAAACCAAACGCTTGGTGAATTTCACCGCATTCTCCAGGAACTTTGTCTGGATGATTGCAGCTACTACAGCGATATGAATCCAAAATGCAGCCTCGTAAAAAGTCTGAATTCCTGCTTTGTCTGGTCTGACTCACTGGATGTAAACTGTTGGGATAAGACTCTCATTAGCCGTTTATTTCAGCTAAAATATTCCTCCTCTTCCACTATCTACGCTATCTATTTTGCATCTTTGGTTTACCTCCAAACCTTGTGTGCCTATTGAAATTTCCAGGTGCAACTTTCCGTTTTTGCATTGAATTTGAATGTAAACGAGCTGCATTAAAAAACGATTTGTCTTTGGTGTTAAAACACCATTACATGGATGCTGGTCGTCTAATTTGACTTGAGACTTTCCTGCAACCTCAGAGGTCTTTAGAGGTGTGTGTGTGTGTGTGTGAGTATGTGTGTTTGAGGGCGCTGCCCATCCTGTTTCCATAGTAACAGGACGGCATGGCTCTTCTCTGCTCTGTTGCTTGTTTTCCCGTAGATCCACAATGATGATGGTGTGTGGCTCAGGCTCAATGATGAAACAGTAAAGAAGTATGTTCCCAGCATGAATGGGTACACTGAAGCCTGGTGCCTCTCTTTTAACCAGCACCTGGGCAGGAGCCTTCTGGTCCCAGCCGACGTAAGTAGAAGAAGGCCTGCTGAGCAGTCTGTCCCAGTTTAATAATGACAGAGGCTCCTGTGCTGTTAATTTGGGGGAAAAGCTCAGAGATCATCTTTGTTGTTTAACAATCATGGTTTTTTTAAGGACTCTAAAAAATCGCATCCGCTCCCCAAATGTATTCGAAGCATGGTAAATTGAGAACTTCACCAAAGTATAAATGTTGGGGTGTTCTCTTGCATGAAACATCTATTTTAGCAACACTGGAAGTTTTACTAACACACTGTACAAGGAACAGCACCTGGGAGTGTGCATGCATCATGTTTGAAGGCAAAATGTTCACCATGAAGAGACCATAGTTGGATAAAGCACTTTTACATGCTCACATGCTTAGGTACTATATGTTTAGTGCATTGAAGTGAACCCCAATGCAGGAATTGACTGGTGAGAAAAAAAGGTAGTAAAGGAGCAATTTCATCCTGTGGTTTAAGTTGGTTAGTTCACACTAGTTAATCTTCTTCTCCTCATTGCCTCTCACGCACAATTCATAAGCACCACAGCATGTGATAATGAGGGTTTCTCTCACATTTTGCTCCATGCCACAAAAACCGCCACAATATGCAACAGAATAAAAAAAGGCATGTGACTAGGTATAATTTAACACATAAATAATGCAGAAACAGGGCCAAATATCTTAAAAATGTTAATATCCAGGTGGTTTTCTGTCATGAAGCAATCACTGGTCCAACAAAAAGTTTCAATGGGAAATTGTACCTCTACTGCTCTACAATTCCACCTTTGCATTGGTATGCTTTAGGTGCTAGGAGGCTTTTATGTAAGGTTTCTGTCTGAACAGCATGACACACTACATCATCCAAATGGGGAATTTTTTTGGAAGTTTCTTCTTTTATATGTGTTTCATTTGGTCATGGATTCGGAAATAACGACCTTGTGGTGTTTGGAGTGAAGTTTCAATTATTTTTCTGCCCCTGCAACTGGTATTTTTTAATGCATTTTGATGCTACATTTACTGCAAAAGATTGACAGGCTTGGCTCGTATTCGCAGTTCCTCTTGGCCCCTTTTTATCAGTGCTCCACGATTTCTGGCTTATCAGATTCTGTCCTCTCCTCTTCACCTTCTCAAACAACCTCTGAATTCCATAGGAGCCAAGCCAAAAAAAAATTATTTTCTTCCAAAAAAATACACGAGCACCTTCCCCCATCCTGTTTTCTCTCCTCTCCCGAGTCGTCTACTGTTTCTTGACTGTCTCACGATCTGTTGCTCAGAATGTCTTTAACGCTAGCCAAGGAGTCAGGGATATCGGCTTTTTGTCGTGGACTCCCTTAACTATATTCCCGTCACAGGTGAGTTCTATGAAGGAGGGATACATAGCTTGACTGCCCCATAGCTTATCATCTATCTGTCACTCTACTTGTCCTCTTGAACCCCTTGTGACTTTGTAGTCTTGCCACAGTGTTGCAATCAGACATAAGAGGTCGAACCACAGTTGCATGGATGTCTGTTTTGTTTAGACTAGACGGTGACAATACAGTATGTCAGCAGCTACTGTCACATAGACTCTGCAGTGATCACATTCAGGATTTTTTTTATAATTACTGTTAAAGCTTGTATGTTGCATGGGGTTGAAGATACTAATGTCCAGTCTGTTGCATGAGCCTTGTCATATATATATATATATATATATAGTCCTGTATCCTTTTGTGTCATAGCATGCCTCCTATTAGACTGTATGAAAAACAGTGAACTGATTGTCTATTGGTCATTTAACTGCATCACTACAATGTTGAATGGCGTGTTGACTTCTTCTGTTGTATCTACTGCAAGACCTTGGATCTTCAGTTGTGTTTTAACTGTACATGCAGTTTTAATACCTGAGGGAATAAATGTAGTTTTGGAAAATGACTTACTGCTGTTGAGGATTGAAGTATTTCTAGGTTTCCAGTTATCCACATCATGTGATTTATCTAGTAATTGTAAAATAAGAGTATCTCCTCTGAGCATGACACAACCTCTGAAAGTAGTTTAAAAGAATAGTTTGACATTTTGGGAAATGTGCTTATTGGTTTCTGCTAAAAGTTAGATGAGAAGATGTAAACTACTGCCATGTCCACACTGTAAATATAAAGCTACAGATAGCAGCTGGTTAGCTTAGCATAAAGACAAGACTGGAGACAGGGAAAGGATTATCATGTGCGCAGCATTTTCATCCCTTCCCCTGTGTCCCACATGCCAAGATGATGTCCTGCATTTCGATTCACTCTTTAAAGAAAATGATGAAGGCTGTCCTTAGGGTGTTTGATCCCCATCAAACCGCATACATGTGCGTCAAGTGAAGGTTGATCTATCACCGTCTTTGCTATACTACACCCAATAGAGGAATTTCACAAAGAGCCAAGCTATGCCAAGGTTGACTTGAATCCCATGTCAGCAACCTTGTACACAGTTTGCTCTGATTCAGTGTGGACGAGAAGAAGCATTGTGCTTTTAACAATTATTGGGATAGAAAAATGAATGCAAGCACACTATCGTACAAGATAATTTGTGAAACATTAGCTTTCTTTTCTTCTTACTGTGTTAACTTCGAATGGGAGTTGGTAAAGTTGCATTTAAATAATATTTATTTGTTAAGACCTCCAGATCCAACTTGTAACCTGCATAGTGTATTTTATGTTACTACACAGTATCTTTAAAATACTGATAGAAGAAATGTGGTTTCAGTGTTCACATCTAACTTTAAGCAAGGAAGCAAATCATTCCCAAAATGTCTGTTGCTATAAAGCCCTTAAATATCACACAGCACATGTGGTGTGCTGGACTTGATTTATAACTGCACAAAATGAGAAATAAACTAAGGTCCAAAATGTAACTTGTGATTTCATTTATACAGGGTAGGTTGGCAGAGCATACATGCTCTGTTCCCTGTTACACTGCTAACAGGACTGAGTAGTCTGAAACTTGTCCTTAAATTTCTGCAGCTTGTTGTTGTGTTGCTTTACTTTGGCCCTAATCCATGCTCTTACCTCTTGCAGGAGGTCAGGGGCCAATCGGAGGAGAACGTAAAGGAGGTGAGCAGCTGCCCTTCCCACGAGGCCCCCATTCGGGTGCAGAACAGGGCAGGGCAGGGCGGCGGCCCGGGGCTTTATAAGGTAGTGAAGACCGGCCCCTCTGGTCACAACATCAGAAGCTGCCCAAACCTTAGGGGTATCCCCATTGGAATGTTAGTTCTTGGCAACAAGGTCAAGGCCATAGGCGAGGTACGCACTCACCCCAAATAATGCAATGTTTTTTTTTTGTGGATAGAGTTGAATACATCAGTCTGTTTAGGACACGTAATGTAATATAGCTAATGTTGGTAGATTTTGGCCGTAATTCTGAGAAATTAGACTTCCCTCTTTTTTTCTAAACTGACTTTAACTTGAATGTAAAGAATGTCTTTCTAAGGGGAATACATCAGGTGCTTTCTGGGTGTGGGTGTGTGTTGTGCATCTTTTCCACTTGAGGTCTTACCAACTCCTGCGGCTGCAACATTCTCGCGTGCTTCCTGATTTACTAATTCCAGTTTGTCTATAAATCCATTGCAGTTTCAGGGTGTCATATTCAGCTGACCTCGAGACTTCTCAGTGCGAGTGTGATCACAAAATGCTGGAGCCTTTCTGTGCCTTGACTGTATCTTTCTTGCACTTTTAAAAACCCTGCCAATAACTTTTGGTACTTTGAACTTTCTAAATTGTCTTTGGCGTAGTGATGAGTGGAGCCTCGCCTCTTTTGGATATGACTTGTCATTTGGCTGCTGTGGTGTGTCATGCTGTTCAATAGTTTCCTCTCTGAGCCTGTACTGGAATGCCTTGTCTGAGATCTGAGAAGTGCAGCCTGCACATACTAATACTTCCATCTATGTCTGTTTTTCCAAAATGATGATATTTCAGGAAATTGAGAAAAATCAACCTCATGCATTTACCTTTCAATAAGCTACCCCTTTGTTAGAGTAAGTTTTTTATTTTATTTTAGCTACATGAGTTTTGTCCCGCAGTGTCTGCTGATACACAAAAAAAATCAAATTCATGTGATCTACTGCTGTGGATTTTGTATGTGTCAATCAGATGAATTGAATGTTTGCATGTTAATGATCCACTGTTGTAGAGTATTTGTTATGATTTTGTCTGTGCAGTAATAACCTGGATGTACTTGGGGGTTAATATGGAGTGTTCAGTGTGTGTGTGTGAGTATGGATAAAGAGTGTTGTTTGTGTATCAGGTGGTCAACTCAGAGGGGACCTGGGTACAGCTGGATAAGAACAGTGTAGTGGAGTTCTGTGAGAGTGATGAAGGAGAGGCCTGGTCATTGGCCAGAGACCGCGGCGGAAATCAGTACCTTTGCCATGATGA
This sequence comes from Centropristis striata, assembly GCF_030273125.1. NCBI lineage: Eukaryota > Metazoa > Chordata > Actinopteri > Perciformes > Serranidae > Centropristis > Centropristis striata. The sequence goes on from NC_081526.1 coordinate 15,476,207, forward strand.
CGGTAAGCCACACTCAACGGGGGAAAACTTTTGAAACTCAAAGTGTGACAAATTGTAACATTATTTAATCTGCTCTTATAGAACAAGCACTGCTTGAGCACGGGGCACAGACCCCTCCACCTAGCCCTTTTTCTGTACAGGCCTTCAACAGAGCCACAACTTCAAACGGAGCGCAGGGCTTTGACTATGGCATCTCCAACAACAAAGGTGAGGTCAACATGGCGTAGAGTAGGTTTTCAGAGACAAACTCTCTATAACATATCCTTAATCTGCATATCACTTTGCTTTCAACATCCCCTTCACTTTATGATGCTCATTTAGTTTTCTGAGAACTCAGGCTGTAGTGAAAGATTTGATGTTTTGTCATTACTGATGTTACCTCTGACTTCCTTCTGCACCTTCCTTTATTATTCCCTGCTTTATTTTAAGATACTCTATATCTGACTTCTCCCTATGCTTTTGACTGAGACTTTTCTCACAAGTTGTTACATGCATTACCTCATTTTAAGTTTTATTATATCAGAGTAGCAAGTTCTATCAAAAACACTTGACCTCCACAATTTATAGCAGCACATCCAGAAGGTATAAGTGATCCAGTATGGGTCAGTCAATCTCTTTATAACCACAGGTCCATTCTTCACTGATCTGTCATCTCTTTTTATTCATGCATGCTGATTTTGTCTATTGTTGATGTTTCATGCCTAACATCTCTGCAATGTCGGGCGTATGTCTGTTTGTCTGCATGGGTTGATCTGTGTGCTTCTGTTTATTTCGACTACCCTGGGCCCTGATTAGTTGGGTGCTGTTGGAACACACGTCTGTGATTTCATCCTTTATTCTTTGTTGGCGTTAAGTTGGGGTATGCAGTTTTCTGGAAGACGCACAAAAAGCCTGAAAACGGAGGAGGTGCAGAAGTCTAGTTTTCTTTTAGAACACTTGAATTACAATATGCTAAAGGGTGTTATGGGTTTATGTCCAACAACACAAATCAAAACCCCTAAACTGCCTACCCCAGATTTAATTCAGTCTCTTAGACAACATTCAATCATTTAGATAGTCCTTGTTTTCTTAGGTATATGGTTGAATCTTGAAAACATCACCTGAATGAACTCATCAATTCTGCTACATCATCAAAGATTGGCTGGCCCCAAATGTGTCTGTGTATATTTCTGCCTGAATGTCATGCTGACGCTGTCTCAATTGTCTTTCAAACGGCATACCACTTCCTTACTGCTTGAAAAAGGAGGCTGACCTGTTGTGACACTTAGAGTAGACCCTGATCAGACAGAGCGCTTTTTGTAGGTTGAAAAACGCGTGATGCATCGCACTCCTTTTTAGTTGTATCTTACAATTTAAAAAAAGAGCAGCTTGCTGCGTCTTTTTTGTTGTTGTTGTTGTTGTTGTTAGGCAGCCACTGAATCACCTGTCCTCCCTAATTGTTGTTTCCCTGTGAAGTAAACTCACAGATCTGTACCTAATGGAAACCTGTACCTTGGAAACCTTATAATTACTTTGCTTGGTGAATAATCATCCAATTAAAAAAATGGATGGGCGGAGTTGTTGTTGTCTTCAGTTGCTGTCATCACCAAAACTAAAGGCCTGCGTCTCAATTCATCTGAATGGACAATGGGGAAAAACATGCTAATGATGTTGGGCACTTTTCTGCTCTGAGTCAAAGTTTTTCCAACTCAAGGTGTTCATTGCACTACTGCAACAACATGAGGCACATTGGGTTTTGCAACGTAAACACAGCAAAACACATCACTCTCATTGAAACCATTACAAAAAGGTACCCCAGGCTGCTAAATCGTGCTCTGTGTGATTGGGGCCTCAGCCATGCTATACAGAGAACCATGGTTATTCAGACAATACAAAATGTTCAAACTGTAACTGTAAAACAAAGGCTTCATTCACACTTGTCTCTTGGATAAAAGGCAGATCCCTCTAAACAGTGAGCTCCCACAAGCATGTTTAATTTTTGTGCAAGCCTGCAGGCTATGGCAACTCAAGGTCAAGGTGAACGACCATGCTGAACCATCTGATGGAAGGTTTGAATCACTCGCCACCTCTATGATGTCATGCTGTGAGGCAGTATCACAGATTGATCACCTTCGGACTGGTCAGCTTGATTGACCAGCCTCTGGCAAAGGTCATTGAACAAGTTGGAGAGCAACCTTATTGAAAGGTCTCCAAGGCTTCAATATTCAGCCATGGTGGTTGATTTCTCCCATCTTGGCTTCACTCCAGGCCTGATCCCATTTTTGGCTCCAACAATTGGATGAAATGGCAACGTTTTTAAACCTCAAGCTTAAATTTTCTCACAAACCTAAATTTCAGATTCAGATTTTTCAGAGCTCAAAAACGACACATTGACTGGGATTCATATCTGGTCGACAACTAGTCAGTTAGTGTCAAGAGTTTTTGAAAGATGACAGATGCAGTGTCAGCTCCATATAAAGTATATGGAGAAAGAAGGACATGTTTTTGAAATGATGAGGACACTCAGACTTGCTTTGAAGTGTGACTCTTGAATACATGAGACGAGACCCCTCTCTGCCCCTCCCCCAGTATATCCCTTTCCCAAATATGGTTGCGAAATGGGAATAGCCGCTCTTTCTGGAAGTATTTTTTAACACTGTGGAACCCTGTTTTGAAAGCTTTCTCTTAATTATTTCATCGATGCTCTACACCAAAGAAACAGGAGAGTTTCCTTGATGAAAGTTTAGCTTTATGTTCATCACTTGTCTACCACAGCATACATATCTGCTCTGTGAATCCCTTTTTTGCATTCTCCTTTGAGAAAACTCACCAAAATGGAGAAATGCATATTTTATGTTTTTTGGTTTCATGATGGCACCCCCTAGTTTTGCATTAGTTAACTGGGGAATACCGTTCCAAAAAAACTCGAGGCTTAAAAACGGTTGTCCACAAAGCAATGGATGGTGTCAAAGTGGCAATGTCCACTTCTCTTAGCCTACGTTTTTGTTTTATCTACCTGGACTTTTACCGTTCTAATTTTTAACTACACAGGACGACATGATTCTGGACCTAGTAGCTCAACTTTTGGATGCCCATCCATGCCCTGGAAATGCTCATGCCATCCTTCTTGTATTGACTGTAAAGAAAATGAACAGGACTTCTTGGACCTTAGCGGCTCCTCCCATTTCGCACATGCATTGCGTCGTGGGAAGATGACTGAATGACTGATAGACAATAAACTCTGAATCGTCCTCACCCCCCTTTTGGAAACCATAGTATAAGCTGTAGTTTTTCCCCATCCTCTGTCTCCATGTTTGCAGGTGACCGGTTGAGTGCCATACTGAATTCCATTCAGTCTGGGCCTTTCCTCTCAGCAGCTCCCTCTTCCTCCGTATTTGAGCAAGCCGCCCAACCTCCTCCCTCCTCCTCCCTTGTCCACAGCCCATTTGTGTTTGGACAATCCCCCTCCCAACTGTCTCAGCCACAACCACAGCTTCTGAGTAAGTCTGTCCTGCTTTCTGACAGCGCTTGCTTGCACAGGTGTTGATCCTTTTCCTGATTTGTTCTGTTCTCATTCTATTTTACGTATATTCTGGGGAGTGCAGCAGCGATTATGTGACACATAACAGTGCAGTTATGTTCTATAGTGCAGAAATATCCCCAACAAGCCAACATGACTATTATTTAATGTTTAAATCTTGTTTTTTTAAAAACAAATCAGGTGACAATGCCTTCAAAAAATATACATTGACAGGTATTTTCACTTGTTTTGAAAACAAGATTTCAAACTTAAATACTAGACTAAAACTCTTGTTAAAATGGATATTTTTGCCACGTGCTGAAGTAATAGGCTGAGTTGCTTATTTTTCTGCTTGCTCTCTTGCTAAGTCAGCTTTGTATTCTTTTACCCATCATCTTCCTCGCTACTGCTTTAATTTCAGATCTGCATTATTCATCCTTGATGAACAGCTTTCATTTTCTGTCTCAACCAGCCCAGGGCATCACTGCAAGCGTAAACAACAGTAGTCAAAATAGTTTGTTTACAGTCTACAATAATCTCCTAAAACAGCAAAAAATCAGCCTTGCCATTAAGTAACAATATTACATATAACACATACTAATAGCTTGTACTTTCACTGGAGAATTCAAATACAAAATACCACAATTAAAATAGAATATCTTAGAGCAGGATCCAAAATAAATGTGCATCTGTTTGTAAATTGTTCAGCCTGTGTAGCTCTCTTTCTCCCTGTCTTGTCTTTTCTTCTGTACTGTCACTTTCTCTCTACTTATTTTTACCTTGTTGCCTATTTCTTACGGAGCCTGAGAGGTGTCTTGGGAGGGGGGTGGGGGGGGGGGGGGCGATCTAATTTGTGGGCAAAAATTAATAATTTCTGATCTTAATTTAGCATACAGGTAACTTACCACCTTCATACCATCAGTCCTGACATACCTTAACACTCACTATGGATCACTTTAATGTGTTTCATATGGTTTTATTTTGTTCTTGGACTGAGATACATGGACATACTAGTAATGTGTGTATTTAAAAATCTTTCTTTGAAATCCCAGGACAACAAAAATTGTTCAGGGTTTTGGAGCACTTCTTGAATTTTTTTCTTTGTTGTCTTCTTTAAACTTACAGCTACTGAATGCTGAAAAAACAGGCAAAATCTATATTTGATTGAAAGCACAAATTACTAAATTATGCACACAAATTAGTTTTATTTCTGTGACACCTCCAGGCTACTGTACCTTCTCTTTGTCTTTCTATGTAACATTCTCTTCTATTATTGTTTCTCTCCATGTTTTGTGCCTATCTGTTGATCTTCCCATCACTTTAACGTTGTCATTTTGCCTCTTTCTATTTCACCTCCTTGACTTGACCCCATTGCCTCTTTGTGCCTTCTTTCTTTCCTTCTCTCTCTCTCTGTGGTGGCCCCCCTTGCGTTTCTTGCCTTGTTTGTTTACCTGCTCCACTGTTTTCCGCTGTAGATGGTTCCTCACGCAGCCTTGCTTCTCGCGAGCGTGTGCACAAAAGCAATGTGTCCGTGGCTGGGCATGGTACTGCTCTCTCATCTCTCGCTCTAAGGCAAAAGGGTGGGTAATCACAGCATGCATGCCTCCCTCAGACTGAACAGAGGGTGGGTAGGAGCCCAAGAAAAAACACAGTTTGCTCTGTAATGAATAAAGGATTGTGTATGTTAGGTTGTGAAAAACATTTTAGGCATCTTGTGTTACAGCCAACCTTAAAAACGTTGGCCTGAAAGCAGGACGTGGCCAAACACAATGTTATAATAAAGAGGTGCATAATAAACACATAGGAGTTCTGTTTTAAACCTCAGTTTAAAAATAGGTGGACCTTAAATGGTATTGACTCTCAGGATGTTTGTGGTTAAAAGTGGCTAAAGGTTAACACTAACCCTGTTGTCTAGACCACAAACATCTCTTCAGTGTTCACATCGTCAGTTCATGCAAAGCTGAAGCAACTCCTCTGAGCATTTCAAAGCCGTCAAACTTCCTGCACTTTTCTGCAGTGTACAGCTTTCTTTCAATACCTGTGCTAAACATTATTCTTCCCTCATAATCCAGAATCAACAAATGAACAACAATATAGAAGAGTGCATGTCATCAGTGAAAGTAAAACTAAGAAAAAGAACAGATAATGATAGTGATTCAAGTTTAATATGAAAAAATGAATAAAAATGTTGTACATTTTTGTTATGGTGTTGTGTTTTGTTGGGGATTAATCTCACAATTATGCATGTGCTGTTGAAAATACAAAAAAAAGTTGGGATGCTGTGTAAAAAAACAAGAATGCATTAAATTCAGAGTGTATATTTACAAAAACCAAAGTTTATGATTTTCAACATAAATAGACTTTGTACAAATTTCAATTGAATATATGTCAAAATAGGATTTACATTTTAGACAAATCCCAACTTCTTTTGGAATCAGGGTTGAAGATTTGAAGTGTAAATAGACACTCTCTTGTGTGAAACATCAAACAAATAAACACATGACATGCTTGTGGTCTAGACACGGGGTAAGGCTAGATCCATTAGTGGTAGTAGAGAACTGAGGACTGGGCTGGAATCCATCTTTCATCAGCTTTTCATGGTCCACTAGTTAACTTCATCCATATCAGAGTTTGACAGACAAAGCTGTGAGAGAAACACCCGGCAAGTTCAGTAGAAAATATTTCTCACACTGTTTTCATGTACTTGACAAGGTTTAACATTAATCACCTTCAGGACTTACATTGTCTTTCTGCTCTTCATTGCATTTTAACTTATATTTTCAACATTACATTTTTTTCACTCAGGTTTGTACTTTCATGATTATATTCTTACCTTTGAATTAGTTTCTCTTTTGTGTTGTAACTGTGTATGAATTATTAATGTTTAGGTGAGCGAGGGAACCTGATGCCCGGTGCTCGGCCCATGTCCCCAGCCTCCAAACACCGCCAGGAGAATCGCTCGCCCAAACAGGAGGGTCGAGGGAGCCGCTCATCTGAACAGAGCAGGGCCAAGACGGGGGACGGTAGCCTCTCAGCCAGTGAAGCCCTCATCTTGCGGTCAGACACAGGCAAACTGAGGTCTGACTCTCACAGCCGCTCCCACTCGCCCAATCACAACACTCTGCAGGCCCTGAAGGCGGACGGTAGAACCCAGGGACTTCGGGCTGAGTCCCCAAATCCTGGCTCTCGCTCTTCCTCTCCCAAACAAAAAAGCGTATCCTCTTCAGGCAGGTCTAGTCCCTCCAGCACCTCCTCCCAGCACTCCTCTTCAGCCCACTATGACAAGAACCTCCCACCTAAAGTTAGCCCTTCCTCCAAAGCCCGGCTAGACCCTCCCAGAGAGAGGTCCAAATCAGATTCATACACTCTGGACCCCGACACGCTTAGAAAGAAGAAGGTTCCACTAACGGAGCCACTTAGAGGCAGGTCTACCTCTCCCAAACCTAAACTGTCTCCGAAAGATCCAAATAAAGGAGTAACGAGTAATGCAGAAAACCGTGTTCCATCTCCACATGTGACCCAGGAGAACCTCCACAGTGAAGTTGTGGAGGTGTGCACCTCCAGTGCTCTCCTCTCCGAGGACGGCAATGATGAGAACGCTGAGGCTCAAAATGCTGAAGAGGGATCATGCAAGGTGCACTTTAGCATTGGCAAAGCCCCTGTCAAAGAGGAACAAGAGAGCCGCTCTTCACCCAAAGTCAGCCGCAAAGCTTCCAGTCGACACACGCGCCCTAAGAAGGACAAATCCGGGCCTCTGTTTAAAGGTGAGAGCACATCAAGGGCAACAGAGCCTGCCAAACAGGCCATGTCACCTTCGGTGGCTGAATGTGCACGAGCAGTCTTCGCAGCATTCCTGTGGCATGAAGGCATTGTCCACGATGCCATGGCCTGCTCCTCCTTCCTCAAGTTCAACCCAGACTTAACCAAAGAGCACGCCCCCATCCGCAGCTCCCTGGGAGGACAGGGCGCTGAAGAGAAGGAGAGCAAGTTAAAGAACCGCCACTCCTTAGAGATTTCCTCCGCACTTAACATGTTTAATATTGCTCCACATGGACCGGACATCTCCAAAATGGGAAGCATCAACAAAAATAAGGTGCTTTCAATGCTGAAAGAACCTCCACTGCCAGAGAAATGTGAGGAGGGGAAAGAGGGGGCTACTTCCTATGAGTTGACATCTCATCCCGCTATGAGGGTGAAGTCAATCTTACCGTTAACGTTACAACATCTGGTAGCATTCTGGGAGGACATCTCTATGGCCACAATCAAAGCAGCCACTCAGAACATGATCTTCCCCAGCCCTGGGTCCAGTGCCATCCTTAAGAGGAAGGAACATGAGAAAGATGGTAAAAAGGCAAAGAAGGAGAAGAAGAAGAGGGACAAGGCAGAAGCACGTCCAAGAGGGAATCTGTTTGGAGAGATGGCACAGCTCGCCATGGGTGGACCGGAGAAAGACACCATCTGTGAGCTGTGTGGGGAATCTCACCCTTATCCTGTCACCTACCATATGAGACAGGCTCATCCAGGTAATAAAATAAGAAATTCTGTTAGTTTTGTAATTTTGAATAATAGCTTTTGTCATATATGTTCCCAAAATGTACTTTGTGTGACTTTAATATCCCTCCTTGGTATTTCGATGGCAGGTTGTGGCCGCTATGCTGGAGGCCAGGGATACAACAGCATTGGACACTTCTGTGGTGGTTGGGCTGGAAACTGTGGAGACGGAGGCATAGGAGGCAGCACCTGGTACCTGGTGTGTGATCGCTGTCGGGAAAAATACCTGAGAGAGAAACAGACTGCTGCCAGGGAAAAGGTAGCCTACTTTTGCATTTTGGCCTTTGGCATTTTTATGTGGATTTTTGGTTTTCTAAAGACATCACAAGAACTTTTTTTAAAGTGAGGCACAGGGTTTAAATGTTTGTCCCTCTATAATTGATGTACCGTCTCCTAAATCTGCTTCTTACATCATACTTAGCCTCAAATCTAAACCAATCTTCATGTCCTTCATCAGGTGAAGCAATCCAGGAAGAAACCTCTGCAGGTGAAGACTCCGAGGGCGCTGCCCACCATGGAGGCCCACCAGGTGATTCGGGCAAACGCTTTGTTCCTGCTGTCCCTCAGCAGCGCTGCCGAGCCCAGCATGCTGTGCCACCACCCTCCACGGCCCCTGCACTCCCAGCTGCTCCCCAGCCTCAAGGAGGGCGTGTCGGACGAACTTCCCAATAAAATGGGCTGCCTCTACCTGCAGACACTCGCTAGGTAGCTAACAGTTAATAACAAGTTGTTTTTTTATATTTATATTGAGTGCTTTTATAATAATTTGAATCTCCTCTTATCCCTCAGGCAACACACTGAGAACTTTGGCGCCTACCAAGACGATAACCTCTTCCAAGATGAGATGAGATATTTGCGTTCAACATCTGTTCCTGCACCTTACATTTCAGTCACCCCTGACGCCTGTCCCAATGTGTTTGAGGAACCAGAAAGCAACATGAAATCAATGCCCCCAAGGTAGCAAATCTTAGTATAATGTCTTTATTTAACATTTTGGATGTTATTGTTACAAAATTGTCTTCTATGGTTTATAAATGACAGACATACACACATGCATGATGGCAGATGAGTTTTTTGTTTTTTTTCAGTTATTTTCCCATGCTCAGACCAGACCAGCAGATAATGCTATTTTGTCCTGCAGATCTATACTGTACTAATGCATAGTTCCTTGACTCCCACTCTCTCTACATTGCACCCTACTGAACATAGTTTGACAGCAAGCATTTTGTTCAGATAATGTGCCTTAATTGTTATGCCTCCTTATCATGTCCAGCCTCACTGTATATAATACAAAAGAGCCTGGCTGCTCCATTATCTTGTTAATTTAAGTGTTTTTGTCTAGGATAGAAAACTGTGGATGGAAATGAGCCTTTCTACTTTCTTCTATATTTAAACTCTGAAGGGGTTGATGTCTTTGTTATTTGTTTGTGCTGTGTTCTAAACTGGGTCTGTTTTTGCCTTTTATATGCTCTCTCTCAGTCTCGAAACCAGTCCAATCACAGACAGCGACACGGCTAAGCGTACAGTATTCCAGAGGTCTTACTCGGTTGTAGCATCTGAGTATGACAAGCAACACTCACCTTCTCCGGCCCGGGTCAAAGCCGTGCCCAGACGCAGGGTCCACAGCGGTGATGCAGGTAATTATAAGTGATCCTTTGAGAAGTGGTACTTCAGGATTATTAAGTTACAGCATTATCTGTAACATCGATTTTCTCTGTGCCTCCTACAGAGGTGGGATCTTCCCTGTTACGGCACCCATCTCCTGAGCTCTCCAGGCTGATCTCGGCTCACGGCTCCCTCAGTAAAGGAGAGAGGAACTTCCAGTGGCCTGTCTTGGCGTTTGTTATCCAGCACCATGACCTGGAGGGCCTGGAGGTGGCCATGAGGCATGCACTGAGGAAGTCTGCCTGCAGGGTGTTTGCCATGGAGGTACAATATGTCACTGAATCTCAGAGTTCAGTCTTGCTTTAATTGTTGATATTTATCCAGCAATGACTCATGGTTAAAGGCAATTAGTCTGCTGCATTTTGTTGATCAATTAGATTTGTATACGTAATTAGCTCCTAGGCTTAAGTTGGACTCCAGTATCATTGGTGCATAGTGACAAGACTAATTGTTATGATTTTCTCTTGGTGTCCCTGTCAGGCGTTCAACTGGCTGCTGTGCAACGTGATCCAGACCACCTCCCTGCACGACATCCTTTGGCATTTTGTAGCATCTCTCACCCCGTCGCCCTTTGAACCGGAGGACGAGGAAGACGAAGAGAACAAGGGGAACAAAGAAAACGTGGAACAAGTAATGAGTGGTTAAACATCAAAAAAGCATCCAGCATTACTTTTGCTTTGTTGTTACATTTTCTTATTGTGAACATCTCCACTCCGCGCCCTGCAGGAAAGAGACCTTGGCGTTTGTGAACACCCGCTGTCAGACATCGTTATAGCTGGAGAGGCAGCTCATCCTCTCCCCCACACCTTCCACCGCCTCCTTCAGACCATCTCCGACCTCATGATGTCACTTCCTAGTGGCAGCTCACTTCAGCAGATGGCACTTAGGTACACTTCCTCAATGACTGAACAATGATGCAAACCCAAAAAGCAACATTTTTAAATGGATTGATTTCAAATTATACAAATTAAGTTTGGTAGATTTACACTTAATTTTTTCCTAAATTTTAGGGAAAGGGGTTTGACATTTTTTAATTAATCTGGTAGAAAGATAAGAGCAGTGTTTATTGTGTATTATGATGTTCTAGGCTAATGTGCATGTTAAGAGAACCTATCTCTGTGACTTATTCTTCTAAGGTGCTGGAGTCTCAAGTTCAAGCAGTCCGACCACCAATTCCTCCACCAGAGCAACGTTTTCCATCACATCAACAACATCTTGTCCAAGTCAGATGATGGAGACAGCGAGGAAAGCTTTAACATCAGCGTGCAGTCAGGCTACGAAGCAATGAGCCAGGCAAGAAAACAACCTCTTAACTTACTTACTTATACATTTGATCTGTGTTCTGTTGGTAAAACAGATTGAACTAACAGTTATGTTAGTATTGTTTATGAATGCGTGTTTAAGAAATGCAATAACTTTACACTGACATTTGATTATAGGATCTCTGCCTGGTGACCTGTCTGAAGGATCTGACCAGTGTAGTTGACATCAAGACGTCCAGTCGTCCTGCCATGATAGGCAGCCTGACAGACGGCTCCACAGAGACCTTCTGGGAGTCTGGAGATGAGGACAAGAACAAAACTAAGAGCATCACCATCAGCTGTGTGAAAGGCATAAATGCCTCCAATGTGACTGTCCATGTTGACAACTCCAGAGACATCGGGGTAAGGGGGGGCAGCAGCGGCACTGTTACTATTGTTTGAATACAAAGTTAGGTAAAAGGTGGAATGGATAATAGATTTATAAAGGTTGAATTCTCCTCTGTTTTATCCACAGAATAAAGTCACATCTGTCACATTCCTGTGTGGAAAAGCAATAGAGGACCTCTGCAGAATCAAACAGGTATGGTCACTTGTGTTAGTAGTAATGACAGCTTTAATAATTGCTGTTAGTCTGTTTAACCCTTGTGCGTCACAATTTGATATATTTGTTTTATCATTTTGTCTGAGTTAATGCATATGGCATACATGTTGGCATGGGTGTTAGTTTTTATTGGGTGTTTTTCAGAGAAATTTAGAAAAATCTGAGTTAGTTCCTCTTAGAAGTCCAGAATAAACAGTCACCCAAAAGCAGAAACTCAAAACCTGAAGGACAAATATGTCCCTTTTAAACCCACGAAGCCACAATCTTTATGCCATGGCCATTACAGTATAAAATTATTCATTCCGGATTTAAAACTAGAGCAAAATAGTATTTTATTTATTTACACCAGATTGTGCCTTTTTGTCATGGATGCTCTGTTGGGAAAATACATGCTATTTTCATGGTTTCCACTTGGGTTATTGCTCTTGTATTATGGATTTGATTCAGACATTTCAGTCTGTATTGGACATCATATCCACTTTTTAAAGAGACGTGCAAAGGATTAAGTCTGAACACCTTGTCCTGTAAATATGCTGTAAAAACATGCTGTGCTGTATAATATGCACCTTGGTTTGGAATAGCCTTATACAATAAAGTCTTTAGGTGTACATGTATATGTGGCAGAACAATCTGAACATACCCATGCATATTTATCCAAGGTTGACCTTGACTCGCGTCACATGGGCTGGGTGACAAGTGAGCTCCCTGGAGGGGATCATCATGTGATCAAAGTGGAACTGAAAGGTCCGGAGAACACCCTGAGGGTCCGCCAGGTGAAGATCCTCGGCTGGAAAGAGGGCGAGAGCATCAAGATTCTCGGACAGATCTCCGCTAGCATGGCCCAGCAGAAGAACTGTGAGGCCGAGACTCTCAGAGTGTTTCGCCTCATCACCTCACAGGTCCGACTAACTACTTCGTTTATATGGCTTATAATTACCTGACAAATATCTAAAGTCTTTTGGAAACTTTACTAATTACTTTTTTTGTGTACATGTAGGTCTTTGGAAAACTCATCTGTGGAGATGCAGAACCAACTCCAGAGCAAGAGGAGAAGAACCTTCTCTCATCACCTGAGGGAGAGGACAAGGTCTGCATGCTGACAGTTTACCTGTACTCTTTAACTGACTCAAATATTAAGTGACCTTCAACCTTACACTTTTTTCCTTTTTTTATGAATAGGTACCATCTGACGCAGACCTCAAAGAGCACATGGTGGGAATAATTTTCAGCAGGAGCAAACTCACCAACCTCCAGAAACAGGTAATTGGTCAGTTCCTCAAACAATTCAACAGGATGAGTTGTTATAATCTCAGCCTAACCCTACTGTGTGTGTGTTCATTACCAGGTGTGCGCGCATATCGTCCAGGCCATCCGTATGGAGGCCACACGCGTGAGGGAGGAGTGGGAGCACGCCATCTCCAGCAAAGAAAACGCAAACTCCCAGCCCAGCGACGATGACGCCTCCTCAGACGCCTACTGCTTTGAGCTCCTGTCCATGGTCCTGGCTCTGAGCGGCTCCAACGTCGGCCGCCAGTATCTGGCTCAGCAGCTAACACTTATGCAAGACCTGTTTTCTCTGCTGCACACGGCTTCCCCAAGAGTGCAGAGACAGGTGGGCTAGTGTACACACATACAACTACAGCTTTAGTCACGTCGAACTGATTTAACAAACAATGATTGCGTTGCCTTTCTTGTAAAAAACTTGCAATCAGATTTTTTAAATGGTATTTCCTGTTATGTTTCTTCATACGTCACTGCTGACCATGACGTGGTTTGGAGTTCAGTTGTAGTATATACTTTGAAATAATGTGTTTTATCAGAACTTCTTCTGTGTGTACATTTTAAAGTAAACAGCTTGCAACACTATATAAATGGTGTTCTTGTTTGCTTTCTGATCTTACCTCACCTCAGGTCACATCACTGCTCAGACGTGTCCTTCCAGAGGTTACACCAGTGCGACTCGCCAGCATCATTGGTGTGAAGGCTCTGCCACCAGCAGACATCAGTGACATCATTCACTCCACAGAGAAGGGCGACTGGAACAAGCTCTGCATCCTCGACATGTTCCTGGGCTGCATCGCAAAGGCCCTCACTGTGCAGCTGAAAGCCAAAGGCACCACCATTTCTGGCACAGCCGGCATGGCTGCAGGCAAAGGGGTCACCACGGTCACGCTGCCCATGATCTTCAACTCCAGGTGAGTTAGTTTCTGCTAGGCCCAATCAAAATTTGGAGATAATATATGAGAGTTAAAACAAAACAAACATTTGTTGATTTTCTTGTTTATTGACCTTTTCATTAATGTTCAGCTACATCCGCAGAGGAGAGAGCCACTGGTGGATGAAAGGCTCCACTCCTCCTCAGATAGCAGAGATCATCATAAAGCTGGTTAAAGACATGGCAGCTGTAAGTTCCTGTATTTTGAATCTATCTTCCCCTTTAAAGGGATAGTTAAGGTTTTTTGGAGTGGCGTTTGTTTGTGATACTTATCCATAGTCAGTATAATGCCTGCATAGAATGGCAAATTGGATGATCTTATTTTGGGGAAGCAGGAAGGAGTCCTGACATGGAAGCTAAGAAATGTACTGATGTGGCTGGGCGTAGTGGCAAACTGGATTTTAGCCCCCTAAAATGGCACACCTAAAAAATAGATCAATATCCGTTTAAGCGTACGCTATATTTATAACAATTTTACAGCTTTTCCTTGCTGTCAGAGAGCAATATCAAAGTTTATGCAAGGAGATCTGAAGCTGCCATCTATGCCCTGATCAAAACCCCCAGCCTCCATTGACAAAAGCAGTAATTTTACCTTACAGAACAAGGGAGTTACTGGAGTTACTCTGCCTTTGTTTATTAGTTTGTTTGTGTTAGTGTGACTTTGGTGTTTGTTCAAATTCACACAAAAACACAAACAAACAAACGAACCGTTAGAGGCAGCGGTAGACAGCAAATCCTGTGTTCTGCAATGTAAAATTACTGTTTTTGTCAAAGGAATCCGGTGGCTGTGAAGAGATCATAGATCATGATTAAGTTCCTACCATGTTAACTTAAAGAGGGCAGTCAAGTGGAAGGTAAATTCGTGAAAATATCTGTGCCCTACCTGCTTCTCCAAACTAACTGCCATCTACTGTAGGTAATACACTGACTATGTATAAGAATCTCATATCACCACACTTTAACTATCCCTGTAACTCTCTATGAGCCAAATTTAATATGGAACCACATTTGCCATATTTGCCATATTATAATGTTTTCATGTATTGTATTGCACTTGCTTTTTTTAGGGCCACCTTTCAGATGGTTGGTCCAGAGTCACCAAAAATGCAATAGCTGAGACCATCATAGCTCTGACCAAAATGGAGGAGGAGCATCGGTCTCCTGTACGCTGTATCGCCACCACAAGGGTACGGACTCAAATATTATCATTTGTTAAAGCATGCATCTACATTCACAAATAGTGGGTATTAATTAACTATATATCATATCCTGTTCTGTCTCATAGCTGTGGCTGGCCTTAGCTTCTCTGTGTGTGCTGGACCAGGACCACGTCGACAGGCTGTCCTCTGGTCGTTGGATGGGCAAAGACGGACAGCAGAAGCAGATGGTGAGGATATAAAAGACCAAGAGCTGCACTGTGTTAAAATAATGGACAGATAATCAAAAGAATACCAATTATATCTCCTCATTTTATTCACAGCCCATGTGTGACAATCACGATGACGGCGAGACAGCAGCCATCATCCTGTGTAACATGTGCGGCAACCTCTGCACCGACTGCGACCGCTTCCTCCACCTGCACCGACGCACGCGCTCTCACCAGAGACAGGTTAGTGCTGGTCGCTAGCATGATGATTCTTTTAATAGTTTTAACTGCTGATTAGCTTTATAATATGAATAAGTTAAGTAGTAGACTGAGCTTGTGTTTAATCTTATCCTTATGGGTGCTTTCAGGTGTTCAAGGAGGAAGAAGAGGCCATAAAGGTGGATCTCCATGAAGGCTGTGGGAGGACCAAGCTCTTCTGGCTAATGGCTCTGGCTGACTCTAAGACTATGAAGGCCATGGTGGAGTTCAGAGAGCACACAGGTAACATAGCCACAGAGCATACCTCTGAGCTTCTCTTGGGTATAAATATATATATTGCACAATGATATTCACAGGAAAGTAATTATTTTTGCAGGCAAACCAGCCTCCAGCAGCTCAGACGCCTGCAGGTTCTGTGGTACGAGGAACGGAACTGAGCTGTCTGCAGTGGGCAGCGTCTGCTCAGATCCAGACTGCCAGGTACTGAACATCAACTGTTAATAAGACAAATTAACCACTTATTATCTGGATATCTGGTAATTTCTGGAAACACAAACTGGGGTTTATTTATTTATTTTATATATTTATGTTAATGAAAACTATGGCCTAATATGATGACGAACTATAATATAACAATATACCCTTTCAAATTAAAAGCATTTTTTAAACCTGAAAATGAGTGTTTCCTTAAGCATGTTTTAAAGAGGTCTGAAAGAAGTGGTTACAAAGTACAACATAGAATATTTATTCGGATTTATTGAACAATTTTTATCATAAAAAACAAGAGCTACCCTACCACCTGCTATTTATATATGTGTCATTAAATCAAGTCAGATAGGTCGATGACGGTGAACAAGGCAAATATCGAATGATGCTGATGTTCATATGATTAATTGGTGCATCGCTATTTATTACTGTAATTCTAAAGCCTCACCAGTTGTGATGTTTGATGTTGTCTCCCTCAGGAGTATGCTAAACTGGCGTGCAGTAAAACTCATCCTTGTGGACACCCCTGTGGAGGAGTCAAGAACGAGGAGTCCTGCCTTCCGTGTCTGCATGGCTGTGACAAGAACACCGGCTGTCTGAAACAGGATGCAGACGACATGTGTATGATCTGCTTCACAGAGGCTCTCTCTGCTGCTCCTGCAGTACAGGTAGCTTTAAACATTGTGTACGGCTGTTAGAAGAATTTTGGTTCAGTTTTCTTTTCCCATTCAATGTTTAACTCTTTGTTCTGTCCTCAGCTGGACTGCACGCACGTGTTCCACCTTCAGTGCACCCGTCGTGTTCTTGAAAATCGCTGGCTTGGGCCCCGAATCACGTTTGGTTTCATGTTGTGTCCAATCTGCAAGGTAAGGCGTCACCTGAGCCTCTTTGACTGAAGAGATTAACACAACTAAACAAAGGTTGCAAACTCTTTCCACATCTTAAAGTTCATATAGCTCAGTTTGCTTGAGCGCTTTGTAGAGCAAGCTGTCTGCTGAGTGACTGTATGGTGGCTTTGTTCACTGTCATTGTTGTGAAATACTGTTGACACATACAGTTAACTCAACAGAGCTGTTTTTATTGAACGTGGGCTGGTGTGTTTGTTTCTTTGTTAACCTCCAGAACAAAATCAATCACTCGGTGATCAAGGACCTGCTCGACCCCATTAAGGAGCTCTATGAGGACGTGAGGAGAAAGGCTCTGATGAGGCTGGAGTATGAGGGTCTACATAAGAGTGAGGCAATAACTACACCAGGAGCACGTTTCCACAACGACCCTGCAGGCTTTGCCATGAACAGATATGCATACTATGTCTGCTACAAGTGCAAGAAGGTACTATATAACCTGAATTCACCTTTAATTTAGATGTTTATATTTAGGGTGTTGAAAATGAATGACTGCCGTTATTTCCAGGCCTATTTTGGAGGAGAGGCTCGCTGCGATGCGGAGGCCGGACAGGGAGATGACTACGACCCCAGTGAGCTGATCTGTGGAGCGTGCTCAGATGTCTCCAGGGCTCAGGTGGGTGAATATTACTATGGCCCATATAAAGGCATAATGTGGAAGATTTTACATTTAAATGAAAGTGCATTCGCTTTTCAGCACTGGTGGAATGTAACAAAGTACATTTACTCAAGAACTGTACTTGAGTACAATTTAGAGGTACTTGTACTTTAGTTATGTAAATGATTTTCATTTTATGTAACTATACGTCTACTTCACTTAATTTTAGAGGCAAATATTACACTTTTTACTCCACTACATTTAGCTGAAAGCTTTGGTTACTTTTCAGGTCAAGATTTTAACATGAAAAACAAGATCAATTAAAAGTGATTAGACATTTCTTTTTAATTAAAACCTCATAACAGTATATCAAGTAGTTAAAAAGAAGATTAAAATGCTGTCTACATAATGCATCAATAATAATAAGCCATCATCAGGTGATAGAACTACCATATGATGACACCATTTTTAAATCACCCATCTCAGCATCGTTTTCTGCATTATATGTTCTGTAAAAAGGCTTTCTTATTGGAGCATATTAGACAACATGTGTCTCATGATTCTTGTTTACTTGTCACCAGATGTGCTCCAAGCATGGCACAGACTTCCTGGAGTATAAATGCCGGTACTGCTGTTCGGTGGCTGTTTTCTTCTGCTTCGGCACCACGCACTTCTGCAACGCCTGCCATGATGACTTCCAGAGGATGACCAGTGTCCCCAAGGAGGAGCTGCCCCATTGTCCTGCAGGTGCTTAATCATTCTACCCACAAGATCCTTCTGAAAAAAGTTATTATTTAGACTGAGATGTTATCCTTGTGTTTCATATCACAGGTCCCAAAGGCAAGCAGTTGGAGGGTACCGAGTGTCCTTTGCATGTGGTTCACCCACCAACGGGGGAGGAATTCGCCCTGGGCTGTGGGGTGTGCAGAAATGCTCACACATTCTAAACAACATAAGACTTTACTGAAAACCAGTTTGTCTACTGTGATTTCTGGCTGCTGCTGAAGCTCAGCCGTGAAACTTGGCTCTTGCATTGTCAAGTCTCCTGGACACCGGACCAGGTGTCTGCCGTACGCCAAGAGTCCTCAGGTCTGCTCTCCTACCAACATCCGTATCCCGGGCTCTGCTACAAACCAGAGCCGTGGCTCCTTTGGATTCAGAGTAACCTGAATGAAAAAAAAGAGAACAATAGAATTTTAAAAAAGAAGAAAAAAACAAAATATCTTGTGACGTGTTTGCATGCGGCCGTTGTACTCCCTCGGCTTCTATAGACGTTGCACACCTCCTGATCACTGAAGTGTAACAATACAAGATTAAACATTGAATATGAAAACTTGCTAAAAGGCAACTGTGGATCAGCGTGGGTTTAAAAATTTAAAAAAAAGGAACAGGCCGTATTTCCAGCTTCCTAACTATAAATTTAAAATATTGTTGTATGTAAACTTTTTTCGTAATCTTGTACAGTATTCTCCACTGTCAAGTGCATCATGGGTTGACGGACAAAAAAGAAGGTGGATAAGACTGTTAAGAATATTATGTTTGGGAGGGAGGAAAATAGTGTACGATTTATCTAATCTTGTATATAATGATACTATTCAAAATAGCTGTATTCCGAAGTTGCTACTCTTCACTTCAGTTTTGTTTGATATTCTGGGTTATGTTTTGAGCCAGAACTTTTAATGAAGTGCAATACTGGGTGTGCCTCCTATTTTGCAGCTGTTTAACCTATGGAATGTATGTCAATAAAGCCACTGTACATTTTTATACAGTAGACAGTCGTGATTACCCCTCTTCTAAATGTCGGATCTCTTCTGTTGTCTGGAAATGGAAAAAGGAGGAGCCTGGCGCCTGCAGTGAATGATGGTGGATGTAAATCCTGTTTGCAGCTCTGTCAAAAAACAAAAAAAGTACCAAAATCCTACATTAATACAAAAACAAAACAAAAGACCTCACAGTGAGACTGATTACAGCTGAATGATTCGAGGGGCCAGTCTTCACACCAAATAAAATTGTGCACCTGTAATGCTTTTCCCTAGTAGGAGGCAGGGGGAGTAGGGGTCAGAGGAACAGGGTGTGGAAAAAAAGCTGCTGTTATATAAAAAGCTTAATACTTGTGAATCTGCTCTGTAATATCTGTGGTGGATGGAGTTGAATGGTAATAAACCAGGTTCTCTGTTTCGCAAAGTATACACTGTGTCATTAATGAGTGGTGACATTTACATTAAATTCCCTACTGTCACTATGGGCCTTTGATTGTTTTATACTGAAAACATAACAAGGAAAAACTACTCATAGACTTATACGAGTCATGTATACATCATCTCTGTAAAAACCTTCATCAAAAGTAAAAACTTGTGCAATTTAACAGACTAGGAAAATATAAAGATGTGTTACTCGACATTTATTTCATGGCGCCAAACTAATTCTCTCAGGTCTCAATGAATGGTAAAGTTAACCCAACGGTTTGCCTGTATTTATTGTGTAGGTTCTACACTCGATACAGGCTGATGTGTAATTATTTAGGGTATTACATTTTTATTTATTTTTTGTTGTTTGTGTGTTCCTAAAATTCATATCAGTTGCAAAGATGACATGGGTTATATGAATGGAGGAGAATTACAAGATGGCATGGTAACTGGCTAAGTAACTCTTTAAAAATGTTTTATTTTTTAATAATTATTTCACTCGTGCTGTTTAAATAAGTAGGAAGTAAATTATTTTAAAGGTGAACAAAACCCAAGAAATGTAATTTTATCTATTCATGTTTTGGGATTGTAAGCATAAAGCAAAATTGCAAAAACCTGCATGCATGACCATTAATGGCTGTGTAAGCTAAGCAGGTTTTTAATTTTCCATTTACGAAGAGCGTGCATTTATTTTGGTTAGTTTATGGGGAAAAAAAGTACTCCCATCTGCCCAAAATCTAAATATAGTATGAAAATGTCTGTCTCTCAGAAACTACAGGGGGAGCAATTAAGAATCTATGAACTAATAGCACATTACTATCAAATATATGCACAGACATGCAATGTAAAAAGAAGAAAGAAATTATTAGACACAAAGTTAATGTTTCCCAATATTTAAAAAAAAAATCCTGACTTTACTATACATAAAGTATTTTTGAATGTGATCTAAAACTTTCAAAGTTGTAGACCCACTGTTGGATATATGCCCAAAGTATGTTCATACCTTATTTATCTATGGTTCATAATACATTTCAAGACATTACAATAATCAGAACAAATGTTGTGGTATTTTTTTACTTATCACACTAAATATTGTCTTTGGGCACATCTGAAAGTTTTTGCTGCAATTTAAATCAATGCACAAATCCATTTTTTCAAATCAATTGGATCTGACTAAATTATTAAAGAGATAAAGATATTCTGAAATATCAACAGTGGTTAAAGGAAACATATTTTGTCTTAAAACTGCCAAAATGTGTGTTAATCTAGCAGTAAGTCTCTTTCATTTCAGCAAAAACAACAAAACTAGTGTGTGTGTCTGTCTGTCTGTGTGTATTTTTGTGACTACAGAGTCAGTCATCATTACAACAGAGACGATCTTCACCAACAGCCATTTCGCATTGTATTTCCCATGGTGCACCGCTGCTGTCACAACAACAACTCCTCGCCATTTCAGATTCAGGGGGCCGAGCCATAGATATCTATGGGCCGAGTAAACTCCCGCGAAGGAATTAGGTCAACCTAGCGGAGGTGTCCGTTTCTTCATTGAAAAACATACTTCATAAATTGTACTTCTTCTCTGTCGTCAAACGGTTTGGTTATCGTGCTCCGATGCGTGTTATTTGGTTGCTGCGGATGATTTTTTCCAGCCCGGGCTGAAGAAGTGTCAAGTGTCAGTTTGTCGGATTTCCCTGCTAACAAGCTAGTAAGCTAGCTGAGTGTAAACAACAAGGTAGGATGGATGGCCAAGCTGGCTAAACTGTGTTGTAGCTAAATAACTTAGTATGAAATCATCATGTAAATAAAGTCTTGACGAATTTATGGACACTATGTAATTTTGAGGCACGTGTTTTCTAAATAGCAAGCACTGCTACTTTACGTTAAAACTAACGTTAGCTAACAAGTTAACGGCTACTTTCATTGACGCTGTCGCAGCATTAGCTAGTTAACTTGGTGAGTAATTTAAGCCTTTTTTTCTTAATTCACTTCAACTTGAGCATTTATACCTGTGGACTATTAGCATAGTTAACTAATGATACGATTTTAGATGTTTTATTTTGCGTATAATATCGATATGTTGACTGCTATCTGTTTAAGCATGGACTCCGGTTAATGTCGCCTAACAATCAGGGTTCATACGGATGCTTGAAATCTTGAAAATGCTGACCTTTTAATGTTGTATTTTTAAGGTTTGAAAAGTGGTTGGATTTTGGATAAAGTGCTTGAAAATGCTTGGAATTCCTACTGTATTTCTCGTGCAATCTGACTATAGATAATCACAATGAAAAATTCAATGAAAAAAATACTAAATTAAATATTGAGATTAGCAAACTGTACTTTTGGTTGTTAAGAGTGTAATACCATCGTTGTCGGTATGGTTGAGTGAACTTACCCGTTTTAGCATGCAAGTACTCATCTAAAACATAAAACTTACAACCGTTGTAAGGTACTGGGAAAAGTTTGAAAATGGACCTTGAAAGTCTTTGAAAAGAGCTTGAATTTGACCACTGAAAAGTGTATGAACCTTGAACAACGTCTCACAAACAGTACAGACACGTTGCTTCCTGAATAAGGAACTTGATCTTACATTTATATTTTAATTGAAAGAATTGAACATATTCAAGCAGGTTACATCTTTCTTATATTGACCATACCCTTTTTCTTTTAAAATGAATATACTCATAAACAACAAGAGAAATGTATACATAAACGCAAGAAAACAAACCTCAACAAAATGACTGTTTTTGCTGAATCTAAAGTGGTCTCAATGGTCATTTTGTGACATTAAATATGTAAAACTCATTGACGTTCAAGAAGTTTCAACTGGTGAAGTGTTAAATCTATCAAGGTTGGGATCAATAAAATCCCCTGCCAATAAAACAATATTATGTCGAAATCATGATATGAGACTAGATGTCATCTTAGACTTTGGATATCATAATAAGGCATTTGTTTTGCCTTTTTCCTGTTTTAAATGCTGCATTACAGTAAAGTGTTGTAATTGTCTGAACCTACCAGAACTGTTCTTTTATTTGTCTTTACCCACTTAGTAATTTAATCCACTTTATTGATCTTTATTTATCAGAAATCATTGTAATTATTTTGTGAAAGCACCATTAGTCAACTACATAATGTCGTTGCAATATTGTAACGATAAATTGTGTTAAAAATATTGCAACATTTGATTTTTTTTTTTACATTTCATCCATCCCTAATTCAGCATTATCTACATCAGTTGAACTATAACAAGCTTGTTTCCTCCAATTTTCAGGATGAAGCGGATTAAAGGAGGAGAGGAGGACAGCAACAGCTCCTCCAGTGAGAGCCCACCAGAGGCCCACAAGAAGGTGCGGAAGCAACAGGGCGAGGACTCGGAGGCAACTGTAGCAAGTGAGACACCAGAGATTGCCTGGGCACGACTGCCTCAGGAGCTCCTACTACACATCTTCCAGTACCTTCCGCTGCTGGATCGGGCTTATGCTTCTCAGGTGTGTCGCAGGTGGAACCAAGCTTTCCACATGCCTGAGCTGTGGAGATGCTTTGAGTTTGAACTTAACCAGCCGGCCAGCTCGTACCTGAAAGCCACACACCCAGACCTCATAAAGCAGATCATAAAAAGGCACTCCAACCATCTGCAGTATGTCAGCTTCAAGGTAAGGGCGGAAAGAAAGTGTGTCCTGATTCTGGCCTGAAGTGTTTACAATTTGCTAGCACAGAGTCGTTTTAAAAGGTCTTTATTTTTCTAACTCAATCTTTGTTTTTACTTGCCAGGTGGACAGTAGTACAGAGTCTGCAGAAGCAGCATGTGACATCCTTTCCCAGTTGGTGAATTGCTCTCTGAAGACCTTGGGGCTCATTTCTACAGCCAGGCCCAGTTTCATGGAGGTTCCAAAGGTATAATTAACATAAACACGAGATGTTGCTCATCATCTTTATAAGGGAAATCAAAGGGTTATTGTAGTTAACAATTTCCTTTTAATATTCATTGCTAATTCCTTTCCTTGGGGCTATCTCTCAAGCTGTGGCTCAGTGTATTAATAGTTAACCGACAGGATAGTTTTTGTATTCTCTTCTTATCTGAGGATGGGAATGAAAAGCAGAGTCTGTTCTCATGCATGGCCAAAGATAACGATGCAATTACTTCCAGGACAGCAGAAGGACACGGGATGTTTGTCTTGCTGTTTTTATTTTGTCTCGTTATTGTAGCTTGTTACTTTCTCACACACGTATACAGTTAAGAGTGGATCATGCATTTTGTAGTTATCCTACTTGAGGAATGACGAAGTGCACTAAAGATCTAGAGTAATAGTTCAGTTTGTAGTTTTTGTCTAAACCTGAGGAGGCAGAGAGTGCTATAGCAGGTGCACCCACACAACAGATACAACTTCTTGCCAGTGTTTCCCATAGATCTGTATTGTAGGGGTGGTGAGGAACCCAATTTCCATGGGTGTTTTGTATATACTCTGGGCAGGAGCTTAAAATGTCCTTACTGTATACTGAACCTCTAAATAAATTAACTTGAAAAAGTTCTAGATGCTTTAATCAAAATGTATCAGTGCTAATATATTATTAATACCTATACTTAACATTGTTAGTGAATCTGAGCCACTTGGTTTTAATTGAATCCATGGTACTAATCTATGTTTGCTTCTGTGTGGCTGACCAAAAATCAATTTAATATGCACAGTACCCATGGGCCACCATCAATCCAAACATAACTGATTCAAATTCGGCCACCAGAAGCTAAGATCTGCTTCTGAAGCCTACTGCTTGATATTTTAATTGATTATAATTCTTCGTCCTCCCACAGTCTCATTTCATCTCAGCTCTGACTGTGGTGTTTGTCAACTCCAAATCGTTGTCTTCGCTGAAGATTGATGACACGCCGGTTGATGATCCGTCTCTGAAAGTGCTGGTGGCAAACAACAGTGACACCTTGAAACTGCTGAAGATGAGCAGCTGCCCTCACGTCTCCCCAGCAGGTACAGACACGCCTGTAGCTGTTTCAGTGCTAAGAGGAAGCAGCCTTGGCATGTTTTAGTCTGTTTTCTTTTCTTTTTTATTGTGGTTGTTGGATAATATTCAAAGCAAATATATTCAAGCCATGTCTGTATTGGATTTTCAGCCTTATGTTTTAGATTTCCTTTTTTGAGTCACGAGGCTGTAAGTGTTTTCCATCCAGTGGCTTATGTGGAGCCTGTAATTTTTTGCCCCCATTCAATGTTGTCATTTCATGTGGTGGACTTGCAGACATTGCATTATATTTCATGAATGAACTATATTTTGTTTCTCCCTCTTGCATACATTTTCCTGGAACTGTTTTGTCAGGTTTAATAACTACTGATTTAGCTGCAACTTGTCTGGCAAATCAAGCAGAGCTTTGTTTTGCTTTGGAGCAATATTTTCCTGCCATTTCTTGAACGATTCTTTATCCTTTCTGTCCATATGTGCAGGGATCCTGTGTGTGGCAGACCAGTGTCACGGCCTAAGAGAGCTTGCACTAAACTACCACCTATTGAGTGATGAACTCCTGCTGTCCCTCTCCTCTGAGAAACATGTCCACCTGGAACACTTGCGGATTGATGTGGTGAGCGAGAACCCCGGCCAGCACTTCCACACCATCAAGAAGAGCAGCTGGGATGCCATGATGCGGCACTCGCCCAAGTTCAACCTGGTCATGTACTTCTTCCTCTATGAGGACGAGTTCGGCCCATTCTTTAACGAGGAGATCCCAGTCACGCACCTGTACTTCGGTCGCTCGGTCAGTAAGGAGGTCTTAGGGCGCGTCGGCCTCCACTGCCCTCGTCTGGTGGAGCTGGTGGTGTGCGCAAACGGCCTGCGTCCTCTGGATGAGGAGCTGATCCGCATCGCCAAGCACTGCACCCAGCTGTCAGCCATTGGTCTGGGAGAGTGCGAGGTTTCCTGCAGCGCGTTTGTGGAGTTCGTCAAGATGTGTGGCAGGAGGCTTTCCCAGCTCTCCATCATGGAGGAAGTGCTGATTCCAGATCACAAATACAGCCTGGATGAGATCCACTGGGAGGTTTCTAAGCACCTGGGCCGGGTCTGGTTTCCAGACATGATGCCGACCTGGTAAAGTGAAGCCAAAGAGGCACGCAGTAATTTTAGTTTGTGGTGTCGGACATTCTCAGCCTCCATGTTTGCATAGAAAAGCCTTTAAATGCTCAGTTGTAGTGGAATGTTTGGTGCCAACATGGAGAGCACAAACGTGCAGAGCTCCCTGTGTGGAATGCAGGGCAGGGATGTATTGTGACTGCTACAAACTTATCATGTCATGCAAATCTCTGCCTGTTAGCTTAAAAATAGACTGTGGAATCCTGCTTTGCCTAATCTGGAGACGGACCTCGTCAGGCCGGCTTCTGCACATATAAAACAATCAGCACAGACCAGAGTAGGTGGAAATATATGACTAAAAACAATGTTTTTATAACTGCTAATTGAGTTATATGGACATGTAGTCAGGGTATAATAATCTATATTATGAGAGATCAGTGTGTGTGTGTGTGTGTGTGTGTGTGTGTGTGTCTGTCTCTGTGTCTGTGTATGTATGCATATGTGAATGTGTGCTTTAATGTTTTTTACATCGTGGAGTAATTTGGGACAATTAGATGCACAATTGCATGTTGTTACACTACCACTTGGCCTACTTTAATTTAGTCTGAGATAGCAGCTCTGCACTCTAACAAAACATGGCATTGGAGTTATCCAAATAGCTGCGATGTTATTTGTACATACAGAAGGCGTTTTTGTCCTGTGTCGTCGAGTGGGAGGATTAATTTTGCAGAAGAGTGGCTGGGTCCTACACCTTCATTTTAAACTAATTTAATCATAAAGAGCATTAGCAGTGTTGACGCCGTTTTGCTCTTCCTCCTCGCCCGAGCTCAGTCGTGCATCAAAACAGAAAACATGATTGTCAGAGATGTTGGCCAGGGGAGAAAAGTTAAATGTGTATATAGGTCTCTATCTTTGTGATGTGAAGGTGTACAGTGTTGATTGATGTCATGGATTTTTTTTTTTTTTGCATCAATTGGCCTGACAAGTTAATTAATTTCACAGTTATGTTTTTAAAGAAGGTTCTGTACAGTCATAGATTTCCTAAGCACCTTACATGAAACCAAATAATATTCAGGATATAACAAGTCCTTTCACCACATGAAAGCAAGGAAACAATCTTTAAATTGCTCCATTTTTTTTATCAGTTGAACCCAGAATCGAATGATAATTATCTACACAATTCTGTGGTTCTATTGAGTCAGATATCGAGGACAGTTTATTGAAGTAATTTAGCTATAATTCCGAAAAAAAAATTCTATGTAAATATAGATAGTGCACAGAAGTGGAGGTAGAAATTGGGGCGATTGCTTTGTTTTAATTCAGTAGACTTGTCCCCTGCAGCTCTTAGCTTACAATGCACGCTGAGAATGCAAAATTAAAACTTTGTGTCACTCAGGTGCATTTAATAAATATGTTTCCCTAAATAGGTTTCATTTTTATCTTCTGCTATTTGCCTGTTCAAGCTCTAAACCTTAGCTCTTTGTCGTGAATATCTGCCCTCCTGTCAGCTCACGTTTGCTCTGTATCGTGTCGCCGTATCGTATATACATACAGGAGACGAAGCAGTTTATTCATCTTGTCATTACAGAAGCTGTCTTTGCAGATATCACTAGCGCTCCTGTCCAAAACATCCATTCAGTTCAGTCGAAAAGAGATTAGACAAGTCAGATGAGTGAAACAAACTTTTTTTTCCTTTAAGAAGGAAGTTAAATGCATCTGTATATAAAACGCTGTGTGTTTTGATTATTATGAATAGAAATGTACCTATTTCTTTATTTCGCCCTCTGTCAGGGTTTGAAGTTTCCTTAACCAATGGCTCGTGTCTTTTATAAAACCAGAGTGCGAGTTATCCTTTACTAGATGGATCTTTTTCATACTGTAGTCACAAGAGAAGGTGAGCTGTGTAATTTATTGATATGGATACTGCTTTTGTAATTAATTTGTGTTTTTCAGCCATACAAAAGAAGCAATCATTAATAACCAGCAAGCAGACCAGCAGCAGGGTCAGGATTTGTTTTGGTTTTGACACTTTCACTTCTATGATTTTGTTGCATGTTGGTGGTCCAAAAGTTTGAAATCCTCTGTCACAAGCTTTAAATAATCCATAGACACACAGGAGAGACTTTAAGGAATATATTCCAAAACAAAAGCAGAAAGTGAATCAAACCATGCACTCTTCCTGCAGATGAATGCTTTTGTTTTTAACAGTGGGATAATGGTTGCTTTACACCCGCTTAAAATAAATTTAAAGAATAGTGCTGCCTGACTTCCTTTTCAGTCACAAGATCTGAATCCTACTTATAATCATGATAAAGATTTTATGAAGGGACAATGTGAAAGTTCATTTAAGAAGACCCACTCAGGCTTTGGATTAAAAAATATCTTCAGGACCTTGTAAAAGGTTGACCAAATAATAAGGTAAAATCAAGTTTTAATCAAGTCATTGAAAGTGTTAAGAGATTTCATTAGAAGAGATACAATTTGACAAAATGGTTTACCTTTTGGACAACACTGCATGTCCTTTAGATCTGCAGATAACCCAGTTTTTGAAATGTTTTTGTTTTTGTTATGTACCATGTGTTCTGGGTGATGGTTCAGTATGTAAACAAGAACCCCTGCAGCCCTACTATCACTGACAGTAATATACCTGCGCTGATTGTTTTAAAAAAAATAATTTGTGCAGTGCATTACGGTTGCATTTCTAAAGTGAAGGTTGTGTCTCAATACTGTACTGGTTTTAAACATTTTCCTGTTGTCTTTCTTGACTTTTATTGGAAACTTCAGTTGGATGATGGAAATGTTTCATTTAAATCCAGATCAAATACATCAGAAATGGTTACCTTAACCTCGGTTGTTCAGAGTGCCCTCTGGTAAGTTTTATTTGAAGTAAACTGGTGTTGACAACACCGCATTTTTAGTTTTGCTTCTGTATGGCAAATGCTTTGTCTACTTTGCTTAACTGGTCACCTGTCTTGAAATTCAAATTATTGTTTTGGACATGTGATCTCATACTGATAATAAAAAATCGTGAATGTACTCATTGCATCTTTCATTTTTATTATTTTCCACACTGCAGGCATCAGTGTAAAACAAAATGCACAAATAAGTTCCATGGAATGTAAGTGGCAATTTAAAAAAACACATTAAACCGTAAAATGAAAAAGAAAAAAATTAAACGTGTATCGTTAATTAAGGCTGGACCTGATGTGGTTTGAGGTGAGTAATTAAACGATATTAATGTGAAACGCATGTTGACCAACATTATTTGGAAGATATTTTTAGCCCTTAAATGTGAAATACAAGTGTAAAAAAACAACAGAAATTGGAAATTCTGCTGAAATATTAAAATGCATGAAATACAGTGCTGGTGTCAGAGTATGACATGGGTTGAAACGGTTTTCTTTCCTTAAGTTGCAGACAGTTTATTTGGAACAATTCACTAAATTAAATTTTTAAAAAGCTCTGTTCCGCATGAATATTCTCACATCTTTCAGATCCTATGTAGTTTACAGTATTAAAAAAGCACATGCAAGGGGTTCGGGACGAATTTGAGCTTTCCTAACGTAGCAGATTTTTTTTATTTTTTATAACCTTCTCAGACCAATAAAAAGCAGCTTTGTACAGATTTCTCTGATAAACCTAATACAGAAACAAGTAGTTAATCAATTATGTGACTGACAAACACTTTTTATAATTTTATTCAATCAAAAATATTTTCGCATGGTTAATTTAGCAGCTGTTTCTAGCTTTTGATTGTATCCCATGATAAGGTGACAGAGTGCCTAGTTGTAATTTAATTCTACAAGTAAAATTTTAAAATGTTTTTCTGAGCACTGAATCCATGTTGGCCCAAGATTTGCAGAAAAAAAGAAATGCATGTGAGGATTTGTTTCTTATTACTGTTAATATCTTTGGCTTTTGAGCAATTGCTTAAATTAAAAAAAGAAAAATAATTATGTGTTGCAGCACTTGATGTAAACACTAATAAAAGTTTTATGTTAAGGCAAAGGTACCTCTTCATATGTAATCTGCACATAGGGAGGCTTCATTGGCAGATGCCAGTACTCAAAGTTGTAGTAGAGGTAGAAGCTCTTGTCCAGCACCACCTCTTTATAAGCCTCCAGCAGGCTGATGAAAGCGTCTACAAATGATTGGTGCGGTCTGAATGTGTGGTAAAATTTAAGGATGTCCGCTGCCAGGTTCTTCAGAGCGGGCTGTCCGAAGATGTCGCTGTCGTTGCCGAGGAATGTGGGCTCCCCGCTGTACAGATAGATCTTGGTGTAGTTGGTTTGTGATCGGCTGGAGAGTTTGGCTCCCAGTTCAGTCAGTTTCCTGTATGTGCGGTGGACGAACTGGGAGCAGTCGTAGGACTCGAACCACACCGTGGCGTTAGGCCCGGGGTCGGAGAGAACTGTCCAGGTTTCGTAGTAGATCCCCGTCTCGTTGTCGTCCTGGACCCAATGGGCCATGTCATTGAACTGGTTCCCTGGATGAAGATATGAAGGATGAAAATATTTTTAAAACCAGGATTGAAAATTGTCCTGCAGGAAGTCAGTTTCATTTTTAAAAAGGTAATTAAAAAGTAATTGGCTACAGAAGCTGGGCACTGTAGTTTTAAAGAAAAAAAAACTGTACTCAGATCGGTAAATGGGTAAATTGTGCATTTGTGGGCAACTGTAGGTGAAACTGATAAAAATAAACTGGAAGAACATGGAGAACCATTTCCCCAAGTGCCACGTGGGGCTTTTTATTGTGTTTACAATATTTTTAGGCCTTATCTTTTACTTGTAAACAAAAAATAGCACTGTTTTTACATTTTCTTCTTTGAGCAAATATAGAAATTTACACATGTGAAGTCTCACCTGTAAGTTCTCCTATTTTCTCCAAGGTGCCGTTTTGTGACCAGTGTAAGTCATCGATGCCTTCGAAGAAGCAGGCAGCTCCCTGGTTGCACCAGAAAGGTGCGTAGACTTCAGGTCTGAGGTGAGGGAAGGTGCAGTTACCCAGCTGAAACAGCTCGTACCACTCCATGGTGTAGTTGGCCCCTGTTTCTGAACTGCTGAAGCCGATGGCATCGTGCATGATGTGCTGTGAAACAGAACAGAAACATATCAGCTCTCGTTTGTGGGCAGACATGATGTACAGCTGTGCTATGAATAAAGTCACCAGTTGCACTTCCATTTTACCAGCCACCACATATATTTAATAACTGTCAGTGTCAGTTTAAACATGTTTTACCGTCTACAGGGACACAACGGTAATTTACTCTCAATTTTAGATGATATTATCATCAATAACACAAGAAATATCAGCACCAATTATGGCTATTTTAGTTTAGTATTATAAGTATTATAGCTTTTTTTTTTACGATAAAATCTGCATTTCAGGAGTTATATAAACTTTGATGAACACAGGAGAACATACTTAATGTAATTAAGTAAAATTAAATGAAAAACAAAATCTGTAAATAGTGAGGAATTTCATTTGAACTTGAAACCACAATGAGAAAATTTTAATTTGTCTAATCAAAACTACTGGGCCCGCAGTATGGAAAAATATTTTATACATTTTGTTTTCAAAAGGGAGACTTTTTTGACACACTTTTATTTAAAAGAGATTGGAATAAGGTGCTTTTTGTTTTCATCAAAACTTGTTTTCATTAAATTCAGGCTTACTAAACTGTTAATAATACTACTAATAATAATAATAATTGTGTAAAACATAATACCTCTCATACCAATGCAACCCTTCTACCAAGAAAAAAATTATCAAAATAGCCCATAAAATCATACAAACAAACAAGTAAATTCTAAATGATTTTCTTTTTGAACAACAACATGCATACGGCACATTATATTTAGACTTTATTGTAATTTCAGTCTAGAACTCAATAATGACTCCAGAGTTGAACTACCAGCATCACTAGGTTGTTTGATGCATTTCTTCAGACTCTGATAACCAAACCTCTGACCTCAGTGTACTGATGGAGAATTGAATATCAGCAACATGTTTTAATTGAAAACAAAAGGATTTATGTACTTACAAATTTCCCCATCAAATCTCCATACTTGAATTCCCACACGGGTGTTTGCAGTCGGTAAACGGAGATGACGTCGCTGTCTCTCATGTAGGGAATGCGTCCATCTCTGTCTCCAGTGGGACAGAACGGGTAGAGAGCTTCACAGTAAGAGTCTGCTGCAGGACGACTATCAAACCGTCTGTGGATGTTGATTAATATACTTTATTAATCCCACAAAAGGAAATTCATTTTTTTTTCATTGTATTGTAAATATATATTTCCACAAATGCAAAACCATGACCCATACACATGCCTCATTTGAACCAGTGGTCCAAGTCTGAAGGGCCTGAACAACTGTTGCCTCCAGGGATAGTAGAACTAGAAGTAGCAGCAGTAATAGTATTATTGATTAATCAATTTGTACATTGTTATTATTAGGGGCTCTGTTGATTGCTCTGCTCTGATTGCCTTTGATCCTTTGATGTGATTACAGTTACAGATACACGCACACACATGCGCGTAAGCGTGCACACTCCTCCAGATACACATGCTTCAAACACACACACGCACACACACACACACACACACACACACACACACACACAGGTAACTTTATAGGATTTTCATTACACACACACACTCTTCCAGATACACATATTTCTCTCTCACTCACACACACACACACACACACACATTTTGAGGTTAAAGGGCATAGGTTGCTGTATAAATAAATACTTGAAAAGGTTGTTGTAGGTGTGCTCCTTGTATATTATATACTATCATAACATTACTAGTATTAATTGTTTGAAATGAAGAATCTCATCATAGTGTACACACACCGGCAGTAGCCCCCGTGGCCCTTTCAGAATTTCCTCAAAGGAAATTTTCTAGTAATATTACTCTAATCCTGAAAAGTAAAGTAACTTGCAAAGTTATCAAATAAATTAAAATAATAAAATTAAAACGAATAATATTTCCACGTCCAAGTACAAAGTAGTTGAAAATATAAATACTCAAGTACTACAAGTACCTCAAATTTGTACTTAAGTAAATGTACTTAGTTACTGGTCACATCCAAAACGTGTTGTAAATGACCTCACTGAAATTAGATTTCTCACGTGCTTTTACTGTCCAAAGTTTCTAAAGTCATGTGAACGCACCAGACGTAATTTGATAACTGCCTTCAGCTAAAAGTCCACTAAAAAGTCCAATACTACGAATACAACACAAACCCTTATTTTGAGGCATAGTTGATCAGAAGTTAGGCCAGAAAGTTGTTCAACATGTTCAAACTTTCTCCAAACAGATACTTGTTTTCTAGCTGTCACAGCGCTGCAGAGCAGTACGGAGAGTTGACCGTCTCCTCACCTGTAGGGGACGGGCCACTGCTGCTTTCCATGACTCCTCCACAGCTGAGCACCAACATGAAGAAACAGGAGCAGGTTTAAACACACAGCAGCCTCCCTGTGAGTCATGATGAAGTCTCAAAAACTGACAAAAAAGAGATTAAGTTACGGAGACAGCTCTCCCATGATCCTTCCCCTCTGAACACACTTCCTCATCACTGGTCACATGACTTTGTTGATGAAACAAAATCACATGACAGGAGTGACTGCCGATAAAAACTTATTTATCCAGTATATGCCAATAATAACATTAGAAAAAAGTGGACATAAGTTTATACATTAATAAATGTACGAATTAATAAATATATTCATAAACATTATGGAAAAAATAATAAAGTGAAGTATACGAGTTAATGAATGTAAATATAAATGAAGGACATATAGATATAGAAGTAATTATGTATTTAAAAACTATATAAACAGAAAATATGATATGAAAAAATAATTATAAAAATAAATATAAGTAAAAAATAATATGTATTGATCAATTTTTAATCGATTGTGCTCATTGCCCGTTATTTACACTATTATTTCTCTTTGTTTTATTTCTTAAATATATTATGTTAGAAATATTCTGTTATTCTGTCTCTGGTGTCTGTCTCTGTTGACAAAGGTCACTATCTATGTACCATGTACCATTTTTTTTTATTTTAATTTTTACCATTTATACACGCAAAAACAGCAGAATAAATGATAAACAATAAAACAACAAAACAGTCTATTTGCATGTAAATTAAAAATAGTAATAGTTTTCATTGTAGAAAGAAAATTCACATTTTAAAAATGGTCTAGAAACATCAATGGCACACTGTGATAGCTCCTATGATTTACCTTTCAACTGGCTTTCTCAGCTTGTCTACATATATATAAATCACTATGAACATACACGGATAAAAGCGTTATTGTCACACGAATGATCTCAAGTTAAAACATTTTAGAACCTCCTCAGTGAGAAAACTAAGAAGTTCCTAAGACATACAACATTTTTTAAGAAAGAAATGCTGAAAAGCATTGAAGAACATTCGTAGGAACATCTTTTTTTCTTCTTAAGAATTTCCTTAAGTTTTATTTCAAGAACACTTAGCCCCCAGGTTTCGACACCAGATGGCGCTGAAGCATCGACAAAAAGCCGGTTAGTGCAGAAAAAGAATAAAAAACCGTAGAAGAAGGTGCTCTCCGCTGACAGTCCGCCATGCTCACCCTGCTGCACCACTGTGGTCGTAACATACTGACTTTCAGCACAATTCAGGCAGTAAATAAAAGTTACTACAGCTCACAGATGGCTAAGCGCGTGGCCGTGGTGCTGGCGGGCTGCGGAGTTTATGACGGCAGTGAGATCCACGAGGCCTCCGCTGTCCTGGTCCACCTGAGCAGAGGAGGTGCGACTGTAAGTTTAACACTCATCTGACCTGCAGCTACTGCTGCTGCTGCTGCTGTATGTTGACAAGTTTTTGTAGTGTGTGAGATACATGCATATTCGTATTATCAGTAGATTCCTGTGTGCCCTGATACAGTGCAACTTTGCTCTTTTATTGTTTTGTGTTTTATTGTGTGTCTGTATGTAAGAAAGAGACAACATAAAGATAAAAACACTTGCTGCAGGCTTTGGGGTCAACAGGCCAAACTGCTCTCTGCCTCTGTTGAACTTGTGCATGACTTCTATTTTGATTACTTCCTTAATTCATTTCTTTCTGAATAATCCAAAAAACGAACCATAATGTTACATGACTGGTCCAAAAAATATATATATTTTAAAAGGAAGAAATGACATGCATAAATAAATAAATAAAACGCAGTACACTTGAATTCAGGTAAAAACATTTTTTTAAATTGATACAAAAAAAGGTAAATAAAACAAGAAGCAGGTGATTCAAACAGAACTATTCATTTTATCAATTGCCTATTTTTTTATTTCTGATAATTTGGGTATATTGGGGTATATTTTAGGGTTTATTAGTTTATTTATCAAGAGTTTTAGTGTAATTTTGGCAGCTTATGTCCTCAATACCTCAATGAGAGGATCGGCTTCTCTTTTTTTGGCTTCTTTTATTCATTTTTATATCATTGCAAATTGAATTTATTTTGGTTGTAAAATGTTGGTTTGAGCTTACATTGATGTTTTTCCTATTTCACATTTAATTAAAAAAAAAAGTCCCTTTGAATTTATTTGTTTTTGTGCTCATTGTGTCTTTTTTTTAATGCTGTAAAATGTCGATCTTCATTTTTGATTTATTTATTGCAGGTAAACATGTTCGCCCCCAACATTGACCAGATGCACGTGGTGAATCACCTGAAAGGCGAACCATCTGAGGAGAAAAGAAACGTGTTGGTGGAGAGCGCAAGACTGGCCCGTGGAAACATCCTGGACCTGTCCAAGCTCAGTGTCAAAGACCACGACGCTGTTATATTCCCAGGTTTGTCAAAGATAATCTCCTCCTACTGTACTCCATGAGACTAAAATTGATGGCCATTTTTTAAATCATTTTTATTCCTGATTAAAAATGTTGTTCTTGATCTACCAAAGAGTGCATGGAATGACTTAAATCATCACATTTTTGCAACGTCTCGTAGGTGGTTTTGGGGCAGCAAAGAACCTGTGCACATGGGCCGTGCAGGGGAAGGACTGCTCCGTTAATGACGAGGTGAAGGCTGCGCTGCAGGCGTTCCACGGGGAGGGGAAACCCATCGGCCTCTGCTGCATCTCACCTGTCCTGGCTGCCAAGGTGTTCCCCGGCTGTGAGGTCACCGTCGGCATCGAGAATGATGACAAGTGAGTCTAACTCTTCTGAGAAATACAGATACTGTTTGTCTCAACCCATTAAAGCCGGGAAAGCGGATAAGTCGTTTTGTAGTATTTGTATATGCTCTCAAATACTTTTTGAATTTAATTTCTATCTGCTACAGAGGCTGAAAAATCTATTATTTAGTAGAAGCGTTGACACTTCTGTTGAATTTCCAGAAAAACTTCAGGTTTTAGGGGGTTATTTTTAAATCGCCCAGAGGTTTTACAGGCAGTTTTTTTTACAGGCGTTTTAGGCCTAAATGGGTTAAAGTCGGCAAGCACAGACTCTGCTGCATGTTGTTTTTAAGTAAAAACAAGTTATTCAATCTTAAATTAGAGAGCAAACAAAAAAAGATGGAAAATTATTAGAGAAACTCTGTTGTAAACATGCATTCCCACCATTTACAAAGCACAAAGTTTCTTGTCAAATGATGGACCATAAGTGCAATCTTAGGTGTAGTTACTTTGCATTTCACCTGCAAATAATGTGGTTCAGATAATCTCATAAAAAGGAAAACAAAGAAAACCGCTTCATAAACAAAAAGCCTGCCTAAAATGTTGGCTTGTCTTATTTTTGTAGCCTGAAAGCCCAAAAAATTGTGATAAACTGGAATATTTAGATGTTTAGAATTAGGAAAAGCTTTCATATTCGATAAATAATAGCTAAAAGAAATTCATTCCTACACTATTCTTTTAGTATAGCCCTAAGTATTCCGGTCACGATAACACATTTTTAGGACAATATATTTTTGCAGAAACTATCATCGTTGGATTGATGTTGTTTTAATTTTATAACAATATTAGAGCATAATAAGTACACCTTTTTCCACAGCAATTCATTTTTAAATCTCCAGAATATTAAGCATTGAAATTGCAATGTGGAAAAGAAATATTAATATATCCTAGATAAATAAAACATAAATGAATAAACTACAACAAAAACAAATAAAATAGACTTTCAGGCTCTGTTAACAAAACATTGCACTGAGATAAACCTTATGTATTATATTATTTTATTATTAAAATAACATATAAACAGCTGGAATTGCTGCCTGGGAAATATAGCCTTTTTCGCCAATTTGTACTGCCTGTCAAACATTTGCAGCATTACTTTAAACACAACACAAAAACTCACGCATGTAAACGACAATATATTGAGTCCAGAAAAAAACTACCGTGTCCATTTTTATTTATCAAACGATAAGTCAAAATATTAATTTTTGTGACAGGCATAGCCCTAAGAGCATTGCAATTCTCTTCACCACACATATTCTTTCTGTATGTGAAATAATAATGTGAAATAAACTCTTTTTTTAAAGCATCTTAAACACTGTGTGGTGCCTCTTCTCTCTCAGGTATCCCGACACTGCCGGCACCGCAGCCGCCATCAACCAGTTGGGCTGTAAGCACGTGAGTAAGAGCGTCAGCGAGAGCCACGTGGACGAGAAAAACAAGCTGGTCACCACCTCCGCTTTCATGTGCAACGCTCCAATACACGAGATATTTGATGGGATTGGATCGATGGTGAAGGATGTGTTGAAACTTGCTTGATTGTATTAATACTCCAAAGATGGTGGAAAAAGGAAGAAGAGAATAAGGGCTGTCGTTTTAGAGAGCTTAACAGTAGCACTTCCAGATAAAATATGTTTCTTGTAGTATTGTGCACTTCATGGTCTGATTAATTTTGCAGAAATCTAAGACGGACTCAATGTTATGGGATTATATTGTGATGCAGCGGATCAGTAACATAATGGCAAATGTAACCATTTAAAAAAAAAAATCAACAGCAGCTATTTTATTGTACAAAATACACAATAAAATAAAAATTTCAATTTTTCAGTTCTTTATTTCTGATTACATGGAAGTAAAAAAATATGCATATAACATATTTACATTATGATTCTTCAGGTAAAAAAACCACACTGAAATAAACAAAGTAGACTTAGAATGCTGATTCATGATTTACCTATAACACAATAAGTGTACATGACTGTACTATGGAGGAAAAAAAAACATTAAGATGCACTTGAATATGCAATCAAGTGCTTTTGTTATGCTAAACTTTTCATTTTTACATTTTATATATAATGAATAATAAAAGTATATATACTTAGATATAGTTTAATAGACTGCATTTAAAATATTAAACACTTCTAGTGGAGAAAAAAGTTGGAATTATTATTATTATTTTTTTAAATACTGCAAGTGGACAAGTACACTGACATTAATATGTCCGTTGATAGCACCTTTAGTACATTAATCATAATATACTTGTATGTATATCTACTTCAAGGTTACTTTAAAAAAAAAAAAAAAAAAAACTGGGTTGTAAATTATTTTACACTAGGGGTGTCATGATTTCTTGATCTTTTTGAGTTACAATTATCCCAATCAAAAGCAGGATATGTTAAATCGGAAATTTACCATTCAAATTGAAAATCAAATCATGGGTTTAGAGAATCCTGACACTCCTACTTACACACACACACACACACACACACACACACACACACACACACACACACACACACACACCACTGTATAATCACACTGTTCCTGTGCTATAGAGCTGCTGGTGCTGACTGCTTGTCATGCTCAGATATGAACCCAAGACCGAACACTCTCTCACTTCCTCAATGTTTCCTATCACATCGATCACACCCTCCACTCCCTCTGTGCACAACACTGAAGAAGCATTAACGCTGAACTTCTCCACCAGGTCCTCCTGACTCAGTGGCTTCCTCCAGTGGCCATAAAAGGTATCACATCTGGCTGCAACACTCTGCCCCTGATGAGTTTCTATTTCAACTTCACAGTACATCTTGTCAAAATTGGGTTGGTTATCATTTGGGGTCTCGACTTTCACGTTGGACAGGAGCTCCTTCAGAGCGGGGCGGTTAATCTGAGCCTCACTGAAGGAAGACACTGTCACTTTGTTATCCAGCAGAGCAGAGCAGGCGTTGAACTGGAATGAGTGCCTGGCTTGGTGCTCTGTTGCAGGTAACGGGCAGTCAACATACTTGGATGGAGGCACTCGTAGTGTGACCTGCCTGATCTGGCTCACGTCAAAATGCCTGACTGTACTTTCAAGCTTTGCTCTAGCTGCCAGCGCTGCATCCACAGCCCAGTGCATGCCCAGGTGAGCAGGGATGCGCTTAAAGGCCACGTCCTGCTCTTCCAGAATCCATTTAAAGTGGCGAGAGGCAGAAACTGCCATTGCTGAGGGGCTGTAGTCCTTGTAGTAAACGCCAAACCCCCGGTTCAAATCCAGAATGGAAGGATTCCCCGTCAGTCCCATCTGGGCCAACTGAGCCGCCTCCAGGCCTCTTCGAGCAGCGTTGCCAATATGGAGAGGTTTCGTTTGTGTGGCAGCGTTGGCCAGGGGAGCCCCGGCAGAGGAGGCTGCGATAGCAAGAGCATGGCTACACTGTGCAGGGGACAGACCCAGGAGCTTAGCTGAGGCCGCAGCGCTGCCCATCACTCCAACAACACTGGGAGGGTGGAATCTGAGAGGAGGGAGGAAGATAAAAATAAATCAGTTATGAATATGAATACTTTATTTTTGGATAGGGACAGTGCACATTAATGAACATCGATAAACATTTTTGTAAATATGCCGGATTATAGCAAGGCTGCTAGTTTGCATCCGTAGTCCCTAAAAAATTAAAGATAAATACAAATATAAAAGACAGCAAGTACATAGGTAAGATACAAATAGAGTAGATTAGACAACACAACACATAGCAGACCCAGACAGGATATAACTGCAATAAAAAGTAATGTTCAAGTCGTCTCAAGTCCAGTTAGTGGTCACACTTTAGACAGTTCACCCCAACACCAAAAATCTGTACAATAGATATTTTTCGTCTTAAGGATAATGGAACTATAAGACACTTGGCTTTTGATGCTCAAAGTGCCAAAACAAGCAAAGAAAAACTCAACATCAGTGTTTCTTCCCAGAAATCATGACCTGGTTACTGAAATTAATAGTCACAGTAACAGTCATTGTTGTGAGCATTTTCATGTTGGAACTACTTTCTATTTAGTATAGTTTTTATATCCATGGTGGACACTGAGTTATATTCTCTTTCAACCAGGATTTCTTAGTGTACTCTTGTATGTAATTCACTCTATGTAAAGTCTTATTAGTCTTTATCTGGACCCTGTGTCCGTAGTAAAGTTTAGATTGAGTGAATGAATTGGCAGATTAAATTATAGTGAGGATAACTGTTAGTTGGAGCTCTAGCTGAAAACTTTCTTTTGTTCTTTCTACTTTTTCTTCAACAGATGTCTCAAACCTTTTACACATCATGAGGATTCTGTGTCAAACCCTTATGTCTGCAGGTACTGTATGTGCTGCTCAAGGCATAACCCCATTAAAAAAATATATTTGAGAAATTTGACAGCAGCTTGTCTTCACAAAAAAAAAATCTCCAGAACTTGCAGGTTATTGAAACTACTTTTTACTGAATAAATATTCCTTATGAAAACAGCTGACAGTGAGCTGTATGGATTTTTACAAGGTGAGACTTTTTTTTTTGAAGCGAAAGATGTTTTTGTGGAATGTCGATTTTCAATTCTGTGAGACCACAAACTAGAATTCATACACCACCTTCACCCATACAATCCAAACTTCTGCAAGGACAGATACCAGTAGAGGTAGGCGTTGTATTTTTAGTAATTTAGATGAATAACCCCTTTAACACTTATAGTCTGTGTTATTTGTTAACGTTCATATGTAGAGTGCTTTGAAAATGAATTTCCCCCTGGGGACAATAAATCTAATGTAGCCTAAGTATTTCCAGTGTATATTCATTTACAATAACACAGCAAAGGTGCACATTAATGTGATCCAGAACTTCAACAGTCAGATGTTCGTTAATATAATTAAATATCTCACCTCTCAGGGATGTTGTAGGCTTCTCTGGAGAACCTCAAGAGTCTGCCCTGTACCTCGATACCAACATTGAAGGCCAGCAGCAGATC
Organism: Centropristis striata; assembly: GCF_030273125.1. NCBI lineage: Eukaryota > Metazoa > Chordata > Actinopteri > Perciformes > Serranidae > Centropristis > Centropristis striata. The sequence continues at coordinate 15,517,025 of NC_081526.1, forward strand.
CAGACCAGAAGGCTGCCTGGGCAGTGTCTCTGCTAGGGCCAGCAGGGCAGGAAGCACAGCTCCTGACGGATGAGTAGCAGGGTGCCAAGTGTCGTCAAAGTCCATGGAGTGAACCTATTACCGTGTGACAGAATGGTTAATCAAACCATAATATCATGTTTTTACATATATTGTGATGCAATTATTTGACCAAGCTTACCGCAATGCCGTTGACAAAGGCAGCGTAATGAGGAGGAAGAGTTATCCTCGATTTACCCCAAACACTGCTCCTCTCGACAGACGTAAACAACTGCAATCAGACAATAATGACGATAAGTGTGCAATTAAATACGGTTGCAACTCTAAGCTCAGCAGTGACGATCCTAATTTCCAACAAACAAAATTATGAGTTCATAATAGAAGCATGAAAGGGACTGCAGTTGTAATTGGCCTATTGAAGAAGCGCTGGAAGCAGACTTATAATGTCAACATTTCATAGAAAAGGAAATCAATCACAGTGCACAGTAGTTCAGTTAGCATAACTGTCAGCTGTAAATGATATTTGACAATCAGAAGTTAAATATTTTAGTTTCTGATCAACACAGACAACTTCTGATGAGGCCAAAGAAACAAAGATATGACGATGCTCACAGGTTAAAGAGAGGTAAAAAGTATATTAAGGGTTGACAGATATTACTAATAGGTAACAGATGACGGAAGCTGCCTAAATTAAAAATATATAATGACTTATTAACTGAATATGCCAGTAAATGTGCCAAAACATAATATTAAAAATAAAAATGTGACATAAATTAATCATTCTGTTTTAATTGGCTTTATTCAAAATGCTTTAATCAAATCCCCCCTTTAAAAAAAACTTTTTTTAAATTTAAGTTTCCCTTTAATTTATTTGTTTAAATTTTAAATTAATTAATTTAATGTTTAATTTATTTAATGTCTTCATAAAATGTATTCATACAGATATTTGTCTAATAATAGTCTCTGTTATTTTCTTTATAATACATATACTAATATGTATTTAGAATTAAATATGTTTTTAACCCATATAAAATAAAATTAAAAAAGTTTCCATTGTTATCCTAATCCTATTTCTTTCAATATTATGTGAAAATCAAATTTTTTCCATTAGATGTTCAATGTTTTCATATGATGCTTTTATATGTCACATCTTAGTCTGTACACCCTTAAGTCAAATGGTTTAGCGTACCTGGCTGTATGTGAGAGCCTTATTAAAGACATCTGTCCTGGTTCCTAACAGACCAACGCCCAGAGAGTCCAGCATCATCCTTTTGCTCCTGCTAATCACACCATCTGTCAGCTGGGCGCTGTTGAAGGCATGGATAGCAGCTCCAAAGCTCTCTGTAATACCCTGGAAAGGTGAAACGGGGACAGTCAGATGCAAACCTCTCCACATACGGTACAGTTGTAAAGAATCCAAATAAAAATATGCTGCATCTGTATATCTTTAGACCCCAAAACACTAAAAAAAATGTAATTTAAGAAAATATGTAAGTCTTAAAGAAAACAGTAATACCTTGCGCAGCATTGTTGTAGCTCAACAATGTCTTCAAGTGACCAAACATCCATGTGAATCCGCCTTTTATAGGTAGTTACACTATCTGAAGGCTGGTCTACCAAATTTCCAAAGTGGCAACAACAGGATGAGGAGAAGTCTGAACTTTCACAATGACTGGACATAGACTTGGGTTTGTTTCCCTTATTTTAAACATATTGACAAATCTCTTGTTCATGATTCATTTGAATTAAAAGCTTAATGCAGCTTCAGATATCAAACAACAGTTATAATTAGGGTTGCAAAATTCCCGGAATTTTCAAAGACGGAAACTTTCCATGGGAATTAACGGGAATTAACGGGAATTAATGGGAATTAACGGGAATTTATGGGAATAAACTGGGAATTTTCAAAATTGAAGGTTGGCTCTTCTTAGGGAACTTAAATATAGTTGAGGAAAGTATATTTTAGCATAATCTTGACTAAAACAAACAGATGCCATTCAAATACACTTGAATATCCATGTCAGTCCTCAATCAAACCCTAACCCACACAAAGGTTCGCAACAGGCTCACAAATGTGAGAGTGGAAAAGCTGGTTGGCATTCGCGCAAACCTAAGGCTCTTTGAGCCTGACACAGAGCCATCCTCAACAAGGCTGGAAAGTGACACTGAAGAGGAAGACTCAGAGTTGGATGTTGAGGAAGGGGACATGTTGTTGGATGTTGATGAGGAGCAGGAAGAGTCTATTGACTGAGCAAAAATGCAGAGGATTGCTTGAAGGAAGATTTGCATGTTTAATGGAACGTTTTGGAGGAAGAGTGGCATTTTTCATTTAACATTTTGAATGGGACTTTGTGGAGATTTTTGGATGGGGGGGGGGGGGGGGGGGATGCATTTTTGAATGAGTGGGGTTAGGGGATGGGTGATATTGAACCCAACACTCCTGTTTTTGTTCATCCATGAAACAAGTAATTAGAACGTGTTCTACTCTACTTACAAATAAATCTGTTGAAATATCTGTTGAAAACATTTTGTATGGATGTTTTCTTATGACTTTTGCTTATATTTATGCTTGTATATAATATATTCCCAATTAGTTCTCATAAATTCCCATTAATTCCCATTATGGAATATATATATATAACATAATACATATATATATTATATATATATAATATATATGGAATATTTCCAAAATTCCCAAGCTTAACTTCCCATGGAAATTTACCGGAAATTTTCCAGAAATTTACCGGAAATTTTCCGCCCCTTTGCAACCCTAGTTATAATACATATTATGATTGTTGTCTTTGACACAGAAAGGTTATTAAAAAAAGGAAGTGCAGAGTCTCCAACAGTCCCTTAATGGATATAAATAGTTCAGGAAATGTGTACCATGGAATTATTGATTAAACAACTGATCTGCTGTCTTTCACAACTAGTTTTGATATGACAGACGGTGGAAATTCAGCTCCCTGCAATGGGAATTTTGAACAGGGAAATGAGTCGCTGCCAAAACTCTCAGACAATCACATGACAAGATGTGTCAATTTCAAACAGCTGGGAAATGAATTGCAAGTCAACATTTTTGACTGGAGTCGTGATGTAATGTGCTAAATATGGCCATTGACCCATGGGTGGAGTATGACAGCATGCCCCCCTGGGCACAAATATGCAAAAGGTCTCACTATCTATAATTCATTGTTTTGTTTTTGTTTTTGTGTTTGTTGACATTTTGTTTCTCTTTTGATTCATTTTGAGTCTTTTTGAATAACCTGTATTCCCAAAAAGTTGGGACACTGAGCAAAACATAACAAAAAAATAGAATGCAATGATATGCAAATCCTTTGCAACTTACATCCAAATAAATACAACACAAAGACAATATATGGAATACTCAAACTGTACAACGGTTTTGTAAATATATACACTTATTCTGAATTTGATGCATTTTTTTAAATTTATATTTTACACAGCATCCCAACTTTCAGGGCAAGGAATCAAGGCTGTAGATGGTTTTTTTAAAAAAGATTCTTGTTCACTATCCATGTCAAATTTGGTTTGGAAACATGCCTCCAAAGAATATAAATGCTGTTTTCCTTTCCCCCCTCTTAATTTATGTGTATCAGAATCCGAAGCAAATATTGTTTTTATACTTCCCTTCCAGTGGTCTTTGTATGTATTTGGGTTTTTTTGGCCTGAAACTCCTTCAAGCCACCACATAAAACACACTTGTGCAGATGCATTTATATTACTTATTAATCCACTTCCAAACAGTATTTCTTGTTTTTAACCAACGGAAGACATCATGCTAAAGTCCTGGCTTCCAATATGCTGAACATGTAATTACAACCTGTTATCGACATAAAATGTATTTATTATTTTGTCCAAGTTATCAAGGATCACATATGTTCACATAGTCACATAATAAGAACTTCTTTTAGCGCTGGTCTTCTAAGAGATAGAGTTAAGGTACAGGTTGGGATTAGGCAGGTAGTGTTACGGTTTATCTCATATAAGTCTTCAGGGAATTAATGTCATGCAGAAATGAATCCAATGTTCTCCTCATAAAAAAAAAAGTTGATCAGAGTGTTTCTGTTCTTGTACATCTAACATTGTGAGTGTCAATTTTAATTTTAAATCTTATGAGTTAGTGTTTTTGCAACTCCTCACTTCTTCAAAGGGCTGTTTCAGGGTTACGACTGTGTGTGTGTGTGTGTGTGTGTGTGTGTGTGTGTGTTTGTGTGTTACTGTAGATGGCTGCATTTCCATCAGAGTTGCAATGGGTGTCACTATTTCCATATTTTTCAAACATTTCTTGATTTTACAGCGGATCAACTAGGGCCAGCTGAATTGTTACAGGTTTAGAGTGTTCCTGATTTGGACAAAATAATGAAAATTCATAAATAAATAATCATCACAAGGTGGGCTACATTTATATTTATGTGAGACAAAACAGGAAAAAACAAATGACACATAATGCTATGTGGGTGCTTGCTTCAAGTGATCCTTGAAGAGATGGATTTGCTCTCTCTCTCTCTCTCTCTCTCTCTCTCTCTCTCTCTCTCTCTCTCTCACACACACACACACACACAAAGACAGAGATGTAGGCACTGACGCACGGGATCGCTTGCTTAGCCCTATATTTCTGCCAAGACAGTCATGTTATAGTTAAATGTTAATTTTACAGTCACCCCCCCAACCCCATATCACGCACGCGCGCTCACGCACGTGGTAAGCCCAGGCTTCATAAACAAGCCGCTGCCACTTAGTTGCTCAGTATTTCCACTGATCCCACATCAGTGCAGCGGCTCAGAGAAGATGGCACTGGCCGACACAGAGCGCGGAGTGTCCAGCTGCGGGGACTCGGGTTCCCCGTTTTCAGAGATTATTGAGCTAAATGTCGGCGGACAGGTTTATGTCACCAGACACAAAACTCTCATCGCCGTGCCAGACTCGCTGCTGTGGAACATGTTCAGCAAGAAGTCACCCAAGGAGTTGGCGAGGGACAGCAAAGGGCGCTTCTTCTTGGACAGGGACGGGTTCCTGTTCCGCTACATCCTAGATTACCTCCGAGACCTGAATTTGGTCCTCCCGGACTACTTCCCGGAGAAAAGTCGACTGCAGAGGGAGGCTGACTTTTTCCAGCTGCGGGACCTCGCTAAGCGCCTAAGCCCCCGGGTGAGTAAGGACAATTCAATCAGCGAGGAGATCAGCCAGAGCGACACGGAGGAGGGTGCGCAGCAGTGCGGCTCCTCCAGCGGCATGGAGACTTTACGCGCCATGTCGGTCAGCGGGGCGATGCGCTCCCCGTCACTGGACTCCAGAAAGTCGGGCTATATCACGATAGGATACCGCGGCTCGTACACCATTGGCAGAGACATCCAAACCGACGCCAAATTCAGGAGAGTGGCGCGCATCACGGTGTGTGGGAAGACGTCTCTGGCCAAAGAAGTGTTTGGGGACACGCTGAATGAGAGCAGAGACCCGGACAGGCCTCCAGAGAGATACACATCCCGATACTATCTCAAGTATAATTTTCTGGAGCAGGCATTTGACAAGCTGACAGAGGTGGGCTTCCACATGGTGGCCTGCAGCTCCACAGGCACCTGCGCCTACACCAGCAATGATCCAAACGAGGACAAAATTTGGACAAGCTACACTGAATATGTCTTCTGCCGGGATTAACCAACAGTAAACAAGTCGAGTTGATGTAAATAGACATTTCATGACCTAGAGGGGAATGTCTTTAAATAGTGTTGCATTTGCTGTGTTGAATGGTACTAATTGTAAAGGACGAGTGACTGCAAAAATATTGCTCCATTATTCTGAGAATAGCTAAATAGCAGTATTACCACTTCTGTGGTCAAACCAGAGACACAAACTGCCATTAAACAGAGTCTACACAAATTAAAAAATGGAATTTAAATGTTCAAAGTGAATAGAGCATCATTTGAGTTTGACACACCCATCCAAAAGTCTTGCGTGGGAAAAAAAAAACACCAACAAAATGCCATCATCTCCACCTCATATAACTGCATATCAATGTTTCAGTCATATCTGACTCAGTGCTGCTTGTATTGAAAGGCATCCAAGAACAGACAAGCAGCAATTAGTATTCAGTGTCATTGTTACTTCTAGGCTTGCTCTATCACATGTTTGACCAAGTTTTTGTATTATCTAATAGGCTCTTATACAGTTCTACAGTTCAGTTCTATCACTGACATGGTTGTAAGTGTATGTACTTGCTTGGTAGACTTGTATTTGTTAAACTTGTTCAGATGAAATAAAATCTTGTACTCGGCTATTCTCAGCCCCTTTTGCCAATCATCCTATCTTCCTTCCTAATGTCTGCACAAAGTGTACAGAATAACGTAATGCTGGCATTCATCTCCCCCCTTTCAACCTTTTCAACTTTACTCAGCGGGGAATCAAAGAGTCGGCCTCAAAGAGAGATGCCCTACCCAGGAATGCCAGCCCATCATGGCACTGAAGCTGCCACCTCAATCAAATCTGTCACACAGTTTTTACCCAGAGGAAGCACAGAAACTGAAAAGCGGCAGTATCTGTTCTTATTGAGTTGAAAACCTTGACCGTGAACTTCCCTTGGCTCTGCCTTAGTCTGTCACACTGCATCTATTTCCTATTCGACCTCGCCCTGTTATTAAATCACACAAGCAGAAAACCTCCACGCCTGAATATAGTTTGCATGTAAATACTGTAGGAGGGTCCGTGTCCACCTATCCATTTTGTCACACAAATTTCAACTGCATGCCGTGTGGATGCAAATAGTGCAGCTGCACACACATGATGTCATTATCATTTCAAGTGTAAATAATGAAAGGGTCCAGCTGCACACAAATAGAAGGGTCTGGTCTGCCAGGGGGAATGAATGGAGAGTGGTTTGGTGCACCTCTGCCGCAAGAGCAGAATTATTTGACTGCCGAGTGTACAAGCCAGGCCTGGATTATGTATTTCATTCAAACAGACACGATGAATTGGCCTTAAATTTAGAGGCATGGGTGGGACAGAAAACCATGCAGGGACTTATGGACCAGAGGCAGTGATGTAACCCCTGCAGGGGTCCTGGGACATCCTCTCAAAGGGAACATCTTTGGGTTTCATGTGCTAAATAAAAAATTCCGGTTCAATTTGGCCTATAAAAAGTTGGAAAATGTTCCATTTGGACCGGAGCACAACATATTTTTGGGATAGTGATCTGTTTGTGGAAGATTGTGGATACATAATGACTCAAAATAAGTTTACTGCAATTATCTAGGTAGGTCACAGAAAAGCAGGCATAAAAAATAAATACAATGATGGCTGAATTCCATTTAGCTGGCTCAGTTGGAGGGTCCTGGCTTTGCCCATGCTGGCTCACTGTTACACCGTCATGACAGTCAAATTGTACAGTGACTGGCATACCAAAATGTCTGGTATAAAGAAATGCTGTTGAATTAATGGTTAGCTTCTACCTCTAACAATAAATTAAGTTGTTCAATGGCCTGGCTCTACATGAACATTAACATTAGGGCAAAAAATAAGACATGGAGCTGAAAGAGCTTTGTGTGTTGAAATTACTCAACTAATTTGTCATTTAAGTATTGGTCATTTTTTTAATGCTTTTTTCTCACTGATTGACTTGTTTCCAAGAAACTTATGATAAAAATACAAGCAGATTTACAGATCTGTTGATTAAATCAACTAAATGAGTGTGAACCTTAGTCAAGGACAACAATATACTAAAATTTACTGGTGGATGGTTTTTAGTTGAACCCACAAAAACATATGGCAGTCTAACTAACCACAATCCCGATGGGTGACAATCAGCAGAGGTAGCAGCTGCAGTAACTGAGATGATTCTTCACAAAAACCTGCAGTAATATCAACAGTGATTAACTCAATAATATCTCACACTGTAAATCAATAACTGAGATATTTTCACACACCTGCATATATGTAAATTATTCTTTGTCAAATAGGTGTTTTTTTCCAACAAGCTGACCTTTTGCTTGAAATAAATTCCTAGACACTCAGAATGAAACGATCAGGACAAATACAAGATGTCTCATAAAATATGATCAAACAATCACATTTTTGATTATGAGTTCAACACAGTTTGGTGTTCAAAGGACTGCATCTGAATTGCATTTGAATTTGAATAATGATAATGACAAACATTGCATGGTCCTTTGATAATATTCAAATTTGAAAATAGACCTGAAAGCTTATATTAAATTTCTTTGAGATATATTTTTAGTGGAAAAAACACCAGATGGCAATAATTACTCTGTATCAGCTTTCATGAGACCAAATGCAGGGAAACACCCTGGATCAGTCAGCAGGCCGTCACAGATATCAGCCTACAAACAATCACTGACTCACACCCACATTTACACACAGTACAGTATGAGTGTCTCCACAACACTTGCATGTCTCTGGGCCGTGGGAGGAAACCCACTCAAACATGTGCAGCAAAGGCTGTCATTCAATTGTTCAAGCTGTTGCAACACATGCAGATGCAATCCCATTAAGCACTTGTAGAAATTAAACAACCAGTTTAGAGAATGCAGGATTTTAAAACCTCCCCTAGGGAAGCTTATTATCTGTAATTTGAATTAAATGATAAGATGCAACAAATGAGAGCCCATTCAGATATAGAGACATTTTGTGTTTTTACTAGTCTCCACTGTAATTTTATTCATTGCATTTACATTCTGTTAATTCTTCATTAAGACTAGACTGTGTTTCGTCAGGTATATTTATATACTAGTCACGGTATTTGACTGTGATTTGTTATTGACTTGCCATTATTTGTTTTGAGACGTAATGAAAAACACTGTGTAATGAGAACTGTTATTACAATATGATAGTAAACCTGAATGATTGACTGACAATTACTTAATATTGTGCTACCTTTCAGCAAAGTGGGAATGCAATAAATGGGTTGTCAGGTTTTTCCAGTGGGAGTGATGATGGGATAACAAAGAACAAAAGAAGGAAGCCGTGAGACAAAATGAGTCAAGGACTGAAGGAAAATAGCAAGATTGAGAGAAAATTACTTCTGATTGTCAACCATTGTTACTGCTCTTTCCCCATATGCTCTGTTTGTAATAATTCTCCCAATTACCCCTCTCACGTGCGCATGCTCCGTGTTGAGCTCCCCGACATGAACCTCAGCAGATCAGGACTGTTTGAATTCCAAGCATGGGTCCAGGATGAGTTTCGGCTTCCTGAGTTATTTTAGATCAAAGTCGCTTTCATTAGCACATCACAACAGTAACTCCGGACCAAAGGCTTCATTATTCTAATGAAATTCCGAGTCAGAAATATATTTAAACTTGACTCCACAACAGGGGATATGCTCAGAAGAGGATAGTCCCCGCTGTTATTAGAAAGCATAACATTATAGTGCTTCACGGGGTGAAAAGGCTCATGGTGTTAACAGAGCCCAGGAGGAAAAAGAAAATGTACCAGCGAGTGTGATATTATGCAGGGGTCTTCATTCTAATGCCATTTTTCATGCCAAGGACCCCTTAGCTGAAAGAGCTACAAAGTAAGCTTGTATGCAGTGGTGAAGGAAGTATTCAGATCCCTTACTTTAGTAAAAGTACTAATACCACATTGTGAAACATTCAAAACTTACTGAAGTAAAAGTACAAAAGTATCAGCATCAAAATGTAGTTTAAGTATTTTATATATAGTACTTATTATGAGAATTGACATACTTAGATTGTTATATATGTCGTAAATATATTATTAGATTACTGTTTTTGATGCATTCATGTAAGCAGCATCTTACTCCTGTCAAAGTTGGAGTTAATTTTCACTACTTAATATACTTTCAGGTGGTTTAATTTATTAACATGTGTAATCACTTTAAATTAATCATGTTTTTATGTAAAATCTTGACCTGAAAAGTAACTAAAGCTGTCAGCTAAATGTAGTGAGAAGAAGTACAACATTTGCCTCTAAAATGTAGTGAACTATAAGTATAAAGTTACAAATGTGGAAATACTCAAGTTAAGTAAAAGTACCTCAAAATTGTACTTAAGTACAGTACTTGAGTAAATGTACTTCGTTACATTCCACTTCTGCTCGTATGATTGAAAGGATTAATTATGGGTAGCGCAACAGCTAGTCAGTGTTCTTTACATTTTTTTTGGTTTGTTTGAATAGGACTATTTATCTTTGCTAGTAGTATGTTGGATTCATACCAATATATATAATTTTAGTGTCAATAATTCACTATCTGATCAATTGTTTCGGCTTTTGTTCCAGAGTTATTGCATTGAATAATGGCCAGAAAATTTAATTATTTTTTGCGGAATTTGTCATGATGAGCATATAAACATATTAAGTGAGGACACATTGACCTCAACAGTTGACCTCCAAAATGTAATCTGTCAATCTGTGAGTGCAATTGGATGTTTGTGCCAAATTTGAAGACATTTTCTCATGCCTTTCTGAGATTGCTTTCACAAAAATTCCTTGAAAGACAGCAGATTTGTATGCGAGTGTCAGGTTTACTGTCAGATATTCAGGTTAGAGAGGATGATCAGGTTCATAGAATTAAGATCATAAGAAGGATGAAAACGGATAATATAACCTTAGCTTCAGTTTATCATACAGTCGCTGAATAGAGAGGGCAGGAGCTAAATGAGAGCTTGGCATGAATAGGAGCCTTCTCACTATTATGAGAATAACAGCAGCAATAATATCAACAGAAATATTCTATCAGTGATAATAATCATCAGTCTGGTCCAGAAGGACACTTCAGCCAAAGATAGCAGAGGGCAGCAGCTCGAGCCACTGTAGCCAGTTTGTGTGTATGTGCCTGCATCTAGATACAAACTTAAATTACGGAAACTAAAATATTAGACAAATATGTGATAAAGAAACACACTGCCCTGCCGAGCCTTAAGTGTGATGTCTTTGCCACAACTGATAGTGTTATAACACCAGTAACATCATTTAAAGTATGGCAAATGATGTCGCTGAGAGAGCATTCAATTTTCTTGAGTTTCTAATGTGCATCGCAACGACTGCAAATGTCATCATTTGTGAACAGCAGCATCCAGACTGATGTAATGTGCCCTGATCACCTGAGCCGCTGCTCTATCCATTCATGTGGCCATTAAACCTCCCACCTTTCATGCCAGTTTTTGAAAATTACAGTCATCAAATAGAAAATGCTCTTTTCCACAGCTGCTTTATACACTGAGACCACTTGTCTCACATGGAGGACTTTCATTTGAGTGTTCTCTGCTTTCTCCCTAGTGTTACTTTGAATCAGACGTGCTTTTAAGCAAGCACTACATTTGCTATCTGCTAGATGCTCTGCACAGTTTTAATTCCTGTGTTGCTGTATGTGACTGCAGAGACCCTTCATGCCACCCGCACCGAAAACTGAATTTATGAACTATTTTTGTCTTTGCATGTTTGTACTTCCAGATAAAATGTCTCTTTCCTTTCTCAGTAGAAGGCATCACATTCTTCTATGTTTTGGAAACAACAAAAAGTGCTTATAGGTTTTACAATTTTCTTTAAATTATGCATAACGTCATTTAATATATAGAACAATGTATTGAGAGTTTCTCTTTTCTCCCTGAATCTGGGTGTTGTTACAAGTTGTCTGAGTCATCCTGTGCATGCAGACTTGGTCCACAATGACAGGGTTACGTCTGCACGAATGTGGTTCCCATTCGAGTGGTATTCACATAAATTCAGAGGATTTGGTTTTGGGAGCCATTGCAGTAGTTTCAGGTTTTCCACATCTGGCTTGGTTTTGAGAATAAGCCTTTCTGTGTTTAGGAGACTGAATTACAGGGTGCAGTAGCATAAATAATAAAGGGGGAAAGTATCAAGTTACATGCTTACATCTGAGTTTAGAAATAGGCTTAAATAATGTATTATGTTTTACTCTGGACAGAAATGTAAAGCAGAATCAGGTGAAAATTGGAAAAACTGCAGCAACAGCTCTATGTGTACTGGTTCAGGACATTACATAACTGAAATCACTGTGCTACCAGGGAATAGGCAATCAATTCTTAACAGATCTTTATTCACCTAAAGGCAGTTTTAATTATATAGCCCAATATCTTAAATCACAGATTTGCCTTAAGGGGCTTTACAATCTGTAAAACATACAACACCCTCAGTCCTTTGACCCTTGCTTTGGATAAGGAAAAACTCCCACCCAAAAACCTTTAACAGGGATAAAATGGAAGAAACCTTAGCAAAAACCTTTCCAAACTTGAAAAGAGGACATTAAAAACTGAAAATAGGGCCAACAACTCAGACACACAAGCCCAATTGAATCAGATCCTTTACACAGATAGAACGAATGAAACAAACACACAGAGGAGAGACGGACAAGAGAAGAGGCTGATTCTACTTGAGGACATAGATCCAGATCTTAGGACAGTGAATGGTCCACCACAGAGAAGCCTGAGTAAGGAGAGTGACCATCTCCTGCTGAGGCGATAATCATGCTGAATGTGGTCAGTGCAGGACGTGACATACACGGACAACAATTTTCTGGTTTGTAGTCTGATTGAGTTGTTGTGGTTTTGGAAAATGTTAACTGAAGAGGAGAGAAAGATTCTGGCGTTGTTGGTGAGGAGGAGAAGGATATGGGCTGGTCAGACACAGCAACAATCAATGTCTCCTCCATCTTGGCTCAATAAGAAACTACAGCCAATGAAAGCCAAGTGGTGGCAACCACATATGTCTTGGCTTTTGGTTGAGGCTGGGATTTTGCCGGTCAAAGTTCACCAGAACTCCATGCAATGCGAAAAAGGAATTTTCTTTGCCACTGGAAGTGAAAATAGTATTTTTCCTTGCATAGAATGGAAGTGAACAGGAGGTGGATATTCCCAAATGTTAAACTGTGTGACTGCAGCCTAAGACGGAGAAAGGGATGGAGGGAAAAAGAAAGAGAGAGCGAGAGAGAGAAAGGGGAGGGGGGAGGGGGCATGCACAGTTAGTATATGCTTGTGCAACACAAACATTATCAAGAAGCAGTGGCTTTCAGAGAGTTCATATTATTTTGTCAACAAGTTTACTAGGATTAAATTATGAATAGAGGCCGATACTAAACTATGAGCCAGGTAAAACATTTTTTTTACCAATTTATTGAAAAAACATTAGTTTTGAGCTTGCATTTGAAGCCCTCAACAGAAACAGTCTGATGTCCACAGGAACTGACTTTAAATCTGGAGAGCGAAAGCAGCGTTGTATTCTCCCCCACTGGAGTAGAAGGTTAAAGAAATCTGATAAGTATGAAGGGATTTGCTCATTTACACACATTTTGGAAGTCATCAGAAGTAACTCTGAATATCAATGTCATTTTACCCGCTTCCCTCAAATTTATTATGAACAATGCTTTCGGGCCAATTAAAGACTAGCTGTTCTTGTGTGATACGTGGCAGGAATAATGTAAATTATAGGCTTGTATATGAACCACAGCATCCTCTGCTCCCTTTACAGTCTCCTCTTCAACCATTATAGTTCACAGAGTAAACATCATTCACAGTGCACCAAGGACTGATATAAGTGCACTCTAGTATAATTTATTTGAACTCAACATATGACTACTGACCTTGTTCATGCTATACTTAATGTTAATGTTTTTTCTAAGATGACCACCAGTTCTGATGCAGTATAATGCCTCTACAATTAAACCACAACCACATCTGCACGTTTGCAGTATTTAAAGGAATAATTTGCAAGAGAGAAAATTAATTTCCCCAAGTGTCAGATTGTTAGATAATTAGATCAATACAAAAGTCTCATCTCTGTACAGTAAATATACAACTGGAGCCAGCAGCCAGTTCAGCTTAACTCTCTTAAGTCACTGCTCAAAAAAATAAAGGGAACACTTAAACAACCAACATGGTCTCACAGGAACCCGTGAAATAGCCACGGATTTGCTTAACTCAAAATCCGTGGAATAGCCACGGAATCACTCAAATTTCCGTGAAACTGACACGGATTTCGCTACAATGCAAGTTAATGACAGTCATATCCCGTGGCTATTCCAACATACAAAGTGATTATGTACATTCACTGAGTGAATATTTAGAAAATCAAACATATATTTCTTGCTAGAAATGTGATCAAAATCCATTTTTATGCAGAAACTAAGTCAAAATATTGATTTTTTTTTCACTAAAAATGAGAGAACTGTCCGCCATGTTTTTTGTTCTGACTGCCGGGACCTTGACAGTCAAGTGACTTGGAACAAACCAATAGCCACGGGATATGACTTATTTTATTTAATTTTAATGGTTATGTTTCATTGTTGTTTTTGAAATGTATATCATTTTCACTGTCAAGACACTTTGGCGCCTTGGAAGAAGGTCTCTTTTGTTTATCTTCCCATGGAAATTACTATTACATTTTTTTGGAGCTTTTCTTTGTCCACTGGAGAGAGGTATCTATGCTTCTTTATATATACATACAAGAAATGATAGAATTCAAATCAACATTTAAAACAAACAATAAAAATATAGGTTAAACAGAAATAAATAAATAAAACAAGTGTAAACCATAACATTTTGATAATCTATAATATATAAATAATATAATAAGACGCTAATAATAAGACACTACATAAAACCAGATTAAAGAGATAGGTTAGTGAGCTTCAGAGATGCTGTTCTTTTTTATTTCGATGCCAAAGTATTCCTTTAACAAGACTAAGAAAAACTAAATAAGATCTACAGTAGCTGAGCAAAGTCACCTGATAGATCTTGAGCTCACACTCCTACTACACTTTTCTGGAAAATACAAAAAACCCCATGCAAACAAAAAACCAACCATGGCTTTAATATGGGGTGGTTAACTAATGACTCTCTTGGCATTGATTACAAATACTTTCAGTCATGTTCTGTTGCCAAAGTCTTCCGAATTCCTCTGAAAGCACAACCAACTTTCAAAAGCTGGTTTCCTTTTCATGCAACGGTCGCACTCTAAAACATATCATTATTAAGAGATTAAGAATAACCATTTTGGTGGTTTTGTTTGAGTTTGCACATTTCTTTTGGACAGAATGCTGAGGATGGAAATATCCTAAAGAGCCAACGGATTCAAACCGATGATTTGTGGTCTGAAATAATGCATGCCCAATGATAATTTAGTCTAAAATACCCTGAGGACATTATTTGTATTTGCACATGTAATGTCTACCTTTTTAAATAACAGCACAAACACTACTGTCTCTATCTATAATGATGGTCTACAAGGACATACTGTACTTTTTTTACTTTTTCCTAGAAGTTTCCAAGAGGAGTACTGTGATAGGGTCTCCAATAACAATACTCAAACCACAGAGCCGCAAGAGAGCTGTCATTCATAGAAAACCATGCATTATTGAGTCTAAACCCAGTAAACTATTAAAATCTGTCAAGAATCGACATTTTGTTGCTTGCATCCTTTACATTTCTGCACAAAACCTAGTGCTATTCTCTTGCTTTCAACTGACTGCCATTCTCCCTTGTCATTCTTCATCTTACAATTTCATTCACACAAATCACCAAATATAATTTGTAATTCACATGAGCAAATACAAAAAGGAGCTGCGTGGTCTGCAAACTATAATAGATCAAAATGAGTAAACATTAAGAAAATAGGAGTCTCTAGGCTACAAATCATAACTCTCTCAGAAGCCGATACTACCTCTGAGACAGCTGCAGTGTTCAGATAAAAAGGAATTAATGTCTGTATCTGTCATATCAGATTCAAAGCAAAAACTGGTGGAAAAAAACCATTCTGTACACAGCATTTCACAGGTGATTTCATCCAGCTTGAGCTTTGCTGCATGGCTCATCTGCACACTGGCTGTCTGACAATCCTCTATTTGTAGCAGGAGAATAAACACTGGAGGAGTGATGGAAGCCCCTACAGATATTATGTAACACACGCTAAATCAATACTAACCGACTGGGACACAAAACAGGTACCAATATACAGTAACATTATGCCTCTTTTGGGTGCTTTTTCCCTTTCGTTTCTGTGCTTTCATTACGAGGAAAAGGAAATTATTGACGGTGACGGTTGACGGTGTAACAGACAAGCAGGTGATGTCCATCAAAGCCAACACTAAAATAGGGAAATTTTGTCAGCAACACAGAACTAAAGAATGATCTGTGCAGGAAGTCCGTGGGGCAATGACAGTGAAGAGATGATGTAGCGTGGAGAGCGACAGAAATACTGGCATAGTAAACGCTATCTAACATCTGCTTGACTTTTTTTTCGACAGATGTCCGCCTCTTCTGCAGGACATGTTTGTTTACAGGTTACAGCTTGATTGGATAACTAGGTCGAATAAACTTCCTTTACCGCAGACAGATTTTGATTTTCATGACATACGTGCAATAGCACACAAGAGTCTACTTTTGTCCAAGCAATTAACATATATGACACGGCTTATATCGGTTACCAAGGATACGAATGAGGATGTAAAAGCTTATCATATGCCTTAAAATTCAGTCATAGACATGCTCATGCAGAAATGCAAATCTATCAACTCATCAGCCATGCAGTTCTTCATAGAAACGCAAAAAGACGAGTTTGTGTTTGACAGAAATTCCAAATCAAATGTTCTGCCACTGGAGCTTCAACCTCGAGGCAAAGCTTATACAGAATGTTCTGGCAAGCATCAGTAGAGTTATTTTCATGCAAGAAAGGGATCGTACCACTGAACAACTTCTTAAAATATATATTTTGGAGGCATGTTACATGGAGCTCATGCCACAATCCTGTAAAAGGCATGTGTGATTTCCATCTTTTCAGTTTCTATGTCAATGATATGTGTCTGGGTGTGTGAATAGGAGAAGATATACCTTTTTTGATTCCCAGCAAGGAAATTTGGTTTGGAAATGAATATTATAAACAAATGTTGGCTGTCAAACAGACTACAAACCAGCAGACTCATCATCAGTGTGTGTCACATCCTGGTCTGCCCACATATCACCTCAGAGGCAGGCAGTAGTCAATTGGTTGCATTTAAATATGTGTGACCGTAGTCTAAGGCCTTTACTCACTGGTGGCATGATAAACAACACAAATGCAAATTATTGGCCTGCAAATATTTTGCATCAAAACTATTTATTCATGCAAATATGCAACAGTTGTGACACGTGTAAAGTGATTGACGCAGTTTCAAGGAAAGGAAGAGAAGTTTCCTGCCTTGGTTTGGACTACGGACCTTCTGTCTTGATATTAGCACCTCATGATTGGTTGATGCCTTTATTCACAGTATAAAAGCCCTGCAATTTTTAACTGAATTGAAAAAATGCTGCCTTTTTTCTGTCTCAAATTAATAATGACAAAATCCACAGTTTGAAAAAATATACTGACTATGGGACGGCTGTGGCTCAATTGGTAGATAGGTCGCCCACTGAGTGGAAGGTCGGTGGTTCGATCCCTGACCATGGCCTACATGTTGTAGTATCCTTTGGCAAGATATTGAACCCCAAATGGCTGCCGATGCCAGGGTAGCCTCGGCTACCAGTATGAATGTGTGTGAACAGGTGAATGGGTGCAGTTTATTCTGTATAGCACTGTATAAGTGCATACCATTTAATTGCATGAGAGGCCCTATTTCAGTTGACCAACCACAGCTCATCGTATAGATGGTGAGAGGGGTTATCCATGATGGCTCTGATTTTTTCCTTATACCAACTCTCCGCCTCTGACTCGTGACTGTCCAGTTCCAGACCAATCACTGAGCTGATCTTATTTTCTAGCTTGATGATTTGGATTTTACTGGCCTTACCAGCCTTGATGTCACCACCATATCAGACCAAAGCAAAGAAAAGTGCACCTCTGTACCACCTTCGGAGGTAGTAACAGGTAACGGAGGCATTGAATTGGCAAGACTGTTCAAAGTAGGATCAATGTGAACCAGTGGAGCTGGCAAGACGAAAAACATGTGATGTACGTTATTTATATGACCAACTCTCGGGTCATGAGAAAAGAAGTGGACCATATTGTCAGAAACACGCCTCTCACTTGAGTTCAACAGTAATCGAATCATGTTCAGCAAAATGCTTGATACTGTGGAATCTCTATAGCGAGAAACAGCACGACGGGCAGTTCTTTCAGCATCATCGTTTTCAATGCACTAGCCGCTGCCATTGCTTATTGTACACATACTGCAGCAACATATACATACTGTACTGTACCTCTGCTGTGTTACACACCACTACAGTCTCCTCCCACTTCTTTCAGCAATGCCAGATTTCAGCGTGAATCAACGACAATATTAATAATATTGCCATTACGGCACTATAGCAGGACTTTTGCTGAAATGCAGTCTGAAAGGGGCTTTAAACACAGAGAAGGATATGAGTCTATTCAGGAAGAACAGTCTGCTCTGTCTCTTCCTGAAGAGGGCATCGGTGTGACAATGCATCCAATAAGTCATTAGAAAACTTTCTGAGGGGGCAGGAATCAGAGTTAAAACAGTAAACTGAGGTGTTGAATGTGAGGAGCAATTGCACCAGAACAGGTCCTTGAGGCAGTATTGTGACCAAGAAAATAATAACTGGAGCGAGAGTCCCAGTGCACCTTATGTGATATTTCAATCTGCTAAGTGTACAACTTTGGAGAATAGATGCAATTTTCTAGCCGTTTTCAAGGACATCAACAGAGAGTCTCACGAGCATTCATCCTTGTCCCTCAGACTATTTAATTTCTTTATAAATTAGACAGACAAATGTCGAACCAGAATCAGCAGATTTTATTGGCATGACAAGGACTGTCGGCCCAACAAAGCCTGTTTTTCGATGATTTGCTATATTGAAAAAAAAAACATTGATTTTTTTTTTCTGCCAAAAAAAGCTCCACTGCTGTTTAAGGGAGCTCTCTGACTATTAAAAACTCATAAATGTGGCAAGTTGTTGGACTTGTTCCATCATCATCATCATCATGTCATCTTTTATTATGAAGAACATGGGCATTGCAGTTTATCTTGCATCTATTTAAGATGCAAAGACTCAATACTGTACAAAATGTGTATTAATCTGCAACTGAATATACAATTGGGTACAATTTGCTAAAAACTACAGTGCCCAGCTCAGCTGTTGTCAGAAATGACTGAAATACAAAAATTTAACAATTTTACTTTTAGATCTTAATTTTAAAGTTTGAATTTGAGGTTTTGTCTACTATCAGGATTAAAATGTACAGTGCTTTTCTTCATATTTGTATGTTTTTATATAAAGTCTAATTATACTTAATGCAATTCACTACATTTGGATAATAGTTACATTGTCGTGTCCTGTAGTACTGTAAGAAAGCAGCGTCACTCAGTCAAGACGTCAGAGGGTCGTGACTAACCACCCTGCAGACAAAGCGGTGTTTGTTATTCTCAGAGCACTGACCAGACTCTCGCAGAGAAACCTTTAATTGTGCGTGAATGTTGGCCATTAATGCAGGAGACTCAGCAGTTGGCAGTCAAATACCACTTGTGTATTGACCCTGATTCTATATTTGCTCCTGTTTACAAAAGTCTCTCCCTTGGATCCCCTACAGTGCATCAGAAAAGCAGCTTGGCTCTGTCAGATAGTCGTGTGGCTGGTGGGGAAACCAACAACCCGGTAGAGTATAAAGTGATATTGATCACTGCTTCTAAAGCCCTCCTGATGTCACGACTGATTTGTTTTTATCAGTAACCAAAACGGTAGTGTCATAACTTTAATCTCTGCCAAGAGCTCATTATGGGGGCAGGTAGGATATCTTATAGGAGATTACAAAGAAAAACATCTTTATGGAAATGGCAGTAGGCTTAGAGGGTAGGATGTGGCAGCGTTTTCGTCATTTCAACTGGATCAGATTCAAGTGGTGGATTAGATGAGATGGTGGGAAGTGAAAGATTTAAGAGCAGTGTTAAGATGTTGCCAATTTGGATTTGACTCTCTTTATTTGAGAGGTTGTTGAACAGAGAGACATGCTATATTCTGTTATTTATTATGTGCTCGTTGACTATGTCCTCTTCTATACACACGTATTTTTGGCTCAGCGCACTAATTATCTTGATGTCACGTTTGCTGGCATGAGCTTTAGATGACCCATGAAGATGTTGCCTGGCTGTAAATAATTGTCTCTCGCTGATGCACACAGATCACACTGAGGCTGATGACGACAGTGCGACAGGTGGTCTGAAGAGTTGCACTCAGTACATTCCTTTTTTACCGCGAAGCACACATCACACTGAGACAGGTGACATTTAAACGACACCGCAGTCGTTTAGGGAGATTTTTCTGAGAATGTAAAGGTCACTTGATGCCAGGGTTGCAGAATATACCAACAATATGCCAGCTGCTAGTTTTTTCAGGAGGTGATGATGACCCGACTAGGTGTTTTGACATTTTATCATATATTTTAGGCTATTGTAGTGTAATTTCCAAACATCGTGCTTATAAAAGATTATCTCCTAAACCAATATGAATATGTGCATAATTTGTGCGCCTAGACCCAAAAAATAATAAAACTGAGGAGCTGAAAAATGAAACGAGCAAATTAAAAATGATAAGTCAAAGTTTTTATGCTCCAATTTTAATTGGAGTAACTGTATTATGTAACAATTCATTCACCTCAGTAGATAAGCTTTTATTGCCTGCTTTTGTGAATTTAATATGCATACCCCATAATATGCATCCTGTGACAAAGGGCCCTCAGTCAACAGGTACATCTTCAACTAAGAAAGCCACAAAGACAGGGATCCACTGTTCTGGACCATCCCTTCCCTCTGTGCTGCTTATTTAACCCCTACTGGGAGTAAATTGTTCCTGTCAGCTGCCACTGTTTTCAGGTCCATTAGGTCATTAGAGTAACCTGACTGGACCAGGTTTTCATAATCTATACGACAGAACTACTACTGAGACACCACCATGCTCCTGTCTTCATTACTTACATCTGGCCTTTGGTCTTGCCTTTGTTGTTCTCCGCTGTATCAAGTGGAGCATGAAGGGTGTGATTTCATTCTCCACTGTGATCAAAAGCACCAGTCAAACTGACAGACACAGAGATCCATCGACTGCTTGGAAGCCTCCTGACTGTTGCAGAGAAAAGCACCACCGTGGTCCTGTGGGAGGAGGGATGCAGCAGTAATCAGTTAGCATCACCAGCATGCATGTAATTAGAGGTAACATTCACTTATTATACATTTTATGCTTCGTGAAAGACAGACAGCTGTGAGGTGAAGGAGGAGCACGAGGTGAAGGAGACAGGTGCATACAACAGGGACAGCAGGAAGTTTGTTACTGTACTGCTGCACAACATGAAAGTAATAACCTTAAGGCACTTTAAAAACTCTTAATTCCGATTGCTGCAGTTTGTATCAACATATTTCACTGATAATGACTCACTCAATTCTGAACAACACACACACACACACACACACACACACACACACACACACACACACACACACTCACACACACATAATTCACATATTTTAGGTTAAGAGTGACTTACACTTTGCGATGATATCACAGTCTACACCCGCTTGGAATTTATAGAAAAAAGAAGCTCCTTATTACTCAAAAAACACGTTTTTAAGTTTTGTTCAGTGCAAAAGTAATACTGGTGTAGCTGCCTGTACATCTGTGGATACATGACAAAGGTGAACTGCTAATAGCTATTTCTGCACACTTTTAATGGTGCCAATTTCTCAAAATGTAAACAAATTCACGATTGTTAACGTTAAATCGATGGTGTCCTACTTCCTGTTTAGAATAAGTAACAAGGAAAACAAAAGCTGGTATAATTATCTCCTGTCTGTAAACTGTATTTATGTAGATGGCATAAAACTTCTTACCTCAAGGCCTCCAAAGGGATCAACAGTATAAGAAAACGGTTAGAGAAGATTGTTTATACTTTTCCAGTTTTGAGAAGCAGGCAGAAGATAAGCAAGGTAGGCCAACTTCTGTTAGAGGGCAGCAGCAAAAAGTATTTTAGCCACCTTAAGAAGCCAACCTAAAATAATCAAGTTGCTGGAATACTGCGTCCTCGACAGTGTACGGTAGTTGTACACGGTAGTGTAATTGTGTGACTTTGTTGTTTTAAAGGGGTATTCCAGATTCAGCAAAGTCAGACAATAACACAAAAACTAAACTATTGAGGAGGTGGTAGACAAGCAACTTCGGCTTTCTGCAAGGTATACTGTGACAATGGAGTCTGATGGCTTTGACAAGTGCTTTTCACTGAAAATGTTCTTAATATACAGCAGCATGCAAGGGGACTATTGTATTGAACTGATGCTGTTTCATTTAGTACATATTTTTGACGTGTATATCAGAGAATTATGTATCACAGTCCAACGTGTTTTGATACTAAGCGCTCCCTGGTCTACCTCCTTTGTCACTTCTATGTCTGTCTGCCACTGCCAAGTGCATGAAGCTCCTGTAGGAATAGCTCTCCCCAGTATGAGGTACTATCTTTGCCTTGGCACTGTTTAAATGCTGACAACAGTTCAACTAGAGGAGACAGTTGATGATCCAACCTAAATTAATATCCACTTCTAACCAACTGACCCATATGCTCTGCAGTACAACCCTTACAATAAATGCTTGCTTGAATTGGCGAGGAAGTCAATTTAATTTACAGGAACCTAATTACCGGCCTCTGTTTCCGAGTACAATACTCTCACAGTGTTGTAGGCAATCATGTTTTGTCATATCCTTTTTTTTTAAAAATTGTAACTGTATATTGAGGTCATATTTCTGCCCCAAGATATTACAGTTAACCAGCTATGTTTTGTTCGAATTGTTGCAACAATTCAAAAGCAATTTAGCAGTCCTGCATATGCCCTTTTTTTTTTTTGAAACAGGTAACTGAATCTCATCTTATTAAACTCAGCAAGTTGCAATGACTCTTGTATTATGGAGGGGAAAATCACTTTTCTTTTATTTGAACACGGTTGTTACAGGGAATCATTTCAATTGGAAAAAGTCTTGATCCTTCATACATTCAGCCATGAAATATTGATCCAAAACAGCAGAGTGATAAGTCACAGAATAGACTTTGAAATGCAGAGGTGGCTTTAGATCCATTCCAGTGAATCATCCAGGGCCAAATCCTGCTTCTGCTTTATGATTATCAGCAATGTGCCTTGATACCATCACATGCTCTGCAGTATACCTTCTCAATGGATCATGACAGGACATTTACGCTTATTTAAATTACAGGTATAATAAGAGCTGACTGGAACGTGGCTGTCAGCTAGGCTCCCTCTGCTGTGATGCCATTAGCGAACAAGAACAATTATATAATAAAGACATTATGTAATGACTTAACAGTAGTGCCAGCAAGTGAGGGAAGCAATCAACACTCTCATCAGCACAATATTACAGTTCGGTAATATCTATATGCATACTGATATTACAGATGTATTTATGGAGCCTATTTTATGAAAATGCCTGATCACGATATTGATGGATTTTACTGAGCGGTGAAACCTTTTTGAGGATAAAAGAAGAAAACATTTTTGCTGGTGCAGCTGAATGAAAGAAATCCCACTTGTAGGTAGAAGAGGATCTAATCTGCCCTGCATTTTTTTTCTCTCCTTTTCACTCTTACTCGAGAGCAGATGTGTCTCTACACTCCAACCCCAGCTGCACACTGATCTCCAAGGGAAGAAGAGGAGCAGGTTTCCTCTCAGCCTCCCACCAGCACCTTACAGGACCGAGGTAAGCAACCAACTTCACTCAGGGATGATCTTCTGCCTCATCCTGCTCACTTAGCCAGCTAATCTCCTCCTTCCTGGGCAGTCATTGACCCAATGCAAGACATTCTGTGGGCAGGATAAGACCACATGGCATAGCATATTAGTGGTATTGATTACTTATTTGATTGGAGAGGGTTTGTCAGGAAGACAGAGGGTGGTGTTTTGGAGGAAACGCAGCCTACAGCATCTGTGTTTCCAGCTGGTGAATCATCAGCAGATAGTTCCTTTGGCATGGCCTACAGATGAAAAGAGAACCAGCTCTCAAATCACAGTAAAATCTATCTGCAGAGGTCAACAGCTGCCACTCCTCAGTCAGGAAATCGGGCTGGCTGGGAGAGATTACAAAAGGGCACGGGAGGATTAATGAGTACAAAAAAAGATGTGAGATGAAACAACATACAAACACAACAATACACTGTCTTTCTATCTCTATCTTTCTTATCTATCTAGCTGATTTAATGTTTCCTGCTCTACTTAATGAGGAACATTTACTGTTATTACATGGCTTAATATGTTACTGTAGAGCTAATGTACACTTGAACTGTAAATTATGTGACTTTTACTGCTTTACACAACTTTGACACATGAGTTATGGTTGCTGACAATATATAATAGATATTCTATAAGAAAATCCACTGTTTCTAGCTTTATTAGTCATTTACCACATTGAAAATGTCTAGACAGTGCTGTTAATTTAAAAAAAAAAGTGCTTTTCTTTAAAAAATAAGGACATTTCTAAGTGACCCCAAACTTTTGAGTGGTAGTGTAATTTTTTGGCAACAACCAACGCTCCAAGCAAATGCAAGACTTGCAAGATAGCCATCATGCATGCGAATGCTTTAGTGCAAGTGTATCTACAGCCTCAAAGGGAAGTTGGAGGACTTTGTTGCACAGATATAAATACATTTTCTTTTTCAATTTCTCAAGGGGCGAATAAGCTTATTTCCAAATTCCATTTTCTTTAACAGGACCAAAAAGTTACTTAAGTAGGAAAATAGGAAAATACCGTGTTCTGTTTAGTGTTTAATCTTTTACTGTTTTAAAGTGAAAGACAAGCATGCTTGGTGGAGGAATACAACTCAACTTCGTTCTGAAAGCTTGAAAAAGCCTGTGTGATTCATGTGAAGCCATAAAGAGCCAAAGCCCTTGGAAATTAATCAGCAGGTTTAGAGAAACATGCTCAGTCTAACATCCTCAAGTGGCTTGAATTACAATGAGAAGCGGGTGTTTATCAAAAAAAAAAAAAAGTGGCTGGCTTAGTGGCGTTGTTAATTAAGAAAAGGGATTATTCTCCAAAATAATTTGAACAGAGCCACAGGAACATCACACTAATATCACAAGAAGAGAACTTTTGCTGGAAGATGTTTTTGGCATGCAGATTGTCAGACAACTAACTTTGAAACAGTGCATCTATAGAAACTATGGCAGCAATGTGGTGGAAAATAGTTTTGTAGCCCCAAAGATACGTGTAACGACCTGCAGAAAAGAAGAACCTGTAGGCTATAAGAGTGAGAGGAAAAACCCCAATCATGTTTCATAAAGAACAATCTGTGTGTAAATCAATGTGGAAGGGGAAAATTGGAATCCAATACATGCACCAATACATCAATGTCCATATTCCTATTTAAACTGTATGACATTTGCTCCAAAATGCAAGCAGGTAGAGTAACATGCATGTGTATTAATTAGTCTATCTGAGCCTTTATGGAGAGATCAGCTTATTAAATCAACAAATAGTGTAATGAAACAAGAGAACCAACTCAATACAAAATAAATATCAAAGAAGCAAATTTGTATTGATCTCCAATTTAATTCCCATTCATATAAGTGGAAAAGAGATAGTTGGTACAGCACAGGATGAACAACTCTGGTATCATTTCTAAATATAGCTGGCCACTGGAGCACCAAATATCAGTTTGAATTGTTAGGGATTCTAGTGGAAGAAGTGAAATTCATACCACAGAAGCAGAAGTCTCAAGGCTCTAATGGATCTTAAAACCCACACAGTGACATTTTCATCAGTCATTTTTTTCCCTGAAGTTGTTTTTCATACACAGAGGCACTATAAGGCTAGCACATGTATTTTGCGTGACACAGGCGTGATCCACTCTGCTCAAACCGCTTCATATCTTCTCCTCCTAAGGACATAAAGTATCAGCTCAGGAGAGCATGAAATTGAGTTTAAAGACAAATGGGCGTAAGTGATGTTTTTCATGATAACCTAGAGCAAACATCCAGGCCATTAGCAAGTTAACAAGCCAAACACTCTAATAAGCTCAGCCTTTCTCTTTGCTTTGTGTATGACTCCGGAGCACTCAGGGGGTTTAATGATGAACAGAGGTAATGGCTGGATTGCAAACAGACAAGAATAGAGCCAGAGGGCAACTGGTGGTCTAAGTGTACCACTCTGCTTCTCAACAGTGAAATTTGTGGTCAAGTCTGTGAGCATACTGAGGGAACCTGGTAGAGAGGGTTTAAGCGTTAATAAATGTCTGCAGCAGTGTTTAATTGAGACGGCATAATCCAAGGGACATGAATTCATCAGGGAGTATAGTTTAAATATGCACAGTCAGACTTTAATTTAGAGAAAATGAGACATTTGGATAATAAAATACAACAAAGGGTGCATAATTTACCTTTGCCTCTAAGGAGAAAAAACTTCTATTTAGCTTTGCGTACATTGAGGCGAAGGCAAAGGTTTTGTATTTATATTAAATTAGCATGAAAATGAGAGGAAATTGGAACCTCCTATCTCCGCAGAGTGCCTTCAAAATGTGAATATGAATGACGAGCATTCATCCAAAACAAACAAATTGTCAAACAGTGATTTAGGAGCGAGGGCGATGGATGGAATCCCTTAGGGGCGCCCTGTTCCAGCTCCGGCTTCATTCCCCTCTGGACCTGCAGTCAAGTATGAAGAAGATAGCAGCTGGCGTATCAACATGCCGTACGCCTGGGACTTCGGGGCAAAAGCCTTAGAAAGTTGAGCTTACAAATTTGCAGCCTTATAATACAAATTAAATTACTAAATCTGACTTTATACAATCTGAGTTGAGTTAAATAAAACAAGTGTTAAAGCTCACGTTAACCCCAGTGGACATGCTCTTTTACAAGCTCTTCTTCTCAGTGAGTGCAGCTGCATCTATTCTTCAATATTCACAGTCTGTCGGCACTATTTCATCCTGAGAGTTTTTATGGATGTCCATTTTCTTTCTTTGTACATAGATGGCACATGAACAAAGCCTTCCTCAGTGTTGCTGTCATGAAAATTGTTAATATCAATATATTGACAACAATTCAGCTCCTCTGTTGTAGCGCGAACAAAACAAGAAGCTTACAGTGCAGGAAATGATGGGTTCTGGAAAGCTATTCACCATACAGTAATTACAGCTCTGCAAGGGAGATAATGATGTTGAATGGATCACAAACAAAAGACTGGACTTACAGCTTCATGTTCTAGTGGTGCTTTTCAGATGAAATATTGCCCGCTTGCTGCAGTGGCAACAATAAAGAGCCCATTTTGACTAAGCTGCCGCCTTTTCAGGAATCTATTCTCTCCACAGTGTTATAAAGACACAAAGTCAGGAGAATAAGAAGTAAATTCAGGAGATGATGGATTAGGAAGAATCTGTACTTTTACCTTTACTGACATTTTTTATAAATGTCAATACAACTTGTTTGCATCACATAATGGCCAAACAGATTATGTTCAGAATTCAAAATGCAGCTATTACAGCAACAATTTATGTCAAGATCAGAAATCATTGATTCCCATGCACTTAAACTATGCAGGCCAGTCACTAAGAGGACACTAAAGATAAACACAGGAAATCCTAATTGCTATTTACAAGAATTTTGCTTAACATGTTTCCTGTTTTGGTGGTTGGATCTTCCCACAAGACAGCCAACATAAAAAAGAACCCATCATTTGCTGGCGGGAAGAAAACTTTTTGCTCCAAGAGGGCATCAGCAGATGTAGCTTCAAAAAATAGAAATGACATACAGCATGACCAACCATTGGTCAAAACATACACTTTGGGAGGATCGATGTGTGTTACAAATGTCTGTGATGAAAGGGCATACATCAGTCAAAGTCAAAGGCTGACGTACTGTGTGTAAGGGAGAACACACTTTGTACTGCTGTCTAAAAACATTCACACACATGGTGAAGGCAGCTCGTCTATGTCAGGCAGCAGAGCCACTGTCAGGCACATAGAGCGTTGCTTTGTGCAGTTGACGTCTGCAGCTCGGCAAAGATGCACTGACAAAAATATGCTTCAAACTGATGTGTCATCAGTTTGGTCTTCACGCACCATCAAAGGCACTCTCCACGCAAACCAAAAGCTTAAAAAAAAGCAAAAACGTTGAATAAGTTGTTCTCACTGTGTTACTCTGCTTTACGAGCTTTTCAGGCCAAAGAATGGAAAGAATGCAATCTGATCTATTTCCTGCTTCAACAGCAAATCTGGAAAAAAAGCAGGAAAAAAAGGATCTATCTTTTTTTTGCTTTATGTTTCCATTGCATTGCATTATCTTTAGCTGAGCATAGCTGGAGGGATAATCCTGAGAGCTGGTCTAACCAAGCTGTTGAAAAAAGGCATCTGACTCATGATTGAGACTTTCCTTTTTAGATTGAATGAGCAGCCAATTCCATTTGATATCTTTTTTATTAAGGCAGTAAAAAAAAACGGGCACATGAAGATAAGTGCTTCTGTCAATGAATATGTTGAACATGCTATAATTTTTCTTTTGCCACTTGTAAAAGTGTGACAGTTTGTGAACACAGCATTGAGATATCATTGCATTATAAGATGATGTTGCTTATCAGCAAATAGTTGCTTCTTTCAGGCTTTTCTCATTCACAGTTTGTACTTATACCTGCAACTAGTCATGCTAGTATATAATAAACAATAAGTCTCACCATTTTGGGGTTAATTTGTATTTAACCCCAAAATGGTGAGACATGAGCTAGGATATGCAGAGTCAACTAAAAGAGGGAAATCAGGTGACGTGGTTAAAACCCTACAGTAACTCAAGTTATGTAACAAATGTAGTTATTTTAACCCAAACAACAAACAAATCTGAAACATAACCAAGTAGTTTAAATGTATTTAGAGACAAATTATTTGTATACAAATAATGACAATGCATGCAAATGCCGGTGGCAAAAAACTGGACCACCTATAAAAACACTGTGATCATGAAGAAAACTAACAAGCAAAAGACTTCTTTCTCATGCGTCTTTTCTTCATTTTACTGTTTAAATGCTGGCTTGATATTATAACAATTTGTTACTCTGGGACAGGCAAGCATAAAAAATGTATACGGACATGTATAAAATAGTAATGTATATGTATAAAAATAAAGACTTTTATTAGTAGCATTTTTTAGTTTCGGTAGCCCAAAGTGTGACCCTAGTGACGTGTTCAGATAAGGGGTCTATTTGAACCAAAACCACAGTTGTTTCAATTTTGTTGTTGAACAGGTTCTGCACAGCAAAGGCTCGGCAATTGCTCATGTTGTTGTATGTTTGTAGGATAATACAGGAGAAATGGTGCATAACTTTTTGTAAAATATAATGCAAACCGAGCATAGTTTGATTAATTACCCATTCAGCAGCTCAGTGTTAGCGTGTATTTGGAGTTAACCACCTGGTAAATGTAAGTCCATTATTTATTCTCTTTTAGCTGTGTTTTTTTTGGTCCCCACCAATTCCTGAGGGGCATATTTGGCTCTTGGATGCTCCACTATGTCTACCAGCTATTTGCTAACTTTGTCTATCTGCTGTTTGGTGCAGTGTACCATAAAAGCCTTTTCACTGAAAACAGATGGCTGCTGTTGAAAATGACACTGTGAGAGCAGTTAGAGTGAACCAAAACAGTGAGGTTGGGGGCTGGACATCCACAATATCAGCTGACCAACTTACTGTGAAGCTCCATAAAAGTACAAAAAAAAGATAAAAGCTGCTTTAAGATGTTGATCTTAAAAGGGAGACTCTCTCAGTCTCTGCATAACTCTGTTAAAATACCAGACAGGTCTGTAGATCTTTATATCTGTATGAAAGGAGATTGTTACAGCAACATGACCTATTGCATTAGGCTGTCAAAACCTGGCAACCAAATTGTCTGTTACACTGAACTAAACATTTGCCATTACATAATCAGCATAACAGACTTTGCTGTGTAAAGTGGTTAGACTTCCACACAAAGATGATGTTTTAGGCCAAATAAAAGTAAGGATTAGAACAAAGCAAATGAATCCACACATTAACTGTTCAGGGAACATTTACAACAGCTTTGTTCACCTCTTAAAAGGTTCCTTAAAAGTAAGGCACACTCTAAATGAGCAAGTATAAATGCTCCAGCCTCTGTTATGATTCATTCTTCGTTACATAATCATTCGAAACAAAGACTAAATGGTGTTGCTGTCAGTGTGTGTTAATCGGCTGTTTCAGCCTCAGGTTGGCTTTAGGCTGTCCAGGGGATTACGGAGTTACCCATATGGATACTCAAAGACAGCAGCAGAGAGAGAGAGAGAGAGAGAGGAGCAAAGCTGGGCTCTGGCATTACTACAGTACGTACATCCAGCGGCGAGTGAGCTGCACTCATGCACAAACACTCTCCACTGCTCCCTCAGGCACGTAGAGTTTGATACTGTCCTGCAAGAGATTAATTTAACAGCTCTGATTCTCTTTGTCTACTGTGCTTCTGTGCATAACCACACACACACACACTTACAGGCAGAGAAGCCCACTCTCATTCCCACCTCATTTGCCTTGGCTTTGTGTATATGACACAGATGTTTAATGGGCCCTGCTGGAGCTGCACATTAAGATTAATACTGTACTCACTATCTAGCATCAGTCTAATAATAAATCCTTTAAAATGCTACTTTTTCTCCATGTATATAAAAATATAATCTAACTTTGCCCAGAAATGTGAAAAAAATTACGTTATTGCAGTTCACCTCATATACCAAATATAATTTAAATGGTCTTGACCTGCGCAGTTAGATTTAGTTTTGTTCATCCTATTTCTTTTGTTTAAAGTTACACTCCACTCTTCCAGCTACAACATTGTAGTTATTCTTAAATTATTTACTTAATAAAATATCAAGGTCTCTCTAAAGGTCTGTTCTGCATTCATTCATTCATTCATTCATTCATTCAATCATACATTCAAACAACAAGAAAGTCCACAGAATTTGGCTAGTGTTTAGGCTGTCACCATCTAGTGCATGTGCAGAATGAATCGGGAGCTGAAATGATGCTACATCATCAGCTTTCTCTAGCTAGCTTGGGTAGCAAGCGACAATCATTATCTAAAATGAAAAAGTATCTCTAAACCAGGTGGCAACCTCTGGGTCTGAGGAGGGAGGCAAACCAGAAAGTGCCTTAAGCCTGCATTCTACCAAAAATTTCCAACAGGGGGCGCTAAATTTCTCACTTGATTTGTTACCTCAGATTTTTTTTTAAGGACAACACTATGGTCTCAATCGCTAGTAAAAATCTTCTTCAAGACAATTTGATGTTAAAAGTTCAAATAAGGGCCTCATTTAGAAGAAAATAGAAGATAAAGAATCGTATGATTTGGGGCGGGGCTACCTTTGATTGACAGGTGGCTAACAAGGCAAGCTGTCATCAGTAGGGAAGCAGAACAATGTGTATCCACAGCAATGTGTCAATAAAGTTATAGATACAGTCATATAGATATAACAATGACGTTTACCTATTTGGTCTCATAACTTTGACCCTTTCACACTGTTTTTTCACTTAATGACAGTTTATTTGGATGTTTTGTTCAGAAAAAAAGTCTTGTTCAGTGTTTGGTTGGACTAACAGACACTCCAAGGAGACGCTGTTCATTTTTCTTAGGTAAGTAACGTACATTTTGTTTCTTTTTGCTAGCCAAAATGAACATCCCAGTTAATGCTCCAATCAATGCTAACATGGATTAGCAGCGACTTCTCTCAATCAGGTTGAGGTGTAGAGAGGTGTGTAGTGTAACCAGCACAAGGTTACTAGGGTGCAATCCCCTATTCTGCCAGAGGGTGGCGTATACACCCGGGGGGATTATCAAAAAGACACTTGATTTTCCTTTCTTCCAGTCAAGACGTTGCCCAACACATGAAGGACTGGTTGAACGCTGCGAGGAAAAGAGTTGAGCTGCACGCCCGTCAAAGCTCCTCAAGATACCTCCGATTGGTTTTAGAGAGAGAGACAGAGAACATCTGAGTCTGACTCTAGCAGTCAGTGGCGAGCTAACTGCAGAATCGACGAAAGGACCAAGAGCCTGGTGTGGCCAGCCGTGGCGTTTTGGAACCGTCATCACCCTACTACTTCATTGAAAACACAGATAAGAACACACATAAGAACAAGTCTACCCGGGTAGTGAAGGAACACATTTTACTAAACACACACACCAAGAACTCTCATGAATTCCGGAAAGAGCTGCTTTATTTTCTTTAACTTTGAATGAAATCTCATAAAGGGACACTTTTTGTTGCGATTAATTCTTTTCTTGGGCCCTTATAATATGCATATGTGCATTAAGGAAGCCGGCTTAGGTAGGCAGGGTTTGTAATTGATTTTTTTTGTATAATATAATTTTCTAAACCTACCTGCTTTGTGTTGTGTGGTGTTTTCTGCTGACTTTTATTACTTCAGGCTCCATAGTCGCATCTAGAATTTCTGATATCAGCCCAGCTTTAATTTGATTGACTATCTTTTATGTTTACCTGGTAACAGAGGGTTACAATTGGCGAGCTAGCCAGGAGCCTGGTTATATGTCAGCAGTGAACTGCATAACGAGTGTGTGACATAATTTTCAAGTTTGTAAATTCATTGTTATCTATTTATAAGTTACTCTTTGCTAGAGATGGAGTTCATAATGAGCTCAGGTATCAAGGTCCCCAATGCAGTGATAGTGAGTGGTTTGCTTGAGTCACCAGAAGATGAGGAGGTCATAGACTTCCTTAAGAAGTATGGCTCCGTGAGATTTGTCCCAGTTACCGACATTAACTCAGAGTTTTATAAAAACCTGATTATTGAGTATCAAGATGGTGCTGCTATTGAAGCTTTAGCCCCTCTACTGCCCTACACTCATGAACTCAAAGACAATCCAGACGTAAAATATTACGTTCAAGCTCTGGCAAGTGTGTACACCGCTAAAGTTGGCTGTAGTGTTACCAAAGCCTACCTTGATGAAATAAAGAAGTTAGCGAAACTGAGTGGAAGAGGCTACGAAGAGGTGCTGAAAGACATGATGTCAGAGATAAGTGAGACGATCGAGATCGATGGCAGTACTGATAACGAGTCTGGAGCCAAACAGCTCAACACATCTCTTGACACAATTGAACCCCCACACCCCCAGCTACTCCGAGGTTCTCCACAGGTAAAGTTCATTCATCGTGGTGCTGAGCCGTGCCCACCAGCTGATGTGAAGCGAAGTCTGCCCAGTGTGGAGGGCGACCTGAATCCTCCTGAAATTCAAAGGGTCATTGTTGAGCACATTGTGAGGAGAGATGAGTTAAACACACAGTCGCACTTTCCAATCAAGCTTCGCTCATTCTCAGGTAAAACCCCCAGACCCAATAGCGAGACAGACTATGACACATGGCGTTCACATGTTGAACTTCTCAGAAAAGACCCCACCATGTCTGATCTTCAGAAATCACGTAAAATCTTTGAAAGTTTGCTTTCCCCTGCAGCAGACATTGTCAAAAGACTAAGCCCCGAAGCTACTCCTGAAACCTACCTGCAGCTACTGGATGCAGCTTTTGGGACAGTTGAGGACGGCGAAGAGCTTTTCGCCCGGTTCATGAATGCTCTTCAGGATCCTGGTGAGAAGGCTTCTACTTACCTCTGCCGCCTTCAAGCTGCCCTGAACCTTGCTGTTAAAAGAGGAGGAGCTGCTGCAGTAGAAGCAGATAGACACATTCTAAAACAGTTCTGTCGCGGGTGCTGGGACCACACCTTACTCTCTGACCTGAACCTTGAAGGAAAGAAAAGCCACCCCCCAGCATTTTCAGAGCTCCTGTTACAAATCCGCACTGAGGAGGATAGGCAGGCAGCTAAAGCCACACGTATGAAGAAGCACCTTGGCTCACACCGACAGCGGGCTATGGCAAGTTCTCAGAGTGCATGTGTCTGTAGTCAACAAACAGCCCTCCAGCCTGAGTCCGACCCATTGACAGAGCTTAAACAACAAGTGGTGTCTCTGCAGAGCCAGCTAACTACACTGATGTCTAAGAAAACCAAGAAGGACCCGAAAACCAAGAACGCTGAGCATCCATCAGGTGGGCCAACATGTAATCTTGACCCTAGAGCACCAAGTTGGAAATCTACTAACTCAAAGACAAGCACCCAGCCGAGACCTTGGTACTGTTTCAAGTGCGGCGAGGACGGCCACATTTCCTCAGCCTGCAGTAACAATCCAAACCCCACTCTCGTCAATGAAAAAAGAGATCAGTTGAGAGAAAAGCAGCGCCTCTGGGAGGCTAAAGAACGCTCAACAGAGAATAAGGATTTTTAGATGGGGTCTCAGTTGCGGGGCAAACTGAGGCTGAAGCAGTTCACCAACGCCCTGCTAAAGATAAAATTGATGGCAAGCCCAAGGTCAGTGCTGCTTTGAATCAATCCAATGCCAGAAAACACTCTTTCAGAGTCCCAGAAAACCTGATAGGCACGAAAAGTACAGGCCAAGTTACAATCCAAGGCAAACAGTTCGGCTGTCTCCTTGACACAGGTTCGCAAGTAACTACAATCACCAAGTCTTTCTATGACAAATACTTACCTGAACAACAGATTCAACCACTCTATGACCTTCTGGAAGTTGAAGGGACCAATGGTCAACCGGTGCCTTACCTTGGATATGTTGAAGTTATGATCACCTTCCCAGAACAGTTCCTTGGAGCTACATATGAAGTCCCGACATTGGCCTTGGTTGTCCCAGACAGCGGCACTTCAGGGTACCAGATACTGGTTGGTACAAATACGCTCGATGTAGCTTATAGTATGTGCAGAGAGAAAAGCCCAGCAAGCTACCATCCTGTCCTGAACGGCTACAGTACAGTGCTGAAAGTACTTCAACTGCGACAGAGACAAAGCTACGACAGTAACATCGGACTGGTGAGGATGCAAGGCAGAGACAGGGAACTCATTCCAGCTGGAGGAACGGTTGTTCTGGAGGGTGTGGCATCAGTTAAAGAGTTCCATACTGAGAGGTCTGTCATCATGGAGTACCCTTCATCATCTTCTCTGCCTGGAGGGCTGCTGGTGAAGCCCTGTCTCATTGACCTACCAAGCAGACGGTCAGACAGACTACTAGTAGTGGTCTCAAATGAGTCAGAACACGACATCATTATCCCAGCTAAGAGCGTGATTGCTGAGCTCAGTGCAATTCAGACCATTCTGTCTCACAAACAGAGTGTGACCAAGCCATCTGAACCGGTGCACTCCAAGGCAGCTGACCTAGCATTTGACTTTGGTGAGTCCCCGGTCCCCCCAGAATGGAAAGACAGAATCACTCGAAAATTGAACAGCATGCCTGAGGTCTTCGCCCAGAACGACACTGACTTTGGAAGGACAGACAAAGTCAAGCATCACATCAAACTGTCTGATGAAACACCATTCAAGCTCAGAACTCGGCCGATACACCCACACGACGTAGAAGCTGTTCGTCGACATCTTCAAGAGCTTCTCGATGCTGGGGTGATTCGTGAAAGTGAGTCTCCATTCTCCTCTCCAATCGTTGTAGTCAGGAAGAAGAATGGTCAGGTACGCCTCTGTATTGACTACAGGAAACTGAACCTGCAGACAGTAAAAGACGCGTACGCTCTTCCGAGGATGGATGACACCTTCACAGCACTCTCCGGTTCCAAGTGGTTCAGCGTCCTCGATCTGAAGTCTGGCTATTATCAGATCGAAGTTGATGAGGTTGATAAGCCAAAGACTGCCTTCGTATGCCCACTTGGTTTCTGGGAGTTTAATCGCATGCCTCAGGGAGTGACAAACGCCCCAAGTACATTCCAGAGACTGATGGAGAAGTGCATGGGAGACATGAACTTGAAGGAAGTTGTCGTTTTCCTGGATGACTTGATAGTTTTCTCGAAAACTTTGGAAGATCATGAAGCCAGACTCACCAAGGTTCTCAACCGCCTGAAGGAGTATGGGCTCAAGTTGTCTCCGGAAAAATGTAGATTCTTTCAGTCCTCAGTCCGGTACTTGGGGCATGTGGTCTCAGAGCATGGAGTGGAGACCGACCCGGAAAAGATTGCAGCGCTAAAGACCTGGCCAGTTCCTCAGCACCTAAAAGAGTTGAAAGCCTTCCTCGGATTCTGTGGGTATTACAGGAAGTTCATTAGAGGCTATTCAAGCATAATGAAACCCCTGAATGACCTGACATCTGGCTACCCACCTCCAGGGAAGCATCCAAAGTCCAAGGAAAAGAGTGGTCAATACTACCACCCCAAAGAGCCATTTCTGAACCGTTGGACTCCCGCCTGCCAGCAGGCGTTTGAAATGATCATCAGCAAGTTGACGACATCCCCAGTTCTGGCTTTCGCAAATCCTGCACTTCCTTACATCCTTCACACGGATGCAAGTTCCACCGGCCTCGGAGCGGCCTTATATCAGGAGCAGGAGGGCCAGCTGCGTGTCATTGCCTACGCAAGCAGAGGGTTATCACGTAGTGAGTCTCGCTATCCAGCTCACAAGCTCGAGTTTTTAGCTCTGAAATGGTCTGTAACAGAGAAGTTCAGTGACTACCTCTACGGCAATCAGTTCACAGTAGTTACCGACAGCAACCCTCTCACCTACATACTCACCTCAGCCAAACTCGATGCAACCAGCTACAGATGGCTAGCTGCTCTCTCTACCTTCTCCTTTAAGTTCCAGTACCGCCCCGGGAAGCAGAACGGAGATGCTGATGCCCTATCACGACGTCCCCATGGCAACCTGCGTGACGACCCCTCATCTCAAAAGGAGTGGGACAGGATCCGCCAGTTCACTCAACACCACCTATCAGATCCAGATAACATTGAGGCTGTGGATCAGGGGGTCGTTCGTGCCATCTGTGAGAGACAACTTGTTTATTGTGCCAAGGATGGAATGGGCAGTGATGAAAGTGTCTCCCTCGTCGAGAGTCTTGCCATCTCTGGAGATGCTGTACCTGACAGCTTTGAGCAGGAAGATGAACTTGGAGGGCTTCCCATCGTTCCGCAGCTATCAGAGGCAGATCTCAAAGACAAACAGAGAGCTGACCAGTGCATCAAACATGTCATCTCCCAAATTGAGCGTGGCGAGAAACCACCGCCCACTGTGAGAACTGAGCTTCCAGACCTACCTCTGTTGCTGAGAGAGTTGAACAGGCTTAAACTACGGAACGGCATCCTCTATAGAACACGTCAAGAAGAAGGCCACACACAGTACCAGCTAGTCTTACCTGAAGAACTTCGTGAGACGGTCTTAACGAGCCTGCATGACAACATGGGGCATATGGGAAAAGACCGCACGCTGGACTTGGTCAGAGCCAGATTCTACTGGCCGAGGATGGCCTCTGACATTGAGAAGAAAGTCAAGATGTGTAGCAGGTGTGTGCTCAGGAAAACCTTACCTGAGAGGGCAGCACCTTTAGTGAACATTATGACAACACGACCGCTTGAACTGGTCTGCATGGACTTCTTGTCCATTGAACCGGACAGAAGTAACACAAAGGACATTCTCGTGATCACAGATCATTTCACAAAATACGCAGTGGCTATCCCAACACCAAACCAAAAGGCTCGAACGGTTGCAAAGTGCTTATGGGACAATTTCTTCGTCCATTATGGCATTCCAGAGAAACTGCACAGCGACCAAGGTCCTGATTTTGAGTCGCGGCTGATCAAAGAACTGTGTGAAGTTGCAGGCATAAGGAAAATTCGAACAACTCCATACCACCCAAGGGGTAACCCAGTGGAACGTTTTAACCGCACTCTGTTAGCCATGCTTGGTACTCTGGAAAACCAGGATAAGTCACATTGGAAAGACTTCGTGAAGCCTTTGGTCCACGCGTACAATTGTACCAGAAGTGAAGTGACTGGTTTTACACCGTATGAGCTAATGTTTGGACGCCAACCACGGTTGCCGGTCGACCTTGCATTTGGTCTACCTATCAAAGAAGAGCAACAGAAGTCACACTCCCAGTACGTAAAGCACCTCAAATCCCGACTCGAGGAGAGCTACAAAATAGCTACGAGAAGTGCTGCCAAGGTAGCTGAAAAGAACAAAACAAGGTTCGACAAGCGTGTGACTCCTTCCGCTCTGGATATTGGAGACAGAGTACTTGTCAGGAATGTACGTATTCGTGGAAAGCACAAACTTGCTGATAAATGGGAGTCTACAGTCCATGTGGTAGTAAAGAAAGCTGGAGACCTCCCCGTCTATACAGTAAAACCAGAGACGGGAGAAGGCCCCTGCCGCACGCTACACCAAGACCTCTTGCTCCCATGTGGGTTTCTCCATGTAACGACTGAAGAGTGTGCACGACCCAAACCACTTGAGCGCCGTAAGACACGCCAGAACACTCGCAGTGATCCAAGAGAAGTTGATCAGTCTTCAGATGAAGATGATATCATTCCTGTTACCTGGTCTCAAAAAGAACTAGTTCCAGAGGTAACAAGATGTATTGTCTCACAAGATGTTCCAAGACACCATGGCTCCAGCCATTCTAAAGAGAATCTGACGACAAACCTCAACGAGGTGACTGATGATGTTCCAGCTAGTGCAAATAGCCTACCTGATGTTACTCCAGTCAACCAAGTAACCCTGAATCTGAACTTACCTGAAAATGAAAATGAACCTGTGGAAAAGGAAAACTTACCTGAAAATGAACCTGTGGAAAGAGAGGCAAACTTACCTGACAATGATGACTTTGTAAAAGACTTGTTGGATGAGGATCGTCCTGAACAACTTCCGGTCCTCCCCGACATGCCAGGATCTGATGAGACAAGTGCCCTTGAGAATGAAGGAGAAGAGGAGATTAAGGAGACGGAGGGACAAGCAGCTGTTAACCCGATCAGGAGATCTGAGAGGAATCGCCAGCCATCTAGGCGGCTTGACTACACTGAACTCGGAACCCCCTTAGTCACAGTGGTGAAGTCACTCCTCCAAGGGCTAACTACTGTCTGGAACGACATCATAAGTGAGAGTGATGCACCCGCTCACTCCTCTGTTCTGTTCTCTCCAGATATAACTGTTTAAACATTGCTATGCACAGGGACGTGCATAGGTTTGGAGGGGAGAGTGTAACCAGCACAAGGTTACTAGGGTGCAATCCCCTATTCTGCCAGAGGGTGGCGTATACACCCGGGGGGATTATCAAAAAGACACTTGATTTTCCTTTCTTCCAGTCAAGACGTTGCCCAACACATGAAGGACTGGTTGAACGCTGCGAGGAAAAGAGTT
Organism: Centropristis striata; assembly: GCF_030273125.1. NCBI lineage: Eukaryota > Metazoa > Chordata > Actinopteri > Perciformes > Serranidae > Centropristis > Centropristis striata. Next base: position 15,556,219 of record NC_081526.1, read on the forward strand.
GAGCTGCACGCCCGTCAAAGCTCCTCAAGATACCTCCGATTGGTTTTAGAGAGAGAGACAGAGAACATCTGAGTCTGACTCTAGCAGTCAGTGGCGAGCTAACTGCAGAATCGACGAAAGGACCAAGAGCCTGGTGTGGCCAGCCGTGGCGTTTTGGAACCGTCATCACCCTACTACTTCATTGAAAACACAGATAAGAACACACATAAGAACAAGTCTACCCGGGTAGTGAAGGAACACATTTTACTAAACACACACACCAAGAACTCTCATGAATTCCGGAAAGAGCTGCTTTATTTTCTTTAACTTTGAATGAAATCTCATAAAGGGACACTTTTTGTTGCGATTAATTCTTTTCTTGGGCCCTTATAATATGCATATGTGCATTTAGGAAGCCGGCTTAGGTAGGCAGGGTTTGTAATTGATTTTTTTTGTATAATATAATTTTCTAAACCTACCTGCTTTGTGTTGTGTGGTGTTTTCTGCTGACTTTTATTACTTCAGGCTCCATAGTCGCATCTAGAATTTCTGATATCAGCCCAGCTTTAATTTGATTGACTATCTTTTATGTTTACCTGGTAACAGAGGGTTACAGTAGTCAGTGTCGTCAGATCCCTCTCGCTCCTCCACAGTCCAAATATGGCCTGCTCCCCGTATCGGAAACAAGATGGCGATAAGTGTAACGCTGAACTTGATGCTTCCAACGGGCAGTCCACAAACCAATGGGTGACGTCATGATGACTACGTCCATTATTTATATACAGTCTATGCTTCAAACACTCAACAAAACATTTTGTCGGCAATCAAGATATTGCAATTAACTTGAACTGTAAGTATGAACTGTGAACATACTGTGAATGGGTCAGAAGAAAATTACACATAAGTTGCCCTGGTCACTCATAAGGTAGCTATTTTACTCTAAATGGGGCCATAATTTATAAAATGAACAGCATGCTAAACTAAGGAAGACTTGCAATTAGCAACTGAGACGGTACTCATTAGTTTAGTTACTGAGGTAATGAATCAAGTGAGAAATAGGGTAATTTTCTTTTTGACTTTTTACGGACTGATTCAGACTTCTTTTTGGAAACACTAGAGTCGCCCCCTGCTGGGAAAAAAATAGATTGATCCACATTGAATTCCCTTTGCAGGCCGCCTGATAACCAGCAGACTTTAATCAAAATGAGAAACCTGCAAATGTTCATCTGCATCTTACATTTGTATTTGATGACTACATTAGATTAAGCTAATCCACTGCTGTGTAATAACGAAAATAAAGACTGAAGCTCAGGTTTGTAAAGTCCCTGACAAAAAATTCACCTGCTCACCTGTTGTTGATTGATCCTGAATGGGGCTTTTTTCAACATAACCTGTAACAAAAACATTACTGTTAGAATGAATGCAAAATTTGGCATTGGAAGCAAGTAAATTGTTTGGAATAGGGGATTAGTGAACAATATACTATATATTATTATGATAATTCTCTTCTGAAAGCCAGGATCTCTTTAAATCCTGGATGGTACTTTACATGCAGGGGAAAAAAAGGAAAAAGAACAAAGAATCAGCAATTATTTGACAATAATCACTAATTAAAAACAGCAGAAAATACTGTTTCCAGCCTCTCAAATGTAAAAAATGTCCTGATTTTCTCTGTTTCATATCACGTTAAACTGAAAATGTTTGGGTTTTGGACTGACAGAACAAGACATTTAAAGACATCACTTTAAACTTTGGGAAACTTGGATGGACATTCCTCTCTATCTTCTCCAAAGGTGTTGCGATAAAGGGGGTGAGGGGTGTGACAGAGTTACAATGTACAATAGAGACAGATGGGATGCATGGTGGTGATCTGATAATAATTAATTGTCAGTGCACCTGTTCCGAACTGCCTAAATGACGTAGATTTAATGACATTTAAGTATTAAAAGACATGTCTGCATCAGCTTGTGTGAGCATGACGGTGGCTGATGTGGGTGGCAGGTACAAACAGGACCTCCATCATGCCGCCCTGTCTGTCTTTGTAGCGATGTGCGCAGTGCAGACGTCAAAACAAATCCCCTGACATCAAATGAAGGGCAAATTTGAGCATGTGTCGCCCTCTCTTTTAAGTTTTCCTCTGATAAAATTCTAATTAACTTCAATCCTGGGTGACTAGTGAGGACAAGGGGGTTGGGAGCAAAGGAGGGGAGTAATAGGGGTAAAAGATGATGTGATGAACTTTAATATGAAGTTTCTGTCAGTTTGTGATGTGTTCCCATCTGTGGACTGACACACCTTTCCAAGTTAACCAGTGTGGCTGCTGCTGCAACTCATAAAGTAAATCGTATTTTGCTTAGTGAGACTGAGTTGGACTGGAAGTGGCATGGAACCAAATATATTACATCCGTTTTTGTCATACATCTGTCTTCCTGTCGGGATAATGTCTCAGCAGATGCCGCAAACTGTGAGGTGCTGCTGCTTTAATGAATGGGTAGTGCTGCAAATAGAAAATGTGAGTGTATAATATCAGGCGTGTGGATAAATTTGATAGTATTCAGTCTCTGCAAATTACTGCTCTCCTCCGTTCATCTTCCCCTGTTTGAGACGCACAACAACACCAGATAAAAAGTGGAGAATGCTTAACTGAGAATCAGTATTCCAGCTCATGCTCTGCTATAGAACTGAAGCAGAGGGAATTAATATGAGGACAGAAAACGTGGTCCCCTGTCACCCCGGGTATAATGCAGTCTCAAGCATATCAGGGTGCCCCAGCTGTGACCATGCAGTCTTATCATTTCAGAGCCATGTAACACTTTCTACACTCCTTTGCTCTCCCCCGCCAACTGGAAAAGAAACTCCAATGCATCTTATTGCTAGTGATACTTTTCCTTCCTCAGACACTAAGTAGAGGAACGAAAATAAATCGGAGTGCTCCTTAAGGTCACGGAGAGAGATCACAGATGTTCTTGTTCCTGATTGTTACATAGCTGCATGGAGTCTTCCTGCACGCATAGGAAGGAAAAGAAAAGCTTTTCTTAGGTTTCTTTTTTTCTGCATTTGGATGAATAATTCTCTTGGTTGTTGGACTGTTTCCCTGCAGAGACACAGCTCTTTTTTTGAAAACGAAGCGGAAAAAAATTATCTTTTGTCAAAACGATAACGATTGAGAAGAAAGGAGCTCAGCATTGCTCATGATGAGTCACGTTTAATGATCATCTACAGAGACCTAACCTGCGTGTGTGATTGTGTCATATTTACTTTTAGGCCTTCAGTCATCAAATAAATCTGGTCCTATTAAAAAAAACACCTCTGTTCTAAAGTTGGATCCCTTGAGCTCTGCCCTTTTGTGAGTCAGGGATTAGAGCCAGCTTTCATAATGAGGACAAGTAGGGATCTAGGCTGATCATTTCCTCATCGAACAAAAGGTCACAGATCAATACCTCTGTACAAGTTTGAAATAATGACTTTATGTCTGCGGATGAGAGGTGATTATGTGTTCATAATCAACAATTGGCCACCTGTGCCACCCATGACTCTTAACCACCAAGTATTTGTGGCTTATTCCACATGATGAACACTTTTATTTAACATACTCATTACAGGTTGCACCAACAGAAATTAAACTGCTGACCCTGATTATATTTGCATCCACTGAGGTACAAAGGAGCCTGTGCATTAACAGGACACCTGAAAGATGAGACCTTTCTTTAAATAGAAAACCTTTTAGCTTTAAAGTTGTCTCCAGAAATACAGAATTAAAATAAATGCCTGAACCGTGAGAATGCATATGGATTACAGGCTGCAGAGCAAAAAATCTATATACTTCTTAATAGCCGTTGTGGCCTTGCAAGATACATTTGCCACACTACAAATTACACTCACGCTATATTCAGCTTCAACTATTTACATGTTGTTATGATTTCCATTAGCTGCAGAAACGTGCAAAATGTAATCAATCCAGTGCAGTTGCCAATCATCGATCATTTAGCCTTGAAGGCTGTAATTTCCAAAGTAATCACAGCTGAAATGAAAACAGCACAACTACTATAAAGGTTGTATAGTCACACATTCTTAGATACCTATGTTTATAATGCATTATAAAACATACTTATCATGTATTTTAATCCGGTTATAGTACTCCTTAATATTCATAAAGATTTAGAACAATTATTCAAACACATTATGAAGCATTTTATAATGACTTATAAGGTAGGCTATCATAATACTTCATAACTGCTGGACATTTTCGTAATGCATTGCAATCACTGTATATAGGGTTATGGTATAAATGAACTGCATTATTGTATGCTTATTATGTATTATAGACATAGGTCATAAGTCAGTGAGTGACCATCAGTTGTAATAAATTTCGATAGTAAACCTTATAAACCATAATAGAATGCTTTATAATGTGCTATGATTAGAGTTATAATGCTTTATACATATTTATGAGTGGTTATAACCTTAATTATAAAGTGCAGATTATAACACATTACAGTTGATAATGCATTATTGACATGAACGTCACGTTAAATGTATCTGTGAAACCACTGCGTGTTCATATTTTCAATAATTCATTACATTTTGCTTCTTTTTAGGTTACAGACTCCCTATTAAGAATGAAATGCTATGCCACCATGGATGGAGATTATTCTAATCGATTCATCCTGATGTTCTGGGAATTTATAGCTTTACTTTAAGTCATTTTTTAAAATCCCTGTTGTTGAATGAACTTATGATAGCACTTTGAAACGTACGCATGGTGCCTTCAAGGCATGGCAACAGGTCTGGTGAGACAGTGTCTGCAATTATATGACTAATTATAGCATCAGTTCAAGCTGCAGGTGAATTAGTGCCTGATGGCTTCTCTTAAAGTGTGAAAAGCATTCCCAGTAAGTGGCAAATGGCAGGAGGTGCTGCTTGTGTAGGATGTCTTTAAAACAAACAAAAAAAAGACTACTTGTAGGTGAAAACGGAGTGGAATATGTGGGCGCCTCTGAAGAATGGAACTTAATTAAGAAAGCACAGATTGTCCATTTGTGACGGCGGAGCCACTGTTGCTGCTCAGAGCCAAAATTCAGTGTCACGTATGCTTAATTAACGAAGTAAACGGCAAAATCTTACAACATATCCCACAAGGCATTATGCTTATTTTAGCTGAATTCAAAGGGCACAGCCGTTTTAATTCTCACAAACAATGTAATGCTTAGTAGCAAGCAGGAGCCGTTAACATCCAGCTGCAGATGAAGAAACATTTCAGTCTTCCTTGGTAAAAATATGGGATCACAGTGCCCCCCTCTGGTGAGAATAAGCTCCACATAAGCTTTAAGGCTGTGGTCTGGAAGTGGAGCGTGGTTGTTGGACTCACTCTTGTGTGTTGATTGTGAGGTGAAAAATCATCCACATGGGCCTGAGTGGAAATCTCTTGAAAAATGTGAAAACTTTCCTTCCAGTGGGATAGCATTAAGGACAAGCTGACAGTGAGTTGTTCGAGTTAAGAATTAGTTTTTGATGGAGGGAAAAGCAAGCATATCTAAGCTCTTCCATCTGTGTTCCATCTCTTTACAGACTCTATTCTTCTGAGCAGCCAAGCATACTGTTTCTCTGTAAGCCCCAGCACACACAAACACGCGCACACACACGAGACAAGCCATTTGATTCTCCATGCCAAAGCTTCCATAAAGGTTGGTTGTGGCCTTGGCTTGTAGGAAAAAAGATGGGATACTTATCCTAAAAGGTTTTATATTTCTCAGCCATTCGACTCTGCTCGGCGCCATTCAGGCCGTGCATGTTTTCTAAGCGTAAGGATTAAAATCTCCCTCTCCCATGAGAGCGCCAAAAAAAAATCTAAAAAAGGAATCTAAGAATTTGAGATGTCTGCCTCCGGGGGCTGTTTGTGCTTCACCTCAAGAATACAGAGCCAATTTATGCTCGGTCCAACTTATTTCCATATATTGCTTCAATTGAGCTTATTTCCATTTATAGGAAATGAGGACAATTTCTTACCTTGCTGTTTAAACGCATATGGGAGTTGCAAACCGAACAATCAAGAGCATCCCTGCCTTGCTCAAATGAATATTCAATGTATGTTTATGCAGATATGAATTCATGAAACAGCCAAAATGACAGAATATATTAAGAAGATAGCTTATCAAAGTGTAATCAAAAGTAATGCATGTGCACTGAATGAAATATGCATGACAAATTGGCTTCAGAGAACACAGAGCAGGCAGGTCCTCTGAACCCCTGCACAAAAGCTCATTGAAATTCCTTTCATTATGACTGTGGCACGACAGAGAGGCAGAGAATGAGAGAGACGGACAGAGAAAGATGAGCATAATGATTTCTGATTACAGAGGCAGGAAAAACCTTGCATCACACACTGGAATATCATTACAAAGAATTATGCAATTTCCACGCTGGAAAAAAGTAAACAAAAACACATGAAACGAGTATTTAGTCATTTTTATTTACAAATGTTACTGTTTGCCTCAATGCCATTCGATATATTCTTCACATAGAAACCTGCTTGTGTTCAATCCTCCATCTATTAGTGAAAACTCCAGACAAGTGCTGTCAAGCACACAGCTTTAAATACGCTTCGAAAGAATTCTAATAATCTTAATTACTTCTCCCTGTTACAAACAAAAAAGGCACATAGACATGATAGAAATACATCGCTTGACAGACGTGTTAATACCACAAGACTTAGCGGAAAAAGAAGCACGAGTAAGAGGAGACTGAAACCTTGAAAACTTTCAAGATCTCTATAATCTTTCTCAGTGAAGGTCATTTTAAAGATCTGCCTTAATAATTTTATAGACAATTTTTGACTAGTTTCATGGCTAAAACATTTAAAACTCCGGTGCATGCAGAACCCATACATTTTGTACAACTGTAATACTTAAGATGATATGAACAGATTAAAGTAGATAACTTCTTCTCAAGCTTTCCCTCTCAATCACACTCTGAAAAAAAAGCCCAAATATAATCTCATCAGCAAGTCAACAGAGATTTTTTAAGAGTCATAAATGGAAGTATGTCGAAACCAAGTGTCCCCGCTATTTGAATGGCTTCAATGTTCACTTTAATGTTCATGGGTTGTTGTCACAAGTAGTCTCTTCATCAATCTGCTGGAGTACAGTCACGTCACATAGGGGTTGGCTGGCCAGCTGAAAGAAACAACCACAATATTACACTATAAGCTGAAAACAACCTGTCATCCTGCTGATCGGGTTGATCAAATACTCACCTTTGAATCGCATATAGCAGGTGTTACAGTAGAGCTGCTTGTTTCGTATTCTGACTTCAGCCCCAGCTTGCGATCCTCCGAGGTCAGACTTACAGTCGATACACTGCAGAAGTTTGGAAAAAGGGAAGAGTTAAAGAGCAATTTATATGCTGGTTAAAGCTAGACTAAAGTGTCCAAATCCAAAGGGAGAGGGAGGAGGACAGACAGAAGCCCCTTGATTGCATGTAGAGAAAGAGAAAAATGGAGGAAAAGGAATAAATGAGAGCCGAATAACAAAGATTGGCAGGAGGGATCACTGTTCAGATGCAGGAGTGAAGAGTCAAGTGAAGACCGACGTTCCAGAAAGATCAACAATCAAAAGAGACAAAGTGAGGAAGGTGATGATTAGTTTAGGTTGCAGGTTTTGGCACAGAAAGTCTACGTTGCTCAGCTGTGAAAGGGATCAGGACCTTGAGATTCACCAGGTTAGTAACAAGAGAAAGAGTGATCAGGTTAGCTTTTGAGGATCGGCCGAGGTGTGTTGATGAGGTGCTCCGAGGCCGACAGCTCTCACCTTAAAACAGCCCAAATGATAACAGAGCCCAAGGGACTCGATGATCATGGCTGCTCCCTTTCCCAGCGGGCTGTCACAGAATGTACAGATTTTCTTGCCACTCACTGACCTGGATCACAGAACGTACAGCTGTGATATGAGAGCCGGACACACATGCATGACGCATGTATGTAAGCACACACACAGAAAACACATTCACACTGGTATACAACAGGGTTAAACCGATGAGTCATTTGTTTGCTAACACAGACTTTTAGTAAAACATTAATTTTGGATAAAGGCAAATCATATCTTCTGCTGAAATGGAGCAGAAGCCTTAATGAACATAACGCCAATATACCAAAAACAATACATTCTGTAAATATTTTATGATGTTTCCCATTTCCATGAATTCAGTTGTTGAGCCACTTATAAAAACTTCTTTGAAAATTAGTTTCAATTAAATATTTTATGTATTATATATAAAATGTAATTTTTTTAAATTCCTGACAGTAAAATTATGAGAAAGAATTGGTGCCATGCAGAAAGCAATTTCAGAACAATTTTCCTCTTACTCTTCAGTTCGATTTGATCTTATTTTTTAGTATCCATTGATCTTTGTGATTCAGTGATGTTTTCTTATTTTTGCTCTTATCAAAATAGGAGAAAAAACATCTTGTTTTCACCATCCACAAATTGTTTATCCAATGCAAGAAAACACAAGTATTACATTTTAGGGACATAGGCTATAAAAGACATGAAATAATAGACAATGAAACTAACCTGTTTGTTAATAATCAAATTTAGATTTAAATGAACTACTATAGTAATATATATATTAAATAGTATTATATTCATATATTAATTAATGTATTGTGTTTCTCTTAACAGAAAATTAGAAAAATATATAACACAAATTTAAGAGAATGTTGCTACATGACGCCCAATTATTATTTATAATTTTGACATGGACACAATTTAGCAAATAATATTGGGTCAGCTAAACTAGCTTAAAATACCACTGCCAGGGTGCTGCCTCACATCTCCTGAGCACTGAAACACAAAAACTCAAAAACAACACTGCAGGTGCAACAGGGAATCTGTAAAAAAAAAAAAAAAAAAGGACTGTACAGGATATTTGGAGTGTAACCTGTCAGTTGTGAAACCTTTCAGATGGAGATTGTCAAATAAACAATATCATATACAACATCATAATATAATAAGTTCAAGAGTAAAACAACTGAGGTTCAGTTTCCACCTCGCCACCACTTCCCATCCAAAGTCACGCTTTAACAACACCACCTGGACTATGATTATGCAACCCAGTATACCAGTGAGAGGTTAGATGCAGATTGTTGGGGGTGTTAAGCGAGGCAGCATTGTTGATTTTACCTGCTCCGCTGCTGAGGGCTGCCTGCATCAGACGTGGGCTCTGGAGAGGTGGTGGGTGACGGAGAGGAGGGTGAGGGGGAAGGAGACTGCCGGGACCAAGGGGACGAGGGGGTTCCTGCCCCGCCTCGGAGGGAGCCCATGGAGTAGGAGGAAGGCAGAGTGGAGGAGGAGCCGGACCGCTGCGCCCCCGGCCCGCCACCGTAAAAGCTGCCAGAGAGCGCAGAGTGAGGCCGAGTGTAGTTTTGGATGGTAGAGTTGCTTCTGGGAGTCCAGGAGGATCGCCAGGAGTTGTAGGAGGCGTCCAAGTTGTCAAGAGACTCACCTCTGCAAAGCCAACCCATCCCACACACCAGGTTAGCAGTTAAAAATGTCTGGCTACTACCTTTACCTGTGGCACTTTTATGTTCAAATATTTACTCAGATTTGCCAAGGCAAAGTCAGAGTGGTAGCCAGACTAATAAATGTTTCAATTTCAGCAAACAACACGAGTTAATAGGATATTAGTAAAGCCAACAACCACCACCTACCACCACACAGCAGAGATGGGATCTTTTTAGTCTTATTCATGCTGGGTGAACTGTACCTGCGCATGGGTGGCACGTCAGACTCCTTGGTGGCGGCGGCAGCGGCGGCAGAGCGCTGGCGGATCCAGCTTTTGTCCATCAGCAGCGGAGTCTTCTTCTTCATCTCATTGAGGATCTGCTGACGCTCCAGCTCTGCCTGCGACATGGACTGCTGACCCTTCCTGTCAACCAGTCCACCGCCCGTCACTGCTCCCAGAGAGGAGAGATGAAAGAGATGAAAATAGATCATGATTGGCAGAGATATGGGAAATATGGGGCAGAGGGAATGGGATTCCCTCAGCAGCAAACCAATCTTTTGGGGTTGCAAACAAAAGTTTTGGATCCGCAGTAATACATTTTTAATCACAAATTTATTTAACTCCCAATTAAACGTTTTTTGAATTGCATTCAGTTAAGTTTTGCTCTCAAACCTATTGTGTATGATTGCATAATAAAGGCATAAAATTAAATTAGATGATTGCTTTAAGAACAATTAAATTATGTGAGCGACCTGAGAGAAATGGCCTTGCAATCAATGAGTTAATTGTTTTCGCTGCATGTAGTTTTCCGCCTGGCTGACTGATTGATTCACCATTTGATTGGTCAGGTGTTAATCAAGCAGCTGTAAGTTTTGATTTGGTGAAATTTCATAATTGACTGATCCGCTGATCGAAAGCATCACAATGAGAGCAGACCGGGGCCGAGCCCACCTCTCTCTGGCTCTCTGTATCTCATGGCATTGAGGATGTTTCTCCTCTCCATCTCCAGCTCAGACGCAGCCCGCTGACTTTGGGCCTGTTTGTCACGCTCACTCCTCACCTGCTCTTCCAGCAGCCAGTGAGCCATGCCCCCCGGCTGCACATACACCCCTACAGTAGAGCAGAGCCCACATATATGTGCAACAATATGCATTCAATTAGTCACTTATAAAGAAACAGGGGTCAATATTTTAATTTCCTAACATTCCTCATTCTATATTGCTGTTGGATTTTCAAGACAGACATCCAACACATCACAACTAACGGAGAAGATAGTAAATCAAGAAAACTGACCTTTTCTCTGAGGTTTTTCCTCTTCATCAAGCTGGGGAGATGATTTAGATTTCATCCTGGTGAACAGAAGAAAATATGATTAAAAAGAACATAATTTCAGTTGCTATAAAAAAAATAATTGAACGACAGATTTTAACAACCTTTTTTGCTACCATGGTGTTCAAGTATTCTGTTATGTCAAATACCACAGTGAAAATTGTTATATAAGGAAACTGCTGATTGCAGACCAATCACAGGTAATTCATGTCTCAGCTGGAAACCTAACCCACTTTCCGGAGACTTCCAATTTTATGATCGTTTATATATAGAGATGTTGTTGGAGCTATTTGTTTTTTAAAAGTAGAGAGCAGTAAACAGTGACAGCAGTGTATACTTGGACAAATCAGTTGACAGTAAATATGTTCCTGTTTTGTTTTTCAGTGAAAATGTGTTGAAAATACTACAAAAGAAAAATGTGAAATGCCACTTCAAAGACACACATGATGTCAGACTGTGTACCTGCTGTACGTGTTTGAAGGTAAGTGACGGATTGTTTGTTAGAAACCAGTGTTGATGTTTGGCAGGATTATATGCTTGTGAGACACCGTTTTGGCAGTTTCGGTTAAATTCAGGCAAGAACAAATTGTGTTGCCAAGATGACTCCCGGTGCAGAGAATTATATAAAGAACTCAAATGTGTGGAGAAGCTAACGTGAAAGGAACATTCAATAATGCAGGAATCAAACACAACCGGAAAATATCACATGAAGTCCCCTATTTAATATTCATGAGTATAAATCGATTTAATAAATGGTTTATAATGCAGTGTTAGTGTTTCAGCCCAAGTATTTGATATACTACTATATATACAGTCATGGAAAAATTATTAGACCACCTTGTTCATTTTAATGCCTAGTACAACTAAAGGTACATTTGTTTGGAAAAATTTAATAACAACAAAAACAGATCATAAGAGTTTAATTTAAGAGCTGATATCTAGCCATTTTCCATGGTTTTCTTGATAATAACCAAAATCAAAATCAAAAACGGCTAGATATCAGCTCTTAAATTCAACTCTTATGAGCTATGTTTGTTGTTATCATTATATTTGTCCAAACAAATGTACCAGGCATTAAAATTAATAAGAAATTGAAAAAAAACAAGGGTGGTCTAATATTTTTTTCCATGACTGTACTTTACTATACTATACTATACTATACTATACTATATCCAGACATACATAGTGGTTGCACTTGCAAATTTGGAATATTACAGAAGGCTGCAAACAGGAGAATTTATAGTTGCATGCAAATGCATTGATAAACACTTCCATATGCTAACAAATACCATTTATTATTGGTTTGTATAAAGTACTGCTCATCAATATTAATACAACCTATCCAGCCGATTATATATTGTAATCAATGAAAGGCCTTGTTGTTATGTCTTACAGAAGGAACAGAAGGAGGCATTATGCAGATTCCGCTTGATGAATGCAAACACAATCCCTCCCCTACTAACCTGTCTGTTAAGGACAGTGACGACTGGAAGCCATGGGAGCCACCAGCCCTTTGGTGAAGGTTAGTGTGCAGGGAGAGGTGGGAGCGAGGGTTACAACACAAAGGTGGAGGACAAAGCACATGCACACACATTAGTTGCACTTATGTTAATGAACACAGACGATAAAGCAGGTTATGTTATCCGCTTGAAGGCATGTTATGCAGGATTTATTTTTTGCTTACTGTTTGTGAATGCAACATTCAAACTTGAAAGAAAACCACATTCACTCTTGTTTCTGGAACGAGCGTCGTCCAACTGGCATCACGCCTTGCTATATTTGCATTTTTTTGGTGCTATGTTTGCTGTTTGTGTAGCTTCATCCCAAAAAGGGAGCCAGTAATGTCCTGAACACAGCAAAATAAAAACAAAAAAAGAAAAGGCAGGAAAAGGGAAGAGTCTTTGCTGATAAAGACACTGCAACAAACTTCTTGTGGGTTATAAGTGATGATTGAGGGATTATATTGTACGACTATACATATATACTTTTCATTTTCCAAAAATCCTGCATAGTATGCCTTTAAATGTATTATTATGAACATGACAGACAGACGAGGGAGATGTGAGTAAACTGAGTGTAGTAGGAGGAGCAGCGTCTCTACTAACCACTGCTGCTGCTGCTGCTGCTGCTGCTCCAAGGCTCTCTCACGCTCTCTGCGCTGCTGCTCTGCGGCTTCCTGCCGCCTCCTCTCCTCCTCTCTCTCCTCCTCTCTCCTTCTCTGCCATCTGAGCTCCTCCTCCTCCTTTCTCTTCTTCTCCTCCTCCTCCTGTCTCTCCCTCCTCTGTCTCTCCTCCTGGAGACGCTGCAGCTCCCGCTCCTCCTCCTCCCTCTTCCTCCTCTCCTCGGCCTGCCTTTGGCGCTCCTGCTCCCTGGCCTGCCTCTGGCGCTCTTGCTCCTCCGCCTGCCTCTGGCGCTCCTGCTCCTCCTTCCTCTTTGTCTCTTCCTCTTCCCACAGAGAAGAGGTGGGCTGGCTGATGGGAGAGAGGGGTGAGTGTGGGCTGATGCTGTGGCTGTTCACCTCCAGGCTCTCAGGCTGCCAGCGATAAGGAAGGACAGGAAAGAGGAAGCAACACTTTGTTATTAACACATTAACACATGATGACATTAAGTAATCTGACCTTTTTTCCACCTCCAGGAGGAAGTGCAACAACAGTGGAGGAACTTTTGTCCTCCTCTCAGGTGACAAACCAGCAAGTGTTTGGAAATCCCAATCAAAAGGGAGTTTTTGTTGCAAAACTATGAGCTGGAAATACTTTTACAGAAAATCCAGCCATGCTCTCCCTCTCCCTGTCTTTTATGTGAAGTAAATGTGTGCTTTAATAGCTGGAAATACCAGCTCCTAGCCACATAACTGCTGCATAATTATAGCAATTTTAATCAACAACCCTATAAAAGCTTTTTGGATATGTAAGGCTTAATTGCTTCAGCTTAGTCAATTAATTTTTGATTATGGATACCTCGAAGGGCATTAACCTGCTTACTTAAAAACACACAATTTTTGATTAATTAATATATTTTTTGCAATCAAAAAGTTTTCCACAAGTCACAACTCAGTTCCCTTGTAACACCTGAGGGTTTAACTAATGCCTTGAGCAACTGTTACCATCCCATATAGTCCTTGCAATTAAAATGTTGTTCGCTAAATTGCAAAATCGGCCCCTTTCGATGCAATTGAGCCTCATTGCAAAAAAAAATTAAATTCACAAATACCAGAGCTAATAGCCACATGCAGTAAAAGTGAAATTATTAGCGCATTAGCAAAATGAAGCGCATTTATAAAGACAAATATAACACTTTATTTTGCATCTCTCTTATCTCTGAAGGCACATTTACTGTGTCTTTGTGGTTAAATAAGATGAGTCTGAGCTATTAAAACAAAAACAGCATGAGCTCAGCCCAAGTGTGCGTCAGATTGGGAGTATATTAGGGGCTTCATCCCTCACAACCCACAGTTTAGCTCATTTATACTGCCACTTGGATAATTGCAATCACGTGTAAAAAGGAGGCAAATTGCACTCAGATTCCAAACTTTATAGGCGTGTTTGCACTGTGATATAATTAGGACAATAATTTAAGTGAATCATGTGCAATACTGTTTTTTCATGTTCTAATATACTCATATTACATAATATCAACACTGCTTACTTTGTACTCCAGATACATGCAGCACTGTCACTTTCAGACCTATTTATATTATATTCTTGTGTGTATTATAGTATTTTTTCCCCCAGTATGGTTGTATATTATTTTTACCTTGTACTGTTTGTACATAGTATTTTCTAAATACATTTTTCCTACACTTTATTGTAGATATTTCTGTGAGCTCCTACGGCACTTCATTGTTCTTGTACATCGACAATAAAGATTTCTTTGCTTATCTTATCTTGACTCAGACCTTATGACAGGCCAGACAGCGATTGCATGGTGCTATCAGCGGCCCGCAATCCATTCTTTGTGAATTCGCCCCTCAGTGCTGAAAATAATTCCAATAAATTGTAAACAGAGGTTTTGACTGAGTCCCTGTTGCTATGGTTACTACCAGACGGCACATTAATCTAGAAGAGACAGTTTAAGTGGAACTTCTAGTTGGTGTCTTTTATCAGGAGTTAATGGGCAGCCAATCAGAACTGAGTATGTACTCAGAGCATGCTTTTAATACTCTTTAGTTGTTTCAGGTATTAAGCCATAAATAATACAAAAAACTATTATTTATTTATTTATGTTTTACCTCTTGTTGTTCTGCAACCTCCTGCTGAGCCTTTAACCACTCCTCCTGCAACTTCTCCTGGTCGCGCTTATATTTCTCCTGGATAAAAAGGTGGAAGGGGCGGTCAAAGGTCATGCAAATTAAAAGACATGCATGCACACAGTCACACACATAGACAAATAAAACCGTATTGTGCAATGAGAAGAAATGGTTATAACAAAACCCCACAAATAGATATAATAGCTGTATTATGTTCAGATATTTCCAAGTTATCTAACCATCCTGAAAAGTTGATAAACCTAGAGAAGCTTGCCCAGGGCAGGAAGTCTCCCTGGCACATCATGAAATCAGGCCGTGTATCCAACAGGGAATAAAGACTGGAGGAGTAACAAGCTTTCCCAGCTACAGCGCTCTGCTTGGACACCTTTGATCTCCATCCAGAAATAGACCCTCAGAAAAATGTTTTGACAGGGGTTTCTACTACATTTAAGTTGGATACTCGACAGATGCTTTTATTTTCAGCTGCCAGAGTGTTCTGTAAAGTTTTTTTTTCCTGTTTTGAGCCTATTAGGAGTAGTCTGCTTTGATTGTGAGGACTTCCTAGCCTGTCATTTCAAACACTGTGCCTTGTCTCATTGTCAGACGGTGTGCACAGACAGATTTCCAGATGGGTATTTTAGATCAAATGGATTGTGGGGTTTGCCTCAATTGGAATTTTCAGTTCTATAAATTAAATATATATATTGCTATAATTGTCAGTTTTTAGGTACAGCTGGCTGAATTTGATGCAGTGTAAAACAACAGTCCTGCAGAGTGAGTTCAGTTTTTGTTGAAACTGACTTATAGAGGTGTTGATTAACTTCTTGGTAATTTCAGTGGGTGTTGTTGTTAATTCTTTTCTTAATTAAATGCATTAAACAGGGAGGTGTTTCTTGTATTTTGTTCACTGTGACCATACATCCGTACACTCTGTATATTCAGTATAAATTGGAATATCATCCTTGTCTCAGAATCACAAAAAGCTTTAATGCAAAACACAAGGAAGTAGAAATTTGTCTTGCATAGATACATATTAAACAGCACCGCAAACTCCTGCACCTCTCTGGTACAATTTGGACAAAAACTGATCATTGGAACCTCCATGAAAGTATTATTTATTACATGGCTGATGTATTACCCTGCTTTACTTTGAGCCAGCTGTACTTAATAACTGGTAACTTGTGTTTTAACATAACGTCAGTGCCGTATGAGCATGCCTTTATGTACCTGTAGGAGGCGCTCCTGCTCCTTTTGCCATTTCTCTTGTCTTTTGCGCTCCTCTTCTGGGTCCCAAGACCAGCGACTGGAAGACGGAGTGATTGAAGGAACAGGTATCTGCAAACAGAGAAGACAGACATGCAGAATGAAAGCTTGAAAACTGTTCAGACACCTGGTGTATACTAGCTCTTGTTACCTGCACTGGATGATGATGATGATAACTGCTTAATGTGAGTCTTTTTTGGAAGTACTCTACTGTATTCTCTATTACCAAGTACATTTACTTTAGTACTGAGCTAAGTTTAATTTTGAGGTACTCCTACTTTACTTGAATATTTACATTTTACTCCACTACATGTTGGAGGTAACTGTTGGACGTTTACTGCACTACATTTACTTTCAAGCTAAGTTACTAGTTACTTATTATTAATACTGAATATAAACTAACTAATAAAGTAGAATGGCACTCTGACCTTCACCAAGCCATGCCCAATCTTGTAATGTCAGGGTTCAGACTTGGTACATGAATATTTCCACTGGGAGAACTCATTTTTCTGATTATTCCAGCACCACATGAATGCAGTACAAATCTCGCAATGTAACAATAATAACAACAAAAATGAAAAATGGATATGGATCTACTCCAAAAGTTAATGGGTTGTTGCTTTGCCCATACTATACACTTCAACCAGGTTTCATAAAA
Organism: Centropristis striata; assembly: GCF_030273125.1. Classification (NCBI taxonomy): domain Eukaryota; kingdom Metazoa; phylum Chordata; class Actinopteri; order Perciformes; family Serranidae; genus Centropristis; species Centropristis striata. The sequence goes on from NC_081526.1 coordinate 15,573,192, forward strand.
ATCAGTGTGACTAAGGTGACTAAAAGGTTTAAGAGGCAGAGTGAAGTAAACTAGTCCATGTTAGGTTCTTATTATGGGTCTAGACTTTGTTTTAATGATGTTGTACTGCTACAATAGCAAACACAACAAAAGAGAGAAAAACTGCCCTTTATGAGCTGATAATACTACTCACATCTGGCATTGCAGTCTCTGATCCTCCTTGAAAAGAAAGAAAATAATCCAGTAAATACTTCTGTCATGCTCGGGCTAAGCAATAGAATAAAAGTTAACCTCGAGGCTGTATAGTCTATAAAAACAAAGTTGACAGGCTTATTAAAGTGTCAACTTTGTTTTTAAGTCCAGTGCCAATTCATCATTGAAAAGGACATTTAAAACCACACACAGTAATAGATGTTTTCAACAAGCCTCGAGCAACAAAGGTCAAATTTCACCCACTAAGACTTATTGATTCTCTCAATTCAAGATCGCCCAGTTGATGACATTTACATTGGATGTCAGCCCAATAGTTCTGAATGGGAAAATCAATAAACTGACTGTGAGGACAACAAGATTTTAAAAAAGGAACTGGAAGAAAAACACACACATATCAGCAGCATGCACACTTAAGATGCACACAAGTACAGCGCAGCCAGTCTCAAAGGCTAATACGGTTCAATACATGCATGCCAAGAGAGCAACAGGAATGCTTTTAAATCCATGCGCAGCAAAGTGAAAAGTGTAACCATGTGTTAAACCTGGACACCTTTAAAAAAAGACCACAAACACGTCAGGATTCAAAGATTTGTATTTGTGGTTGGTACGCTGGTGGAGTTTCTGACCTGCTGTCCAACCTTTGGAGCTGAATATGGGTTTTTTTTTTAATCTGTTTTATTCTTTCTTTTGTCTCTTCTTTAATACAAAACAAGAAGTTATGAAATATTGTGCAAATGATCTGATGGTATTTCATCTTAAAAGAGAAATTTGAGCCCTTTTAAGCGGACGTCCAATCAGTGTTTATGGTAAATATATTAAATTGAAGCAATACATTCCTCAGTGTTTGTTATATTGACAGAGAAAGCTGCAAAATCTGTTGTTCTTCCTGCATCCAGCACCGTCATTTGACCTGACAGTGACGTAATGTGGGCCAAGTAAGAACTACAGCCCGCATCAGCTTGGATTTCTCTGGGTAGGCAGGGAGCTTGATTTAGATGCCTCTCGGAAAAATTGACATTTTGTTGGAATGAATATCAGCATGCCAGAGATCTTATTCAGGATCTCAAAGATAAACTGGAAAAGAAAACTAAGGCCAGCAGAGCCGAGAGGGCAGACAATGAGCGCAACCTATCGCTATTGTAAGCTATTTTAGTGAGCTGCCTCTTGGGAAACTGCAGAGTTAATTTAAGTTTATTGTGAACAGTAAAGTGGAAGGGGTCTAGCTATAATATACTGCTGCTGACAATGTTTAGAAAAGAGTTGTTGCTGTGTTTGTTCATCCTGGTTAGGTAAAGAGCGTTGTGTTTTTATTTTATTACCTGCATAAGTATAGATGCAACTAATAACCCTCAGTTACACTATGTTTTGGCTTGGCCTCAGTAGCTCATGCAATGCATTCTGGTACATGTAGGCACTGCTGGCACAGCTCTGCAAGCAGCAGAACGCCACACTTAGGAATGTATTGCTTTAGTGGTCCACCTTTACTATCAACACTGACTGCAGGTGGTGAATTTTCCCTTAAGAATTAATAAAGGTAAAAAAAAGTTTGTACGGTTCATGAAGAGACAATTCCTTAATTTGACCCATGATATCACTAGACTTGGTTTGGAAAGCATGTCAGAGCCCCGGGATGTACCAAGCGAAGGTGAGAAGGTCACTGCACACTCAACCCTGTTTACCACAGAGGTAGACCAGAGCACTGACACTGGACCCTGAGCCACCTGAAGGAGGGAAGGGGCACAGCACAAAGGTTAGGCTCCGGCACCAGAACAGAGCCATGAAGGAATCCATTTTAAGCCAAACAGCTTATAATCAATTGATAAAAGGTAAGCTTATTGATTTAAGATTAAGCTGTGGCTGATGAGAAACATGCAAAAATCCCTTGGGAATCTGAGGAATTTACAGAGACAAAAGCACAGAGAACCCAGCCACCAGATTACACAGAAGTCATAGTTATTATAAAGAGCCACCCCGCCCAGATTCGGTCAGTGCTTTTTCAAATTTTTTCATTTTCTTTTACCTTTTTCAAAAAACTCTGATCTCCGTTTTAAGTTTTTCAAAGATATGGGTTCTGACTCTACATGAGAGATGGAAAACAAGATAAAGTGAGGAGAGAAACAAGTTTTACCAGGGGATATACCATCTTATATCACTTATACATGACGAACACAAGTGTTGCCTTCAGGGACAGTTCACCCAAAAACAAAAGTACATTTTCTTTCTTACCCGTAGCACTATTTATCAGTCTGGATTGATTTAGTGTGAGTTGCAGAGTGTTGGAGATATTGGCTGTATTTGACAGACAGCAGACATCTCTACAGCAGAAGCAAACTATCAATCTAGATTGATAATTAGAACTACAGGTAAGAGAAAAAATGTATTATTGATTTTTGGTGGACCTGTCCCTTTAAGAGGCATGATAGGCATATGTTTCAGATTATAGTTCCATTACGTCATTTGTTACATCAATATTATTCATAATAGTCCAGTGTTTGCACAGATGTTTCTCCCAAAACTAAGTCAACAAAATGACTGATGCCCCCACAAGTGTATTTTTGCATTCAGTACAGAAATAGTCTTCAGGATCAATTCCATAACCTTTCTGATTGTGTGCTCTGCTCTTTACCTTTGTTCCTCATGGTCACCGACTGCTCACGGTAACCTCCATTAACTCCGTTTGAAGCCATATCCTGCAGGGAGACATAGCAGGGTGTACACTCATTAAAGGGGCACAATACAGAAATAAATCTTGATCAAACCCGGGGTCCTTCTGGGTCACTTACAACGACTGGGTGGGCAGGGGCCTCTTTGGACGGCAGCTTTTCCATGGTACCCCTTGAGGTGAAATCCAGGCTGGAGCTGACAGCATTTGTGTCAGTGGAACCTAGAAGTATCGGATGATCCGTACTGGTCAGATTGATGGTCTTATGGCTTTTAAATGGCAGGGAAGGTTGATCTCTGTCCCAGTCTGCATGCAGACAATGCAATGGCAAAAAATAGGATGTGTGACCACGTTTTCCGTGCTTGTGTGTGTGCAGTGGTCGTTCTGTGTGTATGTGAAACCAAACATTTGACACAATATTGTCTATTTACATGAAGGACACTATAAAGCAGGGGACAAGGTTGCTGTTATGGTGTTATTATAGAGAGCAGATGGGTGTGACAGAGAAACCTTCCCCAGCCATGCAGCCTAATAAAGCTTTCATAAACCCACACAGTGTTTCTAACAGGCTCACCACCACTGGGCTCCACTCAACTATTTTAACAAGAACCGTGCGTTAGTTCAAGTGAGCTACTCATGGTGGTTTATTATTTCTGGAAGGTGACTCTGACGTAGTTGGAATAAGTAAGCCCGTTATACTAACACTGTGAAAACAGCACACTCAAGAGGACCGTGGCCCTGAGCTGGGTTAGTTCTCCACAAGGAAAACACCACAGAGGGCAATGCTGATGAGACAGAAAAGGCAGAAAACGAGAAGAAACAACCACTAGAAATAAAAGGAGAAATAAAGGAAAGAAAGATACACACAGGGGGAAAAAAGTAGGCATAAAAACCACTTAAGTCAACCCAATAACAGTCTCCACTTGTCAGATGGGAAAACAAAGTTACAGGTCCTTCACCACTTAGCTGTCATGGGATCATTCATGGATGATTTCACAATAGTTTACGGACCAATTTAAAGTGTCAAAACTGTTTAGCAACACACGCAGTATAAGCAGCACTGTCAGTCCAGGAATGCAACACTTAAAGTGGTTCAATTGAATCTCACGCAAACAAAGACACACACACACACACACACACACACACACACACACACACACACACACACACACACACCAGGACACACAGAGTTCACATGACTCACTGTTCTTGCCGTGATGGCGTATATCCATGACCAGGTTTCCCTCCTGCAGAGCCTCCTCCATGCGGGACTTCCAGTCTGTGTAGCTCATTTCTGCCACCTGGTGCCCGTTCACCGACAGCACCTCGTCTCCGACCTGAAGCTGGCACATCTCTGCAGGACTGCCTGCACGAGAGAGAGCAACATTTCATTAGCAGAAAGAAGAAGAAAGGAAAATACCCACTTCCACTAGTGCAGGGACATTTCTTATCCTTCACAAGGATGAATATTTCTGCAGTGGTTGTTTTAGCAATTTCACTGAAATCATCCTGATCATATCGGATAGACATGTTATTACATTTTTCATTCACACCATTATAATACTCCACATATAGCATTCACAGTTAAATTATTCAACACTGTATCAACAACAAAAACCTTCCCAGGCCAAGAAACAAACAACAACAAAGCCACTGTTACATTTTTTTTTTGACAATGAGACTTTACTTTGAGGTTTCTTTTTAATAAAATAAAAATGCGTACTATCTAAATAAAAAAATAAAATAATTGTATGTACTTATTAATAATGCATTTTGTGTGACAGATACTATGCTGATACTAACTCTCACACCAAAACTGAATATATATTGGTAAAATTGTATTAGGTTAAATCAATCTTTTTGTTTCAGTTTACATCTCATTGCTCTGCATGGCTAATGCATGCATAAAGTGGTTAATAAAAGTATTGCACATTTATGTTATGTTGCCCTACACTGGTTTGCATGGCTGCATGTGGTGAACTGATGAGGTCATTGCACTGTTGCATTCATTCTTTGCCTTTTCTGCTGCTTGCATGAATTGTGCATTGCCTTGTACGCACTCTTGCTATCATCTTAGCGTTTTATGTTATTTGACTTGGCCTGTCACTTCATTGATTTTTAAACGTTTTGCCAAAGGAAAGCAGCTGACAAATCAGCAGCTCGCTAACACCAGCACATTTATAGGACTGGTGATTAATGTGTGTTGCCCCTTCTAACTATAGAAAAAAAATTAAATGAAAAATAACACAATGGGTGATTTGACGAGGCTGGCAAGATGCAAACCATGACTACAGCGGACTAAATTAAGTACACTGTTGGTTGAAACTGGTGTGACAAAGCTGCTGTTAATGTATTGATAGGAGGGGTTGTTCAATGTTACTATGAGATACTTTAAAGGTGGAAGAGAGGCTCAGGCCCAGCAGATCTGACCCAGATAGATGCTGCCCTACATAGGTCTGGCATAACCACCGCAATGGACTCAAAAACCTGCTGACAACTATCCAGCAGTACCTGGCTGTAAAATATAACAGAGCCATGGCAACTGATTTCCAATATTACACTGCACTGTATCTGTGAATACATCAGTCACATTTAGTGCGAATGAGATACAACCAAATCCTATTTCATCTGTTTTATTCTTTCTAATGCTGGGAATGTTGGGAGTTGCCAGTTTGGCCGACCAGCCCACATGATCCTGGAAGGTGAATAAAGCTCTACCCATAAAATTTAAATCCATTTGTTTGAAGGTATTTCTCTCAGAGGTCCCTGTTGTTACCTGGCTGGATGGATTTGACGCGAGCTCCCGTCGAGTCCCAGGCTGCCTGGAAGCCAAAGTCCGTGCTGCTGTTGGGCTTTTGGTTCAGGCTGATCCGCATCTCACAGTAGTTCTCCTAGAAACCGAACACCAACACAGGTGAGTAGAGATGAACAATGATTCACATGCACACACTAAAAACAGCTTTAGGTGCAGAAATGTGGTCCTGACTTTCCATCACTCTGGAGATCAGCATGCCAGGTTGTGTGTGTGTGTGTGTGTGTGTGTGTGTGTACGCTTGCCTGCTTTGGCAAGAAAGCCTTGTATTAATCATTTATAGCTGTTGATTAAATGCCAACCTGTTACTATTCTTTCATTTCTTCAGTGCAGCACTCCATTATTTTTAAGCGATCTTTGCATAAGAAAAGAGGTTGAAGCGATTTTAATTTAATGACGCATTTGGGTTCACTAATTATTTACAGCAAAGCTAAAAATACATTCAGTGACTGATCACGCTGTCAGTATTATATAAAATCAGTGTAACAAACACACCCTTGAGTACACTAGCTCGTCTGTTTTACCAGCAGAAGGTAACTTGAGTACCTGGCTGGTTTCTTTGGCTGGAGCGGGACTCACTGGGGCTTCACTCTTGACCTGAGGAGGGACAGGTGAGACACTTTGAGTGGAGGTGATGCTCTTCGTTGTGGTCTTGTCTACTTCTTCCTCCTCCTCCTCGTCTTCACTGCTGTGGGCCGAGCTGGACTGAGACTGAATCTCGTCCTCAGAGGTCATGAACTGGTGATAGCGGCTTGGCACGGATGACTTCTTAGAAACAGCAGCGTCGCCGTTGACGCGCTTCTGGGCATCGTCCACCTGTCCGGGGGAGAATGACAGATTGTCAAAGAAGGCAGACTTTAGATCTTAAGCATAAGATAATGTAAAATGAACTTTAAATCTCAAGGGCATCTGAAAATGGGGGCTAAATCAAGTGTAAAATGTGTTCTCAACTCTTTAATTTAGTATCAAACTGTTGTTGTGTCTTCACCTGGGAGTCAATAACCGATCTGATAACACTTTAACAGTAATGAATGTGAGGGAGGATGAAAATAGCAGCTCTGGTTGTTGAGTTAGAATTATAAAAACAGTAGCTTCATCCATTATTCACACAGTAATCAGATAAGACTTGGGTAACACTAATGCACTCAAAGCAACACTATTTTACCTAACCAACAAGTTAATATTTCTTACTGCCAAACAAACACATTCTCCTCCTGCCCTCTAGATGTCCTTTAGCCTCTTGTGCTGCAATGGTAATTTGTATGTAGTTGTAGAATTATGAAGTACTCACTGTATGGGCTCGGGGAAGTGAGCTGAGGCGGGATGACTGGGTCCCGAAGGGCCTTGGCGTGACAACTGAGGTTAGACGTGCGCTATCCGATCTCTGGTAGCTCCTGGGGAGGGAGGCGGAAACCCGAGACACCACGGGAGGCTTGGGTTCCATTGAGCTGGGCTGTGGTTGTTGTTTGTACAGAGAACCAGAGGAGGGGGCCCCCACCTCAGTCTGTCTGCCCAACAATGGGCGCCTTGGCTCGGGCACCTTCTGTAGGGAGCTAGAAGAGGAGACGGTGGTGGTGGTCCTCTCTGTCTTGACTGGTTCGGTGCGTTCTGGGACCAGGCTCCTCCGTAAAGGAGGCGGTGCAGCCACCGGAGACCGGGAGCGGCGGGAAAAGTCTTGGCTGGCGGGAGTGATGGTGGTCGTGGCGTCGCTGCCTGCAGGACTGTCCACAATGTCAACTTCCTGTGAAGTGGGAGGGGAAGTGGCCCTGCCAGTTGCTGGGGAGGCAGCAGGGGGTTCGTCCTCTTTCAGAGGCTCAGGAGGTTCAGAGGAATAGTACGGAGTGTCAATAGTGTAGCTCCTGGCAGGAAGGGTTCGGGTACGAGGGGAAACGACAGGTTTATCAAATACGTCCTCGTCGTCCAGGTAAGACAGAGATCCGAGGCGGCTGCCGATGCTGTTCCTTCCTTTAGTTTCTCTGTGGACCGAACAGAGGAGGAGAAAAGGGGTTGGGGTATAGAGGTTAATGTGAAACAAAGTGGGACAGTGATAGGTGAAATCAAAGACGAGGATGGAAAAGGATGCAATTTAGCAAGATGAAGGGGACAAGTGACAGGAAGGAAACCGAAAAGAGAACAGGTTGAAAAAAGGAGGCAGAGAGAGGTGGGGCAACAAAAGGGAGGCAGGTTGTAAACCATGATTAGATTACACTTTCACACTGACTGAAGGCACAATAACAGCAAGTCTCTTCATTCACTCCTGCACAAATAATCCTGTATTCTCTGTGTTTAATACCGCAAAACATCAGATACAAACCTTTTCTTTTATTACCTTAGCAAATGATCCCCTTCCGAGAGAAAAGGTGTAAAAAAGAAACAAATTCAGTATGTGTTGCAGAAGTAGAAGAAAATAATAACAGCTATTCTATTGCATTAAAGCTACCAATACTGTAATGCATTATCCTTACAGTGTCTAAAGTAGATGCGTAGGTGTGTTTTCTCTCACCTCTCCTCTTGCATCTCCTTGAAGGTCTTGGACCTTCTGTTGCTGCCGAACGTGACCTGTTCTATCTTCTCCCTTTCCTCTTTCTTCTTCACTATATCAGAGTTGACACTCCTGCGCCGGTTCTTCCATTTGCTCAGGTCCTGCAGCAAAAGTAAGCCCAGATCAACTCATGCACCATCTTTGTAACAATTCAGCTTGGATCTAGATAAAACAGGCTGGTTGTGCTGAAAGGCTGACTGTACTGTACAGTGCAGCTGAAGAGAGTGAAGTTGAGAAAAGACAAAAAAAGGAAAGGGCTACATTTGAAGGTGTTCTATTTGTGTGCTTTAGGCTCCTCCCGGCTCACTTCCCTTGTGTATTGGGGACTGTGTGACCTAAATGCTGTTTTAAGACGGCATTATTTTGTCATGACACCAATCAGACAGCTGACAGACATCCCACTGTTACAGCAAGTCATGTACATATTGAAAACTTTTTATTACTTTTAATTTATCCAGCTAAGAATGAGCACTTGTAACGGATCACCACTGTCTAAAACTAGAACAGTTCCCTTTAAAGAACTATTTCCAGCAAATAACCTTCCCCCTCCAATCAACTTTACATGGATTAATCTTGTTATTTTCAGTCTAGGGTCTCTGGCTTACATCATCTGTCTATATCATAACAACATTTCACATTATTTGTATTTACAGGATGTGGTGTTTCATGCCACAATCACTGATTTAGAAATGAGGACAGTCCATAGCCAGAGGGCAGTGCTGCACCAATCAGTGTCTGCCTCCATCCCTGTCTTCTATCTAAAAAGCTCTTCTTTCACCCCGTGGCCACAGACTGCACCACAACACCTGCTCTCCTGATTGCTGCGCAGATCCTTTAGATCACATGCTCACCTTTCACATCTGCGTAGGGAACAAGCCTTTTTCTCTCCAGAGTCAGTTTGTCTTACTTTGAATGTCAAGAATGATGAGAAGTAGGGATACACGATATTGGAATATTGCCAAAACTGATATGCTGATCATTTCTTCTCAATTTGATGATAATTATGCATGTATTATTTTTCAACCTAACTGCAGACAACATTAAGTCCCTCCTGTAGAGGAATTAGTATTATTATACTAACTCTTATTATGATGGCCCACTAGCAGATGCAGACATATTATGCTTTTCAAAATGTAAACATTCAACCAGGCAAAATAAGAAAACTATTTCAACGTAGGTTACATGTAAAAAATGCCTCTTTTTTATGCAACATTTGCAAGTAACAAAAGTTCATCCTTCTTTAACAGGCTTTGATAGTGCTCTCCCTTAGATTATCCTTTTTTTCAGGGAGAGGCCTTGGGTGGCACCCCTGAAATCTGATTGTCCAGCCCATTACCTTAAACTATGATTGTCTATCTGCCTAGTCCGAGGTGGGACCTTAGGGTAAATTATTAGAATGCTGCAATTAAGGACTTAAATATTACATTTAAAACAGCCACTGCTGTTATGTTGGTTAGCTTCTTTCTTCTGGTGCTCGTTTCGCTTCACAATTCCACATAATGATTGGGTTGACAGCTTACATTTGTTGAAGAAATGATATATGACTCCTCCTTGGATGACCAACACGCCACATCATGCAAATAACAACTAAAAACCTTGAAACTACAGACATAGTAGTTGTATAATTAAAGCATAATTTTATCGCACATCATGTCAGCCGAAAGGTTCATTCTGGGCCCCTGCTGATATTTTGTTTTAAAGTCTTAATCTGCAGATACATGTCATTGGTATGCATCCATAGCATCGTTAGTGGGAAGCAAGCAGATATCCTCAAGTGTTAAGAGTTCAGTAAACATATAAGTAACTCACATCCTGCCACTTATCATCACTCTCCTTTACTTGGTCGCGATACTTCTGCAGCTCATCGTAGCGAACCTGCCGGATGATGTCGGGGTCGACCTGGATATCACTTGTTGATTTACTCCTGTGAGAAGAAAAGAGTAAAACTTAAACATCAGCAACTGAAGTGAGAAGTGAAGGGGATGTTTAGTTTGCATATCCAAGAAGCTTTTAGAGGCCCAGCTAAGAAAAAAAAAGTTTAATACAAATACAAAATATACATGCACCATCTCTTACCAATGTGTAAATTAAGCTTAAGGAAAAAAAAAACTGTCAAAATAATTTCCACCTAGTACTTCTAAATCCATATGTGTGGATGCTGAAAATAAATTGAATTAAACCTTTAACCTGTAACCAAGTGTTAGTTTGCAAACAGAGCAAGCGGGTCAACCACAGAAATCTGTGGCGTGATGTAGGCTCAGTGGATTAGTAACATGAATCGCACCCCCTTCCTGTCATGCAAAATAGCAGAGTCACTCACAGCCTTCAGAAAAAATGCACTTTGTTTTCACTTACCTGTTCAAATTTACACGTGTCTCATATTGCTATCAGGGTGCTTAGACCAGCGCCTGATCATAACTCTCACTGAGCAAACTACAGTTTGGGTAGATGCCCCAGCGTATTGCTATGATATGCATCTTTTCACTTTGTTGCTTTGTCAATAGAGCTTTGTGGAGCAATGTACCCCTCCCCACCCTAAACTTGGCCCTGTGCCATACAATACACTGTGTTATGTGTCAGCATTTAGCAGCTAGTGAGTGAGAACAGCAGCACAAAAGCAGGGGGCAGCGAGGTGCGACTGTAAGAGGCCAGAGCAAATGCAAACGTGCCACATTCCTGGGAGCCCGTATCAACTCACCCGTCGATACTCTCCTGCGTTTGGAGCTGTCTAGGAAACCGGAGAGAACCACACACAACAAAGTCACATTTCCACAGAAGAGTCTGAAAGTGTTCTGGACAAGAGCTTGAGGCCAATTAGTGACTCTGAGACCAGCTCATCCCCAACTGATGAATGTAATCCCAGCTAAAACATGCTGGTTTTCACTGAAGAGACTAAAGTGTGTACAGTATATAGTAGGTTTACAGCACAGTATCACCTTTCCTTTCCCTTACATTTGTAGGAGGGGGGTGTATAGACATGTATGTTTCCCTAAACAATGCAGCCTTTCTGAAGACTCCAACATGATTTCACTGGAAACATGGCTTTACATATGGGAGTGAAGTAAATCCAGATGGCCTTGACTCAGGTTAAATGGTTACTTTGTGCCTGCTTGTTCACGTGCAAACACCACAGTACAGATTTGTGTTCAGGTTACTATGGAGTCCATGAGTCGCATCTTCTTTCAGAGCCGTGCGGAATTTCTAAAGGCTTTCATGTCGGCTCAACAGACGGGAGTACATTTAATTGCCCGGCTTGGTGCCGTCAGTGTGTTCAGCACGTTATGTTTGGATATTACTCAGGCTTGAACCTTTTCACACTCTCATGCTGCTGGACCTTGAGCTTTACATGTCGGTGTGAAGTTCCCTCTGCAGAGGAAATCAACACTGAACTCTGGTTGAATACGTGTGTTACAGCAGGAGTGAGGTGAGGTCAACAAATGGCCAATTCAGTACACCAATCCATCACAACATCACAAAGTCTCTTATTTTCTTTATTCAGATTTTTTTTCCATTCACAGGCAAACCAAAGAAAAAAGCAGAACTTGGGTCTGTTTAACAGTGCTCATAATGTACCAAACAATTCGGTTTATGATGTTGGAGGTGTTGTTTTGTTCAAAAATCACACTTCAAAAACTAGGGCTGCAACTAAAGATTATTTTCAATATTGTTTATTCTGCTGATTATTATTTTGTTTAATCGTTCGGTTTATAAACTGACAGAAAATTGTGAAAAATGTCCATCCCAGCTTTTCAAAGGCCAATGTAATATCTTTAAAAGGCTTGTTTTGTCCATCCAAAAGCCAAAGATATTCAATTTAATATGATATAAATCAGAGAACAGCAGGGAATCTCCATATCTGAGAGGCTGAAATCAGCATTTTTTTGTAATTTTTGCAAGAAAAATGACTAACGATTAGTTGATTATCAAAACAATTGGTGTTTCTTTTTCCCGTTGCTCGACTTAACTGTTGACTTATCATTGCAGCTCTATGAAAACACAGTAGCACTAGATTTAATGTAAAGTCTTGCCGTCCACTCAGCATATACATACCATGTGTTGCGAAGGTCAAATTAACCATATTGCAAACATGCAGAGATCCATAATTAATGGCCCTATGGTGACAAAGTCATAGGGACATTCATTACAGTTTACACAATTTTGGGGCACAAACAAACATCTAAAAACAGGAAAACTCTCCTTCACGGGGTTTGTGTGACTGACCAGTGAATCCAGAAGGCACCTAATAGTTTTCATAAAGAACAGCTCATTAACAAGTTGGATCAACACGCAGTCAAGACCACTTCACCATCAGACAGAAAGTATTTCACGACAGAAAATGGCACTAATGAGTTTTCAGTCTACAAAGCATGAGGAGCTTACAGGCACTGTTACAGAATTCTGTTTAACACTTCAGAGCAGCCAGCCTCTCCACCAAGAGCCTCTTCTTGTGTCTCAGCTGACTGGCTTCCCTGATCGCCTGCCACTTCTGCAGGTCACCTTCGCTACAGGAAGAGGGCACTGAGGGCGTCATCTGATTGGCTGATTGGCCTCTCTGCGAGCTCTGATCAGAACAAACTCCAAGTTTCCGGATGAGCATGTCATCTGTTGTAGGGTGTGTTTCCTTCGCAACCTGATTCTGTTTGTTTGCTGATGTCTCCTGGGTTAGAGGACATGGGGGGCACAGGAGTCTGGCCTTGAGCTCAGGTGGCAGAGCCCACGGTTCTGGGATGGGCATAGGGGCATAGTTGTCAGGGGCTCCTGAGAGAGGCCTCTGAGCCTGCTGGGTTTTCTCCTTACGATAAACCACATCGTCCTGCTCGATATCGGGGAATTCGTTGTCATCGGTGGTGACGCAGGTGTGTCGCTGGGTGACGATGTTGAGTTGTGGCTCAGACGTGTACAGGCGACGCTTGGCGGACAACTGAGTCTTCATCATAGCCAAGTCTGTGTTGGACTGGAAGCCCAGGGTCCGCCTGGCAAACATGTCATCATTGTCCAAGTCTGGGATAATGCTCTCATAATCAATAGGATCTGGGGGCTCCCGGGGGTCTTGGCGCCCAAGGAGAGGCCACCTCTCACCTTTGACCAGTTTGGGACCCGAGGTGGGGTCCACTGGGGGAAACACCAGAGGTGGCGTCTCTAACAGAGGGGTCAGTAACTTGGGGAGCTGTGGGAGAGTGTGTGCTTGAATGTGAGGACTGCAGAGTGGGCAAAAGGAGAGAAAAGGACAGAGAGGTGATGAGTGCATGCATGTGAACTGGATCAAAGAGCAAGAAAAGGAGGAAGAGAAACATCAAGCAGCCATAGTGGTGATATTTGACTCAAACAGATGTTGATCAAATCAGGATTTTATAATCACTCTGAAATAAAACTGCGGTTCTAGTTTCCACTATAATAGACAGTAATAAAAGTAATATAATGCTGAGATGCAGTTGATTTTTTTCTAAGGTCAGTGCAAGCAAACTGCTCTTATAAGCGTGTTAGGGAAACCTCCAGTAGCTTGACAGTGTATTTTATCATTAGTATATTAGAAAGCAGCTCATCAGAAATTCTGCCCCAACATAAAACCAATTATATTTCTCCAGTAAAATCTAGATGTTCTAAAACATTCCTTCATTGTCACAATCATGCAGCTGTATCGACCTTTTCCCCACAACAACGGTGGTGTGAGCCGAGGCCTCGTGTGTGTGGGAGTGAGAGGGAGAGGGGCCGGAGGGAGAGGGAGCAGAGGAGAGCCAAGGACTGATGTCACAGTCCGAGTCTTCTGACGAAGAGCCCGACTTCTTATAGCTACAGCCGAGGAACAGAAGCAGAGAGAGGAGGGAAAAGACAGGAAGCAATGGCAGGGAAAGAGAAGGAGAAGTAAGTGGGAGGAATCGGAAAATCACAGCCCACTCAATTCTGAATCTTAGGACCTTAGTTAAATTGACATGCAATTATTATTTGACGATTGCAATGTACCTTGTGAAAAAACTTTGTGCAAGAATAAAATATAATTTATCATAAAAAATTGCACATTATGCTGGATTCTAATGCCCTCACACACCTGAAGCCTTGCATCTTCTTGTACCAAGGTCTCCTTTGAGAGCCCAGTTTGATCTTCTGTATGTGAATGTCTTCTTCAGGCGTCCAGAACTTGGGTAAGAACTTGTCATAAGACTCTTTGGCAACAGGCTGAGGCTTGATGCCCATCTTGCGGGAGTAGAGATCGTCTTGGACAGGGTCAGCATAGCCCACCTCATCGTCCTCGTCCTCAGAGTCATCGTATAAGTCCCTGAACAGGCTGTCAGCGGACATTGGGCGGCGGTGGTCCACCCTCACGGAGCCATGCTGCTGGGTGTGCGTTTCCCCTCTGTTGATGCCACTGCTGCTCAAGAGAGACAGCCAATCACACGTGTCAAAAGATATATTTTCAGCAGCACCACAGCACGCCAGTCACGCAAAGAGGAGCACATTCCTCGAGCACATCCACCTCAAATGAGATGACGCAAGGATTAGCAAACAAATGCAAGCTCAAAACCAAACGGTAAAGGAGGCAAAAATTGATTTGAGGAGTCGTGTTGCCAACTCAAATCACTGCTCCAAACTCATAAGTTCAGAAGGCGCAAATCAGAACGTGCTGCAGCTCAAATCTCAAACAAACAGAAACCAACAAAAAGAACTTCAGAGCACTGTTAGAGGCAGCATACTACAACCAAGGATGTTGCGCATGGTTACAATTAACCATGCAAACTGAGGATAAGAGAAGCGTCTAGTTTGCTCTCATCAGGCAGGCACATCAAAGCCACACTGTCGCTTCATGTTCTCTGACCTGAGGCAGGTCACATTCTGTGGAGGGGCAACAGTGGGAGTCATAGTGACCTTAGGCCAGGGGCCCCCGCCACCCCCAGACGCCCGTCCCGTGGCCATAGGACTGATTGGCATGGCGAAGTTGGTGGGAGGAGCTGGGGAGGGGCTGTGGAAGCGTCTGCTGGCCAGGTCGTCCAGAACAAGGTCGGGGTCCGGTCGATCTGCGTCTGAGTCGCTGCCACTTTCGTACTCGTAGGCCCACTGCAGATGAGCTGCAGGTAAGGCGCTCTGGGCTCCTCCACTGCTGTCGCAGCAGTCGGCGGGAAGCCTCGTTTCGCTGCGGTCGTCATTTCACAGCAAATGAAACACAACACCAGTACACAACACCATCGACAACACAACGCAACACAAACACCAATATGATGGGAGAGGAGACAGTCAGGTATTTGGGTACAAACACAATACTTCCACATCACTTTGTGTTATGTTGCTTTAAAGAAAAAAAAAAAAGGAGTCAAATTAATCAGCTGAGGTGAGAAACGGCAACAGATCAGTGTTTTGTCTGTGACAGTACCTGGTGAGTTGGCCTTCATCCTCTGTGTATGAGGTGTTGGCCCAGCTGCGCCGGCTGTCCTCATTGCGTTCAGCCCGTTTCTTCCTTAGGGGAGCGGGCACGTAGCCCGAGGGTTTGTCTTTAGTGGGTAGGAACTGGTTAAACTGGGCGGTGGTCTTGGGAGCAATGACTCCTGTCCGGCGGTAACTGAGACCATCCTTGTTCTCGGCCATCCTGAAGACCGAGTCTGCCTCAGTGTCACTGCAACAACCTGGAGCACAGACAGAAGAGGAGAGGAAGGCAAAGAAGTGTAAAACAAAATTAAACAAAGTGGGATAAGAAATGAAAGAAAAGAGAAGGACAAGGGTTATGAAGAAGCAAAAAGGACAAACGAAGTGTAGAGAAAAGAGCGAGGGGAGTGTGTTGTGTGTTCTGGCGTGGATTCGGAGGAGTAACAGAGGGGTGCAGGGTGGGGAACGGAGGCCTCCTCATTTACAAGCCGGTGTGGACGGCTGTGGAATGTCTCACTGCCCTCTCCTACAACCACTTTGCGATCACTCACCAGCACTTCACCCTCTCAAAACATACTACACATCAGTCATGAAACAAGATCACAGTTTGGCTTCGGCATCGATATGTAATATCTCCTTCTTTGGGGTAACTTTCACTGTAAACATTCACTTTCAAAGCACGCCACTAGATGGCAATAGGTATTTGTTTTCACAAATGGGAGGCAACTTTCTGGCTTGGGTGCAGCATATATTCCCCGCGCACAAATATTTAAAGTTCTAGACAGATGAACTTGATTGTAAATATTCATGCAGACATGTAATTTTGAAGTTTGAACACTTTGATGATAATTTACAGCTCGGGTGTGAGAAGGGGGTTATAGGAAAAACTATCACAAAAATAAAAGAGAAACATGCTCTGACTTCTCAAATGCCATAAAGTCAGCTTTTGATGGGTAAAAAGGAACAGAAAAGCATACAGGTTTTGTTAGAATACTGCATCTGTGTGTGTAGATGCAAATTGCAGGACATCTCCTACCCTCACTGCTGCCTTTAAGAGTGGTGTCAGATGAGATGCTCTGGGGTCGGGAGCCCAAAGAGTCCAAGCTGTCCAGGGAGTCGTCTCTCCTGTGTCTGCCTCCTCCTCCGCCTCCTCCTCCTCCTCCTTCTCTCAGTTGGAAGAGCTCCTCTCGCTCTGAGTACCAGCTATCTCCAAAACCGCTGTCTCTGACGTTGCTGCCTTTCTGACTGGACGATTCCTGCAGAGCCTTTCATACACACACACACACGAACACACACAGTCAGATAATAGGGTGCCAATTACAATATTTAGCTCCGCTGTGTGTGTGGTGCACAAGAGATCTCCCAGGTAGAGTGTGAAGTCTGTATACTGCCTGGCCTCTCATTCTTTTTACTGTAAACATACACTCCTATGCTGTCTATAAGGGGATATGCATGCTGTAATTCAAATAGAATAACCTCATTGTTTTTTCTACAATGCCATCTCTGTCAAAACAAACAGCGCCATCCTCACTGTAACCTTGATGACTGTTTACTGCATGAAGAAAATGTTATTGCGTGTAAACACATAAGCAAGCCCTGGAGCCACTTTAACCAGCGTGGCTACAAACAAGCAAAAACTTGTTCGCCACTTTAAAAAGAAAACGATTTTCAGACCTGTAATTCCACTCAATCCTACCAGACAATACAAGTCCACAAACTAAACCCAGCCTAACCCCACGCCAGTGAACTTGGATTATCATAGTACAAGATGCATGGTAACCAACTGTTATTACTGAAAATCCCAGTAGTCGGTTGAATTATAGAGGACTTGCGCACCACCACCTATAAATCTAAGTGAGAGCAAAGTGCCAAATTCAACACGAGAGTGAGCAGGGCTGTGAACAGGCTTCTTCGAGGAGAGAAGAAGCTATTTTCACCTGCAAATTATGTCTGTGTCGTGCTGTAAACAAGATTAAAATAGCCGAGTCAAGGGTTCAGATCATTTATGACTTAACGTAGCTTTGGTTTAAGTGGCCAGCAATCCGAGGCCCCCCTCGGTCACTCTTGCACACGTAGTCGGCATACCAGGGAGGATACAGAAATGTGCTGGGCAGCGGCCGTAAAAGAGGATTTCATTCATGCTATTTCTGGTTTCAAGAAAGCTTTTGTTGCATGACGACACAGATAAGACAGCTCAGGGTTCACAATGCGATATTTATCCATGTTACCTTGTATAGTGCTGTGCCCAATAAGCCCTCAAATGCCTTAAAGTTCAGGTAAGGTCCATCATAAGCACGGTCGCACTGAGCTCTTCTCCCCAGCCAGTAAATGGTGATCAGAACCTGGAGAGAGGAAAACAAAGGTGGAAATGAGTTATTATTACCAGACAGAACACATCATATTATAGCTATACCTTTCCCCTATAGCTGATGGATGCTTTGTGCAGTGCTAAAGCAGGTGATTGTTGTGATAGTAGCTACACTGACACAAGGTGATATCACACGGTGCCCTGCTCTTGTGTCCAGGCTCATCCAGAATACTCTGTGTGTGTCTGTTTGTGCGTGTATTATCACGCTGGGCAGGTAAATGTGCTGCACTAAAGCAAACAATCATCGCCACATCAACGATGCTGGTCCCCTATCACACGACACGGTTCAAACTGGCATGTCAGCGCTTTGGTTTCATGATGTGTATAGGGAAATAAAGTAAAGCTGTGATGAGACATACTATGTTTTCTATGACTAATGTTACATCTATAGGACAAACATTCCCTCACAAAGAGTAATTCATCTGACATCTTCTACGAGAGATCTTTTAAAACTTTAAATATATCTATATTTTAGTCATTTTAGTTTTTGTCTTTATGTTGTAGATACATAAATATATTTGAAAACAACTAGTGTCCTTGTTTTGTTATGGCTGTGCACCCTGTGGCAGTGTGCAGCTCTCTCCCTTTATTTCCTGTCATAAAAATGCCCCAAAACGAGTGTAAGCAGTAAAGCAAAATTTTATTTTGCCATCAAATATTTAGTGGTTTTATCTCTAAAGTTACAGATTACAGTAAATGTAAATTTTAAAAATGGTACAAAACAATTACTACAGTATCAAATTTAATATAAAGAGCACTCTATAGATTCAGCAATGTCATACTCAAAAAGTTAGTTTTTTACTTAAATTAAATTTAAAATATCAAAATAAATTTAACAAGAGCAGAGATTTATTTGATCTGTTTAGATTTGTTTTTTATTGATTGATGATGGAAAAATATGGCCTTGATGTTTACAGACTCAACTCGAGTAACACGAATAAACACAATTAATCCTGCAGAAAATTTGCATCACGTTCTATGTAATAACTCCACAGCCCGAGATTTAAAAAATAAAATAATTTTATCATCGTCTTTAGCCCAAACTGATGCTGACTCAAGTGACATCGCTTAAGGCAATTTGTCTTATGATTTTGCGCAGCTCCCTTTGGAGCCCCAAGAGACTTTATACAACTTTTTTTTCTCCTACATATGCACTTGTGAATGTCTGTAAAAAAGATCTTGATGTGTAAACGTTCGTCTTTAAGGGATTCTATTCCCCAGTGATACCTGGACAAGTCTACATTTTGCTTTATTATTGCTGAATAACAGGTCAACAAATCAAACTCTCAGAACAAAAGAAAAAACATTGTTTATATCTTTCCACTCACATTTTTCAGCCTCCTGTTGGTCTCTTGATGCCTGCGAGAGAAAGAGCAGAAAACAGAGGTGTATGTGTGAGAGAAAATTACAATAAAAGAACAGAGGGCATGCTTGTTGGGTCTCTGTGTTGGGCAGTGAAAGAGCTGGAAAGTGAGAGCACAATCCAGACTACTGCCAGCCCTTCACTCACTCTCACACCACAACACAAAGGCTGAGAGGAAAACAAACACACATTTCTGGAAAAATAATCAAATGCCATAAACTGAAGTGTTTTATGTATGCACGTGTCTATTTTTTACACTAATCATACAATCAAGCAGCTGTAAAAACATCTAGTTAAAGTTTAGGGGTACAAAAGGTGGTTTTGTTTCTGATTTCAAATAATGATACAACTAATAACTGATGATTAAACATCTGCAAACCAAACAAGGGTCTACTGTTGGAGCAACAGAGCCCTACACATGCCTCGCAGGTCATACAGAATTTAAGTCATATTTCTTGAGGTTTGACAGCCGACCTGGCAGTCAGTAAATCACTTTCACAGGAAAGTGTCAGCTCTTGCTCCTGTGAAACCAAACAAAACTCACAGGGTCAACCTAAAAGCCTAATATTACCTCTTTTTCTCATTTACATTATCTACCTGTCATCTAAGTGTTTATCTAGAGAGGTCTATAAACAGCTATGAACAGCTACTACAAAGTAACCGTTAAGGTGACTGAAGAAGATATACAGTCTGGTTCACGTTCGCTCTGCATGCTCTACACTGCTGTGATGATGTGGTAATACAATAGTCACACATGCCTCTCCAACACTTAAATTTCATACAGTGGATTCCCAGCATGCAATGTAACCAATGCACCTGCTCAGAATGTAATGCATGTTTGGCGTTGACACCTGAGATGAGTGCCTATCAATCAAATAGTCAGGTTCAAATAGGTTATTTGATTCAAGGGGAGAACACAAAACAAGGACGAAAACTGAACTGAGACATTACTACCGACTGTCCAATATAGCTCGCAATGTACTTAAATATATAATGCAATATGTAATGTTCTCCAAGCCAAACTGCTAATCACCTGCTGCTAATGTTTGCTCAGCTTAAGATCCAGATGTCCGATGACTGAAATACATCATCCGGATAAAATATAAAGTTAAAATTGAGCAAGATCTAAAAGTGTTTGATAAAAATGTGGCTTAAAACTGGATAAAAAGTAAATTTATGTGAGCTTTCTGGCAGACAGCCACAACTCTTTATGCATGAGCAAAGGAGATGTGTTGCCATTGACAGACAAGCAAATGAATGGGTTTAAACATGGTTGAAAACATTTGAAATCATGCAAACTCAACAAAATATACAATATAAATTGAGGTTGTTTTTTTTTTACATTTTAACACAGAAAAGTTATTATACCTTTTAAGGAAAATTTTGAGTTGTATTTTACTTAACATGTTACTTTACTTTCCACTTCACTGTATTTCAGACAGAATATATTTATCTCACAGCTATATTTACTTTTCAGACTAAGATTTTACATAAAAAGAACCATTGGATTATATTGTAAAACACAATGAACTATTAAAGTTCAAACCAGTGGGATGGCTGGGTTTGCGTCATCTCTCACCAGGGCCGTCCAACATCCTAATTTGCCAACGGTTAAAACTGAAATGGACTTTTACCAATTTACCAACCATATCACAAATTTATAGGCCCAATAAAAGAGTTGGTTAGAAGAAAAAAATGCCCTCTCTTGTGTGGCCTGGAACACAGTAACAAAGTCTAAGATTATAAAAGTGGAAGCCAGATCCAAATAAAAGGAGCTGTATACCACCACACTGTTTCTCATAAGGCTCATTTATGGATATGGGTAATAGCTGAATAGAAGGGAAAATATAAAAGCTATTTTCAAGCCTCCCTAGCCTCAGGACTGTTCATAATCAGCTGAGTGCTCATATGATAAAGCACAATCACAGAGAGAACATCATCAGAGTCTGATACTCACAAGTTCTGCACAGAGAGTACAGACTAGGAATAGCTTCTCTCTGAGGAAATATTCACATTGGGCCCAAAGGAGAAGAAAGCCATTTGTGTTTGTGTGTCTTGTATATGAGCAAGCAATCAAGCCACCAAAATCCATTGACAAAAACAATAATTTTCCCCTGCAGAACGTGGAAGTTGTTGGTCTACTGCTGCCTCAAACAGTTAGTTAGTGTTATTTAGTGACTTTGGTGAATCCGAACTAACCCTTTAAGACACTAAAGTGCACAACAACACAAACTTACAAACAGTTTGAGTCAGCAATAGACAAGCAACTTAAGTGTTCAGCAACGTAAAATTTCTGTTTTTGTCAATGGAGTCTGGGGGCTTTAAAGTGGGCGTTTACAGTAAAACGTAGGAAAATATTCTAACTTGAATTTGACCTGATATAAAACTGTCTTTTTGGGTGTGTCTCTTTTTAGGTGGTTATATATGTTTTGCTGCTTCCCCTGTTCACAGCAGTACATTGCTTAGCTTCTATGTTGGTACTCCTGCCTCCATCTCCAAACTGGGAGTGCGCCGACTGCCAACTACTGCAGGTAATACACTGACTTTGGATAAATACCTCAATCAACCCCACTTAGAAAAATCCAAACTATCTCTTTAAGTTTGTTTCTAATGTTACTCTAAATCCGACCCCGCGCAGACTCAACCTATACAGTAAGTACACAAAGCTCTGACAGGAAACCCTCCAACTTGACAAATTAACAGAAAATTCTCATCTCTTTCACCCTCCAGCCAAGAGCCTCAACCTTTGCATGCTTACACAGATTTTCACATCATCACACTGTTGCCGAGGTCAAAGGGTAAAAGACATCCTTCTTCTTTTACCTTCCAGTAGGATTCCAAAGATACTAAACTCTACTTCTGCAATTCAGCCACTTTCTGAATGCCGAACAATCATGCAACACAGGTAGACAATCAGACATAATCTTCATAATCAACCAATATTAGTTGCATAAGTTATAGATGCATCATTTATGCGAGAGTAATCAAAACCATAATTTATACAATATAAGGTGTGAACTCTACTAGCCACGTCAAATTGCGTTACACTATTGTGTCTAAACATACAATTAATTTCATTTGACTCGAATGAGTCGAAGAGCATGTTCTGCCAACACAAACAACCGACAAAAAGAAACACATACAAATGAAGAAGCATTACCCACTATTCAAATGTTAGACAAATAACTTCTTGACATGAGCCAAAGTAAATGGTCTTTCCAAATACAGTCGATCACTTCCCCGTGCTGCAGCCGAGGGAAAACTTGTGCTTAGATATCCAAAATCTACAGGTGTAAACTATACATGCAGTGAACTGAGAACACAGGATGTGTCTTAACACATGTACAGCCACAAAACAAGATCAAGGCAGCTCTGCTTCTCTGAGACAATAACATCCAAAAGACAAACAACCCCAGCACCAAAGCCTTAAATTAATGGGTGTGCACGTGTGATCAGAAGCATACCTCTGCACTGAAGATCACTCGCTCTACAGCATTCAACAACATGTCACATCCTCCAACTATGTTCTCTCAGTCTAATGAAATACTTTGGATTTAAAGACACACCCAGCCGCTCTCATACATCATTCCTGAAAAACGTAGAAACAAGGAGAGTTTGAATAGAGGAGTGGGTCAGCTGTGGGTGAGACGGTGTCGGGCATCATTGTGGCGCACTTATCGAGACACTGCAGCCTCTGTGAGCAGTGTGAGGCTGGCATTTCCCTCTCCGAGTCAACTACGGAGCACAAATATAACCCTTGTGTTGGCCTTTTACAGCCAGGGATGTGTCCATGGTGTAGAAACTTTATTGGCCTTTCACCATCATTGCCCGTTTGGTTTCACAATCTGCCCACAGTTGACTAAACAGTACAACAAGAAGTGACAGAGGTGCCATATATTAAACCAGAATGTGCAGTGCCAGCTCACCAACCACACCCGCAATACTAACACACACTTTGCCTTCTTTGCATTATGCACTTCACTTAGGAACATTTGGACTTTGTCACAGTTTTGAGCTACATAAATACCAACAGAGACATGGCATGAGGTTCAATATACATCAGTGTTGAATAAATAGTGATAACAGGCTGTTTAGTCCATCCAAATTTGCCTGGGAAACAGCACATTCCTTAAGGTAGTTCAAACATTTGTTTTGATCGAGGGCCAGGGATGCCATTGCATAATCCAAATCGTAATCACACCACAGCCACTCCTCTTTATCAATTGTTTAAAAAAAGGTCATTGACATTCCACAGAGGACAATGTATTTTGATGGACCTGCCGATCTAGTGCAGTTTCCTTTTTTCCCCTCTTTTGGTTTGGACAGGAGTCAAGCCTTGTCAATAATTTGCTTAATCAAACGGCGGCAATGAGTGAGACTTTGGACTTCTCTCAGCGGGGGATGTTTCTGTCAGTAACTGGAGGTTACACACACAAAAGTTGGACTTATAGCTATAGGTTCTTTCCTTAAAAGTAAAAGTTGTCATACTACAGTGTAAAAAACACTCACAAGTAAAAGCATTTGAAATGTACTAAAAGTTCAGTAGTCCTATCAGTAGAAAATACTGGGGGCAGCACCAACACAACACTAACATATCATCATTTTCTGTGTTGAAATTCCCCAAGAAATTGTATAGTTTTTTAATCTTTCAACCTTTGAATTGCTGCATTTATTGTCTGCAAAACAAATTTACCTTTGAGTACTAATAGAATAGAAACCTTAAACCCTTGAACCTTGAAATTAATTTGGAGCTATGTTTCAAATCACGTGATGTACATGAGTCCAATATTAACTCACTTTTAGCTCTGTCTTTGGTCTACACCAGCTCCTGAGGGAAATACATGGCTTTCTAGCTGCTAAATGCTCCACTGTGTTTACCAGCTAACTTCTAACTGTGTTTGGTGCTGAGCAGGTAGTGTACAGTGAGGTTTTTAGGAGCTTCATCACCTAAAGCCACTTCCCGCTTTGGCAGTAAATATGCTACGAGAGCGGTGCGAGTACCAATGAAATGAGTAAACAATGAGCTTCGTAAAGCTTTATTGGGAGATTCAATAGTAGTGGTAGTAGTAAAAAATACAATACTTTTCTCTTAGATGAAGTGGAGTAAAGTGGCCTTAAACATAAATACAGTACTTGACTTAAGAGTTCTTAGTTACCCTCCAACACTTGTTTTTCTTCTTTTACAACGTCTACAGTATCCGAGATCAGATATGTTGCAGTTCCTGTTAACCTTTCTACAATATGCAGTAGGTATGAGGAGAGTACATGAGTTTCGTGTAGTTTACACAATGAAATAAGCTGAATAATCATGACAGTCCCTCCGCACGTACAGTCTAACAGCACAGTGTCTATAGTGTTGCAGTACAATGACTGTGCATCATTGCTTCCACACTCTGCAATTTCCACCCTCTCGGGCAGATATCCTGTTTGACTGTTCCAATGACAAATTGCACTTGTTAAAACATTCATAGAGGTCGGGGTGCAGCAATCAGCTGACATTTTTGTGTCATAAGGGAAATCCCGGCATGTTGTAGCCTTTTCCTTTATGTCAGCTTGAGAGTTGTGGTCCTTGTCCAACCCTGACTCCACGCTGCTCAGTTTCCAGATGGCAGCTAAGGGGCTAAAGGAAGTGGCTGGAGCTAAATAGAGCACTTTGAGATGCCATGATTCATTTGTAGCTCTCCAAAGCCTTCATTTCCTGGGCAGCTGTTAGAAACGGACCGAGTTGGTCTAAAGTAGCCGGTGAATCATAGCCTTCGATGATGAATCTCACTCAGGCTGGTCAGTATTACACCTCTGGGTGTTTGCACTCGGTTATAGTTCAACGACACGTGGATAATGTGAACAAATCTTCAAGAAATATAACCCTGCAAGCAGCACGCACTCTCTCCACTTATCAGCCTGTTCCTCTATTACAACAGTTTGTCATGTTATATGACAAATTTTGATACTGAATGTATTTGCAGCTGATAAACGTCTTTATCAGAGAGCAGGTTTCACAACACGAGGCGATAGATCAACATGCACTGCAGATGGTGGTAAGGCCAATACTACGACAACTGCAGAGCTCAAAGGTTAAAACAGACGTCCAATCATCTTTTATGGCTGCCCTGACAACGCAGAGCTGTTTGAATTAAAGTGTGCTCTCAGCACACCTTGTTTAATCAATATGACTCCAGCTTCAGAAAGTTACCAGCTTTGCTAATAATGATTTAAAGCGTTTCTCAAGGGGCTCAATAAAACTTTCAAATCTTAAGTCAGTGAAGATCTTTTTCAGTGAACTAGTGTTAAAAAATAATTTTAAAAAATGTATAAATCAGTCTTTTGTGTTGTGTATCACTTTTTATACAAGTACAGATTCCAGTTGCAGCTAATGATCTGCTGGTTGTTTTCTCAAATAATCCATCATTTTTGGGTCTTTAAAGTGTTACATAATAGTCTAAAGATCCCATGGGAACATCTTTAGATGTCTTTTGCGGCCAAAACAACAATAAAAAGTGGAGCAAAATACAGTAAAGCAAGAAATCCTCACATTTGAGAAGCTAAAATGTTTGGCAATTTTCTTTGATAAATAACTGAAATGATTCATCAGCTATTAAAATAGTTTATGATTAAATTTCAATCGATTAGCTCTGATTAATCATCAATTGTTACACAAAACTAGAAGGGCACTCCTGTTCCTACTTGAAGGGGTGTTTATGTAAAGTTTCACAGACGGAAACTAACTTTTTTGATTATTCTGAGCCAACATGAATGCAGCACAAATGCCCTATCTAGCAACGTCATCAAAAATGAAAAATAATTTGTGTGTCTGTCCTGTGATATAGATCTGCTCCAAAATGTCCGTAATCCTCCTGACAAACAAACTTTTTCAAAAATATAACCTCATGGTGGAAATTGCTATGGGGAAACTAATGCCTACACAAAAGTCAAAGTAATACTTTGTGTGAAGCCGTTAAAATTAAACTAAAGTAAAAGTCAAATTAAATCAACGGAAACATTATAATGTGTAAAAGTTGAAGACGAGAGAAAACAATGAAAGCTGATTGTTTTATGTATCGGTGAAGGTTTTGCTAGAAAAACAGCAGTAAAACGAAACTTACAGCACCAACAGGATAACAACTTTATTGCTTCTGAAACAGAGAACAGGGAAGCTGAGCGAAGCACCTGTCAGACTGGGTTTAGGGAGTGGAGGTTGGACACACACCAGGGGCAAAGACAGCTGATAGAGAAAACTTTCTCTCTATCTCTCTCTGGCTCATTTGCCTAGAGGCTCTGATAAGCAACAGTGAAATAAAACTATTGGCTGCTTGTCTGCGGCCTTGTTTGGGATTATCTCCTCATGTTACTCTCTGTGTGCCATCCCTCTCTGTAAGAGTTATAAATACTGCAGTTGGGTAACCACATAATTGTATCCTCAAACTCAAATATCTCTACATTTCAACCCAATGAAATTATATTGTATATAAGAGATTTACTTCTTAGAGTCCAATAACTCATGTAGAAAACACTTCAGCTGGAACAGTCAGAGCAGCTGCAGATTCGCCTTCTTCTCTGAATGATCAGATCTCCATAAGGGTGACAACACCACAACCTCAACTGCACATAAGACTCAAACTTTCACACGTGCACAAACACACACAGGTGTCCTCTGAAGACCACATGCAGGGCAGTGGGGGTGGGGGGTGGGGGGGATCCTGGGAGGAGACAACACACTATTAAAAGCTCTTCCTCTGAGTCCTGATACCATTCCAATCAGTCCTGCTTGTCAAAGTGACCCCCAGGTCCTAAAAATAGAAAGTGGGCCCCCCTTTTACCAAACCCTGCACGCAAGCCTGGTGGCAAAGAGCTGAGCTGCAGCAGAACAGTGGGACCGGGACATTCAAAGTAAAAGTTAGTTTTAGTGACACACAATGTAAAACATGGACCGCCAATTGCATGGGAAAATGTTTTGCAACATGGAAATGTCTGATAACACACATGTCCATAAAAGAATCATCTCTAAATTTATGACACCGAATTAGACCTTAAGCAACTCACATCACTGTGTCTCAGGGCAGCATATCCTCTGCTGTGGGGAGAGGGTGTGTCCTGATAAAAGGCAGGCAGATTTGTTTATTCAGAATTCATATTGCAGTGTACAGTAGAGCTGTGGTTTCAACACCATTGTCACTGCGTTGGGCGGATCATGAGAAAAATGTTCCGAGACGCTGTGGCAACATCTCAAAGGAACATCCAAACAGATTTTCGTTGCACAACTCAAGTGATACTGAGTTTCAGAAAGAACCAGGAGCTCAACTTGATGGCAGTGCACAACTTCACAACATCATATTGCATTTTTTGACACCGAAAAATTATGTATCTGCTATTGGGTGCCGATCCACTTCAAGTTTAACAACCTGCATGTAGTGCTGGTAAAGCACTTCTTTTTGCTTGCACAGCACAGTGCTGTTTAGCCACAGAGAGTGTCACAGTGGATGGACTGTGCTCTGCTTACCTTGCTACATGCTGGAGGCACACCTGCGTAAAAACCAAACAGGTTGTTCAACATACTCCGTGCATCTCTGTCCGTCACGCAACTGACAGAAGAGCAACTGTCTGACACTGAAAATGCATGATTAACACCTTTTTACATTTTTGTCCTGTACTTAAATCCATGCTTCCAACTAAACTGAATTTCTTTTCAATTAGAAAAAACAATTCTCTAAAATGTATAATCTGTACCTGACTATCATGACTAACATTTTGTATTGATTTCTACACCTGCACCAAAAAGTAAGCTACTTTTATCAGATCTGACAGGCAGCAGAGCATGTGCTATGTTCTCCTGACTTTTATCAATGGTTTCCTCCATCATATTTTAAAGAAACACATGTCATGTGTAAACAGGTGCTTACCAACACAAGAACACACGCCTACTGAAAATAGCGCTGACCTTTTTTGAGTTCAGCTTATAAACATGCCTCACACGAGGGGACACATGCACTGAAATACTTTGTAGCGTGTAAGTTAAATTTAAACATCCTTCGTTATTGTGGATATTAATGGAAAGGTAAATAGAAGATGAGTCAAGTAAGGAGGATTCAAAATACATGAGTTGATCTCAGCTCACCTCAACTCTGTGGGTATCAAAATGTCACAGTAGTAGCAATATTATACAAAGCTCACAACACCAGACACTTACTTGACTGTAACTCTTGTGGATAAGTCCTGAAGATCTCCCGGGTGAAAGAGCTGTGCTTCCTTTAGTCCAAGCTTCCCGCAGGCCTTGAGGAAGACGTTTAGGTTGTCCTGGACAAAGAACAAAGCAGGGATGAGGGTTGTCCACCTTCAGAGGCAAAGAATAATCACTCAAGAATTCTCTGGCAGGGACACAGCCTACAACTCATTGCTTCCAAAGTTCATATCGCCAGGGAACAGAGACGGGGACGTGGGAGGAGCGTGTGTGTAGCAAATAAGAAGTGACCCAGAGCAGAACACACACAAACACACATGCAGGGGGGAGAGACTGCGTGACAGGAGCTGACTGACAGCAGCAACGCTACCTGTGGGCTGGGTTAGGGTGGGGACAAAGCCAAAAACCAGGAAGGATGACATCAGAGCTTTGCACAAGTCCCACCCAACCGGCAAAGCGAGGGCAGAACTGACACACGCAGGAGCACAATGTCTACTGCAGTCTCCTTCTCTCACACCCTGAAACTGTCCCCTCCCCTCCCTGCCAAGCCCTTTACTCGAGAATACCTGTGGAATCTGTTGGGCGGCAGAGTATTTTGGAGACATTTGGTTGCTATGAAACATAAGGTTGTGTGACAGAAACTGAGAAATATTTTTCCTCAAGCAACTCATGAGGACATGGGCGGGGAAGGGATGGTTTCTCCTCCTACACTGTGTCAATCATTTTTATATATTGCATAAAGTTTATATGTGTGCCCATGATTTGCACAGATGTGTTTGTGTCATGCGCAAAAAAAACATTATGCCCTATAAATATACACACATCTCATGTGTTTCAAACTAATCTCAAGCCACAAAAACACCATTCCTTTCCGGGGTTATGACTTCTCCAGTTCTAATCCCAAGTGTCTTGTTTATAATCTGCATTTCCCATTGGGACGAAACTTCTTAAGAGGGTTTCATGTAATGACACATGGCCTCCTCGTGGGCTGAAATAATTAAGGGGTAGCTGGTTCTATATTTAAATGGCAAACATGCTTATTAGCAAATGGGAGGACAGAGCTGACCTCTCTGTACAGGAATCCCTTACTAACAGCTTTGCTTGTCCCTTAACAGCACTTTGCTTGGGTCCTACAGGTCACCGTGGGCCCCCACAGGGCAAGGATTAGATCCCCCCACCACATCCCCCACCCCACACACACACACACACACACACACACACACACACACCTTCTCTGTATGCAGGCACTGGGCTCACACTTTATTACCTCAAACCAAGGACACTATATGTTTCAGGTTCTGTTTGTTTGTCAGTTTATCAGCAGGATTAAGGAAAAAAACTACTGACCTGTTTTCATGGTGGAAGGATGCAGCATAGCCACATTCCTTTTGTTCTCAAACTCAAACAATGTAGCTACCAATGTTGTAAGAAGTTCAGATTTTTTAAGTAAAAGTACTAATTACTCCGCTACAAGCCAAAGTCCTGCATTCAAAACTTACTTAAGTAAAAGTACAAAATATCAGCATCAAAATGTACTTAAGATATCAAAAGTAAACATACTCGTTATGCAGAATGACCCCACTAATGTTGTGATATATATATATATATTAAATATATTATTTGTATTCATGTATTCATGTAAGCAGCATTTAAAGTTTCTCAAGGTAGGGCTCATTTTTACTTCTTCATATTCTGTGTTGAGGTTTAATAAACTACTTTAAATGTATCATGTTTTTATGTTAAATGTTAAAGTTACAGAAAATGGTAAAATTCACGTAAAATACAAGTACCTACAATTTGTGCTTAAGTACAGTACTTGAGTAAAGGTATTTAGTTACACTCCACCACTGGTAGCTACATATATATATATGCAAATTTAAATTTGACTCAAGTAAAAATGTCCTTATGAACGTACAGTTTGTTCTTACATCTGTTTTTGATAGCAAGCTGTAATGTTCATAAGGCTATTTCAGTCTTAGCATTTGATATATGTACATACAGTATGAACATGTTTATAAAGCACAAGTGTTTGCTTTTTTTCTGATTAAGTATGTGAAATATTTTAAATTTAGAAGTGCAGGATAAATGTGCAGCTGAGAAAACAAGGCCTCAACTAGATACAAACATATTTTACATTATTCTAATAGTTCTGGAAATATATCAAGACATATGTAGACGCACGCTCTCAGATTTGCATATAGAAGAGTGGAAGATTGGCTTTTGCGTGACTTTCTAGGCTCATAACAGCTCAGAAGAGATTTCTCTTGGTAATAGACATGATAATGTCATTTTCCAGATTAGTGCAGAATAAGTGAGTGACTGAGTTAATTACATGGTATGTAAAGCTTTGTCTCATACAGTAAGTACAAAACACCTTCTTCTCTCTCATCATTTTTTTTGCGTGACATAGTTCACATGTTGGTTTTTCAGTGACACTTAGTTTATGACTGTGTTATTCAATGCGTACAGCATGTACAGTCATAAATACCACAGGATATGTTACCTCACCTCAGCATGTTGGCTGACAAGACAAGCCTATTGGCATTACATGTAACATTCAAAAACAAATACTCCACATGTCAGATCTGATTATAGCTGGACAGATTGATTTTTAGTCTGATACTGCCTTTGTTTTTTTATAGTTTATAAAACCTGATGACAATATATCAGTTGATAGTCATTTTTTTGTACTTACACATTTACAACAGACTTTAGGAAAGAATTGTCACTTTAATATGTACTGATCAAAACATTATATAGTTGAACAATAATTTATGCAATTGTGAGATATAAACATAATTGCTGTTATTTCTCATAAACTGTATAAGAGAAGTGGACGTAGCCTCCGGGTCTGAAAAGTGAAGCCAATGCAGAAGTGCCTTGAACCGGCATTCTGTTCAATGGCCAGTAGGGGGTGACTTCACAGGTTGCAAAAAGAAGCTATATTGTATAGAAGTCTATAAGAAAATATTCTAGTTCTCACTTGATTTACTACCTCAGTAAACAATCAGTTTATAGTCTCAATTGCTAGCTTGAAGTCTTCTTTAATACAAAGTGATAACAGCAGCCAGATGCAGTCAGGTCGCCTGTTTGTGTCTTTGAGTTCTCAGTCAGTTCCACCCTCTCGTGCAAATATGATTACTTCTGGCTCCAAAACACACACAAAAAATGGTGACAGACAAATTGCCAAACTTGAGGCATCAACATGGTTGTCCACAAACCGACGGGTGATGACATGGTAGCAACGCTCACTTCTTTTATACAGTCTACAGTATTTCTGTACAGTTAATTCTTGTTACTGTCTGACATGAACAGCATTGGCCAAAAAAATTTATTGACCTAGCTCGAGATATGATTTCTATACTCTGAAAAGACCATAAAAGACAACTGAGCTTTATTTCTGCCATGTATAATAGAGAAAAACTCATAAAGGTCACCCACTTAAGACCCTGGTTTTCCCCTGTGGAGCAAAAACTCACTCACTGCCATTATACTCAAGGACTGTAGAAAGGAATAATTAATATCACTAAGGTATGAATGTCATTTAGCCTCAAAGAGCATTATGAGCACACTAAAAGCCCCCCTCACACCCGGTCCCAGAACATGCAGAGATAATGATGTTGAAGGAATGTTATGCTGACTTGTGCCTGCACATAATCCTGCTAAATATGCTGTACCCATCCAGCAGCCTCTAATCCTCTCATGCAGACTTGAGGACCCCTGATTTAAGCACTTCACACCGAAAGACAGAAAGGTTTTTACTCATAAGGTGTCTGATTTTGTATGAAAGGATCTACGTCCATACTGGTCATGTCGTGGTCACTCTATTTCTTCCACTGCATTCTTTGTCTCAGATGGGCATACCCTACAATTACCCTCAACTGACCCCTGGCTTTGCTTCAAACACCAAGTAGAGCTATGGTTAAAATATCAGGCTACACATTCAGTCCTGTGACAATAAACCGAGAGGAGATGGAATGGATGAAATGTTACCTCTCCTGACAGAGAACCAATAAAAGACCCTCCTTTCCCAACAGTCAGATCCAGACATAACATGCACCCATACAACACAAACAGAGTAACAAAACATGGTCAAATGCCTGTCATTTCACAGATGATTACACAGAGATTTAGATGAGTAAAGACACCCGAGGGCCATTCAAACTGTCTGTTTATCTCCTCCCACTGCTCCCTCAACTCACCAAGGAGTTGGTGTATGCGGGAACATCCAGCACCATGTCAATTACAGTGTATTTACGGTGGAGTCATCTTTAACCCCTGGATCCAGCCCAGTGGGCCTGAGATCCAATCACGTAGCTGGCTGTCCCACCACACAACCATGGGCTTCCTGCCCAGCACTGGTAAAAGCAGAACCGGGGCCCGAACCAAGGTGCCATGACTCAAACCCACAGCTTGCTGACTGCCCAGCAACAGGCAGAGAAGTGTGCTGACATGGGAAACATTCCCTTGGACACAAGCGTAGCCAAAGAATAGGCCTGGGTCTTGAGCCAATGTTGCTAAATATTCCACAAAACCAGAGATTTCCGTTTTTTCCCTCTCTCCCTCCCCAGACTTTTTATTCTGCCAGAGCTGAAGCCTGGTATTGATTTGAGTGCTGAAATCTTTTAGATAGCATAACGTGAAAGGACAGTTATCCCATAATAGTAAAGAATGTTCTAATTTGATTGCTAATGAGGCTTGTTTCGCAAAATAGCCTTGGATATAGCAGTAATTAAATGTTTACTCATTACAAGCAAAAAAGTACTAACTTGTTCTTTGTCTTCTGTATTATTCTTTCACATGCCATTATGAGAGTTAAGCATACTGGAAAAGCAAAATTTTTTCACTTTATTCTTCTGACAACATTTACTGGAGATGAATAGCATAAATCAGGACAAACCCTTTGCAATAATCCAGCTATGTGGAGACAACTCGCTAAACTTTAGGCCGTATATACATGGATGTCGTCTCTGTGACAACATTTAATGTTTCTGTAGAGCCGTTATGAAGCTTCAGCTAATCTAAAATGGGGCAAAGAGGTGAAGCTGGGTGAGTCGAGGGAGGCTGAATGAAGCCTGGTTGCAGAAACATGCCACCTGTAATAACTTCAAGCCTTAATATAATTTAAATGGGTGCGTTGTATAAAAATTAATCCCTGTACAGTTGTCATAAACAGGGATTTTAGCTATAGAAACCAAAATCGTGTACTTAGCTGTAATTATTAGTAGTTTATTTCTACTGTAAAGTTGGGCATTTTAAGTGTGTCTATGGGGATTAAATTGCTTTTGGAGCCAGCCTCTAGTGGCCATTAGAGGAACTGCAAGATATAGCACTTCAGCCCTGGAGGTTGTCACTTGGGCTTAACATATACAGTAAATGCTCAATTATTTCAAAGGTTCAAAGCTAAATTCCAATGTAAAAAACACTTAGTTCCAACACTTAAAGATCAGACTTGTTACTATTTATAGAGATGAGAGATAGGGGATAATCTTAGCAGCACTACTTGACTGCTTTGGGAGAGAAGATATTCTCACAGCAGATTTAGAGTGAGTAATGTTTGTTTGGAGAGCTCTCCACTTTTCTCCATGTGGTTGGCAGTAACTGATAGCTGCAGGCCAACCAGGAGCCTTCACATTTGCTGGAGAATTTATAATCAGGTGGTTTCAGGTTTGTATCCAAGTCTCGGAAATACCACACCAGCGCTACCGATGGAGGAGATACTTTACCTCATTACCTCAGCAGGTGCCCAGCCAGTTATAACACCAACAGTCCAAAACAAACTGGCAGGCTTTTTGATTTATGTCATAACACAGATATGATGGTAAACTGTTTGGTACTGCAAATACTATGCTTACTGTTTACATTTAGCATGAATGCCAGTCTTTCTCTTCTGTTGCAAACTTGTCATTGTCTTGCCAAACAAGTTGAGTGTTACTGAGCCCACCGACATGCACTCAGACTGGCTGGGTGAAGGTTGGGGTTCTCTATAATTCCTCCAGACAGCTGGACTCAATTACTCCCACAAGAGAGAGCTTTGTGAGGGATGGGTTTAAGGTAGGGTTTTCAACCCTCTACTTCCCGAGCACTTGTATGCAGACACTCCCAAAACATTTATTTCAACTGAGCCACTGTGACCCAAAAGGCCTCTGCCACAAGCTGGTCGAATCTGAATTCTCTGCCAGGTCTAAAAAGGCGAAAAGATTAAGAATTAAATAACAAGTTATTACATAATCCAAACCCTGCCCCGTTCTGACCTCCCGTCACTCAATCAAAAACCTAATTATCATACCAGTACAAAGACTTTTTGTCTTAAATGACTTTGATTGAACACAGCCTCAAGCATGGCAGACATCGTATTTAGGGTGCACTCATATGCGGCCGGTGCCCTTTCAAGCAGCTCCACGTTCACTGAACTTATTAGTGCGGATGGATATGAGGATCGACAAGTCACTGAGGCAAATGCCTCTCTCTCACTAGCAGCCATGTCTCAGACCTGTCACCAGTCTTCTCGACTGCTGCTGCTGCGCCTCACATTGCTTCCCCGCATCTCAACACAAACTCTCTACAACAGACATTTTTACAACTAATAACAAGAGATTAAACTATTTGCAAAGAAAACTAGGATGAGCTCTTGAAGTTGTGTCTTACAATTTGATTCAAATTAAATGTGCATGGCTATGTCTGACATTTAAGCTGAATAAAAAGAAACTTACCAGTCCAGCAATAGGTGTGGGCAGCCTGTTAACCCTCTTGATGATCCCAGGCTTGATCTTGTTGATCAAACTGCAAGCAAAAGAAAGAAAGAGAAAAACATCAGGGAAAGGAAGAGAGCAAGTGAAAGCCCCTGGTTATTGGCTGGGCTGGTTGAAGTAATGAGGAAAGAACAAAAAAAAGTGTTGCAAAGTCTTGCTGTTGTGTGTTTACGACTCTGCTTAATGGTGGCCACATGGCTTCAGTTTAGTAAATGGCTAGTGCTGCACCGCGATGTAAACACACTGAGTCCTCAGCTCCTAAAACCAGTAAATCCTCTTCTACTGGGACAACTCCAAACAAACCTGGAATCAGCTCAGAAAAAGTAGTGATGGTTTTTAGAAGATGACATATTTGTGGTATTATTCCAGGGATTTTTTTTAGTCCAATAAGCAAATAAACCCAAATAACACACCTAAAAAGTAATAAAGAAATGACAATATCAAACATTTCTATTCAGATCTTCTACCCAAGTCTTGCATTCACAGAAGAACTATCAGGAAAAAAGATATACTCAGAGTAGGACGGTAATGGTCCTACTCTGAGTATATCATTATTATTAATGATTATTCGCTGAATATTTGCGTGGTAATCCCTTAATAGCTTTGTCTATCAAATTAGGCTAAAACACCAGAAAAAAAATGCCTGTCACAATTCTCTAAAGTTCATGGTAACTTTACCAGGTGTCTCTGTTAGTCCAATCAACAGTTCAAAACCTAAAGCTATTAAAATTACAATTTATAAAGCAAGAAAGAAGCAAATTATTTCATTGGAGGAGAAGCTGAAACAGTCCAAATTTTGGAATTTTGTCTTGAAAAATGACTCAAACAATTTATACATGATCGAAACTATTTGCAGATTGAACTAATCAAATTATGCAAAGCATCAACATTGCTCATATAGAAAGCTTCCTTACAGAGTGTTATATTATCACATATAATCCTCATTACATGCACTAACAAGTAAACAGCATTTAATGACATAGTTGGAAATGCTGCTTAACTGCTGATGTAAATAGATCACATGTTTTGCATGCAACATCCTTATCTGCAAAAAATCTCACCCTTTCCTTGTTTCAAGATAGAAAAAACATCTTGTAAGCTCTATGTGAGGATAAATAAGTTGTTAAGGTGTTTGCAGTGTGTATATTTTGCTTTCTCAGCAGACAGACTGGGGGTTGATGGGATGGGGGGGGGTATAACACTTTGTATCAGTTGACAATAGATGTAGAGAAAGAATGCAAGAGGAATGTTGGTTTAAGTTAGTCATTTAGCAGTGAAACAATAGAAAGCTGTAATATTTCATCAGATAAGACACATTGTAAGCTAAGTAGGATGTAATCATGAGTGCGACCCACACTAAACATTCCCTGTGACAACCACAACACAATGGGAAAGGAGGCTGAGCTCCTAGGTGAAAGCGATTCTAATCACTGTCTTCCTCTTCCTCATGCTGAGAAAACATGGACAGCTCCCTAAATGAAAGTGTCTCTCCTGTCTTCTGAGAGCGAGTAAACAGAGGAGTCAGGCTCAAATCAGCAGAATGAGGGGCTTCGTCTTTGAAACGAAGCCAGTCGAGGTTTGGAAGATTCTGCATGGGTTGCTGGTAATTACAGCTTCCTGCTGATTCGTGCAAATCCCATCACTGTGTCCATGCACCAGGGCTGTCCACATACACATGTATAAAGAGACATGATGCTAACCCTCTCTCTCACATAAACGCATCCCTAAACTGAGGAAAGCCACAAATCCACAACTCTTAGAAGAGCATTTGGTGAATCAATGCAGAAGCCAATTATGCAAAGATAAATTTGTTCCTCCAACTCATCAAAACTCTTGATATATCCGGGCAAATGAGAAAGCAGGGTGCCCCGATTCTCCGATGTGGTTTCAGCTGGAGGCTTTCCATTCAATACACGGCTTCTCACAGCTCTCATTAAAGTCAAGGATGGCACTCTGCCCATCCACAGATCTGTAACATCTGTCAAACAGGCAGCACAACTCCTCTTAAAATAGATCACACTTCATATTCTCAAACAAGACCACAGAGGACAGATCTGACACTGGAAACTTCAAATAACTACACAATACAACCTCTATTGTGCTGTCTGGAAACACTGGCTCACTTCATGTGGCAGACAAACAAACAGTGACCCCAGCAGGGGGTCTGCCTGGGAAATATCAGCAACACTTACGTTGGAGTGCAGACCTGGAGGCTTCCATATGAATGAGTGGCTTAAGAGAGAGGTGCCCGGGGAGAGCACAGTACTTACTCACACAACAGAACACCATTCTCCAGCGCTGATCGGAAGTCGTCGCTCCCAAATTTTTTCTTGGTTACTGCCTGGAAAAAAAGGGATACAAAAACAGTGAGCAAAGTAGCAAGAAGGGTTGGGTGAGGAGAGGAGGCGGGGGTTAGTGTGTGTGTGGTGGGGTGGGGAGGCTGGAGAAGAAAGGTAGGATGTTGAGAACAGTAGCAGAGGAAGTCAGAGGTATTTCCTCCTGAGTTCCTACAGTGTCTCTGGGACAGAGTTGAGCACAGTTCTTCAGGTATTCCTCGGGGGCTCTCGAGAGTTCTCTCCGTTCTTCTCACTTTAACGCTAAAAGCTGCTGGTAAACGGGAGAGCCGCTGTGCTAAAACTGTACTGGAGCCAGGCTGCCCCAGCCGCAAGGCTATGGGAGCATCTGGAGGGCTGGAGGAACACAGCGCTGTGTTATAGCCTCATGCCTTTCCCATGATCTCAAACCACGACTGCAGGAAAAGCAAGAGTCATTATGCAGGAAAACATATCCGCACTGCATGCATGACATCCAGCATTACACACTTAAACACATGCACGTATAGAGCAGACACACAGAAACAAACAATATCCTGGATTTTAGAAATAAAATGTTTACATCTACAAATTGTAGCCTTTCTTATATAAAACTGTCCCCTAAAGGGGAATATTTGTATTGTTTTTTATTGTTTTCATGTGGAACCGCAACATTGTTATGGGATATTAAATTCATGCTGATGGCCACTCCTTAACACAGCTTCCTGTTCTTTTTATTGGAATGTTTCCACCATCAACGTCTTGACCAATCAGTACCTGACCGGCTTAATCCAACACAAACATAGAATGTATACTTCTACCAATTCTGCACAATCCTCTAAATGCATTCGTTAAATCTTAAAAATCTGGATTTGCAGACAAATACATCTTTTTAGACATTTATGCATGCATGCATACATTTTTTGTATTCTAGTGAGTGCAGTACTTCATGAGTAAATAACAAAAAGGCTCCAGAAAACTGTATCCACACCAAACACTAATCCCTTAAGACTCGGCCGATTGCCTAACTTTCCAACACATTTCACTAAAACCAGTTTTTAAGATATCTCTTACAATGATCCCTGTCAAACAAACAACACTGGCAGCCACATGGTAATCAGATTTTGTTGCAGAAGTAGTTGTAGGAGGAAGAGGAGTGTTGATTCTGTTTCTGATGCTGTTAAAGTACTGCATTAAACTGGGAGGTGTTTCTATTATTCTGTCTGCCCCATTTATGTCAGTGCAGGATTTATAACAGAACACGTCTCTGGAGGGACCCTTACAGCCCTCCACAAATGTAAAACACTATTCATCATATAATAATGATATTCTTCATTCTTTCATACAATGTCAATTTTTAAGTTGGTTTGTTAGTGTAGGCTACTACTATTACACAGTCACTCATAAAGTGGAATAAAATATGTTTTACCTTTTTCCATGAAATGATTGTGACAATGACATTCATTCTCGACTGATACAGTGTATGCCTTCTCAAAACTTTATCAATCAATCTCTTCCACACATATCAGCATGAACATGAAACCACAATTAACAGCAGATTGTGTCTGAAAACAAAATTATTCCAACTTTATGGGCTACTGTGTACTACTAGCATTAGGCTACTACTTGGAGTGAACTTCAACAATTCATCCATTACTTTAAGCAAAGTTTAACTATCTGTTAATCTAGGTTCAGTTGAACTATTTTGAACTTTTCTTTATTTATTACTGCTAACAACCCATTCAATAAATAAAACATGCATTAGCAAAGTGTACCTAATAAACTGGCATTTGAGTGTAGATTAGCCTTACATACTGTAATGTCCTTGCTTCGGTCTGCAAGTAATTAATTTAACCAACAGGGCAGATGAGCACACATATTACACTGTAAGTATACAGTAATATAAGACAGCTGCCATTAACCAAAGTGCACACACACATGCACACTCATGCACGAGGCATAACAAGTCAAACGGGTCTCACAAACAAAATTGGTCGGATGTGCCTTTTTCCTTTTTAAGCGAAAGGGACAAAAGCCAGGACAATTACTGCCATAGCTAAGTACGGGCCATCAGGAAAAACCGGCGCAATTAGACAGACTGACTGGAGGACACTATTATTATTACCACACAAAGTGGTGTTACAAACCACACCCTGGTTAACCTGAGACGGCCTCAAATACCCATCACACCGACAGAATTAATTCATGTTTTAACAGGTGAATTAAGAGATTAAAGTTTTGACTAGTTGTCTGCAGTCTTTCTGTATTTGCACAATGTGAACAAGCTTTGTTGGGAAATACTTGTTTTGTTGACTAAACACACAGAGATCTTGGCCTACTCATCCTCCATTGACAAAAATACAATCATAACCAGACAGTGAAAACCCTAAACAAGGACACAGACATGCAAACACACTCGCATGCGAAAAAACAAAAGTTCACAGTACAATGTGTAAGCAGGCAGGCGCTGCAGTTGGCATATGAAATCCTGACCCCTGCTGTTGTATGCATGCGGGGCCGGCAGCTAGGATTCATGCATGCAAACAAAAAACACAGGTGGAAAAAGCACAATCATTTAGATTCCCCTTTTTCAGTGGTGCTTACTTTAGATGTCTGATAAGTAACAGTGTAAGAAAAACATCAAAGAAAGAGACTGAATGCAATAATTAAGATATTATCTAATTTTCCATGTGTGGAAGCTGGGACCCACCCTCGCGCTAAGCTGGCTGTAACAGAACAGTTTTCTCCTCTCTATCGTCATCATTAGAGGTATTAACTCTGCTCAGATCCAGCCTGCTGTGCCCCCCTCTCTCTCCTGTTGAACCTGCCATGTGGGATAACAACTCTAATCTGCAACAACATACTGCTACTCTGATTTAACAGGGGAGATTTAAGGCAGGAGCAGAGATTTCAAAAACAGCTTGCCTTCCTGTAAAACCCACCCTCGCTCCCCTCAAGAATGTGCTGCCGAAGAATCGAAACTTTCCGCCCAATATTAAAAGATAGAAATGTGGTCCCTGAAAGAGGGACAGTATGTACAGTAAGTAAGCACTCTTACAGTATGAAATTAATTATTATTATTATTGCAGTGAACCAAGATTGGTGTCTTGGTAGATAATCACAGGAATCGAGGAGTCTCTGGGTTCGTGACCACAGCTATTGTTGATTCATGCAGGGCACTGAGGCAAAACAGTATTCAAGGTTTGTGTGGATGCAACATCCACCCCCCCCTCCCCAAAATCCACTAATTGTTCCTAAAATTCTTCTGCAGAGGACAGCGGCATGGGTCATCAGAGGGCAACTGGGACGTCATCCAAATATTTCAGGGATCTGACTCAAGAAAAATACATAGATGCCAGCGGTATCGACACCATCAACATATCAGAACTGCATCAGCGTGTAATGAATGTAGTGAATGGGTTCCTGTGTGAGGTCCAGCTTCACGTGAGAACATCTGAATGCATGTGTCCC
Organism: Centropristis striata; assembly: GCF_030273125.1. Lineage (NCBI taxonomy): Eukaryota > Metazoa > Chordata > Actinopteri > Perciformes > Serranidae > Centropristis > Centropristis striata. Next base: position 15,614,194 of record NC_081526.1, read on the forward strand.
AGTTTCTAATTGCTCTCATTCTAAACAGTCAGAAACCCCAAACGACGCTACGCTGAGGTGACTAATGATCCGGTATGAAAAACAACACAGCGACACACTGCAGGTCACGGAAGGCAGTTTATGAGTGTTGGCTGCAGGATCAACATAAAATACTGAACTGATAAGTGAGACAAAAACAAACAAAATACATACAAAAAAATACAGAAAAACTTTGCCTGGCTTCAGCTTCTCAGACATGTAGATGTGGTGTTTGTTTCTCCATGGGCTTTGGGATATTAAATTGAGCATTTCCACTTTTTCCTCACTATTTATGGTCAAAAACAATTAATTGCTTAGAAAACAATCAGCAGATTGATTGATTATGAAAATATTTGTTGACTGCATTCCCGAATCCAAGTAAAAACAATTTCTATAGCCAATGTGGCTTTGTGTTACATTGTTTGACCGACATCCTGCACCAAAAACATTCGGAAAGCTGGAGTTGGTTCAGTGTTACATTACAGCAACAATTCAATAAGTTGCAAAACTTCAAAACAGTATTGTGTTACCTTTCGGCTGCTTTGTTGCAGAGTATTTGAGGAACATGATATGGCCTTTTTTCACCCAACCACACACAAACACAAACAAAGCTGCAATCTAATACAAATGATGCCCTCCAATATTATATGACCTTAAACTTACTGACTCCTAAAACTATCAGTAGCTGTAACCTTAGATCATGCAGACAAATTATGGATGTCATTCCCTCAAACCTGCACTGATTTTGGAAGCAGTTTTTAAAGTTCATGCACTCTCATTTTGATGTGTGCTACAGAGCGACCTCAAACTCTATTATTTTATAAGCACAGCAGATTATAAAAACAGGATTTAGGACTTTTTGACCACAGGAAATACACATCACATTACACATCACACATCACAGTCACATTACTGAACTCTAAGTTTCAAGGCTTTGCTTGTTTCTTTTATATTATATGCTTTATTTGCTGTGTTGTTTTCAGTCTGTTGTTTGTGCTTTTATGTGAAACCTTTTTATGCGTCTATCTTGGCCAGGACTCTATAGAGTCCTTTTCTAAAACCTGTTTAAAGAGGTATTCAAGGCATTCTGGGTAACACCTTCCTAAGTGGCTCTTCGAGGAAATAAATTCTTGTCCATTACACCCTAAACAAAAGAAAAACCTGTATGGTGTGTCTGACACTGTTGCAGTATGCTTGTGATTCATTAATATAAAAACCTACATTTTCCAAAAGCACTGAAGGAAATCTAATAAATAGATAAGATCACTTACAGCAGGCTAACTTATTAACTTATTACTTTGTGTGTACAGGTGGCCATATGTTTGATCTTCTGACCTGTAATTTGCACAAACTCTGCCACTTGTTCTTGATCGTCACGACGGTCACACTTATGGCCTTTCTATTCAATTAACAAGGACCTCTATTATTCCAGCGGGCCCTGTGGTTGTAGGACGCAGCGCCCTGTGCTGACAGCTGGCCAGCTCTGAGGGGGCTATGTTCACAGCCATGGCAGCTAATGCAGGAATGTGTCCATGTGACAGGCTCCAGACCATTTAGTCTAGTTTTTAACAATACCACCAACCTCGCCATGCACACATGCCTCTGTTTAAAGTGCTATGAAGCCAAGCAGCTTGTTAATCATTCAGTGGCACAATCCAACAGCCACAAACTTTGTCTTTGAGGGGAATGTGTTTGCCCCGTGCCAGAACTCAGCCTCCGATCGCTGTTGTGTTTCACCTCTCATACCCACACTCTCAATAAACTCATCCCACGCTCTGTATACCTTTACCTTTTCAACTGGCTCCACTTCCTGCTCGCTCTCCCTAATCTCCCAGCCCCTGCCTGAGACTGAGCCCCCACCCCAGTCCACGAGGTAACCACTACAATGGGCCAGTGTGCGACTGTGTGAGACACTGATGTCACATCACAAGAATTCAGATTCACCCCTCATGAAATTAGAACAATATTTGTTTAGTTACAACCGGGCAGCCGCTCCGCGCCACCCTGCTGGGAAGAGAATTTGCGAGATGAGGAAACATATTTTTACCAGCTTGTAAAAAAAAAAAGAAGAAAGAATGAGAGTTTGGCCGGAGGTTGGATGGAAACTTTAAATAATTTGACATTTTGAAAATAGAAAGGGGCTGTTGAAAGCACTGGTGGATAGATTGTTTGAGTTGGTAGCTGTTTTGCAGTTGACTACTTCACTCGGAAAGGGGTACATTTTGACCATAAAACTTTTTTTTTGCCTCTGAGTAGGAATTACTTGTTGAAACTGCTTTTCTACACATTTTTCATAATGTCATAAACATCATATGAGCCATAATGTGTGACTGCTTTTTTATTTTTTGCTTCATGAACACCTGAAATAGCAATTTCAATATTCTATATATGGCTTAGAGTATTACATTATATAGCAAGTGTCATAAATTTTGCAAGGTGGAAATTTATTCCAACGCTATTCTACTCTGGGTTGATATGAAGTTTTTCCTTAATTACGCTGCTGTGATTTTCTAACTCCGAGCTTGAAACAGTAGCCTCAGAGAAACACTTGGAAATATATATATATAAAAAAAGTGGTGAGCAGGTTGTGGCAAGATCTTAGGAAGCAGTGAGCAAACAGCAATGATGAATGGGGTCAAATACCTGTAATATGAGGAGAGAGACTGATAAAACATGACTGATGCTCAGAGCAGTTTGAAGCCACATGATTTCTAGTGGCTGAAATAAAGAGACTTAATTATATTTTATTAGGAATCTGAGTTGTGAGGTCAAGGGTGAAACATGCCTCAATACCGATCACAATAGTCTACGATAATCTGAAACTTTGGAGTAAGCAGCTAAACTAAACCCAGGCAACATACTCACTGATGGAAAGTACATTTACTCAAGTACTGTAGTTAAGTACAATTTTGAGAAACTTTTAGGCACTATACTTGAGTATTTCCATTTTATGGTATTTAAGATTTCTACTACACTACAGTTTAGAGGCAAATATTTTGCTTTTTACTCCATTATATTTCCTAAAGTTAGTAGTTGCTTTGCAGTTTAAGATTATAAGTGAGCAAAACTATTATAGATTAAGCTACCCAGCAGTATATAAACTAATGGAATTTAGCTCCACCTTTACATGCTGCAAGTGATAAATACAGTTACGCACGAATAATTACAATTCAATAATATATATATGCTATTATAGACAATTTGCATATATTTACTTTTGGTACTTTAACTTCTTGATGATGCACATAGTTTTGTATTTTTTACTTAAATTAGATTTTTTAAAGCAGAAATTTGAGTATTTTTTACAAGTAAAAGATCTGATCTCTAGATTCTTCTTCTAAATCAGGGATGTTTTAGAAAGCAAACCGTCAGCTTTATGGGCTCAAATAGCAGCCAAATAGTTTATAGAGGGTAAAATATGAAACACTAGGAAATCCTGTATGAGATCACAAGATATGGCCAACTTGACTTTTCCTTGTCTGATTTCCGACTCTTAAGTCCTGTCAGTAACTGCAAAGAAGTGTTAAGATTAAAGGTTTTTTTTAATTATCTTTTTTAAACTCACCTCAATCCATCTCTGCGCCTCCACATAGGCTTCGTCGCAGCTGACAACGGACTGCTCACGCCACTCCATCACAAAAACTTATTATCCGAGCTGCACCAAGTCGGTTCCTAGTGGTCCGCATTTAAAGTCCAGTCAGTGACATGAAATGTGAGCCAGTCCGGACATGCAGAAACAACGAACGCACTTTTTAAAACTCGTCAAACAATAAAGTATTACATGTGAACTAGTAATAACACTACTCATTCTAAAAATATGCCTCCTATTGTTCATTCCCAGCAGCTCATCACTGGATGAATACAAGGTGTAACAGTAATGCATCACCCCGCCGCTGCTTACCTGTTCTTTCATCCGACACACCTGTGCTGTCTTTCTTGTGGCTATTTTCACGTTCCGCTCGGTTTACTCCACCTATGCAGCCATCAAACAAAGTCTTCAAAGTCCGACCCTGGTCTGTTTCTCCTCTCATGAAGTTTAAGCTGCATGAAGCTGCGGCAGGAGGGTGTCCAAAGTGGGGTTCGAGGACCACCCACGGGTCCTTTGAGCGGCTTCCAGGTGAACACACATTTGCAGATATATCCCTCTCTGGGAGATTGTTTTTGATCCCAGGTTTCCACTGCTGCCCTTACAGTCTGTGCACAATAGTGTAACTTTACACCGAAACATAACAACAATACTCACATTACAGGTCCAGAATCGTTTCACTTTGAAATCGGTTGCTTGCTGAGAAGAAAATGTTTAACCAAATGTAAAGTTTGAGTCCCTGGATAAACTATTCTACTTGAAGGAGTTCGGCTCCACTTTTAAAACAAATCTCTTTCCTGCAGCTCCACCCAGCGGCGGTTAGGATGCAATGCAGGGCCTTAAAAACAGGCGACTTAGTGCAAAATGTAACTACTGGATATTTGAGTGGAAAGCAGTGGTGAAATGTTACTAGATACATTACCTCAAGTACTATACTTCAGTACAATTTTGAGGTACTACTTTACTTGACTATTTCCATTTTATGTAACTATATACTTCTACTCCACTACATTTAGAGGCAAATTTTGTACTTACATGATCAATTTAAAGTGGTTAGACATTATTTAATTAAATTTCATAACAGTATAATTTGTTAAAATTAATCCTATCTTGAGAAAATACTACTTATATAAATGCATCAATAATAATAATAATCCAATAATATATCTGGAATATATATAACAATGTGAGTGGGGTCATTCTGCATAACGAGTACTTACATCTGATACTTTAAGTACATTTTGAAGGTGGTATTTCTGTACTTTTACTCCTGTAAGTTTTGAATGAAGGACTTTTACTTGTAGTGGAGTAATTTCAGTGTGGTATTAGTACTTTTACTTAAGTAAGGGATTTGAATATTTCTCTACCACTGGTAGAAACCAACTTTAATATGATTTTGCTGCTCATATATTTCTGAGTGAAACAGACGTTTGTTTTTTTGAAACCACATTTCAGTCAAACTCAAAGAACAATAATGACAAAGGCAACTTTTTAAGAAAAAGCATAAACAATGGAAACAAAATTATCAAAGTGATTGTTCAAGAAACTTTTTTTTTTTAACGTTCAATTAAAAGAAATACACAGGAGGAAAAAACTGTGACTTTTCTATTTTCCAGCTTAACTAAAGAATTGTCATAGAGCTAGAAATGCATGTTACTCCAATATATCTATTTGACAATTATACCTACTTTCCAGATCCAAATTTTACAAACAAAACTGCAGAAACGACTAACTTTAGACTGGCTTCAGGAAAACGTAATATATTTTGCACAGAAAAGAGGAAAACATACTCCTTATAGAGGTATTTAATACTTTGACATTTTATTAAATATGAGTGGAATAATAATGAAAAATTATACGTTTTTATTTTGCCATGGCAATGTGCAAAATTATATTTTTTAAATTCTCTTCAGTACGCCTGATGAATTCATATACAGCTGACATGAATCCACCAAATGCATTTTAAACAGAGGTAAACAGATTAATCTGATATTGATATTGGTGTTACAGAAAACATCCACAAGAGAACTTGTTTATAAATTTGCTTTTTATTTGACAGAATTTGTAATTGTAATTACAAAAATGTAGGCACATTCCCCACGGATGTAGAGTCTGCATTTTTCAATTCACCTCACTTACAGGAGACTTTTTTTTGATAAGCTTTTCATAATATTATTACTGCATACAACAGCATTAGGCCTAACTGTTTTTTTCAAAGCTATGGCTGAAATTAATGCCTTGCAAAACATGTTCTTGAGCATGTAGTTAGACACACAATCAAAAACAAATCACTACAAACCGAAAAGTAAAAAAGAAGTTGCACTCCTTCAGTTATGTGGAAATCTTGCTAAATTTCTTCCTTAATTGAAAGCCAAACACGCCGTGTAAACGAACTTTAGTGCAGTGTCAAGATAGTACAGCTGAGTGATCGAGACGATTTGACAGAGGCCAACTGGAAGATTTTTGATCTTTACAAGAAATACTTTTAGTCGCACAGCAGCACTCTGATTCCCTTAGAATTTCATCCAAGACACGACAACTGATGTATAATAAAAAATGAAACATTGTTTCAGAATGATATCCCTGACATTTCATTATTTTTCCCACAAGCATTTTGAAAAAAAAAATTCAGATTTTTCAATAAAGTCAGCACTTGAGAATGTTTGGCAGTCATTTTTTCTTTGTTTTCTAGGGTCACTGGGAGTTTCCTCAGTATGAATCTTTGGAGAGGGCAATGATGGTGAAACGAACCTCCTGAGGGTCACGAGCCATGAAGACTTTACAAACCTCTATGGCATCCTGTGGTGAAACCAAATACATCACAGAAAATTATGATTTCCAACTCGGTAATATAGCTTTATGACAATCTCTGTTTTTTTGTGTGATATCTTACCTCGAGGAATGTGTCTCCTGAGGTTTTTCCGTGCACGATAGGGAAAGGCTTCCGCCCATCTTGGTTTAAAAAAAAAATTGCTTTGTTTATTTGGAAATTTGCTTCAAATCTGCCACCACTAAATATGAAATTATTTAAAAAAATGTATCTCATCAAGGTGATAATATTTCTAATAAATCAATGGTTAACTCACCCAGTTCATATAACTGTCCTCCGACATTCACAAAAGCTATAAAATGCAGATTCACTTTCTCGTCTAAACTTGGGGCCTAAAACAGACAAAAAAATAAATTATCTTTTTAGTTTAACACAATATTGTAGTATAGTGTGTACAGATAAAACATCTAAAAGTCAATACAAACCTCAGTCTGTCCCTCCTGTGCACTGGACTCGTGCGTCACACGTATACTCTGAAACAGAGATGAGGAGGGAAACAAACCATTGATTAGCAGTAAAAGCAGCAGTCCCTGGTCCTTTTTATGGTTTTGTACATTATGACATTATATCGTTTTACTGATTTCCACCACATTTAATTTATGTTTAATGGTCAGTAGGAACAGATGACAGAGTTGTTTGAAAAAATTATAAAGAGGTAACAAAAAATAAAGAATATTTTGCTCTACTGTGAAATCACTCAAAAGGAAGGTGACCAAAAACGATAAAGTTGCAGTGACACTGATATAAAAAACCACAACAACTTCATCACCCCATCCTGAAAGCAAAGATCTTCATTTCAGCTTTTTCTTACCTCATCTTTTTCCAGGAAGGTGGCCCTGTCCTCTGAGTTCATTTTAGAAGTTTTATCAATAAACTTCTTCAGAGGAGAATCAGGATCTGAGGAGAAAGGAAAACATGCAGTAAAATCTATAGAAAAAAACACTTGAAGATGTGTCAACACACTGACTGCAGGCCTCTGAACATTTTCATTGGTCGTTTGTGTAAGCAGTGTAATTTGTTTTCTTTGGAATCAGGGTTGATTGCTGGTGCACCCAAATAAAGTAGAGCAACTATGTAAAAAAATGAGTGTGAAGGTGTTATAGATTATGTCTTGTAGATAATATGAATATGGAAGCTTTTCCTGGTCTTAAACTAAGTGATAGAAACCTGTTCTAGCTGATAGAAATAAATTGCCTTTGTCTGTTTTGCTGACAGTATTAGTTTTATTTCTTCACAAAATGTAATGGTTATAGTGGCATATTTTTAACCCACATCTTGAGTTGTCACTCTCAAGTTGGGACATGGGAATCTATTATTATGTAATTAGATTATATGGATGAATTCATTTCTATTTTATTTTATCTCATATCCAAGATTGTCATCTCTATTATTGCATACAAGGTGAATTGAATAAAAACTCACCGAATTCCAGGTGTGCCAGGTTGTTTGCCACAGCATGGATTAATCCTATTGTTCCACAGGCGTTTCCGATAGTTTGCTTCATGAAGTAGACGTCAGGAGAAACCTCCTGTTGCTGACCCTTGAGTTTCTCTTCCTCTTCTTGCTTGAATGCCTCGTACTGGACAGAAGTAGGAGAGAAAAGAAGTCTCTGTGGAACATTGTTTCTTATGGAGTCTGTACAACCATAAGTATATATCTCTTAATTTACAACATTGATGGTTCATCAACAAGCGGTTGATACATTTTACACGAAAGATGTTGAAAAAAAATTGCAAGTACCTTCTCTGTCACTGGGAAGAGAAGTAGCACTGCGCACACCGGTCTGGGCACCATGCTGAGGAGCTCTGGATCCAATCCATAAACATCTCCAAATTGCCAGGTTGGTTTCATACCCAAGCAATTGACAAACTACACAAAAGAGAATACACTTTTCTGCATACAAAGACATAAAGCTTACCTAAGCCTAAACTAACTCAAGTGAGAACTCAAGTGAAGGTAACATCAAGGAGTTCAATATTTTATGTTTTAGCCCCCAAAGAGGCATGAGGTTAGTTTTCCCAGTAATCTTGCATATTTAAGTGTGTTTTGTGTTTAAATAAGTTTTGGATCAAATTAAAACTAGTTATTCATGCTAGCACGGTTTGATACAGTAAGCTAGTTTTGCTCAAAATAATATTTTTGTGTTTTATAATTGTTGCAACTTTCAGTTTGCAAACTGTAGCTTTATCCAACTTAATTCTCAGCTTATTCATGTACGGCCGCTGAACTGAACGCTCGGCCTTGTTTCAGTTCACTGATACGCAGTCATAGATAAAATCTGAAAAATACATAGATCGATTAAAAATTCCACGTGATCAACCAAATTCTTAACGACCAATAATCGATCATCGATTAATTATTCACATCCTTCGCTAAACCTAGACAGTTGGATGTTTGCATTAAGACAAATTTTCGGATGTTCATGGATTGCTGACCTGCTGTGTATTGATCGATGGTTACACCTGCAATGATTTAAATAAATGAATTTGCATTGTACCAATCTATTTTTAAAATTTCATAATTAGTATCAAATTGCATAGTTCCTGTGAATATATGAGCATTACAAAATTACCCAGATGAACTGGCATTGATAGATTTGATAGATACATTTTTTTAATGTGGACATAAGTATGTATGATTATCAATCCTGAGTTACATTGATAATTGCCTTGCCTTTTTGATGAAAATCTTTACCGCAGCTCAGAAACTACACTAGCAAAAATATGTAAGGTATAGCTACTGAAGTACTGTACTTTAAACGTTACTCCAAAACATTTTGGTCCATAGTCATTGGAGGCAAATATTGAAATATTTATTCCATTACCTTTATTTTCTAGTTAATTTTGCATAGAAACCACATACTGGCCCTCATTTATCAAACGAGCGTATCTTTCGTCTTACGACAAGGTTCATGTGTGAGTTATCAAACAATCGTATCTCGCCAATCACAGCGCTAAGTTTTAATCACAAAAGAAGAGAAGGAAAAAAAGAGGCTGAAAGGGAAAAGCTGATGGTCAACAGGTGCAACAGAACCAACTGGTTTTGTTTGGCACCATAAAAAGTGAAAAGGAAGGAAATCAGTGCCGCTGTCAGAGCAGTGTAGTAATGGACCATTCAATTTCCGGCAAGGTTGGAATATTTCATATATACATGGTGATATATAAAGCCTAATAGCCTATATAATATGCAATTATGATTATTATTATTATTATTATTGTTGTTGTTATTATTATGGAGATATATTATTCACCTCTTTACATTTAGTAAGAATAATGTCCCAGACAGAAGTGTGTGTGGCATCGCTTATTGGGAATGTTTCTATTCGGGCACCACCGGTGGTGAAGGAGAAGCTGACGCTCCGGTGTCTGAGCTGGATAACAGTAAACATTTAATGGCAGAAGATAACAACATTTAATAGCCTCAGCTTGTAGCCTGTTGAAAGAATTTCACAGTCGCACGGTGTATTTATCTTTAATGATGGTTTAGTGATAAATGATGTAGCCTTGCTTTGGTTTGTCACCATTAAAAAACAAAACACCACAGAGTTTTATCAGCTCCAGGCATCAATTCAGTGGTCTAAGATCAATTCTTAAACTCAGACATTTGGACTTCACACTGACTCAAATTTGCGTACACGAGCTGAGAGCACGTGAGATCTGATCGTACCCTCCGCTCACGTCCAAATAAATGCTGAGCCTTGCGTAGAAATGATTGTACGCCCACTAGTCTCACTTTCTGTCGTATGCTCATTTGATACGAGCACATAAACGAGAGCAGATCTGAGCGAAAATTTCGTCTTACGACAGGATCGATACAAAATGATTGTGTCTCGCCAATCACAGACTAAGAATGATTGGCTGTTGATAAATGTGGCAGCTCGAAAAAAGCATAATTTAAATACCACGGCCTAATATATACTCGATTCAGATGGTTCGAACCGAGGGTTTACGACACCGAAGGACCAATATGGCCAAAAAGAGAATTTTTTCCCCCCTTTTCTTTTTTTAACTCACCTTTATAAGCAAAGTGCACCGTCACAAATAACAGCACCTTATTTGTTTCATAGCACCAACATTTTTATACTGTATATTCATATTTATTCTGCACTCGAATTCTATTCTACTCCTTAATACATACTCCTTCTTTAGACACTTTATTTTTTATTGTTTTTTTATGTTTTATTGCTTGAAGTATGCCTAGGTTGTTCTTTTTATTTAATTGTGTTGTCATTGTCTATGTGTGTAATGCTGCTGCTACACTGTAATTTCCCAGCTTGGGATGAATAAAGTATATCTATCTATCTATCTATCTATCTATCTATCTATCTATCAGGAGGGAAATGGACATTTTACAGAAATACGCAGCGACGAAGGTTTATGAAAAAAAAAGTATTTATAGTTACAAACTCAAACAATTTCACTGAATATTTTACATTTGGAGCACAGATTAATATTTTTAACAGCTTTTTGGTTGAAGCCAGGAGGTAAGCAATGTTTTTAAACTAAGTTTTAATCACAAAAGTTTTGGCAACATAAAAAAGGGAAAAGGAAGGAAATCAGTACTGTGGCCAGCAGAGTAGCAGTGGACCATTCAACACCCAGTGAGGTTGGAATATTTAATTTATACATTGTGGTATATAAAGCCGACTGACTTAAATTTGCGCACACGAGCTGAGAGCAGACGTGAGATCTAACGTCCAAATTGATAAATGCCGAGCCCTGCTAGAAATTATCGTACGCCAACTTTACGCTTACTTTCTGTCGTACGCTTGTTTGATAAATGAGGGCCACTATGCTTATATCACATGATGCAGTATTGATCTATCTAGTAGTATTCAAGGTATGTTACAACAATAATATGTTTTTGTTGGTATAAACAAGAGAAAAAACTAAAATTCTACAAAGATATTACACTTGGATAATGAATATTTTACTTTTGATACTTTAAGTACAGTTTGCTGATTAAACTTCTGTATATTTAATTAAGAAATGTAAAATTCAGGACTTTAACAAGCCTGTTTCAAAGTTGGGGTGCTGTGAAAAACCTTTTTAAAACAGGATGTAATGATTTGCATTTAATTTAATACAGTACAAAGACACACTATGCAATGCTCAAACTGGGAAACGTTTGTTTTTCATATCAACCATTTCTGAATTTTATGCATTCTGTTTTATTTATGTTTTACCCAGAATCCAAACATTCTTCGAATTGAGGTTATACTTATAATGGAGATTTCTTTTTTGTATTTTTTTTTTTTCAAACTTTTGATTAAATGGAAAATCTGAATATTTCTTCACCACTGATGAAATGGAACTAACTAAATTTATTTTATGCATGAAGCTTTTGAAATAAGACAACTAACTTGGCTATACAATGACAGCATGCTATAAGCAATTACCTCAGTTATTGCTTGTGTTATATTGATAGGAGACGGGTTTCTTTCCATTGTGTTTATCAGACAGTAGTAAATTATTTCTTAACTTTCACCCTTTAATGTTTCCGTTACGTTGGCTATCTGGGTAGGCCTTGTCATTCTACAAGTCGCTTTGCAGCCTTTTATTCAATAATCTGGTGTTTAATTAAATCAGAAAACAATACTCACCTTTGTCATGACCTGAAATGAAAAGACACAAATAAAAACATTAATCAAATTGCTTTTGGATTAAGAAAAGCAGCCACACCGGCTTCAGCTTTTGTTCTAAATGCGAGCTACAAGTTAGCTCGCCTTCACATGCTTGTGAATGAATGACACCGATAAAAAACAAAACAATACAGTTTGAAGAAATATAACAATACCCACTTCTGGATTTGATTCCAGGGGCAACCAGCGTGGAATGTCCATTTTCAAGTAAGTGTTATTTTTCCTCTAAACCGAGAGCTGAAACTGATTTAACAAAATCTGTTTGACAGCTGGAACTCGCTTCCGCGTCGGGAAAGTGCACCTTGACTTTTAAATAATACGCAGGGGTACTTGCTTTTTCAAAAACCATAAATACACCACGCACACGCTAAATTACGGTATGAACAGACAGATTATTATAATTTTTTATATTTGTCTTCCCCCAGATATGTGACATGGTTCTTTGTCAGCAAATAAAGTATTTTTGTTTAACTGCTTCCCACATAATCAGCTCAATAATGGACCATTCCAGGGTCATAGGCGTGTCTCAGAGACACGAGAGATTCCCAGCGGTTGTGGCTCCAATGCAACATTTCACTCAGTGTATCAAAAGTGCCCGTTTCTCTAATCGTTTTTAAAAATACATTTTAATAACAATTATAACACAAAAGAAATATCTCGAACCAGTTTATTTGGTTCAACACAAAGTGTTTAGCACTAACATGTGACCGCCAGACGGGGGCGCTGCTGTTCTTCATTTATACATTTAAATCATATTTCCTTTTCCTTTTCCTTTTTTTTTTTTTTTTAAATCAGGGAGTAACATTCAAAAGAATAAATAGTAGAAAGATTTTAAAAAACAAAAACGTAACGTTACAAAAACATAATAATAATAAAAAAATAATAATAATAACTACAAAATTTCCTCTGGGGAAATTCTGAAAGGGCCACAGGGGCTACTGCCGGTGTTGTGTACACAATGATGAGATTCTTCAGAGATTTCAAACAATTAATACTAGTAATATTCTGAGGCTATATTATATACAAGGAGCACACCTACAACAAGCATTCCTTTTCATGTATTTATTTATACAGCAACCTGTGTTGTGGTGTGTGTGTGTGTGTGTGTGTGTGTGTGTGTGTGTGTGTGTTTGTGAAACATGTGTATCTGGAAGAGTGTGTGCGCGCGCATTTGTGTGTGTGTGTAACTCAAATCACATAAAGTTACCTCTGTGTGTGTGTGTGTGTGAGAGAGAGAGAGAAGCATGTGTATCTGGAGGATATGAGGGGTATTTTATGCCAGGGCACTATACTAAAACACGTGTACAGCGGCTATGCAATGACATCAAACCTCTAACGTGCGCTTGTAAATTCCATTCACTTTCAATGGACAGACAAGCGTCACGTAGGCTGCGTGACGGCTGTGTGACGGGTAAACTACGCCTCAAATACGTGACATGAAGACCCGCGTGACTGTTAAGTACAATTCTACATGAGCGTACAGACACACGCTGTGTAGTGTGTGTGGAAATCAAATAGGGATGGTTCATTCGTGCCGTGCCACAAGCGAACGTAGCGGACGCCTGTGCGCACGCTCATCTCAATGTACAAATAATTTGTGATGACAAATTTTGAGTTTAACAGCTGCTTCGCTTCACAATTAAAGCAATCCATGTATCACCAAGGGGTTAAGGCGTTTTAGTATAGTGCACTGGCATAAAATACCCCTCATACATCTGGAGGAGTGTGCGCGCTTACGCGCGCATGTGTGTGTGCGTGCGTTCATCTGTAACTGTAATTACAGAAAATGACCTGTCTGTGTGTGTGTGTGTGTGTGTGTGTGTGTGTGTGTGTGTCTGTAACTGTAATCACATCAAAGGATCAAAGGCAGAGCAATCAACTGCTGTAGAATGTTCCGACACAGTGACAGCAGCCAGAGGTGGACAGACTGGAATTTCTGGCCTCGAACAAAAAGCATTTTTGGCAAAACCATAATACCTATCATTGATCCAACTTCACTTTGAGTGTCCTGAATTCTTCCTGAACAGCTACATATGTTTTTTGTGAAGAAAAATGAAGAAATAGCTTCATAAGAGCGATCTGAAAAACTGTTAAATATGCTATTCGCAGAATGCGTTTTTAATATGGGAGCCAATGGGACTGTTGGTGCGTGTTGGTGGTGCATCTGTTCGTCCTACGCCCAAACTATAACTCTGACAGCTTTACCAGAGGATTGTGAGTGAGAAGACAAATTTTCCTACGTTTCTATGTATAAATTATTTCTGTAGAGTGGAATTTGCAGCCTGGAGGGCAGTTTTCAAATTTATTTTTTTCCCTCCCTCTACACTCTGGCGATGATGTCATTCATTACATTACATGTCATTTAGCTGACGCTTTTGTCCAAAGCAACTTACAATAAGTGCATTCAACCTGATGGTACTAGACATAGACCACAGGAATCAAGTAAGTACATAACTTTAAGAGCTTAACTGTCATCACTACAGGAGTGCTATATGTTAAAGAAGAAAAGAAGAAGAGAAGAAAGCTTTTTTTTTTTTTTTTAAATAGGTGACCATGACTTAACCAAGGTATTGTTGGAAGAGATAGGTCTTGAGCCTGCCGTGGAAGATGTACAGGCTGTCTGAGGTCCTGATGTCGGTGTGACATGAACATTCCATGCAATACACCCCCATTATAATCTCAGAATTTCTCAAAAATGATCATGGTCATTGAACAGGGATTGATAAAAAACTATATGACCTATCGAAACGTGGATTAATACACCTATACACAAGACTTGTGTCTACTGTTTAAAGTTTAAATGGAGTCGGAAGAGGAAGAAGAAAAAATCCACAGTATAGTGCTCAGGGCTGAATTTGCATTCAGTGTTTTTATAATGCAGCCCACTAGGTAGGCCTAAAGGGATTTTCTTGTGTCATTTTTTCTTTGTAGTCGTAGCATTATGTGAATAAAGACACAAATGTGATACTGCACAATTGAACATGATCCCCTCCAGGTAGAGATAATAATGACTATAACAAGATACAAAACAACAACAACAACAACAACAACAACAGCAGCAACAAAAAGAGGCAAAGCATTACATAGTCTGTATCTTCTGCCTTTTGCCTGTGCCCTGGGGCCCAAAATCAAAACAAACAGCTGTGTTTAAACAAAGAGCTGCAGTAAGAAATCAAGCAAATATGATATTTACTGAGCAAACACTGCTGGCGAAAAAAAAACTATTGTGCAATGGAAACCCAGAGCCATAGAGATTGATTTCCTCATTGACCAATCGTTGACCAAATACTCTTACTGAGGTTACCCGGTATTCTATTTTCCATCGACAGGCCGGATCACCTACAGTTCTATTTCATCCTTCCTGACCGCCAGAGGTGGTGCATAAGCACTGAATGACTTCGTCTTGCGCATGTACAGGTCGAGTAGTTATACCAACAAAGTTACGTGTGACCCCCTGATGACCCCCGGATATGTTATATCTTCCGGTGTCATCAGAGGATCTGTTCCTTTGTTCTTCTCGCGTTGCAGGTATACTACAGCTGTAGTGTCAGCGTATGCAAAAAAAAAAACTGGAGCCGCTATAGCCGAAGCTAAGTAGTTAGCAGCTTACCGCCGGGAGCCTTGTGACTAAGCCATTTTGGTCGAAGCCGCGAGGAGCTCGCCCTCCAAAGGCTGCGACAAGCCGTCCTCCGGGACGCGGCGTGCGGCTGCTCTCACCGGCACTGTGAGCACCCTTCCTCTCCCAGCTCTCACCACAAGCCCAGCTGCCTCCAGCAAGTGCTTTTTTCAGGCGTGTTCCGACCCAGACTGCCTTTGCAGTGCTTCCTTCAGAGGAATACCTGAGGGAGCTGCATGCATGTTGGAGGGACTCCGGAGCCCTCTCTCATGCAACATCCGATGGCCGAACCCTGGCAGCCATGCAAGATGCGTCCAGGTTTGGTCTGGGTCACATGCCGGCTATTGAACCGACAGTGGCGGCACTCATCGTCTCTCCCAATGAGGCCCTGAGGTTGGATGCCAGGTGTCCACCTTCCCAATGTCGTGTCACAGACGGCCTTCTGTCTAAGGCCTATGATGCGGCAGCTCGCATGGGTCGGATAGGCAACTCCATGTCTCACCTGATGCTTGCTCTTTCAGCATCCCTACAGGAGTCCACGGTCGACTCTTCAACTGTGGGTTTAGTGATGCGTCCCTGCAGGCTTTCGCCGTTATGTCCAGGGAACTGGGACGGCTGATGTCTACACTGGTTCAGACGCGCCGCCAGGTCTGGCTGGCCCAGTCGCCCCTCTCGGAGGCGTGCAGAAGAACCCTCCGCAGTGTCCCAGTGGAGCCAGGGGAGTTGTTTGGATCGGCTGCTCTGGAGGCGCTGGAGCGGACTGTCCAAGCCAGGCAGACCAGACGACACCTGTCTGGGTTACGTAGAGGCACACCAGCTGCCCCACAACACCGTGCTCAGCCTCAAGGTCGCCTTGGTGGCCACCAGAGGCCCCCTCTTCCAGCGCAACAGCCCATGCGACCCTCGAGACAACCTCGGGTTACTGAGAGAAACCGGCACCCCCGCAGGGCCCCCAGAGGCCGGGGGGCCAGGAACTGTTGGGCCAGCCGTCGGCTGTTTTTCCCAGCAGCAGCTCAGCAATTGGGCTGCTTACATCTTGGACCCCTGGGTGCTATCCACCCTGACCCAGGGGTACAAACTGCAGTATCGATGCCGGCCCCCATCCATTGGCCGGGTCAAAATGACCATCATGAGCGACCCGGTCAGAGCCCTGGCCCTAAACCAGGAGTTGTCTGCTCTTTTAGTCAAGGGTGCAATCAAGCCGGTAGACCCCCTGTCACAGCCCGGGGGGTACTACTCGACATACTTTCTCATGGAAAAGAAGGATGGCGGGCTTCGCCCCATCCTCAACCTGAGGGGACTCAACAGGTTCCTAAAGGTCATTCCATTCCACATGCTCAGCACAGCAGAGGTACTGCGGACGATTGCCATGGGGGAGTGGTTTACATCCATCGACCTGAAGGATGCCTACTTCCACATTCCTGTCATACCCCGCCACAGGCAGTTCCTGCGTTTTGCCTTTCAGGGCCACTATTTCCAATTCCAGGTGCTTCCCTTTGACCTCTCACTGTCCCCGTGGGTCTTCACCCGGTGTGTGGCTGCAGCCCTTTCACCCCTGCAGTCGCAGGGCATGAAAGTTCTTCCATACCTGGACGACTGGCTGGTGTGTGCGCCGTCTCAGTCCCGGGCTGCTCTAGATACGGCTGCTCTTCTGGCTCACGTGGCCCAACTGGGTCTCACGGTGAACTTGGAGAAGAGCTGCTTGGTCCCCACCCGGAATATCACCTTCCTGGGTGTGATTCTGGACACTGTCACCATGAGGGCTTGTCCCTACTGGCCCTGTCCCCATGGAGGAGAGGGGCGTTCATGCTGCAGGGTGTGCCCATAGGCTCTGTTCCCTCTCGCCGGGAGCATGTCACAACGGACGCTTCCCTCTCAGGGTGGGGCGCAGTGTGGCAGAACAGGACAGCACAGGGGCGATGGTCTGCTCTGGCCCAAACAGACCACGTCAATGTACTGGAGCTCCGTGCTGTACATCTAGCGCTCAGGCACTTTCTCCCCCACTTGGTAGGGAGACATGTGCTTGTTCGGTCGGACAACATCTCGACAGTCTCCCACATAAACCACCAGGGGGGCACCAGGTCGGCACGGTTGCTACACGTAACCAGGGACCTCCTTACTTGGGCAGCCCCCCGCCTAGCCAGCCCGAAGGCAATGTATCTCCCAGGGAGACAGAACGAGGTGGCGGACTCTCTGTCCCCCCGGGGGGGTGGCGGCTTCATCCAGAGATGGTTCTCAGGATTTGGGACCTCTTCGGCAGGGCGGAGGTGGATCTCTTCGCCTCAGAAGAGACAACCCATTGCCCCCTCTGGTTCTCCTGGATAGAAGAGACCAGCCTACTGGGGCAGGACGCCCTCGCACACGAGTGGCTGGTAGGCCTCCTCTATGCCTTCCAACCAGTCCCTCTGATTGCGGCGGTACTTCAGAGGGTTCTTCAACAGGGCCACACACTGCTTCTGGTGGCCCCTTTTTGGCCAGGAAGGACATGGTATCCTCTGCTGCACAGCCTCTGTCGCAGCAAGCCATGGCGCCTCCCCGACAGAAAGGACCTCCTCTCTCACTTGAGGGGCAGGGTGTGGCACCCCGACCCTTGCCGTCTGCAACTGTGGGTTTGGCCTCTGCAGGGCCAAACCCACTGCTGAATGGATGTACTGACTCTGTCTGTAGAACTGTCTTGAACACCAGGGCACCCTATACCCGGGCACAGTATGAGAACAGGTGGCAGCTGTTCTCGGCTTGGTGTTCAGACAGGAGTGTGGACTCCTGAGGAGTGTGTGCTGCTCTGTGCCCGTTATTCTCAAGTTCTTGCAATCCCTCCTGGATAGCGGGCGGCGTCCCTCTACTCTGAAAGTGTATGTGGCTGCTATTTCGACTTGGCACGATCGAGTCGATGGCAGCACTGTGGGGGTCCACAGGCTGGTGACCCTCTTTTTGAAGGGTGCTCTGAGACTGAATCCCCCACATGCACCAAGAGCTCCAGGCCCTTAGTACTGGGTGCCCTTTGCTTGCCTCCCTTTGAGCCACTGGCACGGGCAGAACTGAAGTGGTTATCGGCAAAGACCGCCTTCCTCCTCGCCATCACTTCAGCGAAGTGAAAAAAACCACTGAGTGTTTTAGGCAGGGCTGCAATGCTTTGAAAGTCACACTGTCAAGCAAAAACAGGCCCAAAATATGTCCTGTTAATAGCATGTAATTCATATCTCTCTAACAATTAAGTTACAACGTGGCTGTATTATTTAGCAGAGGTTATGTAGCTTTAATTTTTATTACTTGTGCTCACATTGATTGGAAGTTCAGCATCCTCATGTCATTGAATACAGAAGAGAACTGGATATGTCAGACCTGAAGGAAAATAAAGTGCTTATGTTTCAAAGAAAGTAAGCAAACACGAGAACCATTTCTTGTTTCATCTGACGATTGTTCCACAGGGAAATTGTTGCCACCGCCCCTAAACATCCCATGGCTGTTTGTTTGACAGATTCAAACTCACAGTGTTTGATCAGTAAATGTTACATCTTGTGTTTCAATGGTTTTCACAGAAAGCTTCTTATTTAAAGTAGAACTGGTTGTTAGATGCAAACATTGACATATTTGATGCATGAGCCAGTGGCATGTATGCCACATTTACTATACAGAGGGTGGAGCATGAGCTGTTGATGTTGTTATTATCATATTAAATTATTTGTTGTTGTTGGTTGAGAATGATTCTTTAAAGTAAAATAATCTAGCAGCTGTCAACACATTAGAGGGTAATGGACTGGAATGGAACTGAAAACAATTTCATATTTCTCATGAGTTATGTATTATAGCATTTATTAAGCATCAGTTTTACCTGAACCTAAATGTTAATTTGGCTGCTAATTTTTTTTAAAAATTAGAGGGCACTATTTTAGTCTCTTTGTTATGTTTGCCATTGAGCTAAAGAACTAAGGGGCAAAGACAATTAATTTACCACATGTCTGACTGTGTCCCGATATTTTGCCCAGACACAAGATTACATTATCAAATATGCAACAAGCCAAACAATTACAGGTTGTTCCCTGCAAATTTCTGCAATCCAATGATAAATAGGCTCAATAGATATCACACACAAACAGACAGTGAAAAAAATTCAAACCTAAAAAGAGTTTCAAAATAAACTAAAATAATCCTTATTGAGTAAGTACACAAAATATCTGTAAAGTGTTTTTTGAGTTCTGAAGCTATCTTTAAAAAGACCTGTTGCGTTCAATTAATCAATAATCAATTGGTGACAATCTCAAAAATGATAAAGGGGCTTCAACGTTTTTTTTTTTGGAGTGGAGCTATAGCATATTGTAAGGCCCGATGACCAGGGAGGTCAAGGTGAGTTGGTTGGTTTACCCAAATAAGAATACATTTCAAAGTGCCCCTTCATCTTATACTGGAACAATGCCGCCAAATAACTTTCTGTACCATAGCCCAAAATAGTCTGGCTTGAGAATAACTGGGGGCAGCGCCTTGAGAAAAACAGTTGACATATGTCCATAATACTATTTAGTCATCAAACACTGTGAGGATGAGTAATAAACATCAGTTAACAAACAGCCAGAGGCATCAATTTCTCAGTCGTCCAATCACCGGATGAAGCAGTAAGAGGGCTTAAGTAACACAGCAGGGTTACCTTATGTACTTTTATGTTCTATCTTTACCTGCAGCTCACAGCCCCTGGATCTCCTGCAGTGTCGGTGCCTTCCTCTGTAGGGAATAGCTGGTGGAGAGCAGTTGGTGAGTCGGCTCAACCTGGGCAAGAAACTGAATGCACATTTTTAGCCAAGATGGAAAGGTCACTGATGGTGTGTGCCAATTATGTTTTATAGTCATAAATGCAAATTTTAAATGGTATTTTACTTGTATATGTTAGCACTATACTCTTATTTAAGAAAACAAATGGATAGTTGGTTGGTAATCTGTAAATCTGAGTTTCATCTGCTCTAAAACAAATTCACCCTTTACCTCCTCTTATGTAACTCTGTTCGTCTTTGACTTTGCTGATTTGTGAGGTTTTCTGTTTACACTAATATTAACAACATTCATCTTTGGTTTGTTTGGTCAAGCTGCTGATGAATGATGTTAACAAAGAAACCAATCTGAACAAGCTTTGGCTAATTTCCCCAAAATATTGTTCCATAGACATAAAATGTAGTGTGGAAAAGAAGTGACTGATCATTTATTAAAAAAGAACTCTGATGTAATGTAATGTAATAAATGAATAAATAGAAAGGAACAAAATTAGTTATTTCATGGAAAATAATAACTGTGAATAAAAATATGGATAGTATCACTGATGGACTCAGAGGGGTGTGGGGGAATGGGGGCCCTCCTCATGGTGCCCCAATGTCAGAAGAAGAAAAAAACAGCAAAAGAGCCCTCGTAGATGTCCCTTTGATGGGTAAAACATGATAAAGTGCACTCTAGAGTGCTCTTCCTGTGATAAACTGGCTTCCAGGTTGAACTTCCAGACAGCAAGACAAAAAGCTGTGCCTTCTAGAATGTCCTTCTGATGAAGAAAAAGTGATACAGTGACCTAGGGAGTGCTCTCCCAGTGGAGAAAACATGATAAAGTGACCTCCAATTAAGAGAAGGTGAAGAAATGCCTTTGAGGGTGTCCTTCCAGCAAAGAAAAAAAAATGAAAAAATACCCTGTAGGTTGCATTTCCAATGAAGAAAGCATTACAAAGTGCCCTCTAATGCTTATTTCCAGTGAAGATGAAGATGATGAAATGCCTTGTGAGGTGGCCCTCAGTAGAGAAAATATGATACAGTACCTTCTAGGGTGCCCTTCCAGTAAAGACAGTATAATGAAGCCCCATCTGGGGAAACCTTAAAAATGAACATTGTAGGCTGCCATACATGGTAGAAATTGTGCATGCAGCATTTGCCCTTTTTATGCCTCTGTCCTGAGTCAGCTTCTGGATAGCATAGAAGCAGGTTGAAAGCATGTTTTTTCAACTGCAGATACACTTCTTTAGGCTACATACAGCCCCAACAACCTTCACCAACAAAATTAGGCAACCTGTATATAGTCTTAATAGTATAGTTTTAATGGACAGAACCTGCACCATAAACAAGATTACTGTGAAACAATGGCAAAGTACCAAAACTTGTGAAAGTCCTGCAGTGAATACATTACAAGAAAATTAAACTGAGGTAACAAAGCTGAGCGGAGCAAACACTCTCGAGCATATGACCATAAAACAAGACTGGCACAAGTGATAAAACCAGTGACGAGTCTTTAAAAAGCCTTACATAGCAGCAGCAGCAGCACAATCATGATCATCACTGTAATATGTCAGCAAAAATATCTGCATTTGCAATATATGCATTTAATTGAGCAACATGTCCCCTTTTTTTCTGACAGCAAAATGACACAAACTTTGACGTATCACGCCAGCAAGCAACGAAATGGAAATGCTACGACAGAAATATCAGACGTGCAAGATTTCAACCACAACTGTAAAGAGAAAGAGGGCCCCAGAGCGCCAGTGGTGGTGGTGTGGAGAAATGTCGTACTGATGTCCCTCTTACATAGCGGTGCTCTTTATGGACTGACTCTCATTCCTTCTGCATCAGTTTATACACTTGCATTCAGTAAGTATTTAGTAAACAATACATAAAGGCGCATGCCATTGGGAATATTGGAGAATAAGTCACTTTGCCTTGTAATTTTAACAGTAGCTCTTCTCTCAATTGTGTAAAATGAATGTCAGTGTAGTGGTGACAGTCTCCACCTTTCTGTCTTCCAGCTGCAGGGTGCTACTTCTTCGGTAATCTCGGTGTGACCGCTGGATCGCACAGATTATGGAGCCACAGATCCTATAAAGCTTCTTTTCCCCTGCGAGTCTTCCTCGCGTTCTGTCAGACCTTGGCCCTGCAGGTACAACAGAAATTTTTTTTAAATATTTCATTTATTCCACGGAAGTTACTTGCTTATATTAAACTTTTTCATGCTTGTGATCCATCACATTTACTTGTAGAAAGTTTACTATCAATTAAATGATAGAACTTAGAACTTAGAATTTATTTACTATGTAATTGTTGTCTTACCATATGATCTGACACTTCTGTGTAAATATTTGGATGTGTCACATGATCCTCCCTGTCAATGTGCGTGCAGAATGACATATATGACTGGACGAGGGACCACCGTGTCCACCACAAGCACTCCGAGACGAACGCAGACCCCCACAATGCCACGCGGGGTTTTTTCTTCTCCCACATTGGTTGGCTGCTGAGCCGCAAGCATCCTGACGTCATTCAAAAGGGACAGAAACTGGATCTGTCAGACCTGAAGGCAGATAAAGTGGTGATGTTTCAGAGGAGGTGCGCAAACACAGAGCAGACTTTGTCTCTCAACTATATGTAATCAGCTGTTGTGCCTGCAGGCTATTTAACAGACTCAACATTTCTGTCACTTCATCAGTGTTTTACAGTTCTTGTAAAACTTGTGCAGTAATTTGGCACTGCATTTCCATATATATTTTCACCAGTGGTGGAATTTAACTAAGTACATTACAGTTCTTCAGTACAATTTTGAGTATTTCCATGTAACTTTATACTTCTACTCCACTACATTTTGAGGCAAATATTGTACTTTTTAGTCCACTACATTTAGCTGACAGCTTTAGTTACTTTTCAGGTCGAGACTTAACATTAAAAACATGATTAATTTAAAGGGATTCAACATTTTCCTTTTAATTTGACCTTATAACAGTATATTAAGTAGTTAAAATGAGCACCACCTTTACAAAATTAAAACACTTCTTACATAAATGCATCAATACAAATAATCTAATAATATATTTCGAATATATAAAACAACCCGAGTGGGTCCATTTTGCATAACGAGTACTTTTACTTTTGATACTTTGAGTACATTTTGATGTTGATATTTTGTACTTTTACTTAAGTAAGTTTTGAATGCAGGACTTTAACTTGTAGTGAAGTAATTTCATAGTGTTGTATTAGTGCTCAAGAGGATCTGAATACTTCTTCCACCACTGGTTTTCACCTGCAAAAAGGATCAATGTACCAGACAAAATGCTCATATAAGTTTCCAGCATTTTTCGTACGAATATTCCTTTAATGTTCAATGTTGTAGCTAATTTGTTATTAAAGTTATTCAAATAAAAACTGGGGAAACCGATTTCAATATTGCGGTCCAATCCCACTTAAAGGGTGTTGAGGGATTATTAAATGTGTTTCAATCCCTCTATATGCTTCGCAAATATGATTCAATGGCAGTGTCACCACCATAGGTTGTCATTTCGATTGGTTCTTAATCTGAAGAGGGCGGGTTTAATGTGAGGGCAGACGCCAGAGGTGGGAGAGGAATTCTTTTTTTTTATTTCATTGAGCTTTAGATTGCATAACATCAGATATAATTTGTCCTCTCATTTCAGGTATTACAAGCTCCTTGTGCTGAGCGTGTGCTTCCTCATGCCCACTCTGGTGCCCTGGTATTTCTGGGGTGAATCCTTGGCTGTGGCATACTTCGTTCCTGGGCTCTTGAGATACGTTTTGGGGCTCCATGCCACCTGGCTGGTCAACAGTGCTGCCCATATGTGGGGCGAAAAGCCTTATGACCAGACCATCAGTCCATCTGAAAACCCACTGGTATCTTTAGCTGCCATAGGTAAATGAACAGCTTGTTCACCATTCACTACTTGACCTACAGTAATGATCTTATACTGTGTTACGTGACTACATAAGCATTTATGTGTACTTTAGTATATCTTTAAACCTTTGGGATATTATAATATTGACTTGTTAAAAATGTTTCAAAGCTCATTCAGTCTAGGAAGTGTGCTCATTCAGTGTGTAATATTTATTTTGTCCTAGCTTTGCTAATTTTAGCTTTGAACCCAGAATCGGTCAGCTTTTTGCTGTACAGTTATGTGTTTTTTAGAACTGAACATTTATTTTATGGTTTGGTTAATGGCGCTAGCTGAAACTAAGGAGGTTAAAGCTACAAAAAGCACTGAGTATTGTTCAAAACTCACTCAATAACTAACTAATGCAGAGGAATGCACAATTCAGACAGACTTCTCTTCAATGTCATGTATTTCCATGGAATTTTAGCAGAAGTAAGATTGTCTATCAGTCCATTTTCATCTTGTTTTAAGTCCCGCTCTTTGGCATTTTCATTGGTTAAAACAGATTTTGTGACTTTCTGGTTCCTAAGCACCTGAAGCAGCTGTGGTAAACACATTAAAAAAATCAAAGTATATCAAAAAAGTTCCTCAGCTTGTAACTTAATAAGCAATACCTGAGTGCTTGTTTTCTACTGCAGTTTTCCATGTGTAGATAGTTAGCTGAAATGTTTTCGTGAACCAGAATTTCTTTTTTTAGTTTATCTCCTGATTGTTTATTTTAAGCTTTTAAAATCATCGGTTTATCGTCAAATTAAATCATCAGTCACACAATGGCAACAGATGTTTGTTACTCCGTTACAATCCTGTAATGCACTGAAATGAGAGGTTTAGATAATGTTTTCCATATGATTATCGACCTCATCATTAAGTATGCTATTGCTAACATTTATATCTTCATTAAAGTTATGTCTGAACATTAAACCTTTCTTTTTGGTTTTCAGGAGAAGGCTTCCACAACTACCATCACACATTCCCCTTTGACTATTCTGCCAGTGAGCTGGACTACTGGCTCAATCCCACCACTGCCTTCATAGATCTGATGTGTTTGCTGGGTTTGGCCAAGGACCGCAAGAGGGTGTCAAAGGACATGATCAAGGCTCGCATGCAGCGTACGGGTGGCAGCAAAAGTAGCTGGGTCACACAAGCTGCAAACTGTAATTAGGAGGACATAATGTAAAAACAGGGATAGCAGCATTTTGGTGGTCGGTTGGTGATTATTATTGTTCTGATTGCTTGTTAGACCTCTTCCTGAGCTTCTGAATTGAAGAACATCTCATTAAATTTAATGTGATTTAAGGTTAAAGTGTAAGGTTCCCAGGTCAAAATAATAATAATAATAATAATAATAATAATAATAATAACCAAACAAGTCTCTATCTATCCACGTGATATTTATTTATAGTCTTATAGTCAGACTATAAAAGCTCTCTAGTGTGTATCGTCTATGGGCAAGATTTAATAACTTTCGTCTGTTTGCAGCATTTCATAATTTGTTCATTCTGGATAGATCTTCTTTATTTGTAAGATAATATTTCCTGTTTATTTTTCATGACAGTCAATAATAAATAAATGGGGACACTTTAATACAGTTATTCTTGGTGAATACTGTCAGATGTGTCTTTTATAGCAAATTATGTTCTCTAGTGTAACACAATGTTTACCTTAAGAACAGACATAGCATCAAATGTCATCATCCGTGCGTGCGTGCGTGCAGAAAATGCTACAGGGCAGATTGCCGAGACCAGTCTGTGTCCAGTCAAAACATGCTTTTAGTGGTCCCGCTACAGTCAAGTATAGGCTCACTTTGTATCAAGTCTCTCTGAAAAAAAAAAGCATTGAAAACACCATCCAGGGAGCCATATCCATGTTATGTATTATTGGAACATTATATTCGCTTCAGATCACCTTTGGAGTACATTTTTGCAAAAAAGATGGACTGTGGATTTTGTCCCCACATCACTTCCATTGGAAACACATTAGAAAGGCATATCTTAAGACCCACTATGAACAGGGAGGAATTATTACATTACAGCAACCAAAAACTGTGGGTGAACTTTTACAACCCATGTCAATCACTAATGCTGCAATTGTAATTGTGTAGGGAATTAACAGTGAAGAACAGTAAAAATAATTCTACTCCACTACAATTTAGAGCCAAAACGGCATATAATGGGTATAATGGGTATTTCTTTTTCTGCCTTTTACTTCAGTAAGATGTTGAATATGTTCTTATTGACTTATCTGGTTAAATAAGGGTTAATTAATCTGAACAATTTGCACTGTGTTAGGTTAACACTATTCTACTTGAATACAAGTAAAAGGTCAGAGTACTTCTTCCAAGACATCTCGGTGCAGTAGGTGGCGCTATGCGTCTGTACTTTAGTTGCAAGTTGCCAATAAACAGAAAGATAAGGAGCCCCAGACATGACATGGTACAAAAAAAATTTAATTGTGGCCACGAAATAGCTATAACGTGCAGACAAATTAGTATTTCGTGGGAATTAAATAAGTATAACGTGCGCACGAAATACTAATTCGTGGGAACAAAATACTAATTAATAATATTAATATAATTCCTGGACAGCTGGGTACACAAATCTAGCGCACCTTCTCTACTCTAGGAACTGCAATAGCCTACGTGATGTCCTTAAGGTGAGTGTCTTTCCTTATTCTGTTCAATATCTTGTTATCCCGCATTTAGGCAATTAATTAGGCCTATGTTTGATACTTTGTTACAACAGGTAGCCTATCTGCTGACGTCTCACCCGACTTACAGACGTGTTATCCTCATCCTGTTACTACACTTTGTTTTGAGAGTTTCAGCTTGAAATCAGCTAAAAGTATGTATTTTGTGCGCACGTTATACTTATTTCGTTCCCGCGAATTAGTATTTTGTGGCCACAAAATACTAAATTGTGGCCACGAAATACTAATTTGTGCGCACGTTATAGCTATTTCGTGGCCACAATTAAATTTTTTTTGTACCATGTCATGTCTGGGGCTCCGTAGGAAAGAAGAAAAACCCCAATGAAAACAGCCATCAAAACATCATCGTGGCATCTGACAGTTTGTCAGCATTCTTAAGCATACGGTCGGGGGAAATCAGCATGTAGACAAGACATCCTGTATGAGATCTTTCCCTCACTGCTCGTACTGCACAGTAAGGATTTGATCATCTCCTTCCTTTGGGTTCCTGCTCACATAGGAGTAGATGGAAGTGAGAATGTAGATGTATTGGCGAAACAATCACTAAAACAACAGAATTGACATGAAAATACCGCTAAGCAGAGGCGAAGCAAAGCAGTGGCGGTTCTACACAGGGGCCTACAGGGGCCGCTGCCCCTGTGAAGAAGCCCTTGGCCCCTGCTGTGGCCCCTGTGTCAAATTAATAATAAAATTATACATTCATAATGATGAACGACGGAAAATTTCTAACCTATTTTTTGTTCAAACAATATCTCATTGTACACAAAAGGAACCCAGAATGTGTACATTGTATGATAGTCTAATTATGCAATAAAAGCTTGTGTGTGTGTGTGTGTGTGTGTGTGTGTGTGTGTGTGTGTGTGTGTGTATATATATATATATATATATATATATGTATACATAATTCTCACTGTGCTGCACTTTCAAAATAAAAATAAAAATAATTGTGCACAAAAATGAGAAATGTCATTGTCATACAAAAATAATAGTTATTGTTAGTAAGTCTCAATGTTTTTATATCTTCCAAATATACTTTAATGAGATTAAAAAAAAAAAAAAAGCTAAAATAAAGGTTTTGAATGCTAAATATCATCTTTGCCGTTTTTTAATGTGCCCCTCTGATTAAACAGTGGCCCCTCCTTGGCCCCCACAGTAAAACTGGTCTAGAACCGCCACTGAAGCAAAGGCAATCATAAAGAACCATGTGGGAGATATCTGGCACACTGAGATTAGAGTGACGGCAAGCACCCTACAGGGCTTTGCAGCCACTGCAGTGAACCAGAAACAGTCAAACGTGCTGGTAGAATGTAAGATGTACGATGCTGAAAGAAAGAGACTTCTAGAGGATGGGAAACACAGTAACACACTGGAAAGTCGTCTTGGGAAAAAATCATGCAAAGAAAACAAGCCCCTATTTAATTACCTGAGGGGAACAGGACTTATAGAGAGAATTTAGTTATGTAATTAATTATTTATATTTGTACAGTACAATGCTATTATTTACACTATTGTTTCCCCCTTTTCCCGTTGAATCATTTATTTATCTTGATTTTATTATTATTATTATTACTTTATTTATTTTTAAAAAATCTGTATTATTCTCTCCTTATTTTCCT
This sequence comes from Centropristis striata, assembly GCF_030273125.1. Lineage (NCBI taxonomy): Eukaryota > Metazoa > Chordata > Actinopteri > Perciformes > Serranidae > Centropristis > Centropristis striata. The sequence continues at coordinate 15,642,879 of NC_081526.1, forward strand.
GTCAATCTACTAAATAATTTATCTTAATTTTATTATTATTATTATTATTATTACTTTATTTATTTTACTTTATTTTATTTATTTTCATTTATTTATTTGTATCAGTATTATTATTTTCTCTCCTTATTTCCCAGTCAATCTACTAAATCATTTATTCATCTTAATTTTATTATTATTATTACTTTATTTATTTTACTTTATTTATTTATTTTTATCAGTATTAATATTTTCTCTTCTTATTTTCCTGTCAATCTATTAAATAATTTATTTATCTTAATTTTATTATTATTATTATTATTATTATTATTATTATTACTTTATTTATTTTATTTTATCAGTATTAATATTTTCTCTCCTTATTTTCCTGTCAATCTATTAAATAATTTATTTATCTTAATTTTATTATTATTATTATTATTATTACTTTATTTATTTTATTTTATCAGTATTATTATTTTCTCTCATTATTTTCCTGTCAATCTACTGCTCCACACTCCAGTCCAGTAGGTGGCGATAATGCACCTGTACGTTGGTCTGACAACCGCCAGAAGAAGAAGAAGAAAATAGCCGATTCTCAACGGAAAAGAGTTTCTTCCGCGCCTGAAGTCGCTTTATTTGTCGCTAAGCGTTTCTTTTAGGATTAATAATTTTTTTGTTAGGGGGTCGTAAAAGTTGCCAAAGGGGAAAGCCGCTAACTTGGCATCGCTGCCACTGCGGTCAATCCTACAGCCTGACTGACTGAGAGAGAAGATGCCAGCAGCAGAGGAATCACAAGGTTGGCATTAGCGTTAACTTTCATTATGCAACTTCAGTATGTTTTAAGCAGATTGTAGTTAGAGAGACTAGAGGGACGGGTGTATTAGTATTAGTACCCCGTTAAGCTAGTGTTAGCATAACACGGTAGCCTCTTTACCTCTATCAGTAACAGTGAGCTGTACCAAACCATACCCCCAAACCTAACTAGTCGTGTTCTTGGATGCTTAAACTTACCTAAACCGGTCCCAATTATCTTTACCACACCTAAACATGACCTAAACCTATAACTATCCCTAACGTTAGTTCAGTGGTTCCCAAACTGGGGGCGCGACCCCTAGGGGGGGCCCAGGGTTACAAAAAAAAAATCTGTTTTATTTACGGTAAAATACCAGCAGCTGTGGTTGCCAGAACTTCACCGTAAAAAATACAGTGAGTGGGTTTTCTACTGTAAATTTAAATGTGAATATCAGCAAAAACTGTAATTTAGACTGAATATTCCTGTTATTTTTAGGGTAATTGTGTCATTCATTCACACATCATGGTATTTCTCTATAAATTTGTTATATTTTTACAGCAAAACTGTGTGTTTCTTCCAGTTTATGACAGAGAAAAGTAAAAGTTTTGTGCTATTCTTTGATTTACGGTAATTAAAAGTGTCTAATACGGTGATATACTATTTTTAATTTTACGCCCTATTTCTGATGTATTTGACAGTGTTTTACTGTTATTTCTACAAACATTTTTTACAGCGTGGTAAAAGCTAAATTAGATCATGACTCTACTCGAAATATTAGCCTACAAATACAAAAAACAAGGATGAAACAATATTTATTTAGATATATTATTTTATATCAGTCTGCCTAGCAATATAAAATAGTTGGTTAGTTGAGTAATTGACCTCCACCTTTAATTAATGCATCACTAATTATAATCCATTAATAAATATGGAATGGACAATTCTGCATAATATGTACCTCTACTTTTGGTACTTGTACTTCTAACAGAGTATTTCTAAACTGTATTGATACTTTAATTTAAAGGGACAGGGCCTTTACAGAAAGAGACATTCCTGTTGAGTTTTTCAAATGTTTTTCAAGTAAAACAAGTAGAGCTAACATAGTCTGACTCATATGATACTGTGGCTTACATCACTTCTGTACTTAAGGTGTCAGCAAAGTTGTGGACAACATCTGTAAACTTCCTCCAGATCTGTTGGCTGAAGCAGTGAGTATGTTTTATCTCTCCTTGTATATACCCTCATGCAGACTGAAAACAAGTTCCATTTTCACAAAAAGATAACTAAGGATACATCATTGCCATTAATATTGGGCTATAAAAAAATTGAATTGACATCATGTTGTTGACCTATGTATTTGATTACTACAGGAAGAGAATTTCTGAATTCACAATAATTTATACAAACATCAGGGTTGGAAATGTACTTTTTTTGCAAGCTGCTGCATTCCAAAAACAACAAGCAACTCAATAGATAATAAGTGCATTTTTGGCTGATGAGTGATGAAATTTGTGGCAGCCCTGTCAGGTGCTAATTTCCTCTTCACACTCTATCGTTTGCAACAGCCTGAAGTTGTTGTCGAGCAAACCTCTCAGTGGAATTAACAACTGGATGTTAAATACAATACAATAGTGTTCATTGTAGGGCTTTTAGCAGCTGTGTTCTGCACAAGTTGTGCAGGATGTGGTTTTATTACCATAGAGGTCATACTGTAGTTCTGATAACTAATCTTATAATCTCCACAGTGTCAGAACATTCTGACTTATCTTCAAGGGCAAGCCAGAGGAGTAGATTCAACTGAAATTTCTGATGTGAGTCAATATTTCCTCTGAATATTTTTTTTTAACTTGTAGTAACCCATCTTTCCAAGTTCCTCTTTTATTACTTGTTTTCCTTCTGGGCAGATACTTCAGAAAGCTGGAGTCAGAATTGATCATGAAGCTCTGCAGAACATGATCAGATTTCTGCTCTTAACATTCAGGTATTTTATGGCCTTTCTTGCCTTTAATGTGGTGTGTTGATTGTATCTTCTCCCATTTGTATTCCTTATGTTTTTGATCATTGCCCAACATGCTGATATGTTTGTCCAGTTTAATGTATTTGCATGTTTATAGCATTGGCTCCAATTGTGTAATGCAGCTTTAACAGCTTTTATTCTGGATTTTGTGTCTGTCAGAAGTCTAAATCATACATAAAGACACACTTTGTTGTACTGTAAGGTGTGATACTTGACATTTCTTTTATCACTAGGTCAGCTGGGAAGAGCAGCCTCTCTGGGGATGACCTCGTGTCAAAGCTGGAAGGCAGTCACAAGTGGCCCAAAGCTTCCCTGCAGGTGTTGCACAGGTTGTGGAGTGAACACGGTGCACTAGTCCATGCTCAGCAGGAGGTTCAGGCCATGCTCAGCATTGGCCAGGTATGTCAGAAGAATTCATGAAAAATATTTTCTATTGACCTGAACACAGAATGCCTCTCGAGGCTGATGGGACTGTTCTGCTTTATCTTTCCAGTTAGTGGACTTGCAGTGGAAGCTTGGCATGGCAGTGAGCTCCGACACCTGCCGATCTCTAAACTCCCCATATGTGTCTCTACTGCTGAAGATCATTGAGCCCTCTGGACAGATTTGTCACAGGTCTTTTGAGATGACCATTCCACAGTTTCAGGTCTGTAAAAGTTGATGTGAATGTAGTGTTGTTGGTGTAGATTATTACAGGTTTGATTATGTGATTATTTTTTTGTCCTCTGCAGAACTTTCATAAGCAGTTCAAGGAGATGGCTGCCGTTATGGAGACTTTATGATGGCTGCAAGCACACCTAAGTGTTTTTTTGTCTAAATTGCACCCCAGTTTACAATTAACCAATGGAGGAAAAGCTTGACACAGGTGTTTTTTCTGATGGCTGTCTCAAAATGTGTATATGAATTACTGGAAATGTCAGTCGTCTACTTTGCACTTCCATTTTTCTGCAAATTGCATAAGCTCCTAAATTGTTTGCTTTTGGACCTTCAGCTGTTACAGTGGTTGAAAATGCCCGTCTTCACTTTAAAAGCCAAGACTTAAGTACACTTCCTCACGTTAACTTATCCAGGTATGAAAACTAATGCAATCCAATGTGCAATAAATCCTACAAAAGGTAATATTCTGTTTTTTAACTGATTCACAGAGGCGCACTTGGGCTGTATTGTTTCATACAGAGAGGTGTTTTTATTATTTTGTCTACCCTCTACCCCAACACACCACCCCAAACTATATCTGCCAAAATGTCTTTTAAACAGTTTAAATAAAAAACCTGAACATTATCACCATCATAAAGGTAGATTTATTGCAGGACTTTAAATTAGATTGCATTAGTTTTAACTAAGAGTATCAAACTGGCAATTGAGTGTATTTTTACACTGCCAATACAACCCTGACTACAAAAAAGTTTGGATGCTGGGTAAAATGTAAATATAACAGAATGCATCAAAACAAAGATTATCAATTTGAACATAAATACATTTTGTTTATTATATTTTTACATTGTTCAATTAAATATATGTAAACAGATGATCACATTCGGTTTTATTTGGGTTTTAGACAACCTCCCAACCTTTTTTGCATTTACTTTACATTCCTGTCTAATATTCATATTGTGCCTCATTTGTTGCAAAATGATAAAAATATGTAGTTTAAATGAATTCTCTTTGCACTAAATTTCAGTTTCCCTCTGTTGTACTTTAAAACTGTACAGAATGAAAACTCATTGCCACAGTGAACACTTCCGCTGCTTATATTGCTTATATTTTTATCTCAGATTGTGATTAGCCCACTATACAACATCCTGTATACTATGTAGCCTCATTTAGTGGCTACATTTTCAAATAAACCTTGCAGTGCAGTTGTTAGTCTGAAGGGCTTTTGAAGTGAAATGGTCCACATGAATGTTTTACAGTTCTCATCTTATTTGTGAATAACTAACTTATGAAACATACTTTTGCTTTTTGTGTTTTTCATGTTAATGCTGAAATGGAAACTTTGTGGCTCTGATGAGGCATTTGCCTTTTTTTCTACTTTGGTACACGCTCATTTTTGATGCCATGCAATATTGGTGTAATAAATAATGATTAAATGTAAAGCTTCATTGGATGGTTATTTATTCCAACTTCACAGCTGTTTACCATCAAACTACTAAATCATCAAATTTAACCATGTGGCCTCAGGGTTGTACATTCCAGGAAAAACAAATTAAATTAATTTTTAAAATATTAAATTATAAAATTAAATATGTATTGATCTCAATCCTCCATAGTCTTACAATGACAGCCTTCAGTGCTGAAGAAAAATCTTTTGATCAAAAATTTAATCAAATTGTGACCTTTGAAACAAGTAGAAAACCTAATAGAATCATAGATTTGGACAACTATGACCCCCCTTAGTATAGTCCACAGAGAAATTATTCTGACCTACTTTTGGTTAGTTTCATAGTCAAATACTGGTTTTGGTGGAGAGTCCAGAGGGCCTGCAGCAAAATAAGTGATGCGTTATATATTATTTAATCTTCCAGTGTGCAGAGTGTGTACAATCTTAATTTCTATATTCACCACAAAATTTTGGAGACCTTCGATTCACTGAAATTTCATTGATTTCATCAAAAACGGGCCAGGTGTCTGTCTCTTTGGTGGTGTGCACTGTCATAAAAGTCTTCTGTTAAAATATGCATACACATATTTCTCATGACTGGTGTTGAGTTTGGTAGGCTGCAGAGCTGCAGTGGCTACTGCCTCAGTGATGAGGTTATATATGGCACAGAAACTATTTTGGGGATGGGCGTGGTGCTTGGAATTATGGCATTGAGTAGATGGGATCTCCTCTGGTGCATAAAGCATATCAGATGTGATCACAGCTTTGCAAGACTATGAATCAGCACAGTCTGCTTGTAAACAGTAGTGAACTGCTTCAGTGTTGTATTGCTGATGGTTTATTGTGCTGCCAACATAGTTATAGTATCCTGAAAGTCTGGACATCACAACCCATGCTCAGTTTAAAATCTCTTGGTATGTAGGATTACAACAAACAAGAGTTATGGGGCCGTAGGAGGAGTGCATTGGGGGTTGCAAACACTTTCCACACTACCATGGAAGAGACTTTCCAGTTATTATGCGTTGTGGAGAAAGGTGGAGCCACGATCTGTCACGTTTCAAACGGCTGCTGTGTCCTGCCCACTCCTCCAGCACATGGGATGGTTGGGCGGGTCGTCAACGCGCACAGCCGCTCCGCCTCCAAGGCGTTGTGGAAGAAAGGATACCAGTCGGGAGACTGCATTAAAGGCCGATAAACAAACATCAATGTATGTACTTTAGAAAAAATGCGACTGCGCCGGCTGAGCTTGTATGTAATAGGATTTTAGGGTTGGCTCCGTATTAATGCGCCGCCCAGTTATGCGCGTAGGAGCAACGTATAGCGCGTCAAAGAAATCAGATTTCTCTGGGCGACTTGTGTTTACACAGGAGCCATCCAAAGCCACGTTATAGAAAGCAAGCTGGCCTGGGACAGTACAGTACGGGCTTGTTTAGCACTGGAGTCGGTGCCTATGCAAACAGTGGAGGACCAGAGCAGAGAAGCACGCTACAAATACATGACCTTATAAGTGAATTTACCTGAAATCCTTGAAGGAAAAGCAGTTCATCGGAGAGATTTTGTCAACATGGAGTGTTGCAGCTGATCGACAGGGCGAGCACATGTTGTGCACGTAGCAGATCGCTAAGTGAACTTGTGCATGTGGACATGGAAAGTGTTGCAAACTAACCACAACTACGCTTGGTCTTGGTTGCAGGGAATGATACATCGGTATCATTTTTGAAAGTAGTCTTTTAGTCCCCGCATCGCTGTCAACGAGCCCCGGCCCGAGAGTCTGCTGCTGGGTCGACATGGAGAGTCAGGATGAGAGAGAGGGCAGTCCTCCGAAGTCGGACAGGGGGTTCGCGCTGACTTACATCGGCTGGTCCACGCTCGACAGGCGGACCACCCTGCCCATGCTGCCGTGGCTGGTGGCTGAGATCCGCAGGAAGAGTGAGAAGGGCGACTGCGGCCCCGTGGTGCAGCCGAGAGAAGTTCAGCTGGCCCTAAACCCCCCCTTCATCCGATGCGTCCCCTCCAACAGCAACAACTCTTCAGTCTTTATATTCGAGCACAAAGCACAGCTCATCTCTCGCTTTATCCACAACAGCAATGACCTCACCTATTTTGCTTATCTCCTGCGGGGCCAGCCTGACAACCCCGAGTCCGAGATGTCCTGTCACGTCTTTAAGGCCTGCGACCCCAACAAGGTAGGCCTGTCCAAGTGTCCAAAATACCTTGACACATGACACAACTTCAGTCATACCAGGAAGAGAGAAGTTCACATAATAACATACCAAAGAACAATAGAGCTGATCTAGAAAATGTAGCTCAAAAGATAACTGAAGGAGCACAAATGTGATCATTTAAATCATAATAATTTCTTATAGCTATAAATGCTCAAAAAGTGAGCTTTTAGTGACCTCATACTGCTCCAAAGTCCAGTATAAACAATACCAATCTCTCATTGGAACGTTTAATGATCTAAGGGAATTCATAATAATGTCCCGAGTGTATTAAACTACTATGATGTCAGGATTTACTTTTGGGTTCACCTGTTTAAATATTATGATGGTCTGAGTCTAGCTCTCTCACTATAAACAAAACCTGAATTGAAATCTCCTCTCCTAGGTGTCAACTGTGTAATTTAACCTTAGACACACAGTGGATAAGTCAATGGTCCAAAACATGTTTGCTGTGGTATTAAGTATTTAGGCCACCGGTGGGTGGGAATGATAAACAGGGCAACCTGGATTTTGGACAAAAAATAATCCATCTCTGTGCTTTTTCCTCTTCAGGGGATCAGACATCTCCCTAGAGACTGTTAGTGTGACAACAACTGGATAGGCACACTATTGAGTCAGCACATTTACATGCTGATCAGCATGCCACTCTTGAGTAATAAACCGAAAATGTGGTAAACAGTCCAAAATCAGGAACGTGGGAGTCAGTGTTTGAAAACAGATGTGCAGTCATGCTTTTTGGTCAGTGTAGGTCATAGTTTATGTTTGTAAGGCACTGTACTCAAGAGCTCACCCCAGTGGCACTAGTGTGTGTGTGTGTGTGTCTGTCTGTCTGTTTGCGTGTAAGTGATAGGTGGCGTAGAAGTGCTTAATACATGTTTTTTTGTGTGTTTACATATGAATCATGGTGTTTGAGGCTGCCAAGTGCCAACATGATTATTCACCTGCTGTGGGACAAATTGAAGTCTTGCATGTTCTTGTTTCCCCAGATGAACAAGAAAACCTTTAAGAATAATATTCATAAACGGATATCCAGTCATGTTTTGCAGTGGTCTGAAATACGCCTGTGTTGTATCATGTTTCCTGTGGTACGTGCAGGGCTTGGCAGGCTGTTTATCTGCCGCTGAAAGCTGAGAGTCTTAAGAGGCAACACGTTTGAGGAAGATGCACTTTCGAGGTGTCTGGCCTCGCTGAGGGCATGCAAATGTATGCAGCAGTCAGAAAGGCATCTTGAACATACCTCATTCAGTATAATTACGCAACAAAAACTGGTTTGGCAGCCAGCAAGCGAGCAACACGTGCAGGGTGGACCATGCGGAATGCATGGGCTACTCTACCAGAACACAGCTGCCATGCACAACACCTTGTGCTTTGCTAATGATTTGCTTTTTGTGTCAGGTAGTTCCTGTTTGTAAACGGGCATTCTTATTGTGCTATTGTGGATTTTTGTCTTTCCACACTGGGCTTGCAGACACGATAAGTCTTTGTTTTGAATGACAACCATGTATTTAGAATCTATTCTTAGCTGTAGACATGACAAGGGTACACTGTGTAAAGCCTGAGGAAAGACTCCTGGCATCTACCAATATGATGTGAAAGGTTATACTGAAATAACACTCATGATGTCTTGAAGAGTAGAAAAGGTTGGTTGGCTTATTGGGCTTTGTATTAGTAAGGGGGAAAAAAACAAATTTTAACAAGAAAAAATACTAAGCAGAGGCTATAACATAGAAATAAAGTTAGAGTAAAACAGACATTATCATTCCTAATCAACATTGCGATATGGTCAGAGTGGTGGCTTTTTCCAACTGTGTTGTTTCAATTGCAAAGAACTGTGGCTGTTGTTGCAAGCTCACTTCCAGATAAATCGACTTGTGGCATGTCACAGGCTCACTGAGGTGACATTTTGCTGTAGTGACCAAACAAGCAGTGGAGTAGTGTTGTTACCATAGACTTTATATACATGGTGAACATATTCACAGTGACGTTCCAATGGTTAGGGTTAATAATACCTTGCTTTCTCAGCTATTTTCTAAATGGGACCATTATTTACACAGTTAAGAACATATTGTATTGGCGAAGACTTGAGACTAGCCACTGAGGCCATAATCTTGCCACAAGCTTTTTTACTGAGTTAATAAAATCAAGTGAGAAGTAGTTTTATTTTGTAGTGAGATAGATAGGACCGGAGTTATTTTGCACCCGACAGTGTCGACCGCTGCTGGACTTTTTTGAAAGAATGCAGGCTTAAGACACTTACACATTTGCTTCACTGCTCAGGCCGGGAAGTTGCTACCTGATTGTTACAAAGCATTGAGGGCCAGCCACTAAATTTAACAACTAAATGCATCATCTACACTCTCATAAGATTATAGGAAAGCACGCTAACACATTTCATGGACCTACTGATGTGTGTTTTCACCATACCAACTATCAACAATCACTATTTTGTTATGTACCGGCCGAATGAACACAACTAACAGTGTAATAATCATTCCACTCATACTATTTCTATAGTCTATTCTTAAATAAGGAATTTCTCATTGTGTTTGTTTCTTTGTTTGAAAGGTTGGGTACCTGAATCAAGTTTGACTTCCCCAACTTGAAATGCAACCTCAGCCCTTGTGCATATATTGTTTGATTAAGCTGTAATTTGATGTGCATAAGGTGCAGCCGGTCTGGTATTCAAGGCTCAGGCATCAATGGCCCTTGATTGGTGTATCCATGACAGCAGGCTATACATATTATCGTGCCAGACACTCATTTAGCGTTTAATTGTAACATTTTACTTGGCTGAGCATTGTAAGGTACTCCTTTTCATCCTTTGGAAGACTCTCATGAAAGCATGCACACATTTAACACTGATTCAACTCCTCTCCATTGTGTTGTTATCAAGTCAGAAACAGGCAGTCTGAGTCTGGACAGTTTAAACCACAGGGCCAGTGTGTTTTCCACCTCTGCTCTCACTTGGAACTGCACCACAGTGGAATCTGTCACTGGGTGAACCTCTTCTTTCTTGTGGCCGCTGATCATCATTTAGCAACATGTAGTTACAGTGAGACACACTCATGTGCCAAGTCAGGACAAGTGTGACATACTCCACTGTGCTATAAAAGTCAAAGTCAGCATTTAGACGCTTCAACAGACATTTTGTGTTTCTCCATCTGTGTTGTGATGTAACATATAACACAGACTTGACTTTTTTCCAATTCTCTGAGAGGTGTTAATAACTTTGTTCAGTGTGCTGGCTTTGGTTAGCTGGGGCAGGGGACGTGGCTGTGAACACATTTCTTGCTTGATAGGAAACTAAAGACCCTAGATTCTTAGATTCTTATCTGCAGGACTCCTACAGGTGCTTGAAACTCCTTGAAATTCCGGTTATATAGGATGCCTACTTACTGTACACCCAGTTGACACATTTTAGAACATAAAACTTTGTTGTGTTTTGTCACCTATCTGTAGAATGCTGTCATGAAACATAACATCTAATTTAATGTAATGAAGAAGTGAAATAATCAGTGTACTGTATATGCTCTATGTACTGTATGTTACTATGTAATAACCATGACTGTAAGGTGCTGGAAAAACTTGAAAATGCATCTGCAAAAGTGCTTTAATTTGACTTCGGAAAAAGTTGTATGAACCCTGTATCTGGTTGTCGTTGAAGGTAATAAAGTGCTTAATCTGCACCGTTAATGGGACAATTGCAACAAATTGACCTTGCTACACAACACCTTTATGGACCAAAAAAACAGCAGTGGATGGCTCCCCTCTCTCCATTGCAGGACGGAGAGATTCAAAAGATCCTTCGCTCCTACAGCCATCAGACTGTCTAATTCTTCTGCAGAGAACAGACTAACTGGGGATTAGTCCTTGGGGATAAATAAAGTCATTTTGATTTGACTTTTTTAATATATTGACATGTGTCACACCCAAGCAAGGATGCAATATATTGTTGAGGTAGCTTTGAATGCTTGAAAAATGACATGCCTTTACCTCCATATAATCATTACATTATATAAAAGTTGAATTTTACTCTATTTTTAGCTGCTTAGTACATTCATTTGCAAATTGCAGGAAATGTCTGTTTGATTTTAGGCACAATATGACTGCCCTTGATACATTTATAATCTAAATATAAATTATGTGACATACTAAAGAGACACACATTCTGGATCTTTCATTGGAAAAATCACATCATTTGTTGAAACAAAATTGTACAGTAGAATGTAAAAGTCACCTAATTTTTCTGCTGTCTTGACACATTGTGACTCTCACTCTCGGCTCATGTTAAGGTGACACAAGAGACACTGTCTTGCTCTGTTTTGAGTTGGGACATGAACTTTGTTAAAATAGGGTGCCAAGTTTGTCCTCAGGCGGATGGAAAAGCACTGGGAGGATGTCACAGCTATAGTGAGAGCAGTCAGGTGCCTTTGGAGCCAATCCTTACACAGCTCCAGCTGCACAAAGACAGATATGTTTAAAGCAACAGTAACAGGTTGAAGACATAATAAAAAGTAACAGTTGCTAAATATCGTAAGACGGTTTCTGAGTCACTTTTTTATTTTTTTTTGCTTGTCGAGCTGCTGAAAGTTGACATTTAAAGTTTTGGACGAATTAAATTCTGCTGTAACTGGATTTTCCTGTCTTTTATTTACTTTGAGTGACTTTGCAAGGACATTGATCACTTTTAACATAAAAGGCATGTTGTCTTGGATTGCTTGTGCTCTGACATGAGCATTTATCTTTCTGTGCCCCTGACTCTCTGCTTCCATGCTTATCTTTGTATTGACACAATGATAACCTGTGCGTCTCTAAGAAGTCTAATTAGGTCTAATTGCGGATGGTGTGGGCAATCGTGTTAGGCCCTCACCGTGAATTGGTTTAATGGTGCCGATAAGGGCAACAACACTGTGTGCCAGCTACTGTTTGGTCACATATTATTAGAGCCTGTTGGAGGGAGGTCTGACATTACAAGAGCCGTTCACTCCGAGAGCTCGGGACTCCACCAGCTCAGAGGGGACAATCCCCCTGTTTGTTTTCTCCTAAGCTCTAAAGCTGCTGCTGTTTATGTAGACAAGCTCTGGATCACAGCCAGTGTGACTGATATTGTTTGATAAAGCCTGACAATGATGGGTGAAGGTTGGAAATAAAAGCCAGTTTAAAGAACCATCAAAGTGGGAGATTTGGGGCGTATGTTTGAATAGATATCCAGGGGAAAACCTGCAGCTTTTTGCCTGTCTGCACCTGTCTCCATCCAAAGAATGAGCACCTGAACAGGCTTTGTATTGGGCTGACTGCAAATAATTAATCAGATCAAATGGTACCGTGGCTTCATCTTACTCATGTATAATCCAGCAGTGTCTTTAAATGTTAAGACGGTTCGGGTATTTTTTCCCACTCAGGCTTAGTTGCGTGACTGATCAGACAGTGCAGCTGTGATTCTCGACCCCCAAGGCCTCTGAATTACCTTGACCTCGTAGGGTCAGCTCTGCTTTTGACTATGCTATTCTTTCTCACAAAGGTCCCCAATTTAATTTCACATACTGTGTTTTTTACTTTTAGTAAACCATAGTGAAATGTTTCAGTGTGTGGCTGGTATCATTTTGTGTGTCATTGTGGCTGAATTTGGTCCTTGAGGCACTTACTGTAGCGGGAACTACCACAGATGTAGCTTTGAGTATTTTGCCAGGTGTTTATAGTATCTCTTTCCATCTATGAGCCGATTTTGTCACCTACATGGCATGATGCAGTCACAAAATTTGGTTAGATCAAAATTTAGGCAAAGTTTGAAGATGGCTGTGGTCAAAGCAAGGGTGCCAGAAGTAAGGGGGCGGGAAGTAGAGAAGGAGCCATTGGTCCCCCCACTTTGTGCCTCTGGCTAGATTTAGTGTTGCAAGATGTGTTTGTGATGTAGTGATCTGAGCCTATATTTATGTGTAGACCATAGACTGTATGAAATATGGATGTAGTCTGTGTGATGACACCTCTCTGAGTCCAAATGAGGCTCAGTGTGGGTGGCTACAGCTGTTGCAGTGATTTTTTTTGTACCAGGGTGTAAACATGTTCATTTCTGCTTTAAAGTTGAGCATTTATACATAGAGTTCTAGGGGAATTGACTCGCTTTTGGAGCCAGCCTCGTGTGGTCATTTAAGGAACTGCAGTTTTTTTTTGATTTTTCAGCCCCAGAAGTAGCCACTTGGTGTAAACATTGGTCTCTGCATCTTGAAGTTTGTTGTTATCTTTTTAGTTCTTATTAGTTTCCAGTTCTTTAACATCATGTGCATTACAGGAGTCAATTATTTGCAATACAATTTAAGGTCTACCTTCAATATTACTCACTAAATATATATTGAAAAATATAATCATACTTGTAAAAGCAAAATAAGAATCCAAGTCATATAATAATGTAAGTTAAAATGGTAGAAATAAACCCGCTAACAGATACAAATCAATTACACAGGTCAGTTTTGTTCAAGTGAACATATGGCAAGACCAGCTAGCACTCCCTGCTCTCTTCCTCATCTTAATGTAGCCCTCAGTCACCAGTCACACACAGTTCAGCCCGTGGCGAAGGCAGGTGCTTGGAGAATGGGACTTTAAAATAGCTCATGTAGCCACAGGAGCAATATAGCGGTCAAGATCTCTGTGTCTCAAACATAAACTGGCCTTGATGAAAAGCAGGAATGCACATTCTCAGGATGTTGTATTTTATTTTATTCACAATCGCTCCTTTCCTGTTTGCCTGCCCCCTTCGCTTCTATCCTGTTGTTCTGGTCACACCTCTGAAGTAAGAGTGATCTTGTTACATAACTTCCCTCCATAGCCTACATAATAAATATGTTTGCCCAACAGTCAGTCGGCAGCTCTTATCAGATACGATACGGGATGTGTGCAGTGTGCGGAGCCACTGTTTGTTTTAGCTTTTATTGTTGTCTTAAACACTGTATTTGGCTGACCTTGGCTGCAGCCCCGGTTCTCTCACTTTTTAAAGAGCTGTAACTCAGAGGCTGTCAGTCCTGTTTTGCCTGCCAAAATCATTTATTGTCAATTGTAACTGTACTGAGGCATGAACGGTCTTCAAATTCTCAAGTGTTGCTTAAGAATGTCATTTGAAAGACTTTAATTTTATGTCTTGACTTGTTTTTTTTTTTTTTTTTTTTTCTGAATGCACGTTACCAAAACAGCTTTCCTGCCTGGATGGCAGAATCCAGTCCTGAGGGATTTGAACATGGTGCTTGTGCAGAAACCGGCTCAGTGACCTTCAAGTTTCTGATTCCTTCCAGCCCTTTGTTTTGACTTCTGTGCCATAGAGTTTGGCTGTTTCCTGTCTCCTGTTGCAGATGTAGTGTTGGGTCTGTCAGTTGTTGACAGGCCCTAGTTAGTTTAAAACTTTAATTTTTTAACCTTGAGTTATTTAAAGTTGCAACAGCTGCAGAGAAAGCTGCAGAGAAAACCTCCTTTTGTGTTTGGTTCCAGTTCACTTCCCTTTCTTTTGTTATGGTTTTCCTTGTTAATGTCTTCCTTTTCATCATATCCCTTCGTTCCACTCTCTTTTCTTGCAGGTCCCCGAGGTGATCAGCAGCATTCGCCAAGTGTCCAAATCAGCCCTTAAAGGAGACGCCAAGCCCAAACAGGAAGCTGACGAGGCCTTCTACAACTCCCAGAAGTTTGAAGTGCTTTATTGTGGCAAGGTACTAACAAGCTTATCAAATTATAAGTGTTTTAATTTGATTAGGAAATTTTACTAATGCTGCTGAATTAAAAAAAACAACAAATCCCAGGTGACCGTTCTGCATAAAAAGGCTCCGTCCACCCTCATCGATGACTGCATCGATAAGTTTCATCTTCACGAAGTTGAGCGCAAGCGCCTGCGCCTGCTCAACGGTCAGCGAGGGTCCACAGAGAGTCCCCCTGTGGAGTTCCTCATCGGCGGAGAAGGAGACCCACTCTCCTCTGTTCTGAATGAGAATATAGAAGAGCCTGCAGGAGAGGAAACGACTGGAGGTGGAGGTAAGAGTAATGCAGATTGAGGATTAGCATTAGCCGTGTTATTGAAATGTTTGCACACAACTACAGTAAGAGGAACAAATTGCAAAGCTGAATCTGCAAGTAGCTTTAGTCAGATTTTTACAAAACACAATTGTCTGCCTGCCAAGCCCCGCAGCCCTAATTTACTGCAGCTACGCCTGTCAAGCTTTCTGTTCTTGCACGACACATGCAGTTTACAATAATAACTGCAGCAGAGTTACCTCTTGGAATTCAAAAGGCCATTCATTTTATAAGCTGAAGCAACCTAGCTAATAGGGTTGTCAATTTTTGTCAAGTTCAAAATTGAGCTATCATGTCATTTGTTCGATTTAATTTAAACGCAACCCGTGAAGCACAAGGCGAGAGGTACAATGAGCTGTGGCTGTCTAATGAGGCTGCGTGACCAGCAATGTCCAAATCGGTGGTCAGAGAGTGTCTTTGTCTTCAGTGCAGTGCAGTTGATGTTTCTGGTGCCTTCCTCTGCCTAACTTTGGCACCAACTAGCAGTTGTGTCCTCAGATCTGGTATTGTTGTGTAAGTGCTGCATTTTGGCTTACCAATTAAACTATAGCCAAGTAGAGTCAAACACACACACACACACACACACACACACACACACACACACACAGGCTGCAATTTCACTGGTCTAAGTTCACCACAGTTGACTCCACCTGATTTAAATATGTGAATTTGCTTGTAGCAAATGTTTTATTTGCTTCTTCTCTTGCATAGAATGTTAGTGAACAGAAGGTGAACACTGGCCTTTGTTTATTTTACGCACGTGTGACCGTGTGCCCTGAGACAGCTGCTTTTTACAGAGGCAGCAAATGCTTTAAATTTGCCATTTTAGAACCCAACACATGTCCTCAAACTACTCACAATTCTCATTACTGCGTCATACTATATTTTAGTTAAGCATAATAAGCATAGATTGTATAAAATATGGACATGACCTCAGCCATAGGTTTTTCTAAGAGCCATTGTGAAGCTCAGTGTGGTGGCTCCAGCTGTCACTGTACTGACAATTTCGAACTCCTAGCTAATCCAAAAATGTGCCTCCGTACATTTGTTATGAATGGGGAATAGCTGTGTTTATTTCTCCCATAAAGTTTGGAATTTTAACATGAGTCTATGGGGTTTGATTTACTTCAACAGCAAGCTGCAAGTGTCTGTTTAAGGAACAACAGTTTTTGGCACTTCCATGTTGGCTACAATTTTAGCCCCGGATGTTGCCATTTGATGATGAGGGTTAATGTAATATTGCACCAAAAAGAATAGCTGCAGAGATGTCAAGTATTTTTCATCAAAATAAACAGTTAAGTGCATCTTTGCTGTATGTGTTTCAGGTAAAGGCCTGTCCAGCAGTACCAGTCAGAGCAGCCTGCGAGGAGCGTTCCCCGAGTGCATCCTGGAGGACTCTGGCTTTGAGGAGCCCCAGGAGTTCCGCACACGCTGCAGCAGTTTGGCAGGGAGTCTGCAGAGGAAGCCGGGCGAAGGCGTCATCATGGGTCCCACACGCCGCCGACACTCGAGCGCACCCAATCATGTTCAGCCATCTGATTCAGACAAGAACCGCACCATGCTCTTCCAGGTAAAGGAAATTTAAACATGAAAAGTAATGATGTGCTGTACTTTTGCTGAGGTCTTGGTTTCAGAATGAGCGTGGTGGCTCAGAGGTTTCTTATCTCTGTGTCCAGCTGTATGTAGGAGCCAAGGCCGTTGGTAGAACTGAACAGCTTTATCATCTGCAATGTTCTCTCATTAAATCCTGCAGCTGAGTTTGCACTTAAGTACCAGGAACAAGGGGTCTGCTATATCTGAATTACACTCATTGTATGTAATTGTAGTACAGACTGACATTTGTACTGAGTTATAGTAAATTTATACTCTTTGGATTTACTCCAGAAATACAGTGTGGTTTATGGGCAGAACTCTGAATATACTCACTTTGTCAATGACATGGTTTTTTCCCCTCACTTTGCAACTCCATCTGTCACACCAGAAAACCGAATGCTTGCTCGCTTCACGCATTCTGTCATTGAAACTGTATTTAGTTCTGAGCTTCTTGCCACTGTAAATAATTTTTATATTCACATGGCTGGCAGTTATAATGTCGAGACAAGCTCAGTCCCGTGTTACTGCTTCAGTTAAAGAGGCTGTAACACCTGAGTAGAATTTGTGAGTGCAGTGCTACTTCAGTGTAAACGTAAGGCCGCTGCTTTGTAAAAATGCATGCAGGCTGCAGAGTGAGCCAGCTGTCATACCTCACACACCATGCCCATTTCCTCATGAAGCTAATTTTAAAAACTAGAGCACAACGCTCAATATGATACTCCACATAGCAGTCAATTATGGGAAAAATCATTGGGGCAGACTTGTTGACCTTGATTTCAAAAGCGTGAGTGTGTTTATGCATGTCATTGAACGGGTCCCAGAATAGTCAGAGTCCTTGTCCTTGTCTTAAGTTATATCTATGAACCACAAACAGTATAAAAGATGTGGGAGTACTTATGCATCTGTATGTGAATCTGTCTGACCATAATATTCTTTCACAGGTCGGACGTTTTGAAGTAAATCTCATAAGTCCAGATAGTAAAACAGTGGTGCTGGAGAAGAACTTCAAAGATATCTCATCCTGCTGTCAGGTTGGTTTATTTTTACTTGCTGTACTTACACTAAAAGCCTCTCTTCTCTGTCTCTCCTGCAGTCCAAGTAATAAGATAAGCTCAGACTAATTTTATGCATTTCTTTTCCATCCATCTAATGCATTACTGCCTGCTTTTAAAGCACAACACGCTTTTTATTTTTATTCCTTAATTTAATTACAAATTACGTCTTTATCAGTGATGTAGAAATATATCTTTTTTTACTGCCTACTTCAGTCTCCTTCATCCTGCATAAATGCATTGAGCAAAGTGGCCGTTTTATTAATTGAATTGGAAAAAGTAATGCAGAAGGTCCGTAATGGTGTCGGTCATGTGCTGTTATTAGTTGCAGTTTCATGAATTTAATTGCTGCATTGAGTACAAAGATCTAAGAGTGTGTTCTTCCCTTGCTGTGATTTACTCTAGTTTTCTGTTTGTTTTGAATTTGATGCAGGGTGTGAAGCAGTCTGACCATTTTGGATTCATCTGTCGGGACCAATCGGAGCCTGGTCCCAGTCAGTATGTGTGCTACGTTTTCCAGTGTGCCAACGAGTCCCTGGTAAGTCACACAAAAAAATCTGCATGAAAATGACTTCAGCTTTAGCCTTAACTGAGTAAATTAGTTTTAATCTTTGCTTTCTTTGACTCTATGTGTCAGGTGGATGAGGTGATGCTGACCCTGAAGCAGGCCTTCACCACAGCAGCAGCCTTACAGAGCAACAAGACCCAGGTCCAGCTATGTGAAGCCTGCCCCATGCACGACCTGCACAAGCTTTGCGAGCGGATTGAGGGTAAGCCTCATCGACTCAGTCACTCTCTCTGTTTTATCTCATGAATACATTGATGCACGGCCTGTTTCTCGTGTGTAAGCAGCATAAAAGAGCGTGCTTATTTCCTCTTCTGTCCCCAGGTCTTTACCCACCCAGAGCAAAAATAGCCATCCAAAAATATCTCTCCCAGCTGACTGACAATGAGCAGGCTGAGATTTTTGAGCGAGTTCAGGTGAGGCATGGCTCTGCTGAGAGAAAGCACACTTTGTTTTGCGGGAAAATAAGTGACATATTGACAGTTTTTTGGTGATTGATTTCTAGATGGTTGATTTTTACTTTCAGATGCAACATCTGCTTCAAAGCAGGGTTTTTTCTTTTACCACCCCTGGTTTTGAGTGTCTTTTTAACCATGTCTGCAGAAATTGAAGCCCGGGTCAGACCAAGAGGAGAACGAGTTGGTGATTCTCCATCTGAGACAGGTCTGTGGAACCAAACAGAAGTCCCACCTCCACATCGGAGAGGCCCCACAGGTAAATACTTCAAGTGGGCATACTATTCTCAAAGGTCAGTTTGCCCTGTGAAGCATTTGGGGATACATACCTGCAAGGAAGGTGCTACATAGATAAAGTTGAGAAAAGTCAATAAAGGTTTCTGAAAATAATAGATTGTTTTTGCAGAAAAAAGCACAGAATTGAATGTGTCACAGCCCTCTAGACATCTCTATTATTTTGGATTGTTGTGTTTAAATAGCAGCAGTTTTAAAAAGAAAAGACCAAAGAAAAGATTGAGTGAAAAGAAAATTGTCATGATTTACCCCGAAAACAAATCCATGTGTTCCAACAAACACGTCAAACTGGGTTTTCTACTAGTGATGCAACTTTTCTGTCAGTGATTGTAGTATTCCTTTCTTTTAAAAAAAGATATATATATAATATATAATAGAGATAAATAAAGATATATAATATCACTTCATTGTAATGGCTGCTGAAAGTTCAGTCTTAAAGCTATTTGCTGCTGTCTGAAATGTAAAGTTCATCAGTTCCCATGTTACTACTAAACACCTACACTTGTTATCAATTGAATCCCTGTTATAGTCCATAAGCTGCTGCAGGGAAAGCATGACATTAATGTATGAAAGGGTTGTTGATGATTAATTTAGCATGATGTAGCCTAAGGGATTATATGTTAAATATTACCATTGATACACCAACAATAGATCCAGTATTATTATCACGTGGTTTGCTACTGAATGCTTGCAGAGTTTGTGTACTGAAGGCTCACAGTGAAAGTCACATTTTATTTATTTTAGCTTTGATGTTTTTCTTCTTTTTCTCATTGTTACCATCTGACAGAATGCATCAAACAGCTCATCTGCAGGAGACAGCGCAGCCACCAGCAGTCGCTTCAAACTTGATGCTCTCAAGAATAAAGCACGCACCTCCCTCACCAGCTCCCTGGAGAACATCTTCGCAAGGGTGGGTCACAGGGGACATAACACGTTTTCCTTCCTGCCCCTGCCTCTATCTTAATTTAATATCCTGCTGTTATTTTATCTTCCTTTCTTCCTCTAAGTTTAATCCCTGTCTTTGTCTCTTATTTCTCCATCCCAGACAGAATATAGCCACTGTGCTGTGCACTTTTATGTGTCACCGTGCTCTCTCTTTGTATCAGTTGCTGTTTCTGTGTCATTGTCATCCAGGGGATTTGGATTGACCCATATCTGCCAGTGAGACAGCAGAATAATTCCTTCATAGAGCGACACAGGCAATCTGAGACCTCTGCTGCCATCTGTTATTGTCTCAGAGACTTAGCCAAACTAAGACTCTAATAATGTTATCAAGAAAAATGTATTATTATTCCTTCATATTTATGATTTTCTTATACTTTGTTGGTTGATGTTTTCTACCGTTTTGACAAAACCAGGAAGAAATTTTCCTATGAGCAACTGGTTAATAAAGCATTATGCAAACATGTTTTTATTTATGTAATTGTTTTCTCAGAACTTGCTTCATAGTGTATAATTATCTCTGTCACCAGGGTGCCAGCAGGATGCGAGGCCGTTTGGGAAGCATGGGAAGCATCAGCGGTTTTGAAAGGGTAAGTGTCCTTGAGGGGGGGAACACGAGAATTCCCAGAACTTCACTTAGGGGACTCTGGGAATTCTCACTTTTTACCCCGTGGCTTTTAAAAGCATGCTATATTCCATCTCTGTCTTCAAAAAAACAAGTGAGATAGACATGTTTTCATCAGTGTCAGTAGCAGGAGGCTGCCAAAAGATGTTCCCACATGGTGACATGGTTCTGTGCTGCATTATTCCCACATATATACAGATACAGCTGCATTGGCCAAAAGGCAGAACAGCTCAGCAGGGAGTGTGATTACAGAGCTGTCAGTAAACCATTTGGGGTTGTTGGTTGCTCTGTGTTAGTGCTGTGCAGAATGTGGAGTGAGTGTGTGATGTAGTCCCTCTGACTCCCCATCAGTCATAATGGAGTTAAAGAGTACTCCACCAGTTTTAGCACTGGGCTTCTGAAACATTGTTGGACTCACGGTGGACAGTTTTAAAGAAAATGGGTCTAAATAGATGCAGCATAACCTTGTCTTCTTTAATCCACACCTTATAAAAGAAGTGGACATGACCACCTAGATGTCCTCCTTTCGCGCGCAAGTTTTGAAGCCTTGAGTCTTACATTTTTGCTGTTGTCATCTTGTTTTTTGGAGCCAGAAATCCCATATTTGGACAAGAGGGTACATTTAGGCAGGTGGATGCTAAGTTACCAGCTCATCCAAATTTATACTCCAGCGCGTGAATTGAGGTCCGAGGGCCAGCTCCAGCTCATGGTCCCTAGAGCGAGGGGGGACAGGGCTTTCTCTGTTGTGGGCCCCAGACTCTGGAACGCCCTCCCCCTCCATGTCCGAATATTTTAAGTCTCGTCTCGAGACCCATTTTTATTCCTTGGCTTTTTAACACTGCATGAGTTTTGTGGTCCTCTGTCTTTTATTTATTTTATTTTATTTATTTTACTACTTTTAACTACGTCTTTTATTTTATTTTACTATGTTTATCTGTTTGATTGTATTGTTTTATTTATGGCATCATTTTAGATTTATACACTTATTATTTATTGCTGATTGGTATATGGAATTGTTTGTTTTATTGTTGATTTTATGTACAGCACTTTGGAGACGTTTGTGTTGTTTAAATGTGCTATACAAATAAAGGGGGATTGGATTGGATTGGATTGGATAATGCTTGTGCCAACTAACTTGGATAGCAATGTGTTATGTGTTATTCAAAATAAACAGCCAACTTCTTACAGTGTCTTTAAGTACAATGGAATACTATGCAAGACATTTTTAGGCGACCAAACTGTCATAAACTGTAAACACACAGTCAAAGATTCAAGGTTCTAAGATGAAAATGGACAGGTTTCCGCAGTAGCAAACTTTCAGTCACAAGGTCTTCTGCTTCATTGTCTATTTAACTCTAATTGGGACAATAATTTACAAAATGAACTTTATGCTTGATTGAAGAAGACTTGAAACTAGCAATTGAGACCATAAACTTTTTAGGAAAATGTTTACTGAGGCAATTAATAAAGTTAGAAGTAGTTTTATTTTCTCATTGATTTCTATACAGTTCCACTCCTTTAGCCATCACCCCCTGCTGGCCATTAGAAAGAATCCAGACAATCTACAATGTTATTTTTAGCAGACACTTTTATCCAAAGTGAAGTACATTTGAGATATCATACAACACAAGCAAGGATGAAGTCACGAAACAACACCAGAATAAGCAAGAATAAGTGGCATGGACTAAGTTGAGTCCTGTTAGGACCTAAGTCCCCAGACAGTGTCTAATGTAGCATCTAGCCACTAGCCTCAAGCAGAAATGAGCTACGGAGGTCTGTTCTGCTAATTTCTTTTAAACTCCACATCCCGGGATTGTTTATGTTTTCAAACGTATTGCCTTTAGACCCAACTAATGCCTCAAGTGCAACATTTGAGGTAATCTATCAGATTTTTCACTACTCCCTCTGTAGCCACGAAAGGTTGGATGCAACTTTTGTGCACATCTGCAGTAGTATTCCCCAAGAAAAACAGAATTTGACATTTAAAATCAGTGGAATTTCATATTCATAATATAATCACACAGAGATATGAAATAGACCCTCCACATGGTCACAAGTGTCACAAGACTTACTTTGCTGGCTGCTTCAATCATGTCATGCCAGATTTACTGGAAATATAAAACTCCAAGTGGGGGAAATTATTCACATCAGCCGTCACATTGCAGCTCCAATTGATGGGATTTTATTAAGCTGCTATATCTCTTACTTTCCCCAAATCCACCAACACTCTCTGTTTCAGATAAAACAAAAGAAGCTAATCAATCAGTCATGGTGCAGACAGTCCAAGGACCAAGTGATCTTATTTTCATAACCAACTTGTATATGATTAAGATATCCTGTTATTATAAAATTGTCTTGTGTATGATTGTGCATTCAAGGAGAATCTGGTGTCTTTGCTTTCAAGGCTCACCTGTGCCCCTTTTTGTCAGAAGAATGTTGTTTGCCTCGTGATTATGCGAATAAGTAGTCATCTGGGGATTGTGTCAGGATGCCAATGTCAAGCAGGAAATTCAAGTCAGGATGTCCAGTTGTGCTTCTGCTGAGCCATGCCTGTCCTGGCTTCCTCTCCCTCAGCCCTGTCATGGCTCAAAACAAGTGTGTGATCTTCTGAGTCACTTTATCTTATCAGTGTTTCTGTAAAAAAATCTAAGCCATTCACCCGACAGTGATATCTAGCATGATTTATACCTTTTCCAACCTGCAGTGTGATTATCAGTGCAAAGACTAAAGAAAAAGTGACAGAAGCTCTATTAATGTTTTTAACCGTAGCAAAAAAAATCTGCACAGACATTGCTATGTCTCCTGTTATGTCCGATCTCTTAGAGGGAGGTCTGTAAAAGCTTAAAAAGGAGGAGATTGGAGGATTTTCATGTGAAGCTGAGGCACTGAGGTCCTCCCCACCAATAGTGTGTGATGCCGTGAGTCACAGGACATTGTCCATTAGAATACAATAGATGTGGGAGTTGTATTGCCAGGGCATGAGATGAGGCAACACTGAGTACAAGGGTGTTGAGTGGAAAGTTAAACCTCGTGTCAGTCTTGCTGTGGGGTTACATTGGCTAGGTGAGTGCAGACCTGTAACTTGGTGTTTCATTTGTCATTGAAACTCTGGAATAGATTAACTACCTGTGTGGTTTGACTTTTAGCGTTCTTATTACCCTTTGCTTTTTTTTTTCTTATACCGTGATAATCGAGCTGTGTGGCTGCATAGAATATTTTAGAGGAATTTGTTAATATCCACTTTTATCTCACTGGTTCACCCTCCAAACCATGCTCAAAAGTCTACATCCAACATCTCATAAATGAAGAATAATAAAGAATTTGTACTTATATATTTCTCTCCTACCCCAGCAGGATGAAGAATCTCCCGGTCACTCCCCTCCAGGTTCCCCTCCCGCTTTCCCAGACGATGACCCGGAAGCCGGCATGCAGTTCCGTCGGCGTGCGCACACCTTCAGCCATCCACCTGTGAAGAAACGCATCTCTTTCGAGGGACAGCCAGCCAGCCAGAATAAACAACCTCCACTGCGCAGACAGCAGTCTGTTAACCCGGAGCTGCTGCAGAGCAGGTAACCTACACTTCACCTATCGGTCATTGCTTTTCTAGTATGTCGGAGAACGGAGTGATTATTGCAGAATATGCATCTCTTTAGTAATGTTGCAGGAGTGGATGTTTTGTGCAGAGTGAATAATTCTAAAATGTTTCTATAGAATGAGCTTTTGGTTATTGCTAATGAGAGCTTTCCTAAGCAAATCAGCACCTGTTGCTACTTTTTAAATCAGTTTAACACTAACTAAATATTAGTTAACCTTTGATGTACACACAATGTAATCTATTTGCAGCGCTTTGATCAGTCCTAAATCTCTCCAGCTCCTGCTCCACTATCCTTGAACAATAGCATCACAAGTTTCCTGTCACTGTTTTTTATCCCTCATGTATTCCTCAGTGTTTTTCTATGCTCTAACTAGAAGCTCTTTTCTTTTGTGTAACGTGTTTGTTTTTGTTACTTTTTACTTGCGGGCATTTCACGTTTGGCTCGCCCAGTCCCGTGGCTGTCTCCAGAACGCGCAGCGTTTCGGAGAGCGAGTCCAGCTTCAGCCTCCCCTCCTCCTTCTCCGCCCCCACTTTCCTGAAAAGCATTTACCAGGGCTCTCTGGGCTCCCTGAGCTCCCTGGCTGACAGTGGGAGCCTCAAGAGGTGAGAGGGGCTGTTCAGACAAACCCCCCATACTTAAACCCAACGCACCGGCCAGGGACAGAGGGGATGAAATGGGTGGGAGGGACCAACCCGTTTTTGCTGGGATGGCAGTAGCCTCATACGTGTTGGCTGTCCAAACCTTTTAACACCCAGCTTTTATGTTCCTGTATCTTCGTAACTTTTTCCTGTCTATCTACATAAACCTTTTTTACTGGTAAAAATAATTTCCAGCTGTTTTCTTCCGCCATCATCTCTGCAGCTGGACCGCTCTCTTCTTGTTCTCCCAGAAGTAGAAGGGGATGCTGATTCACCCCTTTCTTGTTGTATTTGCATGTGAATTTGAAGCTTTTTTTTTGCATTTCAAAACTGTATTTAAATGGACGTTCATCCCAAAATTAAATATATGTGTTGTACCTTTGGTGCTTTTTATTTATCTAGATTGTTTTAGTATTAGTTGGCTCGTGATGGAGATATTGTCTGTAGAGGTGTCTGCCTTCTCTTGAATGTTATGGGACAAGATGGCAGTTCAAAGCACCAAAAATATACTTAAAAAGGTTAACAGAAATGTCTTTTTCCAATAAAATAAATAATAAATCACAGAACTAACTGTGAGCAGTTTCATGTAAGAAACTATTTTCTTCCACCATAGTTGTATTTTGACTAACTAGATCATGATTTCTGGAAAGATACATTTTGAATTTTTGAATTTGAGTACCACAAGCATCACACCATCTATTTCCATTTTATTGGAGAGAAATCAGACATCTCTAAGGCCAATATCTCCAACACTCGGCAACTCACACCAAACAATCTTTATTAATAAATAGAACTTCAATTAAGAGGAAAATATGTATTTTATATTTTGGGGAGAAATGTCCCTTTAACCTGGCTGTATTCTAGCCTTTATTAACCACACTTGCCAATTTGCCTTTCCTGGCCAGTGCTATCAATGATGCCTCAGGAACTCTTTGCATCAGGCTGACATACTTCAGTGATGTGTTTATGCTCTTTATGCTCAGCTGCACTAATCAATCAGCTAATATAGGATGTTCAGGGAAACTAGACATACTGCTGTGTGCATTAGTCTCCTCTCTCGCTGCGATACCTAGACAGGGTGTCTGGATGACAGAATGTAAAGGTTAACATTTCCATTATGGATGAGATTCAGCAGAGCAGACCATTGTAAAATGGCATTTCTACAGGATGTTTGTCCCTTGACAGCAGTCCAGTCTTCTGAGCACTTTTGTTGAAAACTTAGCAAAAGGAGCATGTTGCCTCTGATGATGAATAAGACCTTGTTTAGAAGACAACTTGTTGAAAAGCGCCGACCTGGCGGGCATTTAAATCTGAATATAATACAACATGTTGACAACCAAGTTTGCTTTATCTGTTCCACTGTGAGATAACTAAACCCTGGTGTCTGACTGTTATGTTACTTCCTTATACTGGCCTGTTTAACATAATATGATGTGATGTGATGTGCAGAACAGCCATGATAGTCAAGTCATGGTCTCTGTGACATTTCTCCCGATAAAGGTCTCTTCCTGTTTTTCACCGTCCACATGATCAGACGGCTGTTTGTGTGCTGACCAAGCTTAATATCTGCTGTAGCGATCAAGTGACGAGTAAAATATAAAGCTTGATTCTTTAATGGAGGTAAAATGTGATTTGAAATAGTCATTCATGAAATCTAATCAGTTCTTGAGATTTAATTGTAGCATTCAACAGCTTTGGTATGTATATATTATTATGTTTACTATTGTCTTAAAAATGATTATGAGGTCATTATTTTGAAAATAGCTCCATATTATTGCGGTATAAGTACATCATTGGAGAAAGTTTCTGATTATTTTAAGATACTAACTCATTATTTTCAGGAAGTTTCTTATTTTTTTTGACATTACTGACAAAAAAACAAACCCTCAAATCATTATTTTGCAATACTAAGTTATTATTTATAGTTTTCTAAAGTTTCATTATAATGACCAAGGCAAATTTTTCATCTGATTTTCCCCCTTTTTTACTGACAGAAATGGGCTTCCATAGCATTATGCATTGTTATGAATGCAAATAAAAGTGAAATATTGAGATCATTTTTCAACTTGGAGAAGCTATTTTGTGCTTTCCTCTCCATTTCACCCACCTTTTTTTTTTGCTTATTTCATGTTCATATATTAAATCTTCCATATGACTAGGCACTTTTATTTTTATTGCAGTCACCACATTATAATGAGACTTGTGGAATTGGTTCAGCCTGTGCCAAATTCGCTACATTGTCTTCCTTGTTGTGTTGGCAGGTGTGGATTTCAAGGTCTGGATATTTTGTCTCTGATAAAGTGAAACAAAGGCGACATGACATGAGTTTTTCACTGCTTCCAGCAGCTCAGTAACCACATTTCCTTCTCCACTAACAAAAGCAACTTATTTTCCAGAAAACGAACAAGCGAGCATGCGCCTCAGCTGTGGCTGTTTGTGTGGCTGATGTCTTTTGTCATTTTACATAACAACCCTTTCTGCCATAATAACATGCACACTGGGAAGCAGTCAGTGCCTGGTGCATGTTTTTCACAACAGTATGTTTCAGGATTATCTTGACCTTTTCTCATCTGCCCAGAGAGCTTGTTGATGAGAAGCTATAAGGTTTCCTCTGTTGCTTCTAAGTCGAGGTTATCTGATGTATGTGTGTGTGTGTGCCTGCATTTGTAAAAGCCGCTGAGAGAGTGTTTGTGCAAGATGATACCTGACTCATTTATCGGGTGTCTGTGGTGACGGTGCCGTCTTCTCTCATAGCAATGGGGAAGGCAGGAAGAGGACCCTGTCTGGCTGCAGCACTGACTCACTGAGTGGAGGTCTCCCTCCGACCCCACGCAGGGTCTCCTGGAGACAGAAGATCTTCCTGAGGGTTGCTTCGCCCATGAACAAGCCGCCTGCATCCATGCAGCAGCCAGGTCTGGTAACACAATCTCTCACATGGTTCAGGCAAGGCACAACATGATGCACAATGAATACGCTCTGAATAATCCACAAGTGCATAGAAAATGAGAACAAGGAAAGGAGGACATTTGATTCTTGTGGGCAATTGCTATTCTGAGACTTCTGACTTGTAAACCGCATGCATATATGGAGAAAGCAGTAGGGGTTGAAAGAGGAATTTTCCCACTTCATCCTTGTCAGATCAACACTGATAACGGAGTTTGTGAAAGTGGTCTTGCTGCATAGCATAGTCTTTCTAATTTTACCCAAGGGAGGTTGAAAACATAACTTGAAGATTATTTCCAGATCCAGTGCATTAATAACATATGCAGCAGCAAAAATCCCAGATTTGGGATGTTTACCATGTTTACTGGATTCATTTTTCATATAAAATATTACACTTCAGGCAGCAACATTCTCTTATATTTCTTTTATATGATGTAAAATAAGAGAAGTCAATCCAGGTGCACCAAACCTTCTTAACCAAGGAAATTTGCTCGTACCCTGGTGTGCTGAACAAAGGCAACGCCCCTTAAACACTATGTACAGGCAGGTGTTGGGCCATGTCCAAATACTCTGGCACAAGAACAAGATTTGGAGAGATGCCACCAAAAAAGGCTGTAAGAAGAACAACTTCAGAAGTAGTGCAATCCACAAACTGTTGAATGGACTCAAACAAAGTAAACTTGTTATTTTCCAGAGCATCAGAAATGGGGTTAAAGGAAAATCAATAAAAAACAATCTATGAATATACATTTAAATGTATAAAATAATAATAATAATAATAATAAAAAATAAATGGCCATCACTACTTCTAAATCACAGCCAGCATCTTTTTCTGCATTATGCTTTGTAAAAAAAGGGTACATTTGATCAGACAATATTGGCTGACTAATTCATCCGTAAGACTCGATTATTAAGTTACTCTTTTATTATCTATATTTTTACATACATTTTATGAATTGCATCCTTTTGATGTGTTTTAATATATGTTCATTTTTATGTCCATTCAATGTGAAGCACATTTTCTCATACCTTTATAAAAGAACAAAAACAGGAGGAAACTGGTAAATCCCAGAGATCCATGGGTGCTAACAAAATAAGCACTGTAGAACCTGATAATGTAATAAATTCCCGAAAATGTAATAACCCCGATAATGTAATAAAAATCTGCACTTTATACTTTATTACATTATTGGTAAAAAAGTGTGTTAAATTATTGGGAAATGCACTTTATTACATTATCGGGAAGTTATTATATTATCAGGTTTTATTACATTTTCAATGGACTCAAGTGCAGATTTTTATTACATTATCGGGGTTATTACATTATCGGGAATTTATTACATTATCAGGTTCAACAAGCACCAATAATAGATATAAACAAAAATAAAAGGAAACTTTTTGTAAATCGCTTCCTGCATGAGGCCCAATGTGACTCAAAAAATATATTTTCTCCATGTACTTTCTGTTGATGTGTTTGTATGTTGTGCTTCAGACTACTCTGATGGCAGGGAGCTGCTGCCTCTCTCTCCTCGTGGCTTTGACTCAAGTCTCGACCCTCTGAGGCGTCTGCTGCCACAGGCAGGTGACCCCCTGACTGGGGAGAGGCCCAAGAGGACGGGGGCTGACTACAGGGCCCTCTGGAAGACCGCCATCCACCAGCAGATCCTGCTGCTGCGCATGGAAAAGGAGAACCAGAGACTGGAGGGTGAGTTGCAGTTATTGCACATAAAGTGTGTGCACAAATCCCCCTCCTGGTCACATGACAACAGATATGATGTTTCCATTCAGTATTCCAGTATGTTAGGTGTATTTCTTTCTCTGCAGACACTGGATGTATTTATAATTCGTCATGGGGCTGTTCATGTTGAACTCAGCTCACACTGGGTCTTATTGTTCAGGTTGTGAAGATATCTGTTACAGCAGTAACGTCTACTTCCCTTTTCCTCACCTTTTTCTCACCCCACCTTCCAAACGGTAGATTTATGACTGTTTACAGGGACAGAAGGTCAAATGTTGCCACCTGGGTTTGAGATTCTGGAGCACAGCTATATTTAGATCTAAATGTTGAGGTGTTGCATATAAACCCACTGATGAGGACAGGCAGATATGCAAACACACTCAAACAAACACTCAGAGCATGTATGAGGAAAAAAAACAAGTTATAGTTAAAATAACAGGATAAAGCATTTGGAAATATCGCCCTCTAATGGCGTAGTTTATTTAGAGTGTATCCCAGAGTTTATTTTAGCACTCCTTTTTTCTCTCCTCCCCCCAACAGCCGCTTGTCTCTAAACAGGAAGCTACCAAGCAGGAGAAGGAATGGAGTGGAGGAGAGGAAGTAGAGCCCATTTGGGACACTTAATTAGCTACTTCGTTATCAGAAATGCATCTTTATAATAAAGTGGCACGAAGCAACTCCACCTTGTAAATGTCTAAAACTTTAAAGTGTGCAGATTTTATGCACACCTACCTCAAATATTGAACACCAAAACAGTATATTTATTTATTTTGTTGCCTTTGGGATGCATCTGAATCTGTAGCTATTATATCATATTATTTTATACCAACACATCTCTTTCCTTTTGTTTGTTACTATGACACCAATGCTGGTCTGAGGACCTAACAGTGAATAACTGTTTTCAATAGAAGGTAAGCGATATAAAAGCAGCCCTTTGGATCAGGGCAGATAGATGTTTTGCATGATTTCGGGTGTTGGTTATTATGTTCATTCAGTGCAGCTTCTTTTGTTTGCATGTTCAGGGACGATCATACTTTTATGGTGCTTTTGTTTCTTTTGTCTGTTGTACCTGTTGATGTAGCTCCTCCGTGCCTCCAGCATAATAAGAATGGATCTTTGGTGTTATTGTGGGTATTGTGGCTTCTGTTAAAGTGGTCTTTCCATGATAACTAGTGATAAAGGTGCGAGGCACTATATTCGCACTTGCTCTCAAATCGGGTGTCTTTTAATCAGAAATATCCTGTTTTGTAAAATCAGAAGGGCCTTTTTTATTTTAAGTCCAGCCCTCTTTTGTTGATCTTCGGTGTTGAATTTCTGGTGCGACAAGAGAAATTTAAGTGACAAAAATGTTGCTGAATATGTTCTTTTGTCTCTTTTTATCCTGGTGATTGTGTTGCAGCGAGCAGGGACGAGCTGCACATCCGTAAGATGAAGCTGAACTACCAGGAAGTGGGCCAGTGCTCCAAAGATGCGCAGGCGTTGTGGGAGAGAAAACTGACGGCCCCGGGCAGAACGACAGTCCCACAAGACAAGGAGGAGATGTACCGCGCACTCTGCCAAGGTGAGAGATCAGTGTGTGTAACAAAGTGGTTGTGAAGACATGCTGGTGTATTTGTGCATCTAGAAACATTAAGCATTTCTGTGTGCAGGTGTTCCCAAGAGCAGGCGTGGGGAGGTCTGGCTGCTCCTTTCCCATCAGCAGCGGCTGCGTCACAGGCTGCCCCAGCGTCAGCAGGCCCCGGACACGCCCTACCACGACCTGCTCAAGCAGCTCACTGCACAGCAGCACTCTATTCTGGTGGATCTAGGTGTGCACATGTTTTTTTAAAATGGGTCCCCTCAGTCACAGAGAAGAAAGAAATGTCATGGATTTTGACTGCTATACTGTTACATAATGTACACAAATAATTCCAATGATTTACCATTTTCCAGTTTTTCACATATACAGTAATCAGTCAAAAGTTTAGACACACCTTCTCATTCAGTGTTTTTCTTTATTCTTTTTTTTATTTTCTACATTGTAGATTAATATTAAGACATAAAGAACTGCAATGGAACACATATTGAATTATGTAGTAAACAAAAAAGTGTTAAACAAACCAGAATATGTTTTATATTTTAGATTCTTCAAAGTAGTCACCCTTTGTCATGGTGATTTATACATATATATATTTCTTTTCTTTTTTTTTCTCGATATTACAAGGTTTGCCATGATACGATTTCTTGTGCTTGTGCTTGATATTAAACGATATGACTCAACAATATGAAATGAGTTTAAATTATATCAACTCAAAGTGACTACAATATGATTTGCCAATTTTTACTGAACTCTTCCAGACATTTAGATGGAAAACAATCCATTCTTTTAAGAGAGGGGAGATTAAATTTCCTTCTTTTCTTCTTTTCTTGGCTGCTTGCCACTATCTGCCTGGTACTGGTTTAGTCACTAACACGATTTGAATGTTAAGGAAGGACGTGTGCTTGGATGGAAATGGTGATGCAGACTTGCCATTGGAATTTTTTTGTTCCTTTTTAAAGGTGATGATGTATTGTTTTTTCGCTCGGCATTGATGATATTGGATTGTTGATCATTGAATCGATATAGTAATACAGATCGATGGAGTCCTATTCATGGGCAAAAAAAATAAATTAGACAAATTCTGACTAATGCTTCATATCACATTGGAAGCTATGCACATTTTCTACATTTTTACATGATTATCTCTGTCTCCCTGCTCAGGCCGGACCTTCCCCACCCACCAGTACTTCTCAGCCCAGCTGGGTGCAGGGCAGCTTTCCCTCTACAACCTGCTGAAAGCTTATTCTCTGCTGGATACAGAGGTACATCCTGTAATCCTTTCTTTCCCCCACAGTGCATGAATTTTATGACATTGGTAGTACTTATTTTGTGCTCTTTTTTTGTCATTACACAGGTTGGCTACTGCCAGGGTATCAGCTTTGTAGCTGGAGTGCTGCTGCTGCACATGAGTGAAGAACAGGCTTTCGACATGCTCAAATTCTTCATGTACGACCTCGGCATCCGGCAGCAGTTCAGACCTGACATGGTCTCTCTGCAGGTCAGGACATGAATGAGTGGATGGAGCACTAGAACATGTGGTCACATGGTTAAGGATTTACAAAGCTGAATCTGGTCAAATCTTTGAACCTCCTCTTTTTTAGCTTTATGTATCTTTAGAAAATTAGAAAAAAGACTTCAGCTAGCTTTTATTTCAGAATGGACAGCACTGTATGTGTATGTGTGTACTGATGGAGTAGACCAACAGAACATAACATATGTCTGTTTCTTAGCCTATTTGCTTTTTGTGGCTGTTAATAAAACTTTAGGGCCTGTTTCTATCTGCTGATTTTGACAAAGAACCATTCATAAATTAAAAATGTCCAACTGTAAAAGTAGTAATGTAAAGTAGAGTGATTAATAGCACATTAGTTATTTTCACATTTTTATCATCATTATTACTAATAACCTGACATTTATGCCAAAAAACTATGTATTTCATGATTTTATTGTTAGAAACCAAGCAAATTAATGTAAAATCAGACATAATGCCTGAATGGAAAAATCCTTTGTTTCATAACCTCTACAACAATTCTTCAGCAAGATTGGCAGTCGAATTAAGCTTTGTGGTACTATTTTAGCCACAGAATTTTTAACATTTTGTCAAAAGGCCAAAGTACAACTTTTACCTTGCTAATAAATAAGGTGGTGTTTTCTTGAACTTACTCTGAACATTAAAGCTAAGATTTCTTTTGGTGTCCCCCACCGGTAGTAGCAGAAAAGACATCAATCTCCGCCAATAGAGCATTAAGTTCTTACAAGGTTGTCTTAATTTCTCTGTTGATAATAAGTTAGCAGCATACTTTAACCATTTTAGTTTGTATAATGTACACTACAGGCCAAAAGTTTGGAAGCAACTTCAATTTTCTGTTCACATTGGCTTTCTTAAAAACCACTATGGGTTCTTTGGATTTTTGGATGTGTTTACTGCATGATCATATTTTACGTTTATTGAATTGAACCTTTTCCCTCAATTTACCTTTAGGTATACATTGATGTTACCAGACCGTTGCTGAATAAATGTTAACAAAAGAAAAAAAGGGCTTAGTTTTAGGGTTAAGAAGATTTGGAAGAGTCACAACTTCAGTGCAAAAGTAAAAAAACTAATCACAGCTTGCATTATTCACTTTAGCTATTTGGCTTTTTAGAGTTTGGATACAAAAACCCCAATAAAACGCAACTGTGTTCATATCTCTGACAAACAGAAATCAGCTGAGTAAAGAAACAAGAATACAGATGTATACATTAAGGAAAGAAGGATACACAAAGTCTAAACAATAAAAACCCAAAGAGCTGATAATTGTAGTAAAAATGTGTTCTAATAAGTGACTCTTTGTATTATAATCACGTTTATTTAGTTACTTAGTTTCTTAAGATTAGTTACTTTTTTTGTCCAAATTTGATCTTGCTTCCAAACTTTTGTCCTGTAGTATTTAAATGAAAATATAGAAAAATAACCACATACAAATCTACACATAGTGGCTTTAAATTTAAATGTTATAAAAACATAGAGTACTTTTCTTACTTATTATACAGAGTGGGTGACAACAACAAGCTCACTGCACTTAAACATTCATGTTTTAGTTTTCATCTGCCGGCTCTCAAAGGCCTTGTGTGGGTTAGTGTTAGCAACAGCAAACATTAGTCAAATGTCTCCACCTCTTATTCAAACCACACCTGCATGCCTGCTCTGTTAGCTTCTGTTAAACATCAGCTGACCTCACCGGGCTGTAAGCATCAGCAGACACCGTCGTGGTAATGTTTAATCTACGGCAGGTAACCATTTAGCAAAGTCCTCTTGGTTCTCTTAGTTCTGCTCTTTAAGACTAATCCAAAGGTTGCAAAGCAAAGAGGAATGTGTGTCGTTTTCTCTGTGCAGTGGTTCAGGACGAGGAGGTAAAGGTACGACTTGTCTTCTTTGTAACGGTCAGGAAACTGTAATAGTGATAACAGTCTAATTTTAGCCTGAGCTAACTTCTGCTTCTCTTTTCTGTGTGCTGTGCATTTCACTGCAACACTTGACAGGATCACTGTAACACATTGTTGGAGAGTTAGCAGAGCTCATCAAATGATTGGCCTTGATACATGTCTGAGCAAGTCTGTAAAACAACACCGCTCGGGTAAATGTTCATTTGCCAGCTAATAATTCTCAGATTGCTGTGTGTTACCAGCAGATCCTGATATACCAGTTTGTTCTGGCACAGCATGTAATGTCCTGTGTGTTTATTATCTTTTTGATGTGTCTGTTTATGCCCGTGCACGCTGTCTCTTGTTGTCCCAGGTTCAGATGTACCAGCTCTCCAGACTGCTGCACGACTACCACCGCGAGTTGTACAATCACTTGGAGGAGCACGAGATCTGCCCGAGCCTCTACGCAGCGCCCTGGTTCCTCACTCTCTTCGCCTCACAGTTCCCCCTCAACTTTGTGTCCCGCATCTTTGGTATATTTTTAGACTAATGGCTTCTGTGTTTGCTCGCCAGAACAATGCTATTTTTAAAAGAGGATGACTTTTAAATAGCCTTGTAATAGTTAACAGTTAAAAGAAAAGTGTGGTAAACGTGTGTTTTTATTGCTGTCTGTTTGTTTCCCTGCAGATTTTGTGTTTGTCCAAGGGACTGAGGTGATCTTTAAAGTGGCTCTCTGTCTGCTGAGCAGCCATGAGGGGGAGATAGTGGAGTGTGACAGCTTTGAGAGCATTGTGGACTATCTGAAAACTACACTTCCTGCTCTCACTCTGACACAGATGGAGCAGACCATTTCAAAGGTACAGAGTGGGAAGTTGAAATAGTACTGTATGAATAACAGTCGCATGTTTCAGGATAAATAAGCAAAATTATTTCAACTTAGAATAGAATAGAATAGCCTTTATTGTCACAGAATACAATGAAATCAGTGCACAGAAATATATTTTAAAAAGAAGCTAAAACGAGATAAATAAGGCACATAAAGACACATGAAACGTAAACATAAAAGAAAAAGGGTAAGGAAGGACACAGTCCTGGTAAACATTTAAAGTGCAGTGTAGAAAATAATCGAAGTAACAGTCTGACGTAATATTTGTGCATTAGTAGCTACTTATTGTAAATTATACAAACTGACTACTTGTACATAACAACATGAAACTTCTACTGTTAATTATTTAAATCGAGTCAGTTATTTTTGTTTTGTAAGTTTCCTGAATGTTATGTTTTAATATGCAATTGAGACATTATTTTATTAAATATGTGCTATAAGAATAGATTATCCAGAGAAGAGATCTGATCATTGGATAAAACCAGGTTCAATATTCTTGTTTTGGGGAATTTTGGATGCCTCGATATATCACTCCTCCATAAATCAGAAAATACTGTCAACCATCATAAAAATCAATTTTGCCATAAATAAAATGTTCTATAAATCAGGCTATGAAAGATATATGAACAGATCTTCAGAATATAGATAGGGATGAAACAGGAAAGTTTGGTACATCAAAGTGCCACTGAAGTGAAGATTCCTGGCTAAAAGTTTGAGAAAACAACCTTTAAAAATATGTATTGCAAACTACTTGATATCATTTTGACACTTATATTTAAATTGAGTCAGGTTTTTTTTGTATTACAAGTTTCTGGAAATGTGATGTTTAAATACCTAAATGAGGCATTATCTAATGCTAACTTTTGGTGAATTTAGGAGAAATCTGCAGATTCAAATAGTGTGTAAAGATTTTGGGTTATCTTTGCTCCCATCACATGTCTTCTTCAGACTAGTGGAAAGAAAATATGTTATGGAAGCAAAAAAAAAACAAACTCTCAGTGCACCAGTGCATGAAAAAGTGATGTTTTTGCCTGTAGGGTCTCACCTTAAAGATCCAGCATTCATGCATACCATAATGCAGACCTGGTCTCAATACAACTACATGTTTAAACTAGAAAGTTACTCTGAGACATCCACCAAAACCATGCCCTGTCCCGCAATGTGAAAAATTGAAAAATTTTCTATATCCACCCCGTTACTCTGATTTTTTGATTTAGCATTTAATGCTCTTCTTCGACCCATGCTACACCTTTCAAACAGGTTTCGTAGAAATCTGGACTATAGTTTTTCCAAAATCCTGCTGAAAAAACACATAAAACAAAAACAAAACACAACATCTTTGGTAGATTATAAAGGATAATAAAGGTAATAAAGGATTAGATACGTCAGGGAAGGAAAGGGGAAAAAACAATCAAATACATTTTAAAAAGTGACATTTTTATTTTCAGATTCACTGCAAAGAAACTTTACCAATAGCAATGTTATGTCGTGTATTTATAGCACTTAGAATAATTGCTTTTGTTGTGTGCAGTTAAGATAACACCTAACAATTCTCTGTTACAGTATGTCTTCAGTGACGGTCTTAAAAAACAGATTTTGAATGAGTTATTACAACAAAACCTTTTTGAAAAAGTAGACATTAAGTTGCTACTTTTTGAGGATCTGACTGTGTGCAAGTATTATCCAGCAAATAAACAGTCCAGGATAAGGTTGGCTGTATTGTTTCCCAATCCCATTTGTTCCTCCTGAAGATGTAAATCTTTTTTAAATCACTGACTTATTCTTCAATCTCTCTTTACAGACTAATTCTGCTGAACCTTGAAGTTTTTATACCACAATGACTTGTTGTTGGCATCTGTCTCACTGTTTAAACTGTTGTTTGCCAGGTGATGGAGATGGACATTTCCAAGCAGCTGCATGCGTACGAGGTGGAGTACCATGTCCTGCAGGACGAGCTGTTGGATTCAGGGCCGCTGCCTGACGACTCCGACCGGCTTGACAAGCTAGAAAAGACGAATGTGCAGTTGAAGAAACAGAACATGGACCTGCTGGAAAAACTTCAGGTAAAGAAGAGAAGAATCACTCTCCTCTGTTATCTTTTTCATCCATGCCATGGGAATAATTTTGGGGACACAAATGCAAATATTAGATATATAATTTAAAAGGATATCAATTATTGTAATGTTTGATCATTGATGGAATTTATTTGTTATTGTGGTAGGTATTTAAGTCATTTATCAGGTTAAAACTCCTTCTTTTGATGGACTGATTAACAGCTCACATATCTGTTTAGAGATCCACACTGATAGTGCCTCAGCCTGCCCATAGATGGCACTAAAACACAAGTTAAAAACTCAGTGAAAACGATGGCAAGACAAAGGGATATAACACTGTATTTTCTCCAAATGCTCTTAACATTTTGATAAGTAGTTTTGAATCTGTGCAGCAGCTCTGCTGGTAAAGTCACACCTGATGGTCCTCGTATTAACAAGGGTCAAAAAGGTACTGAGCTACTCTCATATCTGATGCAACAAAGAACAAATAGAGGACTCTTAAGAGACTTATGGTGTTGGATAACTGTTACCTCAACATTAAACAAGTGAATTACATAAAGCCTGGATTCTGTATGAATTACTATCATATTTGATGGCGCTTTTGTTGAGATTTTGGTGCAAAGTCATACTTGTGGCGACTTCTTGTGGAGTTTTTGTAGCTTCTTTGCTTTCTGTTTATCCTCTGTTCGAGTGTGTGTCTTTGCTGTGTGCCCTGTATTTACTTTGGGACAATGTCTGTGTCCTCCAGGCTGCACGGCAGAAAATTCAGACACTGGAGACGAGCGTAGAGAACT
This sequence comes from Centropristis striata, assembly GCF_030273125.1. Taxonomy (NCBI): domain Eukaryota; kingdom Metazoa; phylum Chordata; class Actinopteri; order Perciformes; family Serranidae; genus Centropristis; species Centropristis striata. The sequence continues at coordinate 15,681,199 of NC_081526.1, forward strand.
TCCTTTCTCGGGAGAGCAAAATGAAGCACATGATTCGCTCTCTGGAGCAGGAGAGGGCAGCTTACCAGAAGACCATTGAACGCATGCGCTCATGCCTTCCCCCTGACGCCCTGACAGATGTGGAGATGACCCAGATCAAAACAGGACCCAACGGGAAAGCCAAAACTGCAGCCAAGAAGCCCTGATGGCAACCAGGGGGCTGGCTGCTCTGGGCAGACACACAGGCAGAGACTGAAGTGAACAAATGGAGACTGCTTTAGTGGAAGGCTGCTGAGCTCCATGGCTATTGTTGTGCTGCTGCATAGGAGAAGCAGTCGTTTTGTAAATGTGTGTTGTCTGGAGATGTTCAGACAGTATGGGAAAATATCTACGTGGTTATTTGTCAGCATATGATAAAGCAGTGGGAGGATGGTTTCAGTTATATTAGCAAACAGACTGTTCCATCAGTGCATCAAAGCTGCTGTTCTGTCTCATCTGTTTCACTGCCAGTTTGAAGGTGAGATCTAGATGCACAACATCCTTCCTTATTTAGATCTTTTTGGTAATCACAGGGGAATTTTCTAATTGACATAAGTGAGAAATGTGTCTGCCTTTGCAAATCCTTTTTGATCACTGCCTTGATGTTTTTACTACCAGTCTACGTAGCACCACGGAAGCAGTGAATGGAAGTTGCCTGTTGGCAGACAATCATTTGGACCTCAGGTTCAACTTATAGCCATTACCAGTGTGTATGATCTTGAGGTTGATGCCCTATTGTGTTTTTTTTGCGCGTGTGTCAGTAACGGAAGCTCTGCCTCAGACTTATCACATTGCTTTGTCATTAATTTGTATTCACTTTGTGAATGTACTTTCCCTCCAAAGATCACAGTGATAACATTCTGTTTTCAAAGACATCTGAGGGCAACTCTGCCATATTAGGCTTTAAATTTCAGCAGACATATATGGTAACTCATCCCTAAGCACTGCACCACTGCCTTCACGTGAGAGATGTTTTAGTACGTGCACTTGCTACTTTAAAGGAGGAAGTGTTTCTTCCAAAGCTCAGGCAGGATGTGAGGTCGTCTGCCTTCTCAGTTTCCTGTGTGACTGACCGCGGTGTCGCCTCGTTTTAGCACCACGTTCAGACACCGAGGCAGAGTTCACGCACCCAAAGAGGCCCTGAAAAACAGACTTAAGATTGAGGAGTGATCTGAATGTACAGCTTCTGTGCGAGTCGGTGTGACATTTTTGTTTTTGTCACGCTGAGGTTTGACAAAGCTAGCAACAGCCTGCTTCTTCTCATAGTTCCTGAAACTGGGAGCTACAAGCAGTAAGTGCTAAGATTTCAAGACAACAAATATCTGCAGTTGCATTTCTTTTGGTCACAAGGCCAATTTTATGTACGCAGTGAAGTGTTTCTGTAAGTAGAGAGGCTGTGCAGTTTCCTTTTGAGTGGGGACAAGTCTTTCCTCATACTGGGCAATGTACACAGCATATGTACACACTTGCATACAAATAAGCTGTGCAGTGAACTGTCTGACTGCACGGGCAGACAGTTCAAATGAGTTCAAAGAGTGTCCCTGGCTCTCTCCTCTGTTTTGTTTTATTCCACCTCCGTGTCTGACTCACCATCGCCAGTTGTGATTGAAAGCAAAACAATCCTGGGCTCGACACCGCTTTCATAAAACACCCTTACATTAAAACCAAGGTGATGTCTATCACAAGAAAAGTACTTACTCACAGTGTCTATAAGTCTTCCTGTCCTTGGTTACATGTTGAGGTGACACATTTTTTTGTCTGTTTCAGTGTAAAGTTTTATCTCAAACTTTAGTCCAAGCAGACATATCCTTTGGCATACAATGCAATGTGTTTTTTTTTTTTTTTGCATAAACCCAAAGCACTTGCTTGCTTCTGCTAAGTTCCAGGAGATGCAGCTTTACACATAAAGTTCGATAGGTTGATAAATCCGTCCTGACGTTCTCTGTCATGGTGAAATGTTCTTGTGAAAATTGAGGTGACGCTGTAAAGCATTGCACCAAACTTCTCATAAATAATAGAGAAATATTCACCTCTGAACGGCAGGGGTTCTCCAACAGTTCAGAGAGCGAAACATATCACCAACTCATTCTGAAATCTGTCAAAGGATACGTAGGATACAGTCCTACAGAGCTTTCCTGTCTCTTTTTGTTTTTTTTGCTCATACAGTATTTGTGCATCATAAAAAAATTGATAATTGAAGATGCGGTTGCTTTTCGAAAATGAATGAATGAGAAATTAATTTTGATCCAAAATGCTGTGATGTATTATATGTTTGTTTTTTTGTCACTATACCTTTTCAGCTTTCTTTAGGTTTAGACAAAAGCTTGAAAAGAAACCAAATACTGGCGGTAAAAACTTGACACTTAAGAAAATAAGACCATTGGCAGACTTGTTTACTCATCATTCTCATCTTATTCCTTTGTGCCAAAAATAAATAATGGCCTTTATTCTCTATTAATTGGAGATATGAGACCATTCTGTCAATATCTAATGTTAAGCACATCATTGTGGTCAGGAAAGGCTCTTTACTATTTTACATCAGGTGCTCCAAGTTCTGACTACTAAATAGTGCTTGCATCACTGTGTTGTAAGGAAGACAACAATAGACGGATTGTTTTTCTGTCAACATGAGGGCTACACAGAAACAAAGACACTGTCATGAATTCTTCAATAAACTTCACCTTGCCTTGTTTTCTGTCTACTCATGTCTGAATGTCTTTCCTGCTCAGTAAGCTCTCATAAAGAAATCATGTTCCTTTCCTGCTCTAAAGGTAGCACTTCAAGTGTAGGACGTAGCCTCAAGCTGAAATGGTCTCTGTGTGTAGACGCATTATTGCGTAAAAAGGCCAAGGTAGGTACAGTTTTAGAGAGTCTATTTAAAGGCATTTTTCAAGAGTTGTACTTTTGTTAACGCCTTGGGCTAAGAGAACTACAGGTCTCAAGTGGGAAAAAAATCAACTGTGAAACCGTTCCTTTACAAAGTATCTAAAAAGTGCAACCGAGTGTACATTTCTGAATTAGCCATTATGTACTGATCGAGTTGAATATTCCCCACATGGTTGATTTTGGATGAAAGAAATACAGCAAAATGAAGTTATTTAATGAAATCTCATTCATGCATATTAAGGACTACCAGCCTGTACTTCAGTATTGTGTTATGAATGAATGTTGTTTTTTTTTGGCATATATAGCTGAAAGTAATAGATAAACAGTTGAAATAACGCTAAAAGTACTGGATACTGGATGATTAAAAATGATGGCAAAAGCGTAATGGACAAATAGTTCGCTAAAATTAAAAATAGCCTATTGGAATGGCATGGATGTAAAACAAAACTGGACAGTGTGCTGGTGATTCACCTTGCAGCAATGTTTTTCAAGTGGCACTCGCGGTATTGCAACAACAAAAAATCCCCCTGCCATGTTTGAAATCTCAAACTGCAAAAAATTTCAAACTTTCCTCCAGCCAAGATTAAAAGCAATTTTAAAAATCTATGATGTCATCACAATGCAAAGTCTAAAGGCAGGGCAGGCCTTGTGGGCGGGGCCAGCGGGAGAAGCATGCCATATTCACTGAACTGCATAAAGTGGAAGTAAACTTGGAAGCTAAAAAACTTTATTATTGTAAGCACCAGGTGAGTGATTCCTACTGGCCTGAACAGGTGCCATCTTTGGCTATCCAGTTATTATAATACATCCAATGGTGAAAAAGCTAAATAGCCTAATGGATAAGAGTGGCGAGTAGTGGACAAACGGTTGAAATAGCTAGCTAATGTAACAAGTAGTTAGCTTATGTTAAAAGTGGTGAAAAGCGTATTATCACCTAATTAATACATAGTGGGGGGAAAAGTAGAAGGTACTGGATAAACAGTTGAAATAGTTAGAGAAAAATTACAAGCAGTTTATTGGATAAATAGTAAAAAACCTAAAAGTAGCCTAATTGATACATGGCTGCAGCTAGCAAACTGTCGTGAATAAACAGGTGAAATATCAAAAAGCATAAAAGTGTAAAGCAAATTTTCTAAAACAGTTAATAATAAGTGGTGAAGCTGTTGAAATAGTTGGCTAACATTAATGTATAAACAGTGTTTAAGCTAAAAGTAATGCATTCATTGTTTATAGTTGTAGCTTGAGTAACTAACGGCTTCAGCAGCACATCAGATAAAAAGGTTGGGAAGTGCTGATGCCTTCTTAGCCCTTTGTTTAATCTGTTGTCTATGAATATGAAACACAGAGACTCCAGCAAAGGCTCCATCAGCCAAGGAGTGGCTTTGAAAGATAGCAGCCATAAGACCAGTCATTGTTTTCCTAGGAGGGTCTTACCCAGAAAGGTCTGTTGAGTGTTGCTCTGATCAGCCTCTGCCAAGCCTGGAGCTCGTCACACATACAGTAAGACACACAAATGACCGCCAACCAGGAGCCTATCGCACACTAAACAAAAGGGGCCACATTCCTTGTGTATTCCCACACGAGGACACATCCTGCAGCAGGGGGAAGAGTGGGATACTGGGAGTCTGCTGGGAATTGGCTGAGAACGACACTTCCTCTGCCGAAGGTCTTATCAGCTCTGTTTGTGTTTTGTTCTCTCTCTCCGTCTTCACTGTCTTCATCTTTTGAATCCATCTCTACCTCCCACTCTGCTCTGGGCTCTCGTCATCCCTCCCATTGGAACTGTGAGGCTTGATCTGAAGCTTTGGTATAATATTTACTGTATTGTGAAGCTTACAGAAGACAATGTAGCAATGCAGATGTCCAGACAGGTATTACATTGAGTGACAGACTGAGAACAAAAAATGACAAGTTTCAGTACTCATAATGAAAAAAATGCTTGACACTCACTGTTCTCAAGCAGCTCCCTATATATATTTGTGTGTGTGTGTGTGTGTGTGTGTGTGTGTGTGTGTGTGTGTGTGTCTTATGGGCATTAGACCACAGCCTTAGCAGAAAGGGAAGAATGAGCTGACAGTGTAAGCTGGTTGCTGGAGTGAAGGGGTAGAAGAGGGAGCGTGGAGGAGGGAGAAGGGAGAAGGTTAGAAAGGGTCCTCCTGCCTTATATGGGAATTCATACTGCTCCTCTTGTGGCGCAGACTAAAAGCTGGAGTTGTTTCAGTAGAAAATACTGGGCTGTGCTGTCAGTAAAAAAGTATAGCAGGTCATGGGATATCTATGCAACAGCTCAACTTTTACTTTAGAGCATGGTTATCTGCAAGTACGATCAATAATGTGGTTCGAAGGGGAAAAAAACATTACACAACAGCAGAAATACATCAGTGCTGTACTGTGAATGGGCTCATCTGAGCAGCACCAGGCTTGTTGTTGCAGAGTTACTGAATTTGGAGGATGGAGATAACACTGTTGGGGGGAAGGTTTGGAGGGGGAGAGGGAAACAGCTGGAGGGGTGGGGGAGAGACTCAGGTGGGCTCAGTCTAGTCCAGAGAGAGGAGTTGGCTCCCCAGAGAGCAGGAACACACACTCACAGACACATTCCACTGTGTCTCGTAGTTTAGCTATGCCTTGATTCCTCTCCCCATCTTTCCCCCCTATCCCCCTACTTTGCGGATACATCGACTGCTGCAGCCTTTTCAAAGCTCCATGTGTCTTCTTTCTCTAAAGCTCTGAAATAAACTCTTCACTGCAGCAGCCTTGGATCCCAATCAGCTATCCACACTGCGTAGACACACACACGCGCGCGCGCACACACACACACTGGCATGCACGCAGACACACAGCACCACCACACTGACATGTTTTAGTTAGCACGGTGACAGATTTGCTTCCTACAGAGTGCCTTTTCTCCCTGTACCTGTCATGGATGTAGCTGCCAGAGGGGCTCATGGTAAATGGCCAGAGCCAGGAAAGGCAGAAGGAATAGGGAATTTGGCAATAATGAACCCATGGAAGAAACACAGAACTAAAGACACACAAACACACACTCCTCCAATTCCCATGTCTAGTCAAGTCCATTCCTTTGGTTCCCTCTACCGAGAGCAGGTAGATCCACGAACACTGCCTGGAGAATCTTCTGATTAATGGCACGCCTGTCATGTCTAAACCCTCTTCATCTTTTTCCTGACGAGAGCCACTCTTCCTCTCCTACCCCCCCAGCGGTCTGGCAGACACACTACTCAAAATCCCCCGGGGCCAGCTGCAGCACATGCTGGGGAGTATCGCCCGGCTTACCTGATCCCATGCTTCATTCATCTGTGTAGCCTCCGGAGGCCTGGAAAACACACTCGGTATCCACAGATGCACACACAAATGGGGATAACAAATATATATGTTTGTACACACTCATGCACTTTAAAACGCCACAGACGCGCTCCCCAAACTCCTCTATTCCCTCTGGCCTTTATGCTTCATTACTGTACTCACAGACATCTTGGGGCATAGTGGGTGCACAAAAACTGACACTTTTAAAAACAAGGCCATAAAAGAGGTGAGGCTCAAACACCGTGAGTAACAAGAGGATCTTATTGAGGCCATTTTCCACCTGGAGATCCCCGACAAATGTGACTGAAGTCCCAGGTGATCAGAGCAGAGTCTTTGCGCCTGAGACCCCTCTAATCACATTATCCACTGGCTCTGCCTGGCCCACATCACCTCAGCAATGATTAAGACAAACACAGGCGAGAGAGGAGGAGAAAGAGACAGCGAGAGACACAAAGAGAGTGCTGGCAGGCTGGAAGGAGGGGGTGGTCAGACAGACAAGGAGTGAGTCAGACAGGCAGATTTCCTCCTACATGTAGGTCTGTCCAATAAAAGTGCAAATAATATGGAAAGATCAAGTCCAGTAGAGACAGTCTTTGAGCTGACTTTATCTGTTTGTGTGTTCAGGGTTAAGCCCTGCAAGACCTGGCTGTATGATATCAGCGATAAGGGACTCTGGGTGTGAGGTGAGGCAGGAGAAGTTCTTCTGACATCATGCAATGTGTGTATGCACAGCCCTTCCACGGGGCCACTAAGGGCACAAACACAAAGATGAGGTGGTGGGCCGAGCCTGCGTGTGTGTGTGTGTGACTCAGTGCGCTCTGGACACTTCCTGACGTCAGCCTCTGGAAACTCGATGAAAGCAAAGTGATTTGTCCAAGCAGAGGCTCCTTGAGGTTTAAGTGTCCGCCACCCGAGCTCCTTTCTAAAGCAGAGTCTCCCTGAGCATCATTATTCAAGGAACTCTACAAGGCAGAGATGATAGGATTTGGTGAATCACAATTCTCCTCTCTCTTGTTCACTTTTCCTTTTTCGCCAAGCCACCCAGCTGTTCCTATGAGCACACAGTAACACACTGGGTTTTATTATGCTGATCTGACATTGCTGAAGTTGGGAGGGGAGACAGCTGTACTTGTGTGGCCCTGGGCGCACCCGTCATTAGTGCCAGCCTCACTCCACTCTTCCACCATCCCTCCCTTGTTCCACATCTCTCTCTCTCTCTCTCTCTCTCTCTCTCTCTCTCTCTCTCTCTCTCTCTCCCTCTCTCTCTCTTTCCCTCCCTCCTACATTGTTTCCCAAACAGCACCACACCCCTTTTATAACATTTGCTGACCTAATTTGCACCAGCCTTCCCACCTGTCCATCCACCTTAACAAGACACTACACCCTCGCACATCTTCACCTCCACTCTATCTGCCACCAAGATAACAAGAAAAGCAACTAGCATTGTGTGGGTAAAAGGCTGAGTGCTGTGTGCTTGCCACTCAAGATTTTCTTGAATAGGTAATTTCCAAATTGATTCAAGCTGGGCTCACATCTAATGGTCTGTGTGGGCTCTAATGTGAACAGGAGATAATCAACACCCTGCGCTTCGGAGCTCTGTTTGTCAATCATTTATATTTCTATGACTGTGCCTTTCCTCCTCCATTTTTCTCTCAGGAACTCATCATCTGCTCATTTTCATATATCCACCCATTCTCTTCCACCTCTATACCTCTCTTTCCCATTTCTTGTGATATTATCTGTGATACTTAGAAGTTGATTTCCCACTGTGCGTCATTAACCTTTTCCCTCTCCTTTTGGTTAAACCCAGCGAGTACATTCGGCTGTTGGAGACGCGGGAGACTTGGGGATCACGCTGCGCTCACTCAAGTGGGATGGGGTTTCACTAGCGATCATAACTACATCCTTATTAGCCACTGAATTGATACTGTACCGCCACTTCTCTCTCTTATCATATACCAATATTTCCTCCTGCCTTGCTCTATGTTACATAATTTCTTTCAAACCTTTGTTTTTACATCCGTGCACAGAGGAGATACTGTAGAGGTGTCAAAGAAAATTACTCTACATGATACCAATCTCACCCCCCTTGTGCCTGCCATGTGACATAAATAACACCCTTGGTAGACAAGAATGCACATGCCATATTGTCAGATGACGATATGACCCAGTACATCCCTTTGTCGTCGATAAGATGCTTCATGCCTGCAGGGAGAGAGGGAGAGAGAGAGAGAGAGAGAGAGAGAGAGAGAGAGAGAGAGAAAGGTAATCTTCGTGCATGAAATAAAGAGTCTGTCGACTTCCTCTAAAAGTGTGTCTAATCACAATGAGTGAGGTGTAATTAATGCTTCACTGGTGCGCTTGTGTATGTGCAGTCCAGGACCGTGGGTAAGAGGATGTAGTGTGCGGTCTCTCTAACAAGCTCCCACTCACCCCAGTGGAGGCAGGCAGGGAAGGCTGGAGTGACTGCGAGGCTGTTAGAGCAAGTGGGTTGCGTTGGACGTGTCCATGTCTGTGTGTGTGTGTGTGTGTGTGTGTGTGTGTGTGTGAAGCCGTGTGAGTGTGTGCTTGCCAGTGAGTGTGTGTTGGTGTGTGAAAAAAGTGTGCATGTGTGTCCTTTTGTGTGTGCTGTACTGGGATGTGGAAATTGAATGGAGCCTTTCAGTTCTACTGCTCGTCTCCCCGGGGGTGAGAGACTGGTTGCCATGGTTATCCTGGATTCCTGCCGCTAATGGGTGGGAGTTTGTGTAGCTCTGGCAACCTGGCCTGTCTAGGGTGGAATACGTGTGTGTGTGTGTGTGTGTGTTTGCAATGTGTGTGTGTACCAGGGGGGTGTGGTTGGGTGGAGGCAACATTCTAGGACACAGGAGGTCACAAATGTGAGAACACAAGCTTTCATTCCTGCACGCTCCTGCACGTATAAACACAGACTTTTGTCATGTACTTCACCGTATACAGTAGATATTCCTCTGCATGCATGCAGAAGAAATATCAAATGAAACCTCCATGTCCACTGACAAATCGCACCAAAGCTCTAAATCAATAGTACAGTGCTGCTTGATGTCATAGTTTCAGGCTGAATCTGCTGTACCTCCCAATATTTCCGATTTTGCTCACCCTACCAAGTCAAATTACAAGCATGGTGGAAATATCACAATCACGCAGTGATGAAATAATCTTCTACTTTTACTGCATTATTGCAAGTGTAAAAACATAATGCAGTGAAATAGTTAAGCCTGCTCTCCCATCATCCCCATTACCATCCTTTTACCCTCAGGCTAGTGGGTCTCTTAACTGGGCACGGAGACCCTACTGAACAGGAACACAGTGGATAGTGGATAATGAAAACCTCCACACAGAGTAGATTAGAGTACAGAAAGATGCATTCGCACTGAGTGTTTCCCTTGCTTCACAATTTCAGATATGATTATAAATGCTTGAGTTACACCTCAGAAATATGTGCACACATCTAACAGTACATGCTAATTGGGATGTATTATTCAAATTGCATTATAAATTTGACACAGAGCACTTAATGGATAGCAGCAAGGCCGAGCATGTATTATTGTGCAGAGACTATCTGCCTCTGATATGCAATGTGACCATATAATCCTGGTTTTCCTATTACCAGTGTTCTGGTAGAGGGGATCAGCCCCTGCTAGTCACACAGATGTCTTGGCTCCTGTTCCTTTTGGAAGAATGATCCATACGTTGCGTGAACCCCTGTGGATTTATAGGAACTTGGCTTAGGAATTTACTCTCCTCCAGTCCAGTCATTATGTCCGGCCAAATCACTGTGGCCTGGAAACATTAGGAAAATGTTTCTCTTGTACAGGATCCAACATGCATAAAAATAGAAAATAAAAATGCAATGTTGTGATTACAATCATGCATGATGCTTTCAGTGTGTGCTCTGAATGAGGGACCAGGGGCCCGGGGACGAAATCATCTGTAGGGAAATTTGCTGCTGACAAGTTTGATGTGGTTTGATTCATTTTTTCATTGAGCTCCTTTAAGAGCAGGGTTTTTGAATAGAGCGCAGATCCCCTCAAAATGCACCGAACAGAGGCTGAAGAATGTGGGCCGGACTTGTGGTCAAACCCAGTAAGTCATGGGGGGTAGAAGGACCTCGTAGATCCGCCCCTTGCTCCTTAGCCCAGATTTATGTCATTTAATTCAATAAACACTTCCAACTCTGTGCCTGAAATCCAGCCACAAGCCATCTAACCCTCAGACAACCACATGATCAGCATTTTTCAGTTATATTACTACCAACTAATTATAGAACAATGCAAAAAAGTAAACTATTATTACATTCTGCAGAGGATGGGTGCTAATGTGTTATTATATGACAGCTGGATAACACATTTTCTTTGTAAAACACAACATAACAAAGCTGAAAGCAGCGGCGATTGGATGCTCGCACTACTCGGCACATCGTAAGTACTGCTAGGACGCTGGCTAATGCTGCGCATTTCCATGACCATTAGACACTGCATGCACAAATTAGACTGTTATTTCCTGTGTGGACTGTATGGTGCTAGAAATCATGTTGTACAAATTTTGTATAATTTCCTGTTCCATAATGCAAGACAGCACAAACCACTCACTAAACATGCATTCTGTGGCCCACACTGTAAAATTCATGTAAATCCAATTACAAATTATGTCACTTACTTCCTTTTGCCACTAGGCGGCACAATTACTACGACTTTGGTGCAGATCGGACACTGTACATTCAAGTTACAATAACTTACTGTTTGGTGACAAAACATCTAAATTCTTCACCACAAACACAGTTTGATGAAAAATCAAAATCTTCTCAATAAAGCATCATCAACATCTTGAGGCTTTTCTAACCACATTTGGTTTATGTACTCCACAACCTGCTCTGAGTACATAAAAGTCTAAAACATGGTTTTTCCTGTTGCCTGTAGGGGGTGCTATGCTATGGGTCAATCTGGCAGCTCCCTCCCAGTCCGAGCAGTGAAGCAAACCCGGAAGTGCCTTAAGCCCGCATCTTTCAAAATTCGAACAGGGGTTGCCAATGTGCTGTTGCGAACTCCGGTCCTATCTATCCCAATACAAAATCAGATGACTTCTCACTTTATTTATTACCTTAGAAAAAATTATCATGGCAACGTTATGGTCTCAATCACTAGGGTATGATTTGAGACGTGGCTACCTTGTGATTGACAGGTCGCTAACAAGGAGAGATGTCATCTGGAGAGTATCCACAGCACTCTGCACATCTAAATAGCCATGTTTTCTGCTGCATTGCAACAACATTTCATCACAAAGTTCTTTAGATTGGACTGACCAGTCAATCGGGCTAAATCTGCTGGAGGAGTTTATTACAAAACTTGGAAATGGCAAAAAGTGCTCTGTAAATAAAAAATGTCTGACGTCCTGTTAGTTTTAGGGTATGGGTCCAAGAGGGTTTTTTGTACGTCTCCACATATTCTATCTCCCTGCTAAATTTTGTCACTCTACATTTAAGTTTAAGTTGGGGGCTTTGACTTTGAAAACTGTTAGGTGGGGCCGTCATGCCTATTTGTCCCACCCGAAAACCAGATCCATTAAAAAGCAAAATGCTCCACCAGTTCCGAAATGTGTGCAAAGCTTCGATTGTTGCTCCAAATATCTTTCAATCTCTTCAGTTTCCATTTGGATGACCACTGAACATGCAAACACTAACTCTGTGAATATCTCATCATCTTATGTAATGCATTCCTTCCCAGTGTACTGCTGTACAAATAAGCGAAGAAGCAATGTCAGTACACTTAATAGACTTGCCCTACTAAAGAATACACCCACAACCATCTCCTACCCCCCCACCCATCAAAATCCCAGAAACCTTCTAACCAGGTCACTAGATTTCCCCCCATTTCTTTATTTTGCCTGTTCCCCTCTCTCCTCCCCAACCCTTAGCCTTTTTTTTGGTTGAGATTTCCACTTACTAGCCCAGACAGCCTTAGCCTTGACTCGGGGCCACCCCATGCTCTCACTGTCCAACTATTTAACTAACCGCAGTGAAACAGCTTTAATTTCAGCTTACTGCTCAGCCTGGCTGAATGCAGCATCGCTTGGGGGTCTTTCTGGAAAGCCGTGGTATGGGGCCCAACAGGCCAGGCAGGCAGACAAGGGAGAACAACAACCCTGTGCAGTTAGATCTCAGAGACCCCAGAGACACATACGTCAGTCGGAGCAGCCTCCCTCAGGAGTCGTTCAGTTAGTTATGGCTCTTTTAAATGCTTCTCTGTACCTCTGCTCAATACACGGAGGTGGATAGCCAACAGTCAACGGCTGGATAAAAAGTCTAATAAAGACTCAACATCTTTGGAGTGCATTGAGTGTATTGTTTATTTTCACATAACAATTTTGGGTCGCCCTGTTCTGTAGTTTTGCAGCTTAAATTTGCTTAAGGACTGGACTTAAAAGTAAAAAAAACAAAGATCTGGTTCTGTTTTTTATTCTACTTTAACTACAACCATTATTCTGATCATTTATGATGACATTTTACTCCCCACAATTTATTGCATGAGCATGCTAACGTGCTGACACAAGTTCTCTGAAAACCAGACGTGTTTAAAATAAATCTCCAGTTGAACCACATCATCAAAATGCAAGCGAATGCACAGAAAATACATTTCGTAATCTTAAACTGAATTGTAAAACTGTGTAGTTGCACTTCTTGAAAGTACACAAGGTCAAAGATTAAACAGGAAGTAGATTTGTGAGTTTGAAGCAACTACAAAGAAGGAGTTTCAACTTGTCCGCCTAAAATATGAAGAAAATAATTTACAGCTTGCAGACCAGATGAGCCTTTGTTCACATTTTCTCAAGCAAAGTTCTGCAGTGAGTAGTACATTACCAGTTGAAAGAAAGAAGGAGATTCTTCTTCAGAGAATTATGTATTTGATGTTATATTTTGTTGTTATGGCTGATAGTTTGGTGGGATCAGCAAAGAAAAGAAAGCAAAGAATTGACTGAAGGTCGAGAAAAAAAAAGGTAAAATACTTAGATAGAGCACGGGTGGAAACATGAGTCAACCTTGATCGGTCATTCAAGATGGAGAGAACTGTGAGATTTGAAAAGATTTAAAACTACCAAGACAGGCATATGACGTGTTTTATGTATGAAATACATTGAGAGACATGGTTTTACATCAATATAAGAATTTACATTACTGGCTAAAACAAAGTCTACTTTCACCATTGTCACATTTATGATTCTTAGATTAGCCTCAAATAGATATAATACTATGCAAAAGTCTTTGGCAGCTGTGAAAAAAATGCCTAGAAGAACTGATGCTGGTTTCAAGGCAAAGGGTGGTCACACCAAATATTGATTTGATTTAGATTTTTCTGCTGTTCTCTCACTTTGCATTTTGTTAATTGATGAAAATAATTATTATTTCTATTTTGTATTTAGCATTTTTTCACACCTAAAACTTTTGCACAGTAGCCTACTGTATATTACTTTATTAAATTTGTTTTTTTTTGATAGTGTTAAAAATGTATTTCACTCGCTTCCAAAATAAAAGAACTTTTCTGTGCAGTAGATTCATGAAGTCACGTGTGACGGTGAGTTGTTCTTTACTCTTTTGGTACATATTAAACATGATACTGCCCAGTACCCACTAAGTGTTTTTTTGTTTTATTTTGACAGAGCCAGGCTAGCTACTTCCTACTGTTTCCAGTCTTTGTGCTAAGCTAAGCTAAGCTAAGCTAACTGGCGGCTGACTCCAGCAACACAATTATCTAAGAATTACTTGAATCAATCTTTGCATCTCACTCAAAGCTATTGAGTATATATCCCGTAATCTTAAACTTCATTCCAGACTGAACAATTGTGTCAGAAGCTGACTCTGTTGCCCCTTAAACCAAATATCAAACAGCCAAACACAACATAAGGTTGATATCACAGTGTATTGGTATACTTCTACATCACTGGTGGAGGGTTAGAAGCTGATTGCCTATTTGGTTGTCCTGCAAAAGTTTGACATGGTAAAAATACTTCTAGAGTAAAATGTTACTGTAGACCATTAGATTTTTAGCTTGAAGTAAAAAAAAAAAAGAAATCACACCCAGGTTGTAAAATATTTCCTCATCCTATATAACAAGTTATGAACAAAGTCTAAGGTAAAGCAAAAAGTGAAGAGTCTATATTCCAAGAAAGGTAGTGTGTGTGTGTGTGTGTGTGTGTGTGTGTGTGAGTGCACATATTTTTGCTGACACAGTGGACTGTGGATTTGTCTGGATGAAGGGGAATACATTTATGGTTTTTGAGGAGTGAGGGCCCACACCAGCCACCCTAGGGTCTTGTTATCCTCTCCTATGCCTATGCTCTTGGGGCGACTTTAATGAATACTCCTGTTCCAGCCCTGTTCCGGCTCCAGTCAGGCTATCTACAGGGCTGCCCCCATCCTCCCTGTATGCATCAGGCTGTACGGCAGAGCAGGTCCCTCCACAGCAAGAAGGAAGACAGAGACAGCAAAGAGGCTAGGTGATCGAACTGAATAATTGATGTGCGGAGTTCACTCGGGAACACCTCAAGAGCTTGTCTGAACACACTGACCACCGCGAGTGCACTTGCTCCTGTACTGATTTTAAGGAGAAAATGCTAAGATAGTGTGTGAGTTAAAACTTTTGCGAAGCAAGCATTTGCCAGACTTACTGTACCTTATATAAAAATCAACAAGTCCCCCAAAACAGACATCCACATATATTGTTTCTTCCATGTGACAAATGTAAAAGATTATTTCCACATTTACCGCCCCCTGTAGCAGGAGATCAAAAAGGCCTCATACCTAAAAGTAACCAGACGGGTCTCACTACCATCTCCTCAGAATGCTTTGCCATGGGCCTGGGCGTACGTTACTAACGCACAAGGCACCCTTTAGCGTGTGTATGAGATGTGACAGGCTTTCCATTATCTCTGATGTAAACCCTTCTACGGCAATATGTGACGCCTAGAGTAGCTGATGTAATACAAAGAGCAAAAAAGGTTGTTTTAGAATGTGCAGAAGGGACGATGGATGGTCCAAATAAACCCCAGACTCTGACCCTCAGACCAGTGTTTCATGTACTGTATGAAACCAAGAGCACATAGTTGTTTTTAAGCTTCAGTTTATTTTGAAAAGCTACAGTTTGTGGAAGGTGACACACCATCCCTGACACGTTTAAAACCAAAGCAAAGGTGTGCCTTGTGTATCGGTATCATATGTCGAGTGTGAAATGGTTGTGAATGATGGCAATTTGGGTAGGTTTAGGCAACAAAACTACTTGTTTAAGGTTTGGAAAAACAAACATGCTAAGGCCTTACAAAAGCTAAAAAGTTAAATAAATCTATGTCATGTGTATGCCTATATATCTCCCTGATTTCTATTAGTTACATTGGTGGTGTAAAGCTTGGCGTAGATGTGATGTAACTATGCACAAGCTACACATAGATGTTAAGTTACGGAACTTAAAATAACAACGTTAACTTTTGGTTTCACACGGGACACAAACACCAGTCTCCTGGGTCAAAGTCATGTGTTGTTTGACCCATCCACATCTCCACCTAAGCACCATAAGTGGACCTTGTTGTTCTTTATACTCTGTATCATCACTTCTGCCTTTGCTTTTACATCCTATAACGTCACTTCCATCTTGGTGTCATAACTGTTACGGCCACTAGAGGGCACTGCTAACTACAAACATGCATGCCAGATGTTTTAAGCTGCTGTGCAAATGTCACATGGGGTCGTTTTTGAGGGAGGAAAGTCCTATAAAAACTGAAATGTCACAGATTACTTAATATCAAATTGCCACCAGCACCAGAATAAAGTAAACAGTAAATTAATGTGTCAACTAATTCATCTCCCTTGACTGGAAAGAGACACCAAGTGTCTCAAATGTGTTTTACTAATGGGGCCAAACAACATGTGCTGGGGCACCTCCCATTACCTCATGGGTAATGGGAGTTGACAGTGTCAAACGGCCAAGACATGAGGCAGTAACATGAAGCGAAGAAAATGTTTCAACAATCTCTCTTTTATGATAAGAAAAAGTCAGAAGCCATCTCACAAATGTTGGCAATAAAAGTTCTGTAGACTGTGGCTGAACCCGAGGAAACATGCTTCATTTATGAAGTCAGGAGAGAGGTGAAGCAACAGCTGTTCAAAGTGAATGGTCAATATTTCAATAGATGTGGGCTAAAAAAAGATCGCAGACACATTGATAATAGATTTGACAAATGATACTTGTGTCGCAGAGTGAGAAACAGACAGCATTTGGTATGACTGATGCTGCAGAAAAGGGTATGAAATGATCCTGATTTACGTTGTAATAGTGCATGAATCGGTCTGTTACAGTGTTAAAACACAAGCAAGGTTTTTTTTAATGTATTTTTGGGGCAAGGGTAACTGCACAGTGTGTCTTCATGTACAGTATGTGTATGTGTGTGTCTTTGAATGTGGAGAAAGGCTCAGAAAACTAACACTTCTGGAATGCCCCCTGCAGAGAGAGGACTTCGGGGTTGGATGTGTGTTTATGGGAGCGTTTTGGCAGGAAGAGGCAGGGACCCGGTCCAGAATAACGGAACAACAGTGGAATGTGGTACAGCGGGGAATATCCTGAGTCAAACACAAGGCAGTCCTGGGGTCTGAGGAGGAGCACTTTGTGGCAAGACTTTCATAAACAGCATTTTTTTATATTAAGATAGATGACACTCAGCACACCATTTTCTTGTACGGCTGACAACGATACATGGATGCCTGCAATCGCTTTTCATTTGACTCTTTTCATTTCACACCACAACTAAATTAGAAGACCATGTCCCATGGAATATCTTTCAAACCTGTGACTCATTCACTGAAAATCTCTATCCAAATGTGAGAGCCTCAACTGTGGCAGTGTTGAAGTCACAGTGAATATGAAGTGTTAGTATTTCTCTCCAGGCTGTGCATTAGGCCGGATGCCACGCACCTTCGCCCACATGCCTCCCACGACCCAGCGCCCGTATATAGAGGGCAGAATCTGAGCCCAAGCTGCATGCAGGCAGATAAAGACAATCTCATTGATGTAGGAGCAGCTCACTGGTAAAAAGAGACATCTCTGACACAACCCTGCTTGCGTTACCCTTGCTACAGAATCAGATTAACCACCGCAAAAATATTGTGCTAAGGCTTGAAGGCGTAGAGTCAGCTTTTACATACATATCAAGCAGTTATGGTGGATCTGTGTATATGAATGTGTGTGTGTGTACATGGCCATAAACCTGGTGGTTGTAGGGAAAGACCTTTAAGTGAAACATTGACAAGGAGCTCAATCCATCAATTCCTTCAGGAACCATGTCTGTGCTTGTAATGCCATAAATATGCACTGTGGAGCCAGTGAATGCATGTTCCACCCACAATGCAGTCTACAAACTACACATCTTAATACTTTATGGTGTTTCTTTTTCTTATGTGAAGACATCTGAATTAACAAAGAAGGCTAAAATATAAGCCTGAACATTTCTTTTGGGAATTCAAGAGCTGTTTTATCCTACCTGGATGGCTCAGTCACGTTTTTTTCTCTCTGTGTAATCCACACAATGAACCTATCAACTCCACAGTACCACCCACATTACACCAAAGGACATTTGACAAACACCACCAGCATTGCTGTGTTGTATCTCTTATGCTAAACCAGCCTTCAGAGGTATCCCACCTGCTTTGGGTTTTTTTTAAAATCATGAACAAGATTTGTGCAGAGCGTGATGGTTTAGTAGGAGCTCGGGCTGTATTGGCTTGTCTCGCTCAGTCTTTTTTTCCCAACTCATATGCTTTCTCTCTTTTTCTCCCCCTCTCACTCCTGGTCTGTTTCCTCTCACTCTCTTTGTCTTTGCTGTTTTCTCTTGCTATGTCTCTGCCAGACCTCTACTTTACACTCCCCCTCCTCCCTCGCCTCCTCCCTGAAACCAACTCCTTGGCAACCAGTTGCAGCGTCTCCCAGAAAGGTAGACAGCCTCTCTGTGGTGCCACAGCAACCCAATGCAACATCAGACAGCGAGGCTTGCTACATTATTAACCAGAAATGGCCAAGAGGGGCCATCAAGGACGGTATTGTGGGCATGAGGGACGGAGTGAGAGGAAGAAAAGAGATTCAGGGGGAGTGCTAGTCCCAAACTGCTGGTTGTTACATTAAAAACTTCAGAGGGGAAACAGCACGTCCAGCTTTGACTGGACATGCATGACTGTACGTTTAAGTGGAGAGTAACACAAACAGTGCACAAACAGTGTGAGCATGAAAGACAGACAGACAGACAGAGAAAAAGAAAGAGAAAGAGCGAACCAGAGAGAGAGAAAGCGGTTACATTCAGCCAAATCCACAGGGGGATCAATAGGGAACATCTGGGTCTGGGGTGGACAAGGCGTCTTTTTTTTTTTGCAGGCAGTACATTGGCCTGACACCTCACCCACATTCTCTCTGGATTTGTACATGTGGGGAGGGAAGGGAGGAGAAATTGCTGTGGGGTGCGATCAGGCAAGGAAAGGTGTTTGCTTTTCTGCAGGCAAAATTTGCCTTCTCCAAAGCCAAGGATATATTACCAAGAGTGCTTGTAGCATTGTATTTCTAAGAAAATTGATTCTATTTTTAGATGAAAATATAATTTTTTTTCTTTTCCTTTTGCTGTTCTCTGTTTTCAACTAAGAGTCTACAGCCATGCTAGCAGCTCTGTGAGGCTGTAGGCACAGCAGTGCTTTGAGCCAAAAGCTAACACCAGTATTCTAATACTGTACTGTATAATATAAACAGTAAAAAATCCAACATACAGATATAATGTTCACCATGTTCACAATCTTAGTTTTTATCTCAGTGTTAGCATTAGAACATTTGCAAATTAGCAGTGCAGCTAAGGCTGATGGGAAAGTCACTTCAAGGAATGCTGTACCTGGAAAATGACCATTTTCATATCAACTAATCACCTTGTTACCCTGCTTTTTTTTAAATCCATGCATATACCTCCACAATGAATGACAAATCTGAAAAATGTGAAAATCCTTGATGATTTGAAGTAAATTGGTTCCATGCTTAACAGCGGCACTGAGCCACCAAGGCTTTTTGTTAAGGCAAACTTTCTAAGCTGAAAAAATCATGTAGTTTAAAAGTTGGGTAGCTGGATACACTGATAGGCCTTATGGTGGAACAGACCAGGGCAGGGGTGGATTAACCTGCAAGGGGGCTCCAGGGCAAAGTAGAGCTATGGCCCCCTACTGGCTCCCAACTTCTCCACACTTTGTGTGTATTTTGTATCTTGTTTCAAAAATCAGGTATGGTGCAAATTGCATAGACCACAACTGCCAGTTGCAATACTATTTTGCCTAAATCCCATAAAAAACAGCCAGCACTTCTGTTCTAAAACAATACTCTGCAAAATCACACCCTATGTCATATAAAATCCACTACAACTTCCCTGCTTGTGAAATCAATGCATTATATAGTGCACTGAAAAACTTCGACAGTTTAACAAAAACAATACTGACCACAGCGTGCATTTCTTTCTGCTAATAATCTCGCAATGCCCTGCCTTTTATGAATGCAAAAAAACCATTGCTATGTGATTTGACACCTGGCAATGATGACACAAATTGATGATGATCCATGAGTGCAAAACAATTGCCAATAATGTCACTTGATATTTAGCTTTAGTGGTGTATATTCCCATAACAAAATTTGTATGTTATATTATTCAAATATAATTGGCAGACAGTGTACCTGGAAAACTGGGATCAGAAAACTAAAATTAAACCATTTATAAACTAAAACAGAGAGTCTAGAGTAGACACATCATTGAGTTAAAAAAAAATCTTTTAGTTGGAAAACACGGAAAAAAAACTCTAGAAAGCCACAGTGATAAAGTAGTTGTCCAAATGAACAACAAATCAATAAACTTTATTTATCTGTTTCCATGCTTCATCGCTGGCCAAAACTCAGAAATCGTTATTATGTGTTTCATTGCATCTTTCAGTTATGGTTTGAATATCATTAAAAGAAATGCTGAAACGATTTCTCTATTGTATTAGCAGGAAATTTCATACAGTATCCTTGACAGTGCTGAACTATAGAACTCGACAGAGTCACAGCGACAAAAGAGAAACATCATCTATTCTTCATCAGGTAGTCGAGTCTCTGGCAGCCCACCCTACTTCATGAGCTTAGAGCTGAATGTACTCTGCTCAGTCTGCTCCGCACTTTAAAAAACACGGGGAAATACACAAATGTTGAACTGGAGAGGGACCGACAGAGAGAGAGCACAAAAAAGGGCTGGGGAGGACTGAAATGGAAAAAAGTAGAAGAGATGAGAGAGGCTGAAGTGGAGAGAAAGAGAGGGGAAAAACTAAAAAACAGAGAGAAAGAGAGTTGGAGGGTGGTTTACTCAGCGAGAGAGAGAGGGGGAGAGAGAGGAGGAGAGAGGAGAGGTAATGAGGCCAGTGACTGGCTTTACACCTCGTCTCTGTGGAAACTAATTGGGAGAGAGCTGGAGGGCACTAATTTGAGCACTCTGCTGGGTAAATGTAGTGCAACGAACTATGAAGGGTAAATCAATGTACTACCTCTCCCTACACCTCGCTTTTTCTCTTCCTCCACCTCAAACCCCCTCCTCCCATGATTGTTTCCTAATAAAAATTCCATTGACTTCAACTATGCTTGTGGGCATAAAGGTATCGACCTGGGTAGATATCATGCGTGCTGATGAGGTACAGCTCACCAGAGAGGACTTCGGCTAGTTAGCCGGCACAAAACATACTGAATCATCAGGACTCGAGATCTCTGTTCAATCAAACTGGCACCATGAGGAGTCGGCATGTGGCACAGTTCCTCCTGAGCTCAGCTTTACTGTACATACTGCAAGGTTGTAGTACTGTATGATCGGCCAGTGCATTTCCCATCAGTCCAGAGATGTAAGTATCAGAGGGATCCAATGATAGAAAAGCAGCACCTTGTAAAGTATTACGTACAGCATGTGTGTGTTCTCTTCCAGGGCGGTATGCTGTCTGATGGGAGAAAAGGAAACAGAATGTATAGTTACCCCCTGTAGTGAGCCAAAGGGTGGCTGAACAAGGAGCCAGAATTTGGGAGGTCTTAAGGGGAATAATCCTCACCCTCAGGCTCGGGGATATAGCAGGCTTTTCAGCTGCACATAAGAGAGGAGCCTAGCTCTCATCAACATACACAGTCAGATTCAACAAAAGAATAAAAGGAAACAAAGACGGAGCTATGTGCTTTAATAGAAGGAAAAGTTTCAGCGCTTGGGTATTCACCAGATACAGTAGATCTGTTGTAGTGCATGTATATAATACATGGTGTTGGAAATATATAATGAAAATGACTAAAAAGTTGTGAAAAGAATGCACTACACTGAGTGATTATGTGTTTGTCTAACATCACCTTTCATTGTGGTACTAGGAGGATGCTGATCTGCTCCGTTCAGCGCCATCTGCCCCCCTCTCTCTGCGACTGTGCCTTGCAGCTCGGCCCCCTGGGAAATAGCTGTGGATAAGTTATTCAATTAGAGGGGCATTATTGGCCCGCTCTCTCAGAGGACAGAGCTGATGATGCTGTGATTATACCGCTCTGCATTCCTTTATGGCTCGGCACCCTCTGTCTGTGTGTGTGTGCGTGTGTGTGCGTCCTGAGACGTCTACACGCGCACAATTTTGCAGCAGTGTGTGTTTCTGATTGTGTGTTACAGCAAATCACCAAATAATGTTTGTAGGGTGAATGGCTGTGGAGTGGAGGTGGGGGGTTAACAAAAAAAGAGGTCTATCAGAGATGCTTGGGTGATTTCAAATGAGCCCATCTGAGTCTGAACTGAAATACACACTCATACGACACATATGGGCTGACCACGCATCGTCTCGGAGAGGAAGGAGACGTGCCCCTTCTGAGTGACTAATCAGTGTGAGATGGAGAGTCTCAACAACTCCCACTGGCTTTCACTGATCAGTTCTTTTTAAAATGGTACAATTACAGTAGATGTGTTACCATATGAATGATTGACATCGTGATTTCTTGATAATAGTAAGGAATCCCAAACACAAGTTTTTCAGATTCACACTGGAGTCAAGGGATTTCTTTTGTCTCCGGATTTTTGGTCAGAACAAGAAACAACACCGTTCAAGACAAAGAAATGGAAGGATGGACATCTCAGCAGGCCAACAAACAGGCCCACACACCCAAATCCAAACACATACCCGTCTCTGCGGACCAGTGAGGTGGTCTTTAAAGTGCTGCCATGATGGGTCTGCCCTATCTGCCCAGTGCAGGCCCACAGATGCCCTCCCAGGGGGACAGGCTAGAGGGGAACAGGGCAGCGGGCCTGGAGCCTCATCTGCTCTGCCCAGAATACAAATAGGTCAGTGTGTGG
The DNA here is from genome assembly GCF_030273125.1 of Centropristis striata. Classification (NCBI taxonomy): domain Eukaryota; kingdom Metazoa; phylum Chordata; class Actinopteri; order Perciformes; family Serranidae; genus Centropristis; species Centropristis striata. The sequence continues at coordinate 15,703,825 of NC_081526.1, forward strand.
TGGGAGAGGAGGAGCACAGGGAGGGACACACACACACACACACACATACACGGACACACTGACCATGAACAAGAAGGGGTCCTGCCAGCTGAATTCCTCCATTGGCCATGATGGGAAGGGCCATCTGGTATCAATGTGGGGAAGTCAAGCAAGCTTGTGAGAGCACACACATTTACACCCACACACACAGCGGACGTGATTGTGTGTCTTGAAGAGATTCGGGGTAGCACCTGAACATCATGTCATGAACCTCGCATTCAGAGTCTCCAATCCCCTTTCAATAGTGAGATACAAGCCGTGTTTCCATTAAAGTCAAACTGAATTTTGAAGCAAAATTCTGAAATGTCTAATTGAAGAAAATAAGGGACGTTTCCATCATCTAGTTTAGAAGAATAAACAAAGCTGCATAAACATACTTTGGTCAAAACATGGCAGTGTAATGTATTGCTGCAGACTAATCTGTCAGTAAACATTAGAAAAAGATGAGAAAGAGAGAGAGAGAGAGAAAAAAACAACACATAAGATGATGATAAAAGATGTTGCTAATCAGACAACTTTAGCCACGCACAAGAGAAAATGGAGAGAAGACTTCAGGAATTGGATTCAATTGCGTCTTATCCAGCAGAGCAGAGTACAGCTTATCAGTCATGAGTTAAATGTTTGATACGTCAGTCATAAGTAATTCGTAAAAAGTTTTCATCTCTCATATAGTACATTAACTATTTTTCGAAAAAGACAAAAAACACTTTCTTTCTCCGAAGGTTTTATTGAATTTTGGTGTTTCCATCAAGCTTTTTAATGCTAATCTTCATAATGCACAGATAAATTTAGTTGATGGAAAAAAGGACTAATGTCATCTTTTACCCCTCCAACTAATATATGCGTGCATGCATTCGTTAATTATTAATAATTTACAGTCAAATTTGAAAAAAAAAAAAGTATGAGCATTTATTGGAAGGTTTCTTACATTAAACTTTTTACAGAGGACCAAACTAGAGAGCAATTCAAGCCAATCCTTCTTAAATAACACTAGTTAGATTGTTATTATTATGTTAGTGAATGTATATGCATTACAGCTTTAGCAACAAGAAACATGACAGAAACCTGGAACTCGTTACCTTTACACGGACTTCTAACTCCCATAGATTACACTTCCAAACACTCCGGGACAATGTTTAATCCCTGTGTTGACCCTGCTTTTATGACTGCAGTTTAATTTAATTTTCGCAGCACTGGGCTCAATTTTTCACATTTCTCCTGTTTTGGAAATTCCTGGAAGTAAGAAAAACTTTAGCCGGGGTAAAAATAGACATTGTTTGGCTGTGATGTAATCCTGTGGCCGTATCCTGAAGTTTTCTTTCTGCTGCTGGTGCGGGCTTAACATATTGCTGAAAAGGGAAACTGATTTATTTTGGCTTAATATCAAAACCCTAGCCTGATGAGGGAAGGCTTGCACAGGGTAAATCAAGTAGAAAATAAGCAGTGTTGAATTATTTTCAAAAGCCAGCATGCTATTAGGCCGGAGCAGGCCTGTGGCAGCAGCTCATGAAAAGAAAACATTTCTGGGTTTTCCATCATACAATTTCTTGTTCTTAATATCAGCACCTCTGCTAGATACATAAACTGTCAGAAGGACACAGAGAGCTTTACATCAGCCTGTAAAGAAACATGTTTAAGTCCTCTGCTGTACTGTATATCAGCCAGCGGCAATGCATGAGCACAAGAGAGTTGAAGAGGTCTGCATAAGGACTACTGTTCATGTAGTTAGTGCCGATGTTTCAGACACTAAACTATAAGTTACAGAGATGGATCTGGAAATGAACCTTCAGCCTTGGAACGAGGAATTGATTTGTCTCCAAGACATCCACATCCTCTCAGTGAGACACAGCAATTGAAATTATTACGACTTGAGCCTCCCCTTCTGCTCTTGCATTAGAAAGATAAGTTCTGCATCATGGCTTGCGAATATCTAAAGCATCCTTGTCTCCACCCACCACAGTCTTATGTCTGGAAAAAAATCATTTGTTGTGCAGCAATCTGCGTCTTTTTGATTAACACCCCCATTCTACTTCCTTGGCGTGCCCCCGCCTCACCTCTCTTTCTTCCTCCTTCTCCCTCTACGCACATCCATCTCTATGATTATTTAAACGGGTGCCAGAAAAACACTGTGACCCGTCTAATTTGGACTGTGTGAGAGCGTAGAGAGGAGAGAGGGGCCCTGCGATTTTCCACACTCCCTTTTACTGAGCGGGGAAGTGGCGGGTGAGAGAGAAGCTGTTGCCATGGCTACCTGCTGGCAGCTTCTGTCCTTGTGTTTGGAGAGCACTGGCTGTTCCCTCTCTACCCAACGCCTGGGAGGGACTGGAGGGAGGTGAGGGAGAGTGGAGGGAAGGAAGGAGGTGAGGAAGGGGAGAGTCTGGGAGGGGTCGAGCTGCCAAAGGGGAACAACACGAGGTCTCGCCGCAACAAAACCAAAGGGCTGCTGGCTGGGAAAAGAGCAACAAAAGAGCAACACTGAGGGTTCTGGTGGCTGATCAGCCTCTGCTCCACACACACAAACACACACACACCAGTGTTGATGACAGGCTTGACAGCAGTGGGGGATGTGGAGGAGTGGCAGTGGATAATTGCTTCAATCCTGCCATACAATTCAGGTGTCTCCATTGCCATGTGAGGAGGCTTATCTCTCAGTCACTGCTTGTCGTATCTTCTGGTTAAAACTCAGCAGAGCAGAGTAAACCAGAAGATTGATATTCTCATGAGCACATTATTACAGGTTTAGTTGGAGTAGCTGCCGCTGATGCCACAGGAAACCCTCCCCACATAAGTGACAAGGTGTTGCATTTTCACCTGGTGGTTTCTCCAATGTTCAACCTCTTAATGGTCTTCCTTTCTTCTTCTCCTTCTTCTTCTTCTTCTTCTTCTTCTTGTGTGTACATAGTCCACCCCTAACAATATGGGATTTTTGAGGGCCATGCTAATGCTGATTTTAGAGGGGAGTAATTAATCGATAACCGATATCTGATATGGTGGTGATTTTTTTGAGCTGAAATGAAAACAGACCTTTTTTATGTGGATTGTGTGCCAATTTTTCACCACTGTGCAAATTCTACTTTCTCAAGCATAAAACTTTATTGAATAATATTTAACGTTGTTATACATCATTTTACATTATACAAAGAATGTATTATATATATAAGTACTGTTCAAGTCAATTGCTGACTATTTATATGTGTGTGTGTGTATATATATTATGTGTGTGTGTGTGTGTACATATATGTATACACACACACACACACACACACACACACACACACACACACACACACACATCTATATCGACATGCCTCAGATAGGCATATATCAGCGGATAAATATCTGTCAACTGATATATCTGTCAGGCTCTAGTACATACGTGACGCAGGTATTTCAGGGTGGCTTCAGTGTTGCAGGCTCCACCCTGGGTCTAGCCACCCAGTAAGCTGATCCAGGTAATGGATAGCTATGGAATGGACATAATACGGAGCTAGCAGTTTTAAAACACACAGGTCTCCTTGTTACTTTCCTAGCTACCCTTTCATCCTCTTAAGCTCTGGAGCTATAGTTACCTTGTCAGCTAATCCAAACTATTTCCGTCCCTTTTTGTTTGTCTTATCTTATTTGCAGAGTAAAAAAATGTGCAAGGCCTGCTCCAGGCACCCCCTTTCCTTAAATGTGTTTCTGTGTCTATGCTGCTATTTTGTGTCTGTCTGTATTGGTGTTAAAGTTCATCCTCGGAGTGTGTGTGTGTGTTAGAGCTTTGCGGTTGCTATTAGACACAGCGTGCGGAGGCCCTGGTGGTCATGCTGAAGCGTCCCCCTCCCCGCCTCCGCTCCCCCCCGCCCTGGCAGGAGGCTGACCTTGGCAGGGCCTGACAGAGAGCTGGCCTGGAGGGGGATCCATGGAGCTCCACGCCAGCCCACTGAGCCAACCCACTGAGCCAACCCACTCAGTCTGTGCAGGTGTACTGACGCCTGGACAAACACATGCACGCACACACACACACACACACACACACACACACACATGCATGCATAGCCACTAGACCAGGGGTGGCCCCTTGAGCAAGCAGATGTCCTAACGCTCCATTTCTCCGCGTTACCTTTCTTCTGGATTTCTCTGATTCTCATTCCGTCTTCTATATCATTTTCATTTCTTATCTTGGTTTCTGCTCTCCTTTCAGCCATTTTATTACAAAGGTACACGTTGGAAATCAAAGGCAATTGAAATGTTGGCTAAGAGTTACATTCCAAGATTGTGTTTTATTTTCATGCACCAAGACCATTTTAGCTATTTACGTCTGTCTTTGCTGTCAGTTTAATGAAGCAGCTGATGTCACAAATCATACAGTGCTGCATGCTAGGAATCTATTAGTCAATGACAGATGCACATGAATAAATAGATGTATAAATGTATGTGTAAATCAATAATTTACTCTACATAGCTCTCCTCACCACTGTTCCCTTCCATAATATCCATGTATCAGAATATTGTATGACTTAAGAGAGGCCAATACATCTGGGAAGGTGGATACATCTGACGTGGTGGTCCCAGTGGAGGTATAAACCTAAGATCAGCCAGGCACTGATGTGGTACAGTGCATACTCCTGAGTTATACCGTATGCACTGCATCCGTTCCCATATACCATCACTTGGCATCATTCGCTGTGAACTTTCAGCATGTTTTAAAAGAAAAATCATCAAAATTACATTGAATTACCTCAAAGTCTCCAAGGCATTGCATCATATGAGAAAAATAAAAGAATAAAGGGAAGAAAGCAATCATTATGTTCTATTTAATAAAACCCAGACATGTTTGGATTGTGTGATCAGGAACTAAAAGGACGTGTAATCACTCTCAGTCATATAACGTATGTTCTATATACTGTATATACAGTCTATTTCCTGTTCATTATGCTTCGACACCAAGGCATCAAATAAATATGTCAAACAAGAACAATATAGAGGTACATAAGAGAGTTTGACAGGAGATAAAAGTCAAGACTGTTTACAGAGGAATGAAGAATTGTAATGCAATCGGTTGTTGATTTAGTTAATTCCTTGTGTCAAAAGTCTATTTAGGCCCCCCCACCACGAAAAAGAGTTGGGTTTTTGTTTGTTACTTAAATGTTTGACCTTCACTGTGCAGAATGATGTCTGCAGAGTTTGACACAAGAAGGTTTGTTTTTACATTTTACTGAAGAGGAAAAGTTTCTCTGTGTTCACCTTAATGAACCTTATTTCAGTTTTAAAGGAACAGTTCACAATTACTAAATTACTAAATAAAGTGGGGTTGAATGATATAATTCATAGACTTTTAGATTGGCACATAGAACAACATTTTAAAACTGCACAAAAACCGATGCCTCCCTCATGTCATCCATCATCTCCAATTCAATTCTAAAGCATAAATATTGTGCATGTTGGTAGACTGGGCGATAAACTGGAAATAATATACAAGTCATTCAAAACAATGAATTATACAATATGTTTTGAAATCACACATAATCAGCCCACTAACTTAATATTTTGAAAAATATTAAAGCAAAATTGCTTTACTTGCACTTAATACTAGCACATGCTGTTAACTGCTCCGTCCTCTTGTGGGATAAATGATTCAATATGCTTAAATGAGTTAATTTGTTGCAATTTGTATGATAAGAGGTCTCAGCTCAAAATAACTGAGCACAGGCATGAGTAAAAAGTGAGTAATGTAGCTGCTGTTTTAAATGATATCACAAATTTAAAAACCAGATCTTTTGTACAACATATGTAGAATGCAACAGCTGTAAAGGATGATATTTGTTGTTCTGGTTGTTTAAGGGATTAAAGGTTTGTTAAATACTTTATGGGATTATCTGTGTTTTCAAAGGGGGTTCCATTTAAATCAGACTGGGACTTCCTGCTCTTTCAGAGGAGCCAGATTAACTCTAAAACTACATACATATTTTAGCATTGACAATTTTTAACGCCCAAGTCAGGCAGGTCATCTCCAGATTTGCACTATTCTGTTTCAGTATATCATTAAATGCATAATATCATACACATGTGTTTCTTATTTGTTGTCTTATATACAATACTACAAAGCTAAGAGCTACAGATCATTAGCCTGCTGAATAGTTAGAATACTGAAAAAAAAGAAGCCAATTCTGATTTAAAAGTTATGTCCACATCAAAAAGTATCAATGCATGTATCATGTAGAGTTAATAACTCATTATACTGCACAACTTTAAAACAATTCCAGAATAACAAGTCTTCAGAGCTACCTGCAGACCTGCACAGACTCATTCACAATCAACAGGTGACAGAACAAACAAAAAAATGCAAAAAAGGAAGAAAGTCCTGAGGAGGTCCTGAGTCTGTGACTACTCACTGTGTCTGCAGACAACAGCAAAATACACAGCAGCTTAGAGTGCAGGCAAAGCTGCAAAGCACATCAACCGCTGCACAGCAAGGAGACAAATACTTAGCTGAATGATTAGAAGGTGTTAGAAAATGACACTGTTTAAGACTTACACTCGCGATAATCAATCACACATATAAACTCACTTTACTTTGTCTGCGTTACCATAACAAATGATGACATTTCACCTGTCGTCCATTGTGTGACGTCATTGTCAGACTGACAACGGCCAGGTTATTTTTTTTTAACTGCTTTACTGTTATTATTACCAATCTCATTATATTGCTTGGTAAATTTCATATACAAAATTTGCTAAATCATCCCCATGTTTAACAGTTTTTCCACTTGATGTTATTACAATATTGCAGTCTCTGGAGCATGTAAACAACAAGAAAAGGGTGTCTACAAAACATTATTATAACCAATTATTTGGTAATCTGTTTAGCATATAATGATAATTAACATTTTTTCTCTTTGTCTTTGTTAGGGGCTGCGGACAGGCTGTTACAAGAATAAAAAGTAAAATTAAAGTAAATTTGCCCTTTGCACTTAGACATGTCTGGAGGGTATACTTGATTGCTTATACTTGATCTTTTATTGTTATTGCACATTAATATTTATTCAATAAAATCTGGGCATGTAACAAAGAATTTAACCTTTTAAACTGGAAGAGTTGCCCTAGGGTGTATATATTTTACATAATCCACTTAATGAAACTGTTACCACCAAAGGATTCTTTTTTTCTTGTTTTCTACTTTTGACACAAAATAAACAAACATTCGATGTGATATAATACATTATGTATTACTATATGGATTAATAGGCTGCTGAACATCTCTGACTGTAGCTTGAGGCTTTCTTGAGTGATATTGTTACATGTTTTTGTACTGACTGACACATGCTGCAACAAATAAAAAATATTTTCTGCTTGAGCAAAGCAAACACGACACCTTGTTGTGAAATGTAATCATATGTGAATTGTGGATTGGATTGGGTGCAGCCGTGAGATACAGCATTGGCTTGGGGTTTCTCAGATTTCAAACAACACTGAAGAGTTCTGCACATTTTGGCAAAATCAAGCAGAAACACAAATGTCAGTGCGATTGTACAAAATGTCAGAATGGAGCCTTGCATCAAAAGATATTGTGCAATGCACTTTAGTGGTACCCTTCTTTGGCAAGCCTGTGTAATTTCCAACACACAGTAAGAGAGTCATGACATGCATCATTCCCCAAAGTTTTGTTGGAGATATTGCGCATGACAGGCGGGCAGACAGACGAAACAGGCTGGGGCCAATCCATTGTACTTCTCAGATTTCATTCTGGAGGACAAAAAAACCTTGACTTGTGAAGCTGAGAGCAAGCACTTCTCATTTTGTGTATGTGGCCCTATTGTGTTGGGCATTCACAGTGGGAACAGAGTGGGACTGCTGTGGATAAAGAGAAGCTCCAGAGATAAGCACTTCATTGCCTAGAAACCGGGGCGGTCTGACAGTGTGAATTTTTTTTTTTTTTTTGTCCACCCTACTGTCAAGGTTTCAAGTTGATTCTTCGCTCTCAATTTTCCTGCAGCCAAGTTGCTTTTTTTTTTTTTTTTTAAAGTCCTTTCAATGTTGTTACTCTTTCAGTATTCTATTCAAAGCCCCTGCAAAATAAAATGAATGCAAAAGTGTGTCTACTTCTTTGAGATTGAAATGAAAAGAATGGCAAATATATGTATTAATAAAGTGATATCGCCTAACTCAACCAACAGTAAGAGACCGCTCTCTGTTTCTTGAGTGTTTTTCTCCCCCCTGTTCCCACTCCCTCCCTCCCTCCCTCCCTCCCTCCCTCCTGACTGTGCAGTAACAGGTTGTGTTTAGCTTCTCTGCTCCCTACTTCCTCGTCTGGCATGTCTGTTCTTTCAGTCCAGAGTCTAAAGTTCAGCCAGAGACAACAGGAAGGGAGCATCACATCGCTCACTCGCAGCATTTCACAACACACACGCACACATTCTTTTTTCCATCCATTTTTACTAAGACAAACACAGGCTTCCTTTGCACAGTAAGAATACTCGCCCCCTCAGTGTAGAAATTTAGTGTGTGACTAAATGATGAATGGTGTTACAATAATTTGATGAGATTGGGTCAGATGATGCAAGGGAGAAGTGTGTAATGATAATGCTCTTGATGATGTCTTACAGCTTATTATGCTGCTGCACAAATGATGCCCCCAGACACCCACACTGTCTTTGAACTGCTCCCACTTCTCCCCCTAGGGTGACACATCAGCAACCTATCCGGAGTGGGCGTTGCCTTGGGAGAGGTGTCTCTGGTGTTTAATAAGCCCTACTAGGTGGCTGAAGCTGAGAGCTCTGACGCGAGCAGTCAACTTCCTTCGTATCCCACCCTTTCCACGCCTGATCCCTTCCCCGTATCCTCAGACCATCTCCCGTCTTCTCTCTCTCATTCTTCCTCCTCTTCATCCTCTCCTCAACAGATCTCTGTAGCTTCCTCCCCTCTTTCTCGTCCACACTCCTCCCTCGAAGCGCCTGTTTGCGCTCCTCTCTGCCTGCCTGCCTTCAACACATGCCAGGACTCCTGGGGCACGAGTTACACAGTGAGGATTTCATTTGAAAGAGCTCCTCAGGACGTCATTATAAGGATCATCACCGGGCCTTGCGGCTGACGTTACATTAGTGTTCCATCACACACAGAGCCATCAAAGCGCCTATTAACTAGCCAGCCCTCTCATCGTGTAAAACTGAAATTTTGTCTTGATTGGTAATGTTATATTAATCTGCAATTGACCGTTCTCACGTATGAATGCACTCAAGACTGTGTGATAAGTAACCATATGTCTGTAATATGAAGTGTCAGTGGTTTAATGGCATTGTGCAGATTCAATGATTGCTTGAAATTGAACTAGATAGAGAGTATGTCAGATTGTGCAGAGAAGAGAAGTTTAAAAGTGTTTTGCAACTAAAACAGCATGTTGCATTGGCTTAATATTAGGGTTGTAATGATAAATCAACTGGATCAATATATCAACCCAACATTGTCAATGCAAAGTGGTAGGATCGATCAATTTGATCATCTATAAGATATGTCTTTATTTTGAAATTTTCACTGTATATGTATTCTTTTTATTATAAGGATTACATTTAATTTAAATATCTGGAAGAGATCAGTAGCAACATATTTAAATCATATTTGCTTTTTGTGAGTTAATATATATTGAACTGACTGTGTTAAATTGTAATATGTTATCCTCTTATATTGAGCACAGCCACCTGAATTGAATAATTTAACTTTTTTGGTATCAGTAAATATCATATTGGTCTCCAAAGAATCTATATAATATCACATTGTGATTGTCATTTCGACCCCTAGGCTATTATATCTCTATATTCTCCTCAGTTACATGTGATTTTATCTTTTTTTTGCCACATGTTTAGGTGTTATCTCTTAAATTTGCAACATGTTCCTGCTCATTTCTAAGAAAAAAAGCATGCCATCTTGTTGTGAAAGGATTTGTATCTAAAACAAAAAAGGGGACAGTGAGCATTTAGCTGTGTGTTCAACGTCAGTACAATTTTACACAATTGCAGTGCTGTTAAGTGCTGTTCTTACGGTGTGATTGGTCGGTAGGTGGCTACACTTGTGGGTATTGTAGTAGGTGTCATGGAAACACACACAAAAATGATTTTTTTTTAGCTTCACTGAAAACAGAAATGATTTAACACAGCTTTATTTCAGCCCTATTTAATAAAAAAGGGTTGGGACTAATGTAAAACTAATTAAAAATGGTATCAGCTATAATATTGTTTTAAAATGATTTTGTTTTGGCAACATAAAACTCCTGATGCACTTACACAACTCTATTAAAATGCTTAAAAATGTGCTTAAAACAACTTCAAATCCAGATTTAGCCACCTTTCTATAGTTGATTGGTGTAATCTTCATTTATATCCCATCATAATATACACATCCCTCTTGTCCATTATTCTGTCCATCCATTCATTCAACAGACTCCTCTTCCCATTGGACTCATGGAGCCCCTCCCATCCATGCAGCCACTAAATTCACTTCTTAATTCACCCGTATACAATCACCCAGCCATCCCTCTATCCTGCCTATCCAACCTTATTAATCTCATCCTCCGTCCCTTTCGTTCCATCCTCTCATCTCCACCCAACCATTTTATCCTCCATTCATTGCAAACAGAAGACATACAGTATCTGAAGTGAAACAGAATGAATATTAAGTGGGTAGCATTTGGACCAGGCTCACTGTACTACTGTAAATAGTTTTTTTCCCTCCCTCCTTCTCTCTCTCTCCCTCTCTCTCCATCATCTCTGGCTCTCTCAATCATAACTCTCCAGCTCCACAATGAAGCGGCATGTAGAGTGGTATGAGCTCCATCAGCCATGCAGATGAGTCCTGCTTCCTTTACCTTAATTAGAGCTCCCGGGGGACTGGCTGTGGGCGCTGAGCAGCATCAGCATCAGCCTCTCATACCACAGAGATACCTTTCATCAAGCTGGAGAACACCAGGAGGAAAAACTGACATGGGCACAGTGGCTCAGGCACTGCACGGAAGAGGTTTTAAAAGCAGTCATTATTGGGAAATGTTCCAGGGTGTTATTCAAGGCTGCCCATTTAAACTAGCAGGCAGATCTGTGGCATTTTACCACCACAACAGAAATAGTAGATATATTATTCATACAAACCTCAAAGAAATATCTGGTGAGAAATTTGGACCGCAACTTGTTAGAGCTGAAATGATTAGTTGATTCACCGAACAGTCGATCAGCAGAAAATGAATCTGCAACACTTTTGATCATAAATAAATTATTTGGGAATTTTTTAGAAGTAAAAATGCCCCAAAATCTATTTTCGGAAACAAGCAAACTGAATATACCAACTTTGATGCAATATTCGCAGCATTTTCTGACATTTTAAAGAGCAAAAGATTAATAAAAAAATAATAATAATAACTGATCAATTCAATATTTAATTAATTGATAACAGATTGGTTTCCACCCTAATGTATATAGCCTATTCATCATTTAAAGTTTTGCTAATAATAATGAATTAATAAATTACATATTTTAATATGAAATTATTTTTAATCTACAAATCAAATCATAAATCTAAATCAAATCAAAATCACACATACCTGGACTATATAATATAATATATATATAGTATATATAGCTATACAATATATAATGCCATTATTGCCAATACCAATTAGTCTATGGATTAATAATTTGATCTATCAAACCTTTTTTTTAAAAAGGGGAAATACCTCAAACTATTTTCTAGAGAAAAGTGTGACTTCAGTGACGTGCTTCTTCCCCTTTACAAATCGTCTAACATATAAATATGTTCAGTTTAATAATATATGACTCAAATTTGGGGATTTTTTTGCTTGAAAAATAACATAAACGATTGGTTGTTCATTTAAGTATTTTCCTACCCACTAAAGGAACCATTTTTTTTCAGCTAATTACGCTATACAATGTTTAAATTAACATATTTAAAACTATTTGACTATATTTACAACTATCAAAAACAAACTTCTGTATTTTTTTAATTAAATAAACAAACAAAAAAATAAAAAAGAGCTGTTTCCCCCTTTCCCCCCCCGTCCACCTTCCTCTCCGTCCCCTTTAAACGGGGAGGTGCTCCGGTGCTCACCCCCAGCCCGGGGCTCTCCGCTGCGCTCCGGGTGGGGAAGAGAAGGAGTTCGGGCTGGCTTAGAGCGGACGCGTCGGAAACCTCCCCGGAGGGGCCCCGTGTAATTCGATGCATGCTGTTAAAGCTTAGAGTATATTGTCTTCCCTTTGCTTATGAAGCCTCCACCCACCGGCCCACCCTACATTTAGCGGATCATGTGACTCGGGTAAGTCATTTGCAAGTACAACAGTTCTCTGTGCGCTCCCATTCATTTCCTGAGAACTGCCTGAGCCGAGCAGCTGAGAGGCAGAAGGGGAGGGAGCTGCTCACTCACATACACTCACACTCACTCACTCACTCATACACACATTGCCACACACACACACACACACACACACACACGCACACACACACATACACATACACACACACACACACACACACACACATACACACGTACATACACGCAGAGTGAGAGGAGAGGAGAGGAGAGGGAGAGGAGGAGAGGAGACAGAGAGGATTGTAGAAAGGAAAACAGACTCCACGGCTCTGCAGCTTCTGACAAGGTCTGTGCATTTTTTCGTCCTGTTCCTCTGCTGGCTGCTGCTAGTGTGCTTCATTTGTCACGTTGCGGGGCTTTGTGCTTGTGTTCAGTGCGTCTCGTTCAGCTGTCATTTCCCTGTCAAAGCAGATGACAGCTCTGATCACCTATGGCATTGTGTTTGGTGTGTGTCAGTGGGGGGAAACAAGAGACCATGCATGGTGCTGCCTGGACCTGAAACACCTATTCCCAATGCAAATTCACAAACTGTCATGACAGGAGAGAGAGAGAGAGAGAGAGAGAGAGAGAAAAAAAAAAGTGATTATACACTGAGTGATCGTGGGCATGAGCAGCATCCTGACTTTACAGTGCCGGCACCGGTTGTATAATCTCATATATCTCACTTATTCACTTCTAAAGAAACTTCAGGACGTATCAGCTGAGCAGTGTAGCCTTGTAGAGTAAGAGTGTCTTAGTGGGGTAATATAAGAGTGTGAAGTGAGACAGCACCAAACTCTCTCTCAGCACTTCTCGCTGGAAAAAAGTTTGCTGCTTGTCAGAGTTTTGTGCATGCCTTAAGAGAGTTGTGTGTGTGCATGTGTGGGTGTGCATTTGTGTGAAGCATTGTGGTGTGTGTATGTGAGAGAAAGAGACAGGCTTGTTTGCCTACTGTTGCCCAGTGTAGCAGCTTAGAGACAGAGAATCGAGGCTGTTAGCAACGGGTTAAACATTAGGAGGCTCGGGTAGCGGAGGAAGGACACTGGGGGGAGGTGTGTGTGTGTGTGTGTGTGTGTGCGTGTGTGTGTGTGTGGGAGTGTTGCAGGGGTGGTGTCTTGGATGTCATCGGCAGCGCTCTCACTTCCAGGGTAATAGTCATTGGTATTGATGGGTGGCTGTCAGAAAGGCAGAGAGCCACCAGGTTGGGGAGAGTGGCCGGGGGCTGGCCCTTGGCTGTTATTTTCAATTACAGGGGACCAGGGCAGAGCTGACAGCAAAGGCATTTGTACATCCAGTTAAGGGGGAGGAGGTGGGTGTGTGTGGAGGGGGAGTGGTGGCTCGAGGAGGCAGAGAGGGGCGGGAGGGAGGGAGAAAGGTGGGAGGGGGGATGAGACTCTGGCCTCTGCTCCTGGGTTTGATGTGGAAACTGAGCACTGACCTCTGTGACTTTACCCCCGCATCGTGGAGAGGCCCTGTCTTGCCTTTAACTGTGTGACAGCCGTAGGGTGTGTGTTTGTGTACGTTTATGTGGGGGTCTCGCCTGCAAAAAAAAAGGGAAAAAGGAAGAGGGGGGTTGTATCATGTGTGGATGAGACCCCCTGCAGCTCACGGATGTTCAGCGAGCGAGATTAGTGCCTATTTAAACTCTCACTTAAATCCATTTACAAAGGGGCCTTCTCCCTGGTCATGAATAAGCAGGCTGATATTACCACATATGTAGAGGAGACTCTGCACACAGTGAAGAAGAATCATATTAGAACTCTGAAATGGGCACGAGAGGGTGATATTTCCTGAAAATAATATGATTCTGCTGGGTATTTCCACCATAACTAAATTGATGATGATATAATAAAATGCAGAAGAACACTTTAATGTTATTGCTGCAACATGTTTGTGGTGGAGGTGTCATAGTCAGCATTAGATAGTGTAGCTGACATCAGCTGCATTCATGTACATGTACGAACAAATCTTTAACACAGAATCTTCAAACTTAACTGACTCTAATAAATCATCATTGTCACTTAAAGAATTAGTGGCTTTCAGCACTGGAGCTTCTCTCACCGCTGTCATGCTGAAAGCTTCGTTCAGCTCAGTCGTGATGTGCAGTACGTTAAAAGCATATTGAGATCACGAAAGCTGCAGGAACATCTTTTGTGATTGCTCGCGGATAGCTGGCTGCTGAGTGATTAATCTTAACAGGCTGTTGTCTCACTTCGTAACAATACCTAAGAAATGTAATGCAATTGAATTCACAGATAACTCACGAAATCTTGAGGTGCTGTAGTCCAAAAAACGCAGAAATCCCTATGCGGGGGCGGGACTTTCACCTAGGAGACCAGAGTTCGTGTCCGGTTGGAAACGTCCTTACACATGTTCTACGTCACCTACATAACTACGCCCAGTAGTTGTATACTGAAGCACTTATTTTAATCGAAAACCTTGTTCTTTTTTAACATTAACCAAGTATTTCTGTTGCCTAAACTTAATGAAGAAGTTCTATCCACAGTGATGGTGATCGCAAGATGTCATATGAACAATGAATAAGCTTGCGTAAGATATCATACATTGATTATATTTTTCATGAGTTGACCTTAAAAACAGTATTTGTTTTGACTAGGTAAGGTTCAGTTTTGTATTTTACTATAACGGCTTGAATCAGCATGTCAACAAAATTCAGACTTTTTGATCTGAAGGCCCTATTGGCAGGACAGTATCAGGATAATCTTAACACTATGATTAAGATTTGGTTAGGTTTAGGCTCAAAAACATTTTGTTTGGAATTTGAAGATCATGGTATTGTATAAAATGATTACCGGTACATTTAGTAGAGCCATCAACATCATTATTATGATAAAAGTCAGTGTAGGGGGGTTTCGTCTTTAGAAAATTCTCCTTTTTCTTTTTTTTGGTAGATAGTCTTAATAATGTGGTGATTTCTGCATGTGCAAATGTAGTGTGCTGTGTACACACATTATTTTCTTGTACTCAAAGAGGTGCATCAGCTCGAGGTGATAAAATAAGTCTGTTATGTTTTCCACTTTTGCTTTTAACATCTGCTTGTTAATGCTGTACATACACTTGTTAAAATCCTGATGTATGTGTATAACATTAAAAACTCATGAACACTTGTGATGTGGTATCTAGTTGTTTTTTCCCCCTCAACCGCATCAAGCTGCTTCATTGCCACTGTGATTCCTCCACTGGCTCAACCCCCCACAAGACACGGTCCAAGGGCTTATGATAGAGATCAGTGCAGGTGGGGGGACTCAATTAAAAAGCCAATCACTAACAGATAGACTCTATCTGTCCATCAACACCAGTCTGTCCGGCACATTTAATTGCGCGGCAGGATTCCCCCACTAAAGGCATCATCTGTCTGCCACAGATCACAAGACACAAATTGGGCACGTGTTGACAGATTGAATCTTTCAGGAAGAGGTGCAGTGCTCCAGTATGTGCAATCTAACAATGTGTACGCTCACGTTCTTATTCAGGGGGATGTGAAATTCCCTGTATTACCCCTAATCAGCTGGGTTAACTGCTGGCATATTGACTGACTGCTGTACCATTGATCCAGGTGGGTGTTATGGAGTGTATCGCCATTGATTGCAGATAGACTGCAGTGCACTCTATGGCCGGATTCATCTGGATCTCTGACTGGAAGCCAAAGCCAAAGACGAGTTAGGCAGATTATAGAGGTTGGGTGTGCTCCAGGTGCATTGTGGGATGTCCTGTGGCCTTGAGGTGTGGCCTCAAATCACATGATTTTAAATACCATTCACAAATTTGATCACTTTAGACTTTTAACACAGATGACTCGTGATTTCATTTAGACTTGAGACTTTTGACTTGAAAATACTTAACCTTCCCCCGAAGCCAAAAGAAAAAAGTATGCATAAAAAGTATGTTGTGTGCAGAATTAATTGATTTCTCTTAATTAACTGAACCAGCTAATGTTAACTTTATTCATTCCCATCAATTCATTCCTGGATCCACTTTGTTTGAACCAATGCGTCAGCTCAACAATCATATTAGGACTTGTTTGGGACTCTAAACTCAAAGTTAAGAATGTGGGGCTGGAATTGGGGATCGTCAGTCTTGAGGTCAAAGCCGTTAGACTTACCTATGACTTGCAAAACAATGACTTGGTCCCACCTCAGCTGTGGCTCCAGGTCAAATAGGTGGCATTGTATCAAACCTGGACATTCAGCCACAGGAGACCGCCATATGCAAAGACACTGCAACACAACGACACACACACACACCCACACACCCACCCACCCACAGGCTCTTACAATAGACTCAAGGGCATGCATGTACAATGTGAGACAGACAGCTGGGCGACTTTGTATATTGATAGATGTACCTGCCCCAGATTTTCAGGATTAAAATGGTCATAGATGGAGAGGGCTAAATAGACGTTTACACTATTGTTTTTTCCTGTTGTTTCTCTCTTAATGACAGGACATGCATCAGTAGTGACTTGGAACACTCTGCACATGAAAGAAGTCTAATATTTATAGGCGATGGCTGTGAGCTGAACTCCCCGAGCTGTTATTTCACCATGTCAAAAGATGACAAAATGTTCTCTCCCTTTGCGATTTCTCTTGTGGATTCAACCTTTGACCCCAGTGTCCAGCCCACGTTTGTTTACCAAAATTGAGTTAAGGGTGTACATGGAGTGCTAGGGCATGTGTGTTTTGTGACAGAGAGGGAGAGAGAGAGAGAGAGAGAAAAGGAGAGAGAGAGTACGGAAAGTATTGTGCAACAGCCAGTGACTCTGTGGTTGATAGTCTAAATGGTGAACACAGACAGAAAGAACTACAATATAAAATGGGTGATTACAGCTTGTCAAACATCACTGTGAGTATTTTGAATTTTTGCTGCATTGCTCTGTTGAATTATTATTAGGAGCCTGTTATTGTTTGAACCCTCTCTGGAGCAACCAAGCTTATCTTTTGATTGGAAGAAATTGCCAAAAGAGCGACTTAAGGGAGGCAGAATTTAAGATCTTTCTGCCTGACCGGCCTAGTGATCCAAGTTTTTATTTTTTTCTAGTAATGACACCATCTCTAGAGTAGCACACTCACTACTTACTGGAAGTGACTCATTGAGGAGAACTTGCCCCCAGACTCTGATTTTAAGGTTGCTCGACATGTTTCCATGGCAGGGATGGAAAGGTATGTCAGTGGCAGGCCTGTCTGTGTGGTGATGTTTCCCCTGTACACCAAGTGTGTGTTTAACTTTAGCCAAATATGGATGGTGAACAGGAGGAAGGAGAAAAGGAAGGAAGCCAAGAAAAGAGCATTCAAAGTCAGCATTTTCGGAGCGTTTTGAACCCCCTTTTTTGCTGCTTTTACATAAAGAGTTTCCCTTTACAGAATCTTTTGGGAGCTGCGTCTCTCCAGCTCCAGTGCAGATGGTTTCAGCAGACCCTCTGCAAGGATGCTGCAGGGATCACTGTGAACTTTGTTTCCAGTTGTACTGTAGGTCAACTGTTAGGAGAGGAAATTATGCAAACAACATGTGGAATCCATTTGGGGTGCCTGTGGCATTCCACAGGCTCTTTGGCTTTAACTCAAGCGAATGTAGGTTCAAGCTCTGGACCATAACTCCTCTCAATTAGCTGCTCCAACCAGGTATCAGCACAGCACAGCATCAGTCGAAAAAGAAATGAAAAATGATCGAAACGAAGGCATGAGTAGATGAGTAATGGAGGTAAACACAGCTGCTGGCTTTTATTGAGTGGTGTTGGAGAGCTGGAATGGGTCAAACCAAGGGGAAAAACTTGGTGAGCGAAAATAACTGCACGCACATTCGATGTAATAAGTGTCAGTGTGTTGGAATGTTTTGGTTGGTCGTTATTTTCTGTTTCCATTCGGCGTGCGCTGAGGTGGATTTGGTTGTGTCAGCATAAAGCGAGGTTATATAGGGTAGACACTTCATGATGCTGCATCAAGACGGCTCTGCAGGACTGCTGGTGTGGAATGCACGTGTGCTTGTGTGTGCTGTATGCATAGCTTTGTTTGTATCACAAGAGATCGCGAGTGAGAAAAAAAGGGCACGGGGAAAAAAGCTGAAAAAAAAAACAGTGTTTAAGTGCTTGAGCTGGTATTATTTCTCTGTGACTTGTTTACAGTACATACTGTAGATGAGTCAGTGTATCAGGGCTTCTGCACGCTCCCATTGTACAGTTATTGTAAAACATCTAGGTCGATCTTTGAGAGTGCATGTGAGTGCACATGTGCTGTGATGCATTCAGTAGACAAGCTATTGTGAATAGTATGTAATGCATATGGTGGGGGAAGGGGGGGATGACTCACAAACACACATTTAGACATACATGTTGTAACACATGCACACATATATACAACCATTGGTGCCTAAGGGGATAACAGGCAGTAGCCTACTCAAAGAATCCCCCATTAGGGAAGGAGTGTACAGGCATCCCTTGGGGAGGGGAGGCAAAGAGAGAGAGTATGTGGGAGGCTGGTGGTAGTGGGAAGGATGCAGTAGTAGGATGCTAATCTAATGCATCCCACCTTTCCCTGTTAGGGCAAGAGATGAGAGCAGGGCTTCACTATGACCCTCTGTTCCAGTATAGCGAGCGGCTATAACCTTTGGAGAGAGGTGCAATGGTTGGGTGTTGTAGTTCGCATGCTCACACCTTCACAAAATGTTCTCTTGGGGTTTTATTCCTAACAAAACTGTTTCTTTACATTGTTGCTATTAAAGCATTCATAAGAGAGCATTCGCCGTTTTTATCTACTGTGAATTCTGTGCCGGACTGTGCCCATGATGCACCTCTGTCAGTTTGAGAGAATTATTAAGCACTGCACTGTGGTCACCTCAACCTAGGACCTGTGCACTGAGAGTAAATAACAGACTTAGAACAGAGTCACTGAGTGCATTTTTTATTGATTCACAGCCTCTTTCTCTCTATCTCCCCTTTGTCCCCCCATTTGCTCATACAGTACAGCCCTACAGTGTCTAAACTTCACGATAAACACGTAAAGAATATTGTAGTATCTTCCTGACAGCCTGCGCCAGATACTAACACACATTTATCCCGGTTTGCTCTGCTCCACCCCCACCCCCTCCTTTGGTACATGTGAGGTTTTTGTGTCAGAGGCTATTTTAAATGCACAGCCACTGACCCTACTGCATTTACTGAGGTGTCCGTGTGTGTGTTTGTTTGCGTGAAGGGTGTTCCGGAGAGGTCACCCGATTATGTTGAAGCAAGAAGACCTTGCAGCGTATCGGCTCTTTAGGAGCCTTTTGTGGCATCTATTTGCGGTTTCTTTACAACCAAACTCAATAATCAAGCCCTCCAAAAAACAGAATATTTAACTTATTCTTTCTCATGATTACATCAAAAATGATCTTAAATTGGACATAAACTGTCTAGAATGGTGTCACAAATTGCTTTGACTTCTAAGTCGAAGCTCACTTGAGTAATGCCACCTCACTTTAGAGCTGTCACGGTCACAGCTTGTTTAGCTGTTTCTCTGCTGCATTTGAGGCACATGATGCAAGAGGATGTCAGACTCTTCTGTTTACCTCTCTCTGGAGAACTGTGGAGGAGTGTGTGTGCGTGTGTATTTGTGTTTTCGGTGTGTGCATGCTAGCGTGTGTGTGCACACTGTAGGTGTGTGTGGGTGGCTGTTTGTGTTGAATGGGCATCTATATTCTTCTTTCATAAGCTGAGCTGCAATATTGAGAGACACATTTGTGTGTGTGTGTGTGTGTGTGTGTGAGAGTCTGTCTCTTAATCTAAGATAAATATGGTTCATTGCGGTTGCAGGCAGAGGTCAAAAGGTGTGTGTGTGTGTGTGTGTGTGTGTGTGTGTGTGCGTGCGTGCGTTTGTGTGTGTGTGTGTGTATGAGCTTTATGAGAAGTACATTGGACACACAGACAGAGACGCAGACAAACCAGACAGCGACTGACTTCGTTTCGCTTTGAGTGTTTCCTCTCAGAATAAGTAGCTTCTTCATTTCCCACACTTTCACAAGACCTTAGAAGGAACGGTGGTGGTATTGGTGGAGGTGGGGAGCTTTCACAAAGAAAAATATATACAAAAGAGTTCCCCTTTGACCTCAAACAAAAATGGAGATAAAAGGATCATAAAGGAATTCAAGGTGCTGAGATGTTTTTATCCTAACATCAGACATTTTAAAAAGACACATTATTACTAACTCAATGTGTATTTACTGTCATCTACACAGTTTGGGGTGAGACACTACAGGCAGAATTGTTTCTTCATGCACTTTTTTTAAGGATTAAATTCTGAGATTGATTGATTTTGCTTCATAACATGTCTCTTCTTCTTCTACACATTTAGGTGTTTATTTTACTACATTTTGTCTATTTGTGCATGTAGATTTCTCCTAAATTCCCCAAAAGACAGCATTCAATAACACTACATATTATATATATGTATGTGTGTGTGTCAATCAATTTGTTATCAATCCATTATACATTACATTTATTCCTAAATAAAAAGTTTATATAAAATTAAAGTCCTGGTTAATTAGCAGTTTATTAATGTTATCAATGTATATTACAACTAAAATATGTAATAAAGATCATGATAATTTGAGTGTGTGGCAGTGACAGTAAATGAGATTTTTTCACTGTCTTTCAGTATGTTAAGCTGCATTTCTGCCTCTGTTTGAGCACCTTTTATTAGAAAACTGTGTAAACATACTGACACAGTTGAGGTGCTGTATGTTGTGTCCACTCAGCAAAATGTTCCTACGAATTATTTTTGTGTGTGTGTGTTGTGTGTGTTGTGTGTGTGTGCTAGTGAATGCTGTGGACTTGAGCTGCATCCGGCGACCTCATCCCCCTCATCCCGACAGGATTACTGACACAGGATCCCCCTGCCCCTGGCAGAAATAGCAAGGACCCAAGGGCAATCCACCAGAATATGGGAACTTCTGTGGGCTTTGCTAGTGTGCAAATGTGTGTGTGTTGTTTGTGTATTTACATGGGTATCAACTCTCTATAAATGGAGCTGGTTTCCTCCCAGGTGCTGAGCTCACTGGCTCAGGCAAGAACATGAGTTCACTGCTCACACACACACGCACACGGAATGACTTTATATCAGACTGTATACTGTAAATGAAGGAACATTTTTGAATGAGATGTGTACAGGAACTTACATAATGAGGTCATTGTGCAGGGGTGAAAATAATTGGCACTCCACATTGTTGCTAAGCCTATTTCCATGTAAAGATACTGTATTAAACTCCTTGAACCCAGGCACATTGTACCTTACATGGCACCTATTCTGCATTGTGCAGAATTCCTGCTGTCCATAAAATTGTTTATTTAAAACTATAAAAGCAAGAGTGTGTAATCTATAGAGAGTTCCACACTGCTTGTTTTTCTAAACTGGGTCACAAATGTGGATTTTTTTAGGTTTTCTCAGAGCTGGGTTTCACCCCAGTGGAGCTTGATTTGCATTCTGACGTATAGATCAATAAGATCAATACTCACACTTTGCCGTGTCCATTCAGCCTTTGCAAATGGTTTTAGTGTCCATCTTTTCTCCTCTCTAATGGTTTTATATATTTTTCCCCTCTACATGGCATTTTCCTGTCAATACCATCCTCTGTCCTTAAGAGTGGCAGTGCGTTATTGCTGCAGACGCGCTCTTTAAATAAAACCATCCTTTATTATGTGTTTATCACGCTGTAGAGATTTGTGACGTCAAGAAACTGAAGCATTGGATGCTTTTTGAATTGCAGCGATGCATGTGTGAGCGCAGTTCGCAGCCCCGTCATTCATGTACGCCACATCAAATTCAACAACAAGTGAAGCCCGGATAGCATCAGACAGATGGGGGATGACATTCAGTTTAAATTGATGGGACCTGATAAGCTTCCCAAGTTTGGCTGCGTGTCCTCAAGATGAAGACATCCAATATATGAGAACTGTATTCTGTCTAATAATAACTGTGAAGTAAGCTCTGTTTTTCCTCTGTGGAACTGATTTATTCCCAGAGGAAAAGAGCAGGGTGTTTTGAGGTAAAGTGCATTAGTTGAGTGCATCTCTAAGGGTTTTTTAACCCTAAAGGGAACATTTTTTTTTCTCTTTTTTTTTTCAATGGGTAGTGCATATGAACTGTGGTTTGATGCCATTGTGTTTGTCGGGGGGTTAGAGAAGTCCACGCTTCTATGAGCAGCGAGGTAGCAGCACTCTGCTCTCTTGAGCCCCGTTCAAAAATGTCCCAGAAGCATCCAAAAGACTTCGCTTGCTGCTCCTGCCAAGGAAAATACGGCTTATGAAATGGAAATTCTGAGACCATTCACAGAGTGCCAGGAATGATTAGAAAAAAAAACCTGACTATGTCCATCTCAGTACATCCAGGAGTAAAGTCTGAGGGAAACACACAGAGCCACCTTGCTCACACAGATACACGGCATCATCACTGTTTACCTGCTTTGTGCTGCTTGGGGTTAGAACGTCTTAAAGGGAAACTCCACCGATTTTATACATAAAGGTCAGCTAATTCGTCATGGGGAGCTCTACTCAGAAAGCAGTTGTTTTGTGTCTTCTGTGGCTCCGGAGGGAGTTTTGTCACTTCTGACAATATAAGCCCTGATGATGTCATCAGAGGTTGGAGACAAATTTATGGCGTTATGATGTCTGTGTTACACATGTGGTACATCAATTTAAAAGATGTGGACATTTATCTGGCAGCGCAGATCTAATAAAGACAAAGGGATGTGGGTTGCATTATGGGAAATGTAGGATCCAATGTGACCTCTCTTAAGGACTCAAAGACAGGATATTTTTACCTCGTCAGACTTTGATATGTCTGGAGTGAACAGCTCTATAGAAGTGCATTTACAAATTGCTGCTATGCACATTTAGAAGATATAAGCAGGGAGTTTTAGAGTTCATGTCAAGTTTTTGTCAACATAGGAACATAGACTATGTACCCCACCCTTTTTTAATCACTCATGAATACACAGTAGATCTGAATCATATTCCATGTGTACATAAATATGACCAAAAAAAACAGAAAAAAACTTTAATACAAATATGCAACCGTGTTATGGAAATGACAATTAAATGATTTTAACTAATGATAATGTAGAAAAACTATGATTTTAAATTTGGGACGGCCCATTTCATAGATATTTCTGCATGAGCCCTGTGTACGTGATTCTGTCATCTCAGAAACTATACAGCTCTACCTTAATGCTGCCATCAGTTTGTTGCTGGCCCAACGCCTGGCCACTGGTGTAGAATACTTCGGCTCGAATGTCAAGGAAGGTGGTGGGTAGGCAGACTCAGCAGACATCTTGAGTTCCCAATGTTTATTTACAGTGCTCTCCACTGCATGTATACTGTATTAACCCTTAATATTGATTTAAAACAAATTAAACAGCCGTCGCGTGTTTCTGGCAGCAAAATTAAACTTGCCATTTATAGGTTGTTCAATTGACCTCTTGTCTAATTTCACCTGAACCATTCACAATACAGGTTAACCTACACAAAAGCCTCTTACCAGGAAATCCTCTAACATTACGGGACTCATTTTCAAGCTCATTTACAAATTAAATGTCTCCTTAATAGATGAGTGATCCAAACACATTCTTTACAAATACAAAAAACAAACAAAAGAAACATTTCTGCAGGAAAGGTGATGTCAGCTATGACATCACCAATACCTTAAAACACAGGAAATGCCTGGCAGCTTTCTGCTTCTTTTTACTCCTTATGATTACATTGAGCCCCTGCATTATTGAGGTTGTATTTTAAAAAAACCTAAATCACCAAAAAGCAAATTTTTTTGTTGTATGTTCTTTGGAAATGTATTTCAAACATATAATAAAAAAGACCCGCGACCCGAGTGCGAATAAGAGGTTAAGGACAGTGAATGAATGAAATTAATGAATTAATAATAAAAAAGATCTTTTTTAATTACAGGAAGCAGGTGAGAAAATAGAGCAAAGTTAGCTTTAGCTAAGCTAGCAGTTTGTTTTCTACCTCTGTTTACAATGCCTACAAACATCAAATGTATGAATGCAGTTTTTTCAATCACACATTTCTGTGGCACAGTGAAACATTCTGACTAAATCTGTAGTTTATGTGGTTTGCTCTATAGGGCAGCACTGACCTCTGTGGGTTAAAGGTTTGTGCTGTTGTTTGCCTGGTTGCAGTTACTCCTTAAGCAGTAACTCTGCAGGGAACTATTTGAATGAGCTCTCAAGACCAGAACGAAGCCAACAAGATGAGGTCATGAACAGACACAGCTTAACATGAAGCAGACTGAGGTTGGAAATCAGCTGTGATTCAGCTGTGGCTCTATTGTGTCTGCAACGCTTGCAAACAAGATAAATGTTTTTTATTACCCAACATTAGACCTTTTATTTTCCAGGGTCTGCAGAGTGTCACTCAGCCAATTTTTTATCTTTAAGGCAGGCATTTTCTTTGATATCAGTCTAATCAGCATGTTCTGAGCGTAGTCAGCTTTAGCTACTTTTCTAACATTTGTTGCACTGTGACTCAAAAGAGAGAAGCGGATGAGGAGGGCTGGTGAGCGAGCAGTTGTAGGCTGGTTATCAGGCCAATGTGTCACATTGGGGTGTCCAGGGGCACAGAAGAGGGAAGTGAGCTGCAGCAAAGAGGCCAGCGACACACAATACAAGCAAAACACAGGAAATGCTCATCTCATATCACTTATAGCTCCGTCCGTTTTATGCATTTGCACTTAAAGCAGAAGTTAATAATTTGTTTCTGATTTGCAACTTTTTAATGTTTTTCCATGCTGTTTCCTTCCCTTGGTTTCTCTTTTTCTTTCTGTGGTAGAGGACCGGGTGGGAGGGGGTCTGTTGGCATTCTTGCACCGTGTGCTTTGCGCTCGACCGGGCCTTGGCTCGGGTCCATATCCCCTCTCTACCCTCTCTCGCTTCTCTGACTCCCGCCCCTCCTCCTCCCCACTAAACACCCCCCCACCCCCCTCCTCAACCTCTTCAACTCCCCTTGGTTGCTTCCCTAACCAGCGCTCCTGCCAGCAACTCCTCAGCGAGCCCCCCCACCACCACCACCCTCGCTCACTTCTCTTGCTATCACCTTCCTTAACACTTCCTCATGTATCTCCCATAATTCATCCCCCCACCACCACCCCCAACCCTCCCTTCCCCAGCCCCCTCACCCTTTTCCATCTCTCTTCCATCCCAGCCCCGTGGCAGCAGGTCCAGCCTCTGTGACACAGATGCACCCAGTTGCTCTGGGCGCTCAACATGGGAACAAAGCATTGGCGGGGCCCGTCTGTTACAGTGTGTTTCAGGGCGTGTGGTGTTCGTGTGCATGTGTGCAAGTATGTGCACATGAGACTCACACAGAGAGAGAGAGAGAGATGAGAGAGAAAGCAAAGATGGTACACACAGCCAGATACTAAATCTGCTTTCATGAGTTTGTTTAAGCTTAACTTTTACTTTAACAAAAAATGTCTTTCTCTGCTGTGAGCATACACTCACAGTTCTGTCCTCACAGCACAGGTAAGATAGAGATAACCCGCTGAAACCAGAGCCATTTCAGTGCATTTCTATTATTATTATTATCATTTTTTATTTTATTTTATTTATTTTTGGTGCTCCTGTCACATTTTAGTCATTTTTGACTGCAATTGACAGTGACGTTTTTTAAATACGTCATTGTTCTAATTTGCCTCATGTTCACTGATCTTCAGATGCAGGGTAATGTAGTGAAAATAATGTTGTAAAGGATGATTTGAATTGGAAGTAACTGTAATAGTACTAAAATTATATCAATAATATGTTGCCCTATTCATAGAATATTCAAGAAATATTACTGTAATGTGTGATTACATTGGTTACAGCCAAGTCATTTATCACTTCCATTCTGCTCTCAAGAGGGCAGGATTTAATGTTAGTTTTTTGTTTTTTTCCAGGATTTTGTTAGTGTAAACATATTTTTGGCCGTATTTTAAATCGCATGTAGAAAAATGTATTTTGATGAATTATCACTCTTTTTAGCTTAGATTTGGTATTTTTTCCTATCAGAAGCTGCTGACAGACAGTGTTCTTTCAAAGAACATTAGAAATGTGAAAATCTTTTAATAATTTAAATTTTTACAGTTTCAGGGTATTGAAACTGTAAAAATTTAAGTTTAATTTGGTGATTTTTTAAAAACAAAACATGCCTTTCAAACCCACTGGCTGGTTGTGGGGTTCAGCGAACCTGATTGGGTTTTGCAGGCTTGTCAGAATTTTACTGGTTTCATTTTGAAATATTTATGTTTTAAATGGTGAATGCGTGGACAACGGCATGTGTGTAAAAGCGTGGGTGATGTCACCAGTGTATGAGGTCAACATCTGGTCTCTGGAGGTTAGAGGTTTCCTGGAGAAGGTGTCACCTCTAATCGATCAGCCAGTCCGTTCAGAGTTGGTTTGCCTGAGCTTATCCTTCCTCTCCAGCTAGTTACTGTACCCTCCATCAGCACAGAGCTGATAGCTATCAGTGGACTAGAAGATAGTGGACCTGAGGTCATCGATGCGGCTGTGTGGTGGGAGTTTCAGTTCATACTTTGAAATGCATTAGCGGACACACAAATAAGCACAAACAAAAAAAGAGAGGACAGCAGCAGACAGAGAAATATGTATATTTCAAGCATCTTTGCTGCAGGACTGGCCTCAATCTTCACCTGCTCCCTTTACCTTTTTTTTTTATTCTAGGGGGATTTTGTTGGGGACTGGAGGGCGGGGAGGAGAGAGAAATGAGATGCCTCAACACTCCACTGCCCTCCTCTCTCCATCCAACTCCCCCACACACCTGGGATGGCCATTTCATTTCAGAGTGCAGCAAATGGAAAGGTGATCTTAATCTACCCTGTTTCCCTCTAACCCCCCTCCCTCTCTCCATCTCCCACACACAGAGCCTCATACTGCTGATGGACAGCACACTGCTGGTTGCCTAAGCCTGCCGCCAGCAGACCAAATTTAGTGATAGAGAATACTGGATACACATTGGCTTATTACCTTGAACAAATTCTCTTCATTTTGAACTCAATCTTTGTTCATATTGTTATCTTTTTTCGGGTTTGTGATCCTGAAGTACTAACAGGCAGACGTGTTCCCTTCAAGGGAGCAGGAGCAGTTGACTTCGGTCAAAGTGTTTCTACATGACCTCTTCAATACGCCTCTCTGTTAGCTCATTACTCAGTGTTAGGTCTTTCCCGCTGCTGTTAGCTCTTTGGCCATTACAGTCACTAGCAGAGGCATGCAAAGGCTATTGATTTCCTATGAATAGCCTGCTGCAGGCCAGTTCATTAGGAAGGTGATCACAAACCGCTGGATTAACTGGACTGTAGGTGTATTGGGAAAGGTTGTTCATTCCAAGAAATGTGTGTGTTTTTATATTTATTTTTTTATAATCGTGCAGACATTTAGCATAGAGAACAAATCAATTTAAGTGAGGTAAACTTTTTTGAGGCTCAAAAAAGGATCTTTTGAAAAAGTGAAATATATATCCCATGAGAAAATCAAGATTTCATCTGAAGTGCCTCCTTGTGAAAAATACATGTTTTCTCTAAGAAGCAGAAAATGCCAGAAATGATGGTCATCTTGAGGAAAAACAAACCTCACTTTCTGCCTCCTCTCTCTCTTCTGCTCCTCAACACATGGCTTGAGGCTGGACTGAGGCTGCAGCTCCACCCGCCCAGCCGTTACTATGGCAACGCTATCTGGGCCTACCAAGACCTGAAGCCGAAGGACATCCTGGACAACAATACAATAGCAGCACAGCCAGGGTACCTGAGGGACTTAGACCTGAGAGGCGAGATCTGGGGGGTGTGCAGATTGAGAGAGTAAATCCTCCCTATTTCTCTGCCTCCCTCGCACACAAACACAGTCAGGATTAGCCTCTTGCTTGAGAATCTAAAGGAAGCGGGAAAAAATACATTGCTTTCAATGATTTGTCTGTTATTACTGTTGTTTATATCAGTAAAAAACAATGTTTTTGATATCTATCTTGAGTGGATATTCTGGTGAGTTAAAAATCTTGATTGTTGGACAGGCCACATGGATGTCAGATCTGAGACGGTTAGTTTGATGGTCGGGCAATGTCATTCCTGATTGGCTGAGCTTATTTTTCCTCCGCACCAGAGTGCTCAGGGTGGCTTCGGCGCTGCTGACTGCAAGGATTGGGCCACACATCCTGTGCCTGGTGCCAACAGTGAAGAGTAATGGAGATGTTTAGAGTCTATTTGCCTTGCTTGCATTCCTCCATGTACTGCTGCTAAAATAATAAGAGGGAAGGGTTACCTCAGGTCGGCCCCAACTGAGGGATACGGAACATGCATTGTTGTCATTGGCTCCATCTGAGAATCCCTCTTAAAGCCACAGCACGGAGCTGAGGAGCTGGGCACTGGGCACTGCTGCCCACTTTGCAGAGGCACAGAGCTCAGAGGCTGCAGGGGGAAAGATGAACATATAGCTGTATGAAGAAGTGTGTTTTTGTGTGTGTTTTCATGTGTATAAGTGTCATGTTAATATTACTATGATCATCATGACTGTAAAATATTATCTTAAGGAGAGCCAAAAGTGTCAAAATCTTCTATTTCCAAGTATCAATTATAATTTTAGTGTAGTGTTGTTGCCAATGCTGTTGAGTAACTATATCAAAGCAAGTACTCCATTGAAGTCTTAAGGGGATCTTAGTGAGCATTATGAAGTGTTATTAGCCCTGCAGCAGCTCACCAGGCAATTGAAAATCTTTATTATGAAGAAGAAGGCGTCATGCTGTGCACCGACTGAGTTTACACAATTTGTGTGCGTCTTTTGTCTGTGAGCTTCTGACGTTTTTGAAACATGAATTTGCGTCTATTTAAAATGTGTTTATCTCTCAGTGGGTGCAGGCACAACATTGTAGATGTCCATGTGTGAATAAGTGAATGTGGGACCTGCTTAGTCATGCTAAAACACCCGTCTTACACCTCCTCTGTTTCCTTTTGCAGGCAGCCTAAGAAACAGGATGTTAATGCTTGACGGAATGCCTGCAGTCCGAGTCAAAGCTGAGCCCCTGGAATCGGAACAAGGGGTAAGAGAGCAGTTGTTTTCCAGACAATTCCCTTTTTTTCTCCTCCTGCTTTCCTTTCCTTCTTTCCTCCTCCATAATTACTCCCAGGCCTAAGCAAGTGAGTGAGAGAAAGAGAGCGAGTGTGGGGGCTAAGAGGAGTGGTCGGAGAGCATGGTAGTAAGCAGGAAGCACTGAGAAGAGGAGGAGAGCCACAGCTGGAGCAGGAATGCATTGGGGGGTTTCGGGGAGGTGACCGGGGCCAGCAGAGAGTCCGTGCTGGCTGGGGGGTGATTCCACAGATGTAGCCACTGCTCCGGGGAGGAGGGTCGCATGGGAAAATCTAATTCTTATCTATCTCTGTCTGTTCCTGCCCCTTTACGTCTTTCCCTTCATCCTCCCATACCCTTGTTTCCCATAAACACATGAGTAATCTCTCTCTCTTGCACAAACACACACAGACACACCATTCTCTTTCTCCGCAAACACTTATCACAGCTCCATCTCTTCCTCCACTGTATCTCAAGCATGCCTGTACTCTCTCACAGCAGTCTCTGTCACCTCTGTATTGTTTCTATCACACAATATTCATTTATTGCAAAAAGAAATGCATTTTCACTTAATGAATTGCAAGCATTGCCCTTTTTTCCTCTCAAAATGCACAATTCAATCTAATATTTGAGTTTTATCTTCAAATCCACCATGCATATCGACCATTTTAGGAATAATGGAGTTACCTCATGCAAGGCTTCCATGGCCCACATACAGTATCAGTGCTCTCTGGTCCAACATACCTAGAAATAAAGTGGTCTTGTTATGGAGAAGCTGTTGCTAGGTTACAAGGGCTTTGTGTTGCTGCCACAGCTGTGTGTGCAGCGGGTGCAGGCCACTTAATATTTGTAATCATGATGAATTAGTGTTCGGTTATTATTGATTTCCATTCATAACATATCAATAATATCTTGCCTCCTAATATATCACCAAGAGCACTTGGTGGGAGACGAGCAAAATAGTTTCTGTTGAGACAAAGCGGAGAGCATTAGTCCGTGATGGATGAGAAAAATAGTAGCAGCTGATAACCCATCAGGTTGCCTCAGCGGAGGTTATTTTGGCTGTGTAGGTGCTTTGTATTGATAAGGATCGGATGTGTCTCTCCACATCTGAGGGTTTGACAGCAAGGCAGCAGGTGGTCACTTTCTGGGTGTCCTGCTTTCAGCTGAGGCTCAAGGGTTTGAGAGCTCCCGAGCTGCTACCTAATACCTGGGGTTTGAAGTCATTCTCCATACATGTAGTGATGTCAGTCACAGACAGGATGTGAGCACTGCAGCCCACACGGCTTTGAAGTGCACCGAGATTCAATCTTACCCTAACAGACTGTGCTTCCCTTCAGACAGACAGTTTATGCTGCTGTAGAAATGTGGTCTTCATTTGGGTGGCGGGGGGCCAAGGCCTTGCTGGAAATGGTCTGCCTTGTTAGACGATTCGCCCGCAAGGGGCTGGAAAATCTGCCCTGCTAACCAGTATCCCCTAATAAAGACAATGGCATGAGGACAGAAGCAGGCAGGCGGGTCGAGCATATCTTTATATGTCTGTCAGCGCGTGCGGGTATGTGTAGGTTTGAGCGCGTACATGTGTTTGTATCTGTCAAAATGAAAGTAGGGGGTGGCTTCAGTTTTCCATTTGTGCTGGTTGAGATGAGTCGGAGAACTTTAAAATGCAAATAACTTTATTTTTTCACTTTTGTGTAACACTGTACACTCTGTTGTTTTGACCTTTACACACAAGTGTGCTCCTTTTTACACAGGAGCTACACAGGATTGGCCAATTTGAACAGGTTGTCAGTAACAAACTGTATACCCAACTGTCATGATCATGCTCACTCTGCCAACAAACTGAAAGGCTCCAATGAAAGTGAGCTTTTGAGTAAAGAGATAGCACATTCTTTTTCATGCGAATGAAAAGTGGATTTCACCCGTCTTTGATTCGGTTCTCTCAGGTGCTTTACCACATTATTATTGGTCGGTGTTGGGGCTGTCACTTCTTCAAAAAATGAATTCAAACTAACATGTAATTTGATCAAATTAATTTGAACACAGCCCATGTTGCTTAAAATAAACTACAATAGAGAACTGAGTTTTCACTGCTCCCCCTGATTGACAAGCTAACACTGTAATGTAACAGCCTGGTCTCGATTTTTCAGTCTGTGTTACGGAATCCAAAATTCTTCCTAACAAAAGATTAGCTGTAGCCTAGTTTACTGATCAGGCAACAGGGCATAAAGAGAAGCTGGAATGATGTAAAAGTAAGATGAATTTAGAATTTAGGCAGATATCTCTGGGTAAAATATTTTAAAAAATCCACACATTTGCTAAAATTTTGAATAACACATGACAGCTCTATTGGGTAAGACCAGTGGCTAAAGTGAGCTAATGTTAGCTGGGTCAATATTGTTGTTAAACAGTTAGCTAGTTTGTGTTTCATTTAATCAATTCACAGATAAACAATTTAGTTAATTAACACTGCATTAGCCTACTTAAAGGAGACATGTTTAGTTTTCAGGGGAAATTATTTATATTATTCATAGCTGTGTTTTCATTTGTGTACAATCACCTGAAACTAATAAAAATGTTGTTTTCGTTAGCTTCAAATGAGCTCTTCAGGTGCTCTTCATGGAGTTTACCAATTTTCACAACAATGCAGTAGCCCTGAAGGGACACACCAAACACTGGCTCTAGAGAAGTGTTTTTACATTACCTGAAGGCCACCATAGCTTCTCTACATGCTTGGAAAGGGATAGACGTGCTTTGAAAGGGCAAGAGATAGCCATTTCCAGTTGGTTGCAATCTGCAGCCTTACCACTAGATGTCTTGTGCGTGACTAACTCTCAGTCAGGCTAAAGACACCTTCTGGAAGAGAAACTAGAAGATAATGTTAGATAACTGGATATGCTATTATTTTGTTTATGTCTAACCAAAGAAACGTCCATCCTTTGTAGTTATGAGCTCTATAGTATGATCACATGCTCTGCGCTTTTCTGTGTGGCTTATTGCTTTTATGAAGGTACTGGAAGCAAAAGACACCAACATTAAATAAATCATAGATATTTATAATTTAAACTTTACACGTTGATATGTTGGTATTTGACTGCTTACCAAATGAAGACTATAACAGGGACTATTTAAGATATTTAAGAAGAGAAAAAATACATTTTTTTTTTACGGATATTCCCTTTAAAAAAAAAAGACCCAGCATGACACTCAGGAGTCTTAGGCTTAGGCTAGAATTAGGCTCTTCTAACAGTTTTAGAGTTAAAAAATAAATCTGTCAGTGCTCTCTGGTTGATAAACACATACGGAGGTCACTCTCTCTAAATTACCTCACACATATCTTTAGGATTTCTTATCTGCAATTTCTCGTAATGCGTTATTCAACATATAGGCTTATCTGCAGTAAGTAAATATTGGCCGGATTCAGAAGTCAATTGCATGAACAGGTGTGTGAATATCTGCCACAACAGCTTCTCACACGGCTCAGCCAATCAGAGTTCAGGACTGGAACAACATATTTGTTTTGTTAATCATGAAATTTTACTGAACAGCATTTAGCTTTTGTGGATGCCACAAATACATTTTGTTCAGTTTCCTCTTTTTCCTCTGTCTTCTTGAACTGGCACAATTGCAGAACTTTCTTAGCCAACACTCTAAGAGCACTTACTGAGAAAGACAAGATTTCTTCACTGAGATCAGCCTCAATGAATCTAATGACTTCAAAGCCTCGAGGCAGTATAGCTCGAGGCGGTCTGTGACACTCACATCCTATACAGAACATGCAAACACAGAGAGATCCCATGCAAAAGCAGCTGAATGATAGCCTGAGGGTCTGTCAAGAAGGGCTACATGGAGTTGATGTGGGAGTTGATGCAAGAGAAGCACAGAGGATATTTGACATCACAAACATGCATATAATCAACTAAATTATATTTCTTTTGAAATGTTTCTCAAGGTAAAGATGTGGAGTGGCAACTATGGATATATAGTTAGAAAGCAGATTTATAGGCAGGGAAAAAATCAAATGATAAATGAAATAGCCCAAGGGAGGTTTTTTAGTTAAGAGAGACTTGACTAAACTAGATCAGACTCTGTCTCTGTTTTACATTATAAAGTGGTTGGTATACTTCTTGTAATTGATAAATAAAGGGAAGTAAAATGTTGCCAACTCTGCTAACAAGGAGGGGCAATGGAAACAGAAATATCATGCTATGCATTTTTGAATATGTGAATATTGTCAGAAAAACAGTGAGAAAAACTTTCTGCAAACTCAGTGTCACATGAGTCTCCACCCAACACAGTCACAACTTAGCAATCACCCCAGGGACATATAAGCACTATTAGTGGACAAAATGTGCACATGCAAGGAGCGTTGCATTAACTCCGATGGAGTAATAAAGTAGAGCTTGCATCAGCTGATTAGCATCAGCTGTTTCATTCATGCTGTACTGTCAGGGGCTCATTCATTATCTACACGGCTACCAGCTGACCGATCCAATCATATTCTTACAGGTGTACAGCCTCTGTGAAAGTCTGCAATGTTTCCTCTGAAAGAGAAAATAGAGGCCAGTTGCAGAGTTTCTCAATGACGGAGAAAGAGTTGATGTGTTTCAAGTCCCTTCTCAGAGTTCTTACAACGTTATATGTAAGGAAGCTATATTAAAGAAAACATTAATCATAGTAGACTGATAGATTTAGAAATAAGTATAGCTGTATTTTATATACCTTAAAATATGTCTGGAGGAGATTTAAAAACTCCCCCATTCCTCCCCAAATAACAACATAAAGTTGTGCAAAAACCCATTTAAAATGCTTGGTGGGTGGTATTATGAAGCAGGCTATAAAGTGCTGTGAACCCTGACCTTGACACCACTGCCCCTGAGCTGAACCCCATCGAGGTCCAGAGGTCACCGTAGGTCACAGGAGGGCATATTTCATGAGGTAGAGTTTGTTTTCAAACTGAGGAGGAGTTTCACAGGGAGAAGCACTTTTTGATTCATGGGGTCGTAACATTTCCTGTAGGCCGAAAAACGAGTACACAAGTCTGGAGTAAAAATAGCAGGCTACTACATAAAAGAACACACTCACATTCACTACTCAGAAAAATTCGTAATTCACCACAGACCCACTCTCAGCCAGCATTACATAAGGAGAAAGAAATGTGA
Source organism: Centropristis striata (assembly GCF_030273125.1). NCBI lineage: Eukaryota > Metazoa > Chordata > Actinopteri > Perciformes > Serranidae > Centropristis > Centropristis striata. Next base: position 15,738,454 of record NC_081526.1, read on the forward strand.
GTCTCAAAAACAAAAGTGAGGATGAAAATCCTTCGGTACATAAGGTTTTTTTCATATCTGCTGCAGCTGCGATTGGAGTGCGAGTTACAGTTTTTTTCCCCTTTATTTTAATGAGCTTTTCCTGTACGATTAGTAAAAAATCCTGGATGTACTCGCTCCCTGATGGCCCAAACTGTGACTCAGCCTCTGAAAGGCTCCACTGTGAGGATCAACACCACTCACCACAAACTCTAGCACCACTCCCACATCGAACATAGTGAGTTCAGATCGGCTACATCACATGGAACATTTCACATTATAACAAAAACTATAACAGTATTGGAAACCGGAGAAACAAATAACTAGTAGCAGGGTGAGTGTCACTTTTCTACCGTGTATGTTCCTCATTATCTTTTTCTGAGTAAACAGGTTCCTAAAACTTGTGCAGACAGATGGAGCGGTTATGTTACAGTCTGCTTGGTGTTAAGTGAAAGATGCGTTGAGGGATACACTGAGCCACCAGCGTTGGCCTTAGGAGGCCCATCGCTGAGAGACAGAGAGAGACGGTCAGGAAATTGAGCCCATATGATGTTTTTCCACCGTCACAAAGGAGATTTAGGAGAGATACAAGGGGAGCCAAGAGAGCTGCTTTTCTGTGGGAGTGATGGAAAACGGGAGGAAGAGAGAGAGAGAGAGAGAGAGAGAGAGAGATAGAGAGAGGGAGCAACCCACGCCAAGAGAAAAGAAAGACAGAAAGTAGACGGTGAAAGTAGGCGAGTGTGAGAGACACTATCTACTCCTGCGTTTCATCTGTGTATGACATCATGCTAACCAAGGAGGAGTTGAATGCTTGAATGAACATGAGGAAATTAATTGCTCTTTTCTCAATAAATGTCACTGCGTATAGCTTTCCGACATATCTCTATCATGCAGTATTATTGCTCCTGAAGCTGAATGCTTGCACAAAAACAATCATCCTTCACCTGCATTCATTAACATATCATTTTCAGGCCTGGCTGATGAAGAAAGAAGGATTATTGCAGGAGTAGCGATATAAAATGTCATAAACACATGAATTGTAGATTTGGCCTTGTGCAGGAACTTTCAACTAAATTTCTCTTTCTTTAAAGAGAGAAAAATAATAGGAGAAAACAACTCAGATGCACCAAACTTTTTTAACCAGTCAAATCGATGCTGCTTATTAGCATTGGTAACGCCCCAAAAAACACTATATAAAGGCAGGGGTTACTTTGTGTGCAAATACTTTGACACGTCCAAGAATGGAAGAGAAGCAACCAAAAATGGACATAAGAAGAAAAACTTCAGCAGTAATAACATAAATGTAGTGTTGAATTAACCCAGCTAAAACATATACCAATCTAATGTATAGATGTAATAATCTATGATATATAAAAGTATACATTTTAAAATATGATAGGCTTATGTTTTTGTGTTGCTTAAACTTAAAGCTGTTTCCTTGTGTTGGACAAATAATTTGGCCTTTTAAAAATTTGATTTTTTTCCCCCTGTCTGCTCTCAACCACTCATAAAATCAATTGTTGGTGAATCCCAAAAATCAGTGGGTATTAACATTTAGTTGTGGATACAAACAAAACTAAGAGCAAAATAAGAAGCAATTTGTTGATATATTGCTTCCTATATGAGGCCGAGTGTTTCTTCCCTGCAGCTTGTTGCACTTTTATGTAATTAAAATGACAAACATGAATCACTGGAAGTAAAATCTAACGCAAATGCTTCTTTTTCTTCCACAGTCACCTAAAGTGCGCCCTTACTCTGCGATGGACGGTGTCCCCTTTTTCCTCAGCAGAGTTAAACCCGAACCTCCAGAAGACCTCCTCGCTCACGACCTGCACTTCCACACACAGACCGAGCCTGTCGATCTGTCAATCAACAAGCCCCGCCCCTCCTCTTCATCCACCACCCCTACCACCACCTCATCATCCTCCCCTCTCAGATACGCTTTCTCCCCGTCTTCTTTATCGTCTTCATCCTCCTCCCCCTCCTCCTCCTCTCCATCGGTTATCACCTCAGCCTCATCGGTGCTAACGCCAGGCCCTCTGGTTCCCCCTGGAACCGGGGTGAGAGGTCAGCCGTATTTGCACATCCTGCACTCTGTGCCGCCGCCTCCATCCAGCCCTCTGAGCCTGCAGGGAGCAGGGAAGCTGGCCAGCCATGTTCACCGCATCCCAGTTGTGGTACAGTCACTGCCCCTCATGTACACCACTGCCGTTCGATCACCCTCCAGCCTCAACAACGCCATCATGCTACCTCTGCTGGACGAGGTCAAAAGCCAGGGCAAAGGTGAGACCATGCTTTCTGACTTTACTCCATATTCATATGGCTGACTCTGCTCTTTTGGGATTTATCTGAAACATTTTTCATCAATACAGTCTGAAATGCTATAATTTCAAAGGTGCTTCAGCAACTATATGACTAATATATACTAACTGAACCGTAAAGGAGATTATGTTGTATTCCGACTTTATGCCTAAGGCCATGTGTTTATTTGTCTTACATAGTTACCTCTAACTCGTCTCCAACTTTTATAGACAATTTCTCCTCTACTGAGAAACTTTACATAGAAATCCATTATCCCCTGGAAAATATTCACCTAATTCAATACACTTCAACTATAACTACAACTACTACTTTTTAGAAATTGAATAAAAAATGGTCAATAATTCCACCAACCCATATATATATGAACTTTATTACAGGCTCTAGACCCAATAGCAAGACATACAACATAAAAATATGACCGCATAGCTTGTTAATTCTTACCCTTTAATGTAGACATGTTATGGTCAGAGTTTTAAACATTTGGTTAATATTGTGAGTTAGTTGCAGTTTGGTTAGATTTAGGAAAAGATTGTGGTTTTGGCACATTTGTTACATTACCTTACTTCTGTACATAAGTATAAGACAGTTACATATGTGATGTAAGTTAAACCAACTCAACTTTGACTTTGTATCAAAGTTCTCTGTTTGCTTCTCCCTGACCTCAGTGTCTTCTTACTACATCATCTGGCCTTTCTTCGCTCCTGTCATAATTACCACGACCACTAGAGGCCACCACCTAACAATAAACGGATATATATGTCATAATAAGCTGCTTTTTTGAAGGAAGTGTAGGGTTGTTTTTTGGATGAGGATGGTCTCAAAAATATCCATGTCTGACAAGATTTGGTCCAAAACATAGACTGTGATGACGTCCATGCTGGCACCAGGCAGAGAAGAAGTGCATTAACTGTGTGATCTGGCTTTAGATATCTCAGTCACAAGTGCTTTATGATATTTGTCCGCCCAGATGTCCTGCAGTCTTTAGTCAAAGAAACTCCCAGACACACTGCTGTGAAAGCGGACTATGTGTGTACATTCTTTCAGAGACACCCCTCAGGCGATAATGTTCCCCCTTCAGAGTGAAGATGAGGTTTACAAGTTGAAAGGCTCTCCCATCTTTAACTGACAGAGATTTTACTTGACTGTCTTAAATAGCCTCCAGTGGAGGTAACTGGGGCCACACACCAGTTGTTGCCTTTCTTTCTATCAAGAAGTAAACATCCCGGGCAGTTTGAGTATTAGACCCTGCTGGCCTCGCCTAGACTGTGTTATTGGTTTTCTCTCTGGGTGTGGTTTTACTGCCAACCACTGGGAGTGAGCCTACAGTAGGTGTTTCTGTCCAACTCTGAGCCGTACATAGACCAACTGTTGGTTGTAAAAGAGGTTGCTTCTTGTCACGCCCTGCAGGATGGATGGACACGCTTTAACTCAAACTTGTGCATGTTCTGTATGTACAAGCAAAAATGTGTAATTAGAGCATGGAGTCAGAGAGACACTTGGTCAGCTGGGTGGGGTGCTCCCCTTGGAGATGGGCGTTTTATGTCTGCTCCTAAGGAGAGAGGAGGAAAAAAGGAACGACAGGAAAAACAAGACTTGCATAAGAGGGTGTGGATGGATATTGAAGATGGGTGGCACTTACACAAACACATGCACACACACATATACACAGTCCAACATCAGCTCTGCCCGGCTCTGAAAGCACAAAACACAAAGGAAATGGGGTGAATGAGTGCTGAATGTTGGGTGTGGTGCATGCAGTCACTTTTAATGAGATCGCAACGAGGAGACAAATAGAACATTTTGCTATTTATTGCACTTAATGTGACCTTAAGGTATATGTTATTATTTTCCTTAATAAAATACATATAATTACTATATAAGGATATGGAATTAATGTTTTTTATGCCTAACCTTAGAAGATTTCACTTTGTTGCCTAACCAAAGTGTTTTTAAATTTTATCAAGCATTTAAACTCACAAAATGAAACGTGTTGCAACAGCTCAGAAAGGATCATACTTGACATAACATATTTGTTATTGAAGAAAGAAGCTGAGCAAATGTTAAAATTAGCTCAGCTGCAACCCCTCCGGGACATCCTATGTCCCCTGAATAGCATCAGAAAAACACAGATTTTTTTACGTGAAGCTCCTTTATTCATTTTTTTTTTCTTTTTTTCTTTTTTTTTTTTACAGTTTTAATGACTGGGTCCATTTGTTTGGGAGAGAAGGAGACCTTGCAGATAATTCCACTTCCAGTAAAACCTCCTAGATGGTTTTATGAAGTCACTGAACAAATCCTAAATGATTAATACAGTTATACCTAACCTTGACCAAGTACTTTTGGGGCCTAATCTTAACCAAAGTGTTTTTAAAGTATTTAATATAGCACTTCTCACCACTTAAAAAGAGTAATTGTCATGTGTTTGTAGCATGTATAAAGCAATAGTTGGCATGTTTCACAATAAAAACAGGTTGCAGCAACTCAAAAAGGTTCATATTCAACATATTTATGGTTAAAAAATGTAGAGATTCAACATTATCGGCGATTTGCAGAAAAGGACAATGCCACTATTTACTCTGGGGACTGGGACTGGGACTAATAACTGGGATATTATTATTATTATTATATTATTATCAAAGAAAAAAGCTGAGCAAGTGTTGACACAAGCTCAGTTGATTTTTTAACAAGAAACTGCTTTATTCAGTGTTTTAACAAGTTTTATTCACTGGGTCTATTTGTTTGGGAGAGAGGGAGACCTCTGTGGATAATTCGGCTTCCATTAAAAACTTCCGAGATGATTTTCCTGGATGATTAACACTGAACAAATCCTGACAGTAATGACGACAATGGTGGTAAACACAACAACTCCAATGATCCCACGCTGCTTACCGGCACCACCAAACTCCGTATTTTGTTATTGCTTTGATTGAGAGACCCCTAGTGGCAGAAAGTTACACATTTAATGAGAACATTTATATCGAAAAATCCCACAGTCAAGGTGAAATGAAAAATAATATAGTGCTGCAAGATGTCGTATTTTTTTTTTAATAGGATTAGATTTGTCGGTCACATCTTATCTGGAGTTTTTCCTTTCAGGTGTTGTGTTGTTGTGTTGACATGAGGAGAGTTACTATCTTAAGCCCCCCCACTGCCCCACCCCCATATGAAGTGTAATGTGAGGGTCAGCAGCCCATATTTACCTTGTTTGACTTGATACAAAGTGAACAATCATGTGCAGTGATGCAAGTCTCAGTCATACTGAAGCTTTCAACATAGATACAAACACACACACTTCCTCTCACCCACATGCACACACAGGTTGGCCATCCTCTTTAAGAGAGGGCGGGTACCCTTCCTTTCACTGCTGTCTCCCTGTCTCCGGCAGGAGGTTGCCATGGAAACAGGGCTTGACTGGAAACAACAGGAGAGAAAGAAAGAAATCCGGTGCTCTGCCCACCTCTCCACCACTCCTCCTTTGTGTCCCTCGCTCAAAATACCCCTTTCCAACACACGATGCATTTCTAACTAATTACAGGTTTTCTGTAGGGTGGGCGAGCTGGTGACCACTCTGCATGTCTTAGTCTACGACAACAGTTAGAAACCTTTAAAGCAAAAGCTCCAGCAGAGTTGCAGCATGATTTCTGTACCCCCCAGCCCCCCACCCCATAATAACACCATGTCTGCTCCTAACACTAGACCCTTATTATGGGCCATTATGGCCACAGTCTCGGCTGAGAGGACAGGAGAGGTGAAGTCCTGATAGCTTTTATAAAAGCAGCTGGCGTACAGTAACTCAGTGGAAAATGTATCACTATATATTCTGTGTTTGTGATGATTAGAAGCAAGAATAGTTGTTAGGTATTCTGTATTTTGTGTTACTATACCTCTATATAACATAATCAGTCTTTAATCCAGTGGATTTTCAGCAACTTCGCCTTGACAAGTTATCTCGGACAGGTTTTTATCTCTTTTGACATTCATCTCTGGAGTTACCCAGGATGTACGCAGCCTGTGTCCATGGAGACTGAGAGGACAGAGTGGCTGCAGGCTCTGGCAATATATCCAATGAGTTGTCCAGGGGAGAAGTTGTCACAACTTGTGGAGTAGATGTTACTCTGTCATGCAGCTCAAGAGACAGAGACCCCTGCACTTACTGGCCCAGAGGCTCATGGCTAATAGCATGCTGGCTAGTCATGTTGCACGTTTTTACATTTACTGCGCAAAAAGAAAAGAATCAAAGAAGGGACAAAGATAGCTTGCTAATTATCAGGATGTTCTGTGAAAAGAATACAGCATCAAACGGGTGGATTTAGACTTGTGTTGTCTTCAGGCTTTTTATGTGAAAGTTTGTCATTATCATGAATATGATTCTCTGTCAGATGCACATGTACTGGAAGAGAGAGCAGAGTGCACAGCAGAGTGGCACTCATGCATGAACACATACTATCAACTTTGACATGTTAAATATTCACACACACACACACACACACACACACACACACACACACACACACACACACACACACTCAATAACAAATGTAGAAAAGTATACTCTGACTCTCGTGTCTGTGTCCCACCTTCACAGCACATACAGACCACAACAGCCTGTCGCCAAGGCAGATCAAGAGTGACAGCGACGATGACGACCTGCCAAACGTGACCTTGGACAGTGTTAATGAGACCGGCTCCACTGCGCTGTCTATAGCTCGCGCTGTACAAGAGTGAGTATCTCAATCTGTACACATGTGTTGGAAATGTTGAGTCGCCACTGACTTTTCTGCTCTACTTACATTAACAGCTCTAAAAAAATCCTCAAATCTCTGTCTCGCACTGTTATTTCTGTTGCGTGTCATCACAGGAAGATGTTTGGAAGTATGATCTCTATCTCAACACTGCTTACTGTTCGCAGTTGTTAAATTTGGAGTTTCAATTTTGTCTGCTGTTATAGTATTATTAGTGGTATTATTATAGTTGGTGAACTAACTTTAGTTCACATTAGCACTTTAGTTCACATGTCATTGTAGTAACTCACCAACCATACAGATCAAAAAAACTGAAAAAGAGTGTAAAATATCACTGCGAAGGGGCAAACCCGATCCTGAAAAGTGAAGCCAACTTGAGAATGCCTTAAACCTGTATTATTTCAAATGGCCAACAGGGTGACTCCACTGGCTGCAAAAATAGGTCCACTTGTATAGAAGTCAATGAAAAAACAACCCTACTTTTCACTTGATTCATTACCTCAGTTAACCTTCTCATAATGACTTTATATCTTCAGCAATACAGTATGATGTTTATTTTGTAAATAAGGGCCCCATTTAGAGTAGAGAAAATAAAGAAAGAAAACAAAGCAGGGTATGCCTAAGGCGTGGCTACCTATAATTTAGCCCCACCCACTCGTCCAAAAAACACACTTCTTGTTCCAAGATGGTAATGTCCACGGTCGTATACAAACCAATCTGCAACATCACAGTGACTACTTTAAATTCTTTCACTTCATAAGAATCAGTTTAACAGTTATTACAGTATTTTTTGAGAAATGTATTCTAACATCCTAGAATACATGTATATGCAGATATCTGGTAGGGGATTTTATATGAATATTTAGTCCTCTGCATTATATTTACTTTCAGTCTGGGCTGCCTTCCTTTTCTTTGCCATTAGCTATTAGATTTTAGGTCTTAAAATGTAAAGAGAATATCAAATATTTCAAAAGGACATCTAGTTGAGGAAGCATTACAGTATTAAAGTTGTGAAAAGTGTGTCTAAGCTGTACAATTTAACACAATGGACATTGTGTTAAATAATCAGAGCTTGAACATGGCATTACAGAGTTCAGAGTACAGAGGTTTAAAATGTTTCCCCTGACATCGCTCATTGTTAGTCACCCTGGATGAGAACATAATTTACATATAAACCCAGTAAAAAACGCTAGCCTTATGCATTTGCTGTGTCCTTTTGTAACTGCTCTTCAACATTTGGATGTATCTGCGTGGGAGTGCATCTATATGCCTGAATGCATATGGCTCAGACATACTTTATGCCCAGACACCACAACTCCTGTGGTGCCAGTCCATCTGCGTTGAATGTAAAGACTCCCCTCTGCAGTGGAGGACAGCTTATGCAGTGTGGTATCCTGATCAGAAACAGGAAATCAGACGCAGAAATACAGTTGGCTCGCCCCTGCCCTTCTCCCCTGCCGCACATAAACGCAGAACAGTTGCAACCAGCAGTCTGGCCAGACTCAAGATAATTCTCATAGGACTTTTATTTAGACTAACTGTAAGGAAAGTATTCCGGGACTCTGTGAGAATCCTGCTAATGATGAAGCGAGGCTGAGGCTGACGGTAGCCCGACCCCAGCTGGATGTGTTTTGATGGTAACAGTCCAGCCTACAGGGTTATGTACAAGGCACTGTATTGTTTCTTTGAGCATTGCTGGCCGTGTTAACATTTACAGTAATGAAACTAAATGAGTTATTGTGGTGGCACAGTGCAGCACATTGTGGAGAAAGACTTGTTCTCTGGCTGTGCTTGTTCAGAGGTACAAGTAGAGGTTGCCATGTTTCAGGGAAGACACACACACGCATACACACGCACGGATTGGAGGACTCAGGTTTCAATGCAGGTTATTGAAAGGGACAGGCATGCCCCTGAGTGCCACACGTGGGCACCGGGTGGTCAGAGGAGAACAGAGGTTGGCAGGACCCAACCTTTCACTGCCCAAGCTTTCACTATGGAGAGAAATCACCAGCCAGGCTTAGCAATGCCCTGCCAGGGCCTGCCCACACACTCACTTCTCTGTGTGCAAAGTGCAGACTGTGCTGTGTGGAAACTGTGCCCCTGTGTGCTCGCTGTGTATGTGACAGTGCGTGTGAAAAAGTATGCGTGCACGTCCTTAAGTATTAATCCTCCTTGTGTATGTGTGTTTGTACTGTATGCATGCACGTGTTTCTGCACAGTGGACAGAACAGCTGGTTCCAGAAGGAGGTCAGCCATTGTCAACAGGAACACAGACTTGCATGTTTGTCTGTGAAAAACAAAGCAGTCTGTAGTCTTCTTGAGTTACATGCCGGTTTGGTCACATAGAGGAAGAATGTGCATTCTGTATTGACACAACACATGCGCTCCGTGGACATCTGCAGCGCAACAGAAGCCGACAGCACTTATTTGAGACGTATCAGTCCATTGTGTTGCTGTGTTTCTTCCCTTTTTTATTTCGACGTGTGCGCCGCGAGTGTGGAAAGATTTGCTTTATGTAATTTAGTATCCACATTTACACAAGCAGTCATCCAGAGAGCATCAGAGAGGAGAAGTGTAAGGGCGGAGGATGGGAGTGCCTGCAGCTTCAAATCCAGGTATCCATATATAAATAAATGAGTGAAAGGAGAGAGTGTGTCATGTGCTTCTTGGGCAGCCTCCTCCATATTCATGCGTTTCCCTGGGGACGGGTGGATAGGCTATTGTGGGAGAGAGTGCGAGTGAAAGAGAGGAAGACAGTTAGAGAGAGAGACGAGCAGGAGAGAAGGTGTGTGTGTGTGTGTGTGTGTGTGTGTGTGTAGGGGTGGGTTGTCTTTCCTGAAGTTTGGCTGGTCCCCAGGGACCTGGGGGCCACAGAGCAGAGCAGGTGGAGGGAGGGGAGGGGTAGTAGCCTCGGACAGGTACAGGAATGCCCAGTGGGCAGTCTTCCAGTGCGCACACACACACACACAGTCACACACGCTCCCTTTCCTGTTTTCTTGATAAGTCCACTATTATTGTAAGTCTGTTTCAGGAGCGAGAAGCTCTGTGTTGAAAGTAGTCTGTTGTTATGACCTTGTTTACTATGAGGATTTAGATAAACATGTATTGTGTTTGCATTGTGGGAAACCCCTGTTGCAGGTGATACACACACACACACACACACACACACACACACTCTCTCTCTCTCTCTCTCTCTCTCTCTCTCTCTCTCCCTTTCTCTCTGTCTCACTGTCATACTTGTGGAGGAGGGGGGGGGGGGGGGGGGGCAAACAAAGGAACTAAAACAGAGGTCAGCTCTGTTTGAAATCGTTCTCAGCTGTACTTCCTATTTCTCTGTGCTGCTTCGGGAGACACAAACAGACACATTCACACAGCCATGATGCTGTGGTGACACAGGGTTCAAGGCAGTTTGAGTTTGCCCCTGGGCTCACATGAGAAAATAAAACGAATCGATTCTCACAAAAAAAGCCAGGACACATATAGCCAGAGATGTGAAAAAAAGACATAAAGATACAATTTTGTGTGAATAAATACACCCTACTTACAAGTTTGTTTCTTGTTTTCTACATGTTTCCCCTCATTAAATGAGTAAAGTTTTTCAGTTCAGACCACCTCCAACCAGATTTTCTTCATTTTATAAATATACACAGGAAAACGTTCAACTTAAAGGGGACATATTGTGAAAAATATACTTTTTCAGTGCTTCTGTATGTTCTATCTATATGGCTTATAATAACCCACAAACTATGAAATTAGACAACCCATACAGTGTTTTTTGGATTGCTTAGATCAGAAAACATCAGATTCAAAAAGCCATTCCGATTAGCCCTTTCCTGTGTCACATGCAGAAATTCTCTTTCCAGAAATTATGACATGGTTGTCAAGATAAACCACATGCCTTGTTGTGAGCAGTTTCATGTAGGAACTATGTTTCTTTCTAGTATAGTTCCTACATGAAACTGCTCACACAAAGTTTGTTGTTTATCTCGTGTAAAGGGGTCATAATTTCCTGAAAGTGACTGTTGTGTCATCTCTAAAGCTTATATCTCATAACTAAAACCATCTAGATTCATAAATAGGACTTTAGGTAACAGAAATATATATGTATTTTTAATTTTGAGGTAAACCGTCCCTTTCAATGTAAACCAGTCAATCTAGCTGCTGATTTTGCTGATTTTAAATGCACCAACTGAACTCGTGTGAGCACAGAGATCTTTTGCTAAATACATTGAGCCTGCTGATATAAATAGCAGTTCAAGGCTGCTTGTAGCATCTTTCAGGAAGTAGTGGTGGAACCTTCTCAACCCACAGAGAAGCATGAAAATCTTTCAGCTGTAGTTAAAATATGCCAAACTATGAGATTTGTTTGCAGGACAGGCAACATGAAAATCTTGAAGTTGATACTTGCATTTATGGCTGCAACAAAACCTCATTTACTGTTGATTATTTAGTCCGTTATCGTTCAGCCTTAGTATGTCGAAAAATAGAGAAAATTGTCTGTCACAGTTTCCCAAACAATATCTTCAAATGTCAAATTTTGGCAAGCAATAGTTGCCTTCGTTATAATTACATGCTATGATTTCTATTTCTATATATCTTAATTGTATCTCTTTCTTAAATATTTGAATTTGGTTTTCTCTTATTATTTCTCAATTCAGTTTCTTTTCTGTTGTGACCTGATCTGACATGGGCCATTAAAATGCCATAAGTTGATTTTACAGTTTGTAACTGATTATGCTGTTTCGTTGGTAAATGCTTGTAATTTCTGTACTGCGGTGAGGACTGAAGATCACTAATCTATAGCATGTCTCACAGTAGGACATTTCTATGAGTACCCAAAATAGATTAAACCAGAAATCTGTCTTTGACATCTTGTAATGGAGCAGTAATGACGACAAAATTATCACCAGCAGTGGAGAAACGGTTGTTGCACGTTACATCAATTAATAAACAATGAGTAATGAGCCGTCGGCCGTTCTTTGTTTTAGAACCTGTTGTACTCAGACCTTTCTAAATTATATCATAATCTTGGAGTCACTTCATGGATGAAGTCAGAATGTAAACATCCGTGTCATCTGCTAGATGTCTGAGCTCAGAGTGTTTCCACTGTAAATACTTCCTCACACACACACACACACACACACACACACACACACACTGTACAAAAGAAGTGGATATAGGCTCCAGATATGAACATTTAAGCCAATACAGAACTGCCTTAAACCTGCATTTTTTTCTTATGGCCAGCAGGAGGCGACTCCACTAATTGAATAAAATAAATCCTGTATCGAAGTCTAAGAGAAATCCTGTCCTATCGCTAGCTTGATTTATTACACCAGTAAGATTTTCCTAATGAGTGTATGGTCCTTATCACTATTTCAATACAGCATGATATGCATTTTGTAAATAAGGCTCCCATTTAGAGGAAAATAGGCGATAAAGCAGGGTATACTTGACAGTTGACAAGATGCTACCACCATGACGTGTCAATCAGAAGAGATACATTGCAATCTCTATCCATGGAACTGTGTACATTTGTTTTGGTTTATCTTGAATGATGGAAGCCTGGAGCCAGGTGCAGTCAGATTGTCAGTATAGATTGGGGCGCGTGTAGTGTCTTGAGTCACCTTTATGTCCGAATATGGTCCCTTATGAATCCATAAAGCGAAAATAAGATTAACTGATTACCATTTATAATAAGCAATAGTAAACTAGACTAAACTAAACACATTAACCTGATCAAATATAAGAAATAGAAATAAGTAAGTATTTAAATAAAATGAAGATAAAAACAACAACAATATAAAATGTAATATCAGTCTTAAAAATATAGATATATGTACAAATTAGGATAAAATCGAAACATGGAAATATAGTAATACATTTGAAGTAAATAGAGATATGCACAAATACGAACATATATAACAACAGTGTTACACTTAGAGAGAGAGAGAGGAAGAGAGAGAGAGAGAGAGGGAGAGAGGGAGAGTCCACTTCATATCTGACCCGTGTGCTCATTTCCTGTGCAGCTTCAGATTGGCGGTAAGCCAAGAGCAACAGGTGATCTGTATGTGTGTGTGTTTTTTCTGCATTTCTGTGTATTTGTGTAGCCTGTGTGTATCTTGATTGCATGTGTATATCAGTATTTGACAGATCGTGCTTCGGTGAAACACCGAGCGACAGGAAGTGGCTTGTGTGTGGTGGAGACAGTTCACTGCAGGGCCTGTCTGGCGGCCCCTGCTCCTCTTTAAAATCCCCCTCACACGACCAAAGCTGTTCCTTTCGTGGGCTCCTTCCTTCCCCTTTCCTCCTTCACCTGTTTCTCAGTATCCACACCAGACACTCTGAGACCTGAAAGAAAAGCAACTGTGCTCCATCACCGCTGACACATATCCCACAGATATTACAACCCCCCCACCCACCCACCCCCCCGCCACTAAACAGAGATCTTCTTGTTTTCCATCTCTATCTCTTTCTTACCCATTTGTTGTATGTGTGCAGCAGTCATGTGTTTATCGCTGTGTGAACGCTTCTTACTGCTGAGAATGAGACATGAACTACTGACCGTCTACCACAACCCTTTTTTTTTCTTGTTCCTTCCTGGATTTCTTTGTGTGTGTGTGTGCACAATATTATATTCAGAGAAGTGATGCGTGAGCAAATTTAAGATTTCCCACAGATATGATCGGACATTGCAAATACATACACAAAGTCTCGCATGCAAAAGCACACACACACACACACACACACACACACACACACACACTTTGCTACAGGGCTCCGCTGTTGGATGTGACAAATTATATAATCAACAGTGATATTGACTAGTTAATGGAGAGGAAATGCCATGCAAGAATGTATTGATGACAGAAATAACTCCAAAGTCATTAACCTTATTGAACAACATTGAGATAAAACTCCTTTATCCCTCTGCCTATGATAGATGAAAATATAGGAGCAGAAAGAATACCAGCCTTCTTACCTCATCCACTTCCTCAGAGCTAATGTACTGCAGTGTTACACTGCCACCTGCTGGCAAAGATACTTTACCACCTTACATTGTAACTGTCTGTATGATTAAACCCTATAGCAGGGATCATCCACTACATTAAAGAACCATTTTTTCTGCTGGACTTTCAAATAAAGAATAAGAAGAAATAATGTACTTATGCCTTGTTAGCCTATCGCTCTTTGATACTCTCAGTTTCTTACTAAATTAATGCTATTTCTATTTGCCTATATCAGTGTCAACAGACTCCTACAAAACATGGAAAATCCATAATGATAACTAGATACTTCACTAGAAAATGCTCTCAGACTTCCACCAAGGTGGCAGTTTACGGAGGAATGATGGTTAAAAACTGAAAACATCAAATGTAAACGCCATTGTAAATATGCTAATATGCTAATATGCTGGGCTGGAAGCTTTGGGCCGCAACTTAATAATTGCTGCCTTATAGTATACTTTACATACTTCACTTGTTTTACTCCCACATAAACGATGCCTTCCTTTTTTTACATGCGTAAGTTAGCAGCAGTTAATATCAAATTCAAATATAATCATGTAACCAAAAAACTGTATACACACCGCAGGATCAACTCTTGGACCAGAACACTGACAATGTTTGTCTCCCAACCGCAACATTTTTAACCAGTGATGCAAAGGGTATCCTGTTAAAAATGTAACAAGTAGATGGAACTCATTAACTTAATCAAAGTATTGTTATTTATTACATTTCAATACTTTGCAGACAATTATTTTACACTGGGCAATAAAGCTGAAAAGTCCTAAAAACATGGTGGTGCTGGAATATATAATGTGTCTGATTGTGGTTGACATGTAGAGGTTTCCTCAGGTTTGACATCAAGAAATTTAACCAGTGGTTTACAAGCTTTATGCTGTACAGTAATGGCAGACTCTGGTCTCTTAGAGCAATGTGAATTGATATGATTGGTGGACGAGAGGCAATGCAAATTCAGATGAGAGAACTAATCAGAAAGGACGCTCAAAATGTTGAATTGTCCAAAAATATGCCAAAAGAAGGCATTCATGCATGAAAAGATGCAAATCAACTGAATGAATGATGAATTTGACACTTTTCACCCTGTATCAACCATATGCGATATGTTTCAGTACGTTTTATTACAATAAAGTAGATTCATACTGGGATTTTAAATTTGTATTTCACACTGTAGGCCTTGAAAAATGATGTTCCCTGTTAGGAGCACTTTATGTTTGTGATTAATAAATCAGTCTAACATTTCGACAATTTTCGACATCTCGACTGTGTGTTTGTTGTTGTTTTTTCCTGTGCGATTATGCATGTATGTCTGGGTGTGTTTATGTGTTTGTCTAAACTAGGTATTTTGAATTGTACATATTTTTCTTTTTATATTTATATTTTTATAGACTCTTAAATGTTGCACTTACTGGAGAGCACTGAATTTCGTTGTACATGTGACAATGACAAATAAAGACCTATTCTATCTATTTGAGTGATTGCATGATGGATGAGGTTCCAGCTATGTTTGAAGTTGCGTAAACGCTTTCTAATGTAACCAAAGCATATACAACTAAAATG
The DNA here is from genome assembly GCF_030273125.1 of Centropristis striata. Classification (NCBI taxonomy): domain Eukaryota; kingdom Metazoa; phylum Chordata; class Actinopteri; order Perciformes; family Serranidae; genus Centropristis; species Centropristis striata. Next base: position 15,754,118 of record NC_081526.1, read on the forward strand.
CAATTACATCTAGTAGTATTACATCTAATAGGCCTAGTGTTAATACTAGTGCCAATTATATTATGTTGTTGATAAATTATAAGTGAGTTCATTTGAAAATTGGTAATTTCAAAGAAAGATGAGTATAATTGTACTGATGTCAACCTCATAGTCTTATAATAATATTTTTATGTTTGTTTTTTTCTTCTGTTACAGCTCCATGTCCCCGTTCAGTATTGACAGCATACGGCGCCCCCGGAGGTCAGAGTCACCGGATTCCAAAAAGAGAAGAATTCACAGATGTGACTTTGAGGGCTGCAATAAGGTGTACACCAAAAGTTCCCATTTAAAAGCACACCGGAGGACGCATACAGGTCAGTAGGTCTCAGCGTGTTCGCTTAAATGCTTTTATTTAATAAAATTTAATTATTTTATTTTATTATGTTGTTTGCTCATCCTGTCTGACATTAAAATTCTCAGAAAGTGTTTGCCGGTGCCACTGGCTTGCAAATATGTAACACAGGAAGTGGTGGAAGCAGTCCTGCATTCAAAACTTACTGAAGTAAAAGTACAAAAGTATCAGCATCAAAATGTACTTAAAGTATCAAAAGTAAAAGTTCTCATATACAGAACTCAGATTGTTATATAAATTCTTAGTATATTATTGTATTTTTATTATTGATGTATTTATGTTAGCAGACTTTTACTGTTTTCCAGGTAGGGCACATTTTAACTACTTAATATACTTATGTGGTTTAATTCATAAACATATAATAATTTTAAATGTATCAAATTGTATTACATTTTTACCTTAAAACTAACTTAAACTGTCACCTTAATGTAGTGGTGTAAAAAGTACAAAATTTACTTCAAAATTTAGTGTAGTAGAAGTATACAGTACTCTACTTGAGTATTTCCCCATATGTAACTTTACATATGTGGAAATACTCAAGTAGAGTACTGTACTTCAAAATTGTACTTTAGTAAAGTGTTGAGTAAATGTACTTTGTTACATTCCACCATTCCACCTGAAAACAGGTTGTATTGAGCTGTGGTTTTACTGAAAACCAATTTTTGAGTCTGAGGCCCTGTTTACACGAGGACGCTTGCGGGTAAAAACGACAAAATATTTTATCGGAAGTGCCTTTCGTTTAGACGGTGACGGCGTTTTTGGGGCTTAAAGACGCAAAAATCTGAAACCACCCTCCAAAGTGGAAAAGTTAAATACGCTCCGCCGTAGCGTGTCCGTCTACACTGCCAAGACGCAAAACTCTGCTCAGATCTGCTCATGTCACGTATGTGTTTACGTCACATACATGCTCCAGTACAGGAAAATAAACAAACGTGGGATTATTTCCATGCGTCGGACATTCAAGCTGCTCTGGCAGCTCTAATAAACTTACAGGAGTCTTTCCACCAAATGTACAGGATATGTAGAGATAGTATTAGTGAACAGAGAAGGATCTGTAATTACCTCTATCACATTTTGGATGCAGCAATTTGCGAGCCAGACGGCTGTGAACGAGACCTGGGAGATCTAGTGGATGGTGGATAACTTTGTGGAAGGAGTAGCTGATGAAAATGTGTGGCGTGAAAACTTCCACATGCCCAAAGGTGCTCTTATCGCTTTAAGTGATGCCGCCTGGCATGCATACAATCGAATTTCACACACTTTTGCGTCATCGTATGCACGCAGATTTCCTCCCGAAAATGCTCGTCTAAACGAGGAATAAAAAATGAAGACGCGACGCCACTTTTGCGTCTTCTGTTCAGCTGTTCTCGTGTGAACGTAGCCTTAGTCAGTTTCAAGAAGTTATCAGGTCAAAGGTCAATGCCGAATCAAGACTGAAACAAGAACAATTAGAAAAAAAAGACAAAAAAAATGCACAAAATGAATTCTTAATAACGCATCATGGCCAAAGTATGGCCACTGGTAGAGTCACATTACTGACCATGTGATCTGATCATACTCTGTGTTTTCTGTGTTCCTCTGCAGGGGAAAAGCCATACAAATGCACCTGGGACGGCTGCACGTGGAAGTTTGCCCGCTCCGACGAGCTGACGAGGCATTACAGAAAACACACGGGGGTAAAGCCCTTCAAGTGCGCAGACTGTGACCGCAGCTTCTCCAGATCTGACCACCTGGCCCTGCACCGGCGGAGACACATGCTGGTGTGAAGCTGACGGAGAGAGATTTTAAAAAATAAAAGCAAAGAGAGAGAGAAAGATCAATGGAAACAGACACATACAACCACAGGCAGCCGGGGGAGCGGGATCTCCCTATGAATGTTTGTCAGCTGGCCTGGACGCACACACACGTACACACACACACAGATGCACACACACACTCTCATCCGTCACAAGGAGAGAAGATCGAGAGGTGCACAGGGCTTGTGGAGCACAAAACAGGGTCACTTCTGGATCCTCTTTGGGTTGGAAGGAATCGACGGCAGGATCTGTTATTGTTATTCTTTGAAGTATAATAGGGAACTGTCTTTTACAGCACTGTTTGTAAATGTTTCACTTTGATTTTTAAAGATGAACTCGCACTCTTTATTTGGACAAAAAAAAATATATAATGCAATCGCAAACAGTCTCTTTTTTGGTATCTTTCTTTTCATTATTGTTCAAATGGCTGCTTTTCCAGCACTCATAATGTGAAAGACCCCATTGTATGGAATGGATTTCCTGTGTGAGCAGAGAGATGTGAGGCCTGGACTGGAACACAGGAAAAGGACTTGGGCCTAGTTGGAGTTACAGGCAGTATTGTTGCGCCTTGCCTCCCTGTGAGTCTGATTTGTGACCAGCAGAGGGCGCCACTGCATCACGGATGGTTTCCTTTGCCCTGCTGGAGCCTGCTGTTACACCGGGGCATCCCATACGGAAGCTCAAAGAGGGCTGGACTTTCACCTGTCTCATCGCCAGCAAACATTTAACATTACATACAAAAATTAACTCAAAAAGCCACAACCTGAACGCCATCAACACGCCCACTTTTAAAGATATTCATTGCTTTATTCCAAACAATGAAAATTGGACACGCATATCATCACACCAGCAAGAAAACACACTGTTTATGACGCGCTCACAGGGCCGGACAACCCCAAAATCTCATCAGTGCTATTCTTTATGTTGAGCCTCTTGAAAGCATTTCTTAAAAAAAAAAATCTTTGGTGGAATTTGTGCTGTGATTAGCAATCAGTAAAGTGCAATCTTAAAGGATAAATATACTTTTAGTATGACAACGTTTTTGTTTATGGAATCTTGCTTCTTCTTCTTTTTTTTTCTTTCTGTTTTTTTAATGCCTGCTTATTGCTTATGTTTGATTCAGAAAAATACAACCCCTCATGTACAGTGAACTTTGAAACAATCAGAGGAGATATCCAGTATGTGAAAAAAAAAAAATAGAGGCACCTTACAGACTCATGCTTTCATTCTGTCCCGATCGATCTGTTTTTTTAATTTTTTTTATTATTCAGCTCTGTTTTTCTCAGCTGGGTTTGATAGTGAAAGGAACTCACGTTGTGGTTTTTGCACAGCGGCACTTGACCATAAGCTGAAACGGACATCGGCTGCAGTGTTACAGGGGTCGTGTGCTACCTAGTATACAATACAGAAGAGCAATACCTACGGAACAAAGTCATGCTCCTTTGTTCTGTTTGCTGATGTCAATATCGGAGGAGAAGTTTCTAACTGTCTCCTCACTCTGTACCGCGACTCCCCTCTGTTTGATAGGTTCATAGCTCCAGCACAAGGTTCTAAATCTGATGTGTCTCAGTTAGTGAGTTACTCTGAATTGTTTTATTTTGTGTGTGTCTCAAATACCGGAAGTCACTTGAAATGTTCTCACCTCAGACCAGATATATGTTTGATTTACCTGAGATTTGGCTATTTAAAATGCTAAAAAAAAAATGGAGGAATCACACATGCATACATGTATAAAAAAATACATATGAATACATGAATACATTATGTATGTACAGTACATTTCAGAGTTACTGGCAGAAATATGTTATCTCTGAGATAACATCACTTAACCTTAATCAATAATTTTAATTAAAAAGTCCTTTTTTATAGTCATAATAACAGATATTTTTAGAGTATTTCCAATACTCTTCATGCCGTGTAAGACCGGCGGACATAAACTCCGAGCATCAGGCCATCCCATAATATTTGATAGTGCTGCTAAATGCACTTATTGGACCGTAGCCAGTAAAAAGAAACGGCAACCTTTTTTGATAATAGCACCTTGAAATCCACACACACACATCACACACACACACACACACACACACACACACACACACACACACACACACACACACTACACACAAATTCGTGCACACACTGCATTGAACATCCTCACTTTCAGTAAAGTAGCCAAATCCAGGAAATCATTTCCACACATGCACCCAATGTATGTGACATCCATTTGAATAGTAATGTCTGTCATCATTATTTATGTATTTTGTTTGCGCACATGTCATTATGCCCAGTTGTATTATCATTTTGGCAAAAAAGCATATCAGCACCTTGTTTGTTTATGAGTATGATTTTCAAAATTATTTTATTTCAGATGTCAATTTATAAAACAAATAATCATCATCATATTTTATCCTCCATATATTGTATACGAACATTTTATTATTGAGGGGCACTTCATCTTTGCATATAACTCTTTTTTTTCTTCTGTAAAAAGGATCTTTTGAAATGTTGTAATATATGTGATAGTGAAGATAAAAACTTATTACAAAGTTCTACAGCCTGTATATACATTGGAAAAATAGGGCTTTTGATTAGTAGATGCAGGAAATACATTTATACATGTAAAGTCTTTTTTCAGAGACTGTAATTTATCTAATTTGATATACAGTGAAATGGGGCTACTGGTATCCATCATGTAAATTATCATATGTGATGTTATAGAACAGTTTGCTTTCTTTGGTTTGTGGTCAAATAAGTTCACGATCAAATCATTTTTATTCCCGAGGCTGAACCAGTGTTTGCTATAATCAACAAATTATTTATATACATTGACCGTATCAAGGTACTCGATTCCCTGTTTTGCTATTTTGCTATACCTGGACAAGAAATTATATTGATCAAGCACATATCAACAACACGTGTACTCTTCAGTGTATGACGTTGCATGCCTTAATACACCAGTTTTTTTGCTCAATTCAATTAGACTTGAATATGGTGTCTCCACAGGACAGGGTGTGTTATATTTCAGCATCTCTTTCCTCATTTTCAAAGCATAATTTTGTAACGGTAACCAGGGTCAAAGTTATGCAATAATAATAATAATAATAATGAATAGTGCCTCATATTGCAAAACTTGTAATATTAACTGCTGTGTGCAGAGTTTGGATTTCAACATGTGTGCTCAAATTAATAAATATCCAATGGGAAACTTGGGGTAAATTTTGAACAAAAAAAGCACAGACAACATTATGCAAGTCGGACCTTTAATGTTTCACTTTCTTTTCGCACTGAGCCTTATGCCATTGTGTCAAATGCAGCATCCTCCCATAACACTTTCCCCGGCTGTTTATAGCTTGCGTTATTACTTTTGCTTGCAATAAGTCACTTCCTCTAAGGGGAACCAAACTGAGTTACAAAGGCCTCTTGATGTTTCAGCTTCATCACATGAATTCAACATGGAGGATAATGAGGAATCTTGTGGCTGGGACTCCGGCTGTAGAGCGACGCCTTTGTTAATGAATACTGATCTTACACTTCTCTATCAGTTCAATATCTATTTTTACTTTCTGTGTAACATCTGCCTTTGATTTCCTGGTTTTGAAAAGTTTAAGTAGTGAAGCCAATGCCTATGTTTCAAGTTTGCTGATATTACGTACAGTAATCGTCGTTCCTGTATTTATGTAAAGTGAGTGTAGTGTAAATATATTCAGATCTTTTCATTCTTACCGTTTAAAAAAATAAAAAAATAAAAAATGTGATATTGCTCAGCATCGCTTCAAAAAGGGAGATTCTGCTCATGGAATTCCACATCTGTAAAAGAAAATTTTTAATCCTGATATTTTTCAAAAACTTCAAGAACAGGTGTCCTTTTTTTTCTGTTACGGTTTTCTTTTCTTTCCGAGAGTTGTTTAAGTATCCAGTCAGTGTTTTGCCTTTTTCTCTGTATTTTTCATATGGATGGAGCTGTGAAATTAAAATAAGTTCAAACATATACATGTATATTAATATGAATGGAGGCATGAAGGTTAATAAAGTTGCATTTTGTATGTAACACACTGGTATGAAGCTAGTTGCTATCTGTGACTGAGATGGGTGGTATGCGGGGTCCATGTCACGATGAGACATCTGAGTACTGTACTCACATTCTGTGGCATTCAGAAACCTAATCTTGGTATCAGGAGAGACATTTTAAATTATAGATGATATGACAGTACAGTAGCTTGTACACAGAGTGCATATGATTCCTAAAAGAACAGGACAAATTGTGGACAAACTATTTATTGACAATCTTTTTTTTTTTTTTTTTTAAATTTAGAGTATATACAGTGCCCAACAAATTTATTAGACCACCAGTTTGTGCCACAGCTGTCCTAAATTAACAGTATTAGTGATTATTAATCATTAACATAATAATTTTCTATGTTTCTGTAAAGGTTAATACAGCAGTTAGAAACTATTTAACCGAAATTATATTTTTAATGCTAAAATATATATTTATTGTTATCCATGCAATTTCAAATGTACTGTTTTACAAAAAAACTTGATTAAGAAATCGAATTATAGTTATTTAATTGCATTCCTGAACAGAAAAATGAGTTTTAGTGGTTGAATGTTATGCTTGATTAATTTCAGTGAGCCGGCTCAAACAAAATCATTTTAGTTTTAAACAAGCTTTTAAAATATTTCTAAAATATGTAACTTTCCTCGCATTTATGACAGGTGGTCTAATAAATTTGTTAAGCGCTGTTTATATTTAAAAAATCTTTTAGAACCTGAAAATCCTCACTAACATATTTAAACAGCCAAGCCAGAGGGTGAGTGTGGGTGTGGGTGGCTTCTGGGACCCTGAATGTTTTCTCAAAAACTCAGAATCTTTTCAGCTTTTAAAATAGTTTTGGTAAATCAATGAAGCAGAAGTTGTATTACAGTAGAAATATCACCTTCTATGGGCCAAAGGAGGTTGTTACTACTACTATGCCATTCCTTAAGTAAATTTAATATAATTGAGTAAATATACTTCTGGTGGCCTAATATTAAATCCAGATTAGTTAAGACGACATTTATTTTGCACTCTCTAGGATTCTTGATGGAAATTATCTTAAGTAACTTCAAATAACAGTTCTAGTTTCATACGGGACACAAATACAGGTCCTGTGTTTGTTTGACCCATCAACCAGCAATCTTTTTTACGTTAAGTGAATTTTATCATTCTTTATACTACATCCACACTGCTTGCCTCTTTGCTTTCATACTCTTATAACATCGCTTCCGCCTTGGTACCTTCATACGTTGGCCAATAGAAGGCAGCACTATCTACAAACGTACATATAGTAGATGGGACGTTTTCAGCTGCTGTACTAACAACCAATGGGGTTGTATTTTGGGGGAAGACAGTCTCATTGAACACCACTTTACCTTGGTATCCTTTTTTTTTTTGCAATTAGAGCAACCAAGATTATTATAGTATGGATTTAAATGTATCACCTAGTTTTGTAACTTAAATATAATAACCTTTTTAGGTGGGAGGAGTAAAAAAAACAATTTCTTGTGTTTTAGTTTCAGAATGTAAAATAGAATATAGGCTCTACTGGATTACCCTTAGCAAAAAAAAAAAAAAAGCATATTGCTGCAGTAAATGTGAAAAAGGAAATCTCCCTGGGGGACCCCTCAAACCCCCCCAGGTTTTGGCTGAGCCCAGGATGCCTACGTCTGGCCCCGCCCCTGATCCAAGACTGAAATGTTCTGTACCTCTGTGTAATATCATATTGCTTTGTTATCATCTAGTACCAACAGACAGTGGTATTTTAAGACCCGGTATGTTTTAACACAGCATGTAGTGAACAGTTTCTGAGAACAGGTTGCACTTAAAAGAACATGCCCAGTACATCCTGTACAGCGCTCTATTATAGCTGGATCTGGATGAATGTTTCTGTCAGCCAGCAAAGGATTCAGATGATTACAATAACAAGGTTTCAATTCCCACTCCGCTTAGTATTTCAGTGTGCAGTATATATCACATGCGTGATTTATCACTCACAGGAGCCGATACTGTGTAGGCTAGAGTGAACAAGCAGGGTGAGGTACATAAGTAAATAAGAGTGATACTGTAACAATCTCCGCAGGGAACTTCCTCTGCACCCGGGACAAGCTCAGACAACTTCTCTGGTTTGTTCAGTCTCTCTTGGCACCTTCTGTCAGCACCTCTGCTATGACTCATGTCAAAGACACTTTCCAACAATTACAACACAAAAGAAGTCATCTTCGTGTTGTTTGTTTAACACAGAATTGTTAAAAAGATTGTGTGCAGAAAGGGTGTGTTCCTGAATGCTGTAATTACTAATCACTGAGGCCAAATCAGGGGTTGCTGTTCCGTAAAGAACAAAAAATTAAAAAAACTTGTACAGCAAAGAAAGAGGAAACTCTGGTAGATGTGAAGGAAGAATGGAATTGTTGACCAGGTTTAAACTCAAAATTGTACATTCTACATCTGTAAATCATATTTTGGAAATTTTCCACAGAAATATCTGTACTGCACCTAAATCGGAAAAACAAACTTTTCAATATATATAATCCAGTTGAAGCTATAATTTAAAAAATGCATGATGTTTAAACCTTTGTGTACATTATTGCATAATTCATACAGCCATGCTATTTTCATACAAAATACAAAAACTGTTAAATAAATAAACAGAATTCAATACAACAATATTCTTCTTCTTCTTCTTGTTCTGGTAATTATTATTATAATGATCACCTACAATGTAAAAACATAATATAATATGCAAAAACAGATAATCTATAGAAAAAAATACAGATAATCTACAGAAAAACATACATGATATAGGTAATATTTAAAAAATCAGACATTCAAAGAGAAATATTCAACACAAAACTTTTATTTGCACTGTGAGGGTCACATCGCTTCATAGCACTTTATTTTTCTTTATATCAATTTAGGCTACATCTTCAGGTTATGAAGCTATGACACAAAATATTGTTACGCCTTTCATGTCAAAATATTTGTGTGTATATTTCTATTTTTAAAAGTATTGCAATAATTCACTGGCACATACTCCGCTGAGCTGCTTTCTTGGCTGGAGAATGTGATGACAGTGTAGACTGTAACAATATTCTTTAATTTGATCCTTCTAACTTTGCCCCCTAAAAAATAAAAATCTCTGGAATTAAAAAGAAAATCTTTACACACCCGAAAAACAATCAATTGATTGTATCCTTAAACATCAGATACAAAATATATACATCTTAAACAAATTATAAAGATTTCGTTCAACCTGACTCAAATTATAAAGAAACTTGGTCATAAATAGATTGCTATCGTGTGGAAATAAGGAGGGGCAGCCAATGTACAGAATCATTGAAGCAGAGCACCTGATAAAAGAACATCGTCCCAACGGGGCAGCTTTGTTTTTCATTCGTCCAAAAAAAAAAAAAAAAATGCAGTTAAAGGCACTTTCAAAAGGTGTTTGAAACATGGAGAGTAGTCAAAGAAACCAAAAGCTTACACAGATGTTCAGACTGGCAGGTGCCCAGTCTTAGTCAAAAAAATAAATAAATCTCAAGCTCACAGACATCACTTTGAACCCACTTATGAAGACAAATTATCAGTAATAGTAATCAGTAATCCTGTTAGAAGTTCCCCCAAAGTTCGGACCAATAATTTGCCGACATAAACATACGGATTCTGTCCATCAGGAGAATAACTCTGACCTGCAGCCGAACATCAAACATCTCTTTCATCATCCTTAGTGTAATATGCTATATTGCTGCTTGGCTGGAATTAAAAGCCACAAAACAACCCTGTCAAAATAAGTTATTCAATAATTAAATAAAATCATGCAGCATCTGCTGAAGTCCTGAAACCAAAAAATTCTGATGTATCTCTGCTCCTGCTTGAAAGACATTTAACACTCTCTGTAATATCTATGTTGCAATATAAGAGGACATAGACATAGAACATTCATAATGCTGTCCAAATGAATATGATTAACATCTCACAACCATTATCTTTCTTTCATTTCAGTGCTACGAGTAAATATAGATTTTGTTTTGAGTTATCCTTGGTGGCAAAGTCACCCATAAATCTGGCAGTGTTAAAGTCCGGCCGTGAGCGCTGCACTCACCCCAGTATTATTTCACCTACTGTGTCTTCCAATTAATTTACGTACAACTTTAACTTACTGCTATCACTTTCAATATTACACACACACACACCCTCAATCCTTTGAACTGCTGGCTAAAACAACTTTGACCTTCCAGTTAAGAGCAATGCTATACCTGCACTTACAGTCCGGCAGTTTGATATTTAAGTTAATGAAATAAATGACGTTATTGATATGATCTGTACAATGAAAAACATGAAAATAAAAAAGATATTTGAACTTGTTCATGTACTTTGCAGTGCAACAGAGTTTAATGAAAATAGAGGCTGGATATTATTTTATTATTATATTTGGCTAATAATTTTTCACTGACATCTCTGTAAATGTCCCCCAATATCGGGGCATACGTGTGGAAATAAAATAAGGCAACAGTAATATTTAATCTTTCTCACAATAAAAGTAACAATTAGTTGTGGGCCAGCACTGCTAAAAATCTCTCCACTGGGGAGTGAGTGAAATAATCCACAGTTTTTTAAATTTGTTTGTAAGTGCCGGTCATTGTCCACTGAAAAAATAAAAAGATTGACTTGCAGGAGAGGGCTTTCTAGCTCTGGTGTCTCTTCATGTGTAGGGCCAGGTGATCAGAGCGAGAGAAGCAGCGGTTACACACACAACACTGGAAAGGCTTCACCCCCGTGTGTTTCCTGAAATGGCGAGTCAGCTCATCAGAACGGGCAAAGCGCCACTCACATCCCTCCCAGGAGCACTGGTACGGCTTCTCTCCTTCAGCAGCGGGAAAAAAATGAAGCAAAATGAAGCTACGACAGATGGGCGACACATATTTGGATACATTTCCTTCAATAAATAACATAACCTAAAAGTATGGAATATTTCCTACACATCTCAAATGACTCACGAATGAGTTTCCGTGACGAAAAAGCGGACACTTCTTCACACACGCGCCTCAACTGTGAGCCATAAATCACAGCGTGTCCTGTCTGTTCCCCTGCCCCCTTTATGAGAGCTGCAGGGTTTATGTGATTTGACAGCAGTGAGATGTGGGCCAGGTCTGTCAGCAGACAGAATGCATCTGCATGCCAAGTACATTTTTCTGCCTGGCAACATCACCACTTTCACCCCAAAAATAAAAAGTGCAACTCAAAACATTTTACCTGTGTGGGTCCGTAGATGGGCTTTTAAATGAGAAGACTTGGTGTATACTTTCTTGCACCCTAGGGGGGAAAAAAGTTAATTAAGATCAGTATACTGTGCTTGTACTTTGAATTTTGATGTTGTATTACTGAATTAAAGGGACAGTTCACCACAAAATAAAAAATACATATTTATACACTTACCTGGAGTGGTATTTTATAATCTAGATATTTTTGTTGTGAGTTGCCGAATGTTGGAGATATCGGCTCTAGAGATGTATTCTCTGGAATATAACACTAAAACTATTGCTTGTGGTGCCACGTTTGCCAGCAAATTATTTAAAGAGACATTTGAGTTGAGTTTTTGAAATGTCTACTCTAAAAAGCACTAAAGATAAGAGGAAAAATATTTTTATTTTTGGGTGAACTGTCCCTTTAAACCTTGTTGTTGTTGTGCAGACTGGGCAGAATTCTCACCTGGAACATCACAGTGATGAATCCGCCGTCTCTCCAGATCTGGATTGTTCCTTCTGTTGTATTTAGCTGGAGCCGACTGGGCCAACACTGGAGACAGTGGGCCAACACTGGGCGTTGTCTGAACTGGAGTCAGGCTCGAACGCTGGACTTGTGAAGGACCTGGGCTTTGGACTAATCCAGCACTGGAAGTCTGATCTGGATTTTGGATCGGAGCTACACTCGCAGTCTGTCCTGGATCAATGGGATTATGGGTCTGAAAAGTTAACTTAGAGGCGATGCTGGCTTCATAGGAGGGAGGCGGGGACAGATTGTGCAGGAGCTCCTTCCCCCGGTCTGGACTTGGGGGGTCAGAGTTTGGCGGGGAGGGTGGCAAATAGGTTGGTCTTTGCTGATGGCCTAAGTGTCGATTGAATGGGAAACATCCATTCTGAGGGCTGCTGGTGGGTTTACCAGAACTCTGCAATGAGCCCACGTGGATGTTCCCGACAGGATGACTTAAAGGGGCCATGGAGTTCAGCTGTGACCCGTGAACGAGCTGCTCCAAGTCAGAGTTCAAAAGCTGAAACAGGGGGACATCCTGGAAATCTGGCACTTCCTGTTTAATGAAGAATTTACCGCTAGCGGTGTCAGCTGCAGTGAAAACACCTGGGTACTCTGGGACTGTTGCTGGCACTGCGTTGTTGCCCTGACAGGTGGGGTGCATCAGGGAGTGAGACGGCTCTGTTTTGATCTGTCTCATAGTCCTGCAGAGACCAGGGTGCAGGTATGTGACATCAGGGAGGAGGAGGCTCATGTTGACGCTGTACGGGGAGGCAAAGTCCTCGGTGTAAGGTGGATCCAGCATCAGAGCGCTGTCCCTGCGCATTTTGGAATTGACTATGTCTTGTTGGTGCGGAGACAGGTAGCTGTCCATCTCAGATTTACCCTGGAAAAAAAACAACAAAGAAAATTTGTAAATTTGCATTCATCTAAATGGCTCTTACGTGGCTTATTGACTTATATAGTTTTGTGTAACACTTATTATAGCAACATCATTATTTTGTAGTTAAAAAACATATTATAAGGCCCAAAAAAAGACCAGAAGCTTAACGTAAAACCATAGCTAGAACTACCCACTAATCTACATGGATGCTGAAACACCACAAAACTGGTGGACAATAATTTAATATGATAATTTATTAATTATGTCTTCTGAATTGATTACAAGTTAAACAGGTACATACAAACTTAAATTGCTCCAAAAAATCTTTTGTGAAATCTTTTGAGGGAATTTAATTTGAAATTTTATTTTTTGGGGTTGTTTTGTTATTTTACATCACACTTATTAATCAGTTCAACCCAATTAACAAACATTGACACCAGCTGGCAACCAGCCAACCAGTTTTTCCAACCTTTAAGCTCCATTACCCCAAAATACAACAATATATGCATCTCAACGACATTGTTCTCACTGCATAATAATGGCAGATACTAATGTGTAAAGGTCAACTTGGAACCCAAATTGCAAAATTATTTCTTCTTTGTAAATTTCATTTGAAACTGTTATGTTCATTTTGCACATACGTTCTTCAGTGAATGAGGAAACAGTGAGTATTTAATTTATACAGCAGCATACAAAAAAAAAAAAGGATTCCCCATGTGTATATTTTATGTAGACTGTTACCAGATTACCTTTATTGGGATAAAAGATTTTGACCATACATCAGTCCTACTTGCAAAATGACAAAACTTATCAGTGTGGACACATTTTTGGATGCATTTGGGGCCTGCACTTGTGTGCACATTGCCACATCAAAGACGCCCCCCTCACCCCCCACCCCTCCCGTTACAAGCAGCAGACGCCCTTCTGAAACGCTCCAGCCCTAAGCTGTTTGGAAATACATGGCTGAAATTAGAACATCCAGTTGCTCTGCAGCGCTATGCATCTCTTCCTCACAAGTTTTCGTGAGCAGGGGTGCAACGTTTCACATCCCAGCCGAGCCATGCCCTGCTGCTTGTGATTCAACCTGAATGTCATCATCAATAGGCTACACACATTCAAAGCGAATTTCTCGAGTCACGTGCTGGGACACTAGCTGTGAATATTATAACGCACAAACATGCAGGGCCTGCCTCAAATATTAGGCTTACATCTGAACATGAAAACAGCCTATTTTTGCTTTGATCAGCAGTCTTTTTTTCTTTTTTTATACGTCAAACCAGCAGGCAGCAGTAAACACAGTGACGCTCTGAGGTAAAAGAAAAATGCAATTCCCTACCAAATTATAATCATGAAAAGAGGAAGTTCCTGGGATGGCATCCCTCGTGTTACCGAGTCCATGATCTTCACCTCTCAGACCGTCGGCTGTCAGTGGCGCGGTGGTTTTATGGAGAAACTGCGCGTCCTGCCCCGGAGCAACCCAAACATTATTCCTCACGGCAGCAGCCATAAAAGCAGAGGGTACAGTCTAACTATCCGAAATCTTTGACAAATAAATTAAGCATAGGTATTTCTTTTTGTTTTTCGAACAATCTGTACGAGCAAAAAAGAGCCAGCTGTCAAACGTTCATTCTGCCTATTTTGCGCTGGCTTGTCAAATTACGCAACTGCGTGATATCAGCGCGTCTGCAGGGCGGGGCTGAACATGTACAAAATAAACAGGACAACCGACAGTAGTGTAATGAATACTGTGGTTGTGTGATGGAGTGAAATGGCTGAAGGTAGAAATAAACACGTGGAGGTAAAGAGGAAGTGTTAAGTGTGTCCATAAAAGATCAGTTTATTCCCAGACTTCAGAATAAAAGTGAGTCAGTAAATAATAGGTGTTCTTCAGGATCATGTCAAACAGGCTGAGTGGCTTTTCTAACTCTCACGTGACACATATGATTTTAGGTCCAAAGAAAAATAGGATTTTAAAAAATAAAACTTGAATTAACTGCAGATTTGTATAAATTCTTGTATAAATGGTCGATTTGATCAATTTTGACCTTTAAGACCTTTTATGGACAAATCCAAACTGATGATTTATCCGTGTCCCACCTGCCACCCCAGTGAATCAACTTTTCCTATCATTTTTTCATGCAATTTTTCTGATCTTCTTTAGAGCCTCCAGCACGCTTGGGTCCTGGTCTGGCATGTTAAAAACGCCACTGCAGTGCAGCTGTCTGTCAGGACTGCATACTTGATGCCAACATTCCTGAGCCAGCAGTGAAGCCTGCACACATATACTGGCAGGGGATGTTTCCATCAAAATAGCTCAGCATTTCATTCAAATACACTGTGTGTCACACTTACATTCAGCCATGATGATCTGAACTGAACCTGCATGCAGTTGAACTTTTCCCTAAACAGTAATAAACCAAACTGCACATGTTGCCCTATGCACATTTTTTTATTCTTTACATACCTTTTGCTGTGACCTTGGAGGAACTTTGACACACAATGTTTTTTATCTGCCTTTTTTGTTCTTTACATCCTCGGAAATACTCTAAAATATCTGGCTCAGCGATGAAAAAGAATCGGTAATCCAACCTCCAGCCCTCTTGAGATAACAGTGACAGCAGCTTTATACCTCAGCTTAACAGAACAGAACTGACTTGTCAGGGTTGAGTTTTTTTCCCACACAGGTGTATGAAGTATTACCCGATGTTGATGAGAGTACTATTGCAACATACAAGAACTGGAAACACAAG
The DNA here is from genome assembly GCF_030273125.1 of Centropristis striata. NCBI lineage: Eukaryota > Metazoa > Chordata > Actinopteri > Perciformes > Serranidae > Centropristis > Centropristis striata. The sequence continues at coordinate 15,769,722 of NC_081526.1, forward strand.
TAAACCACAAGATTTGCATAGATGTACAAGACTAAGCTGCATTTCATTATGCTAGAAAAACAAATATCAGTGCGTGTAAAAACATTCTTAGATGTGACATTTACTGCCACTCCCATCCGCGTTTTTCTTCAGGCACTTTTTGTCCTCTTATTAAAATGTTTTAACTGCACCCACAGTAGGCTTGACTGAACACGTTTTAATAGTGAGTATCTCTGAGGTGAGATCAGGTCACACGTGTAAGCTAAACATGCTGGAAAATAAGCTGTTGATACAGTATGCGCTATATTAAATCATTTATTTGACTCTTCATATGCTGGAAAATCATATTAACCTAATGCTTTTTATTTGGTGATTAAAAGTGACATCTTTGCTGTTCAGGCCCTTCATAACAAGAATCACAGGCACAGTTTTATCTTATGGCCTTCTCCTACAATAACTCACTCTATTTTGTTGTACTTGTTTTACAAATTATGTAATTTTACTCATGATATAATTTTATTTAGTCTTATTTTTAAAATATTTTTTTTTACAAATATCTGCTATTATTTTGTTTAGCTGCTAAGAAATTTGCAATGTTTCTGAAAAAAAGTATTCTCATTGTTATTAAATATAATTTGGTTTTTCCTTTTTCCCAAAAAAAAAAAATCATATGATGATATTATTAACGATGCACAGTTAAAATTATCCAGAGAACTGATATTAGCAGAATGAGTGCCCTCCATGAAAATGCTCACATATTCAGATTTTTCATGATGCAGTTAAAAAAAAAAAAAAAAAAAAAAAAAAAAAATCTGAAACATATTCAAATGACTGCTGATCATCCAATTAGGAGCTGATTGATTGCTTGTCATGTGCTGACCTTTCAGAGTGCAATTTAAATCCATGGATGTCTCAGCTCCAAGAGGAGCAACTGTCATTCTTGGCCGTGGCTCTTCCTGCACAGCGAATGTGAGCCGAGCCCTTCCTCCATATCCCCCGTATTAAAACCTCACAATATGCCCAACAACTGCACAGCGGAGGAGAGAGAATGCACGGTATGTGCTTACAGCATCACAACTCCTCTCCTCTCTCACATGGACTAATATGGCCAAGCCAAGAGGGGATAGGACAATAAACACATGCAGCACTTTGCTACTGTAAGCACGGTGTGGGTTTTTATTTTGAAAGGGTGAAATAACTTTGAATCTGTGGATCAAATTATTTAGAGTTTTGCGTGTGAAATTGATTCTTGACTTACAGCGTGGATATTTATATGCAGCTATGTGATCTCTCGGTTTGTCCGTGAATAATCTTAAATGTTCTGACATTTAGTGTAACACAAGAAATACAAACAAGAAATGTGCTCTATATTTAGTCTATCTTTGAGCAGGTGCTTGGCACTCCCACCAGAGGGCAATGGTCAGCTGCAGTGGAACTTCAATTTGAGCTTTTACGTACTGTGGCTTTGTACTGCTGAACCATCAAATTAACACTGTTAATGCATTCCAGTTTTATACTGTGTATAATTACCTTCTTTAGCCAGTGAGTGGAAACAGCAATGGGATGCTTTCTTATGCAGTCAAATGACACTTTCATTAAGTGCGATTAAGAATTTTCTAAATAAGTTATTTTTCTTCTTGTCTGAATGTGTTTTTGATGACAAGTGAATTTTAGATTATTTTTTATTGTGAATTAAAATAGGTAAGTAAAATATATATGATACAAGAATGATTATTTAAAAGGCTGCATGCTACACACTCTGTTTCTTTTTTCTCTTTAAAACCTCAGGCAGGCACTCAGAATTATAATTTATTTGATGTCAGCTTTACAAAGCCTGCCCTTGAAAAAATACAATCAATAATTTCTTCTTTGGCTTTATTATTTTGTCTCAAGTTTGGCTGTGTTACAAGCTTGGCTTGTTGACTCTGTACAGCATTTATCTGATCTGACACAGTTTCATTAGGCATTAGTAATCATTTCCATAGCACACAACATTAGAGTACTCCTGTTTGTAAAACAGCAGATGAGGCTAATGCCGTCCTCTGGGGAGAAATTCAATATAATTCGTTAATTAAATGGAATAATTTAATTACAGTAACTTAGAAAGCATTCATCAATATAATTGTTTCTGGAGCCACCATTATAATTGAGGTTTAAGTGAAAACAAGTCCGTTTCTAATGTTGGTAATGTGCTGACATAGTTCTCCCACCCTCCATTTGTTCCTCTCTCTGATCTTCCACCATGCCGTTTCTCCACAGTGTTTTCGTTTGATAGCCAGCCATACCACATCAGCAAGACCAAAACATTTATTACAGCCATTTAATTTAACCTCTCTACAGGCACGGACAAGAAGACAGAGATGATAGCACAGCCGCACTGAAAGACTCTCGCTGTTCGCCTTCTAATCTGATCCTCTCTGCTGCCCTTTCATAAAGACACCAGAGTATTACCCTAACTCCAAACATACCTCTGTCATTTAAACTGTCTTGGATTTCACCACAAAGACCGACCAAATAGAGTCCAATTCATTCTTCAGGGCCAAATAATAAAACATAATTTTAGTCTAATCTGCCTAAAGAATGTCCTCTGTTTGAAGTTGACAGTGCTCTATCTTCTGGGAGGAATAATTGCCTTTTGAGTACAGCAGGAGAGGCCACTGAGGTAAGCCTGTCGAGGGTCTGCACCTTACAGGTGTGCCCTTGGACAGACAACCTACTCGTTGTTCTGGAGAGGGAGAGAGAAAAGGAGGGAGAGAGAGAGCCAGACTGAAAGAATTCATCTGCCAGTTGAAACTTTACAAGGCGCCGGCATAGCAGCGCCACTCTGCATTCTCAAACCACTGTGTGGCCGACGTGAAGCGAACAAAGACACACTGATATCCAGTAATTCCTCCTGTCTGATACAGCTGACAAATTCTTGTCATTAGAGTTTTATCATTTTGTTGGACAGCTTTTGTGAAATTGACCTGGTTGTAATCTGTTTGATTTGGACAACTGCACTTGTGATGAAGTTACTGACAGTTATTGTCTAGAAATGTAAACGGCGCTCCTCATATAGTGCAGGCTTTGTGTGCATACACAGAAGCAGCTCAGCCCATTGAAATCAGGTGTTGCCATCGATTACGAAGTTAAACATTCATTTCTGAATCATTCTAGTTAAATCGGAGCTATTTACCGGCTATATGAGATAGTTATTTTGGAGCCTTCTGTCTAAGACAAACTGAATCTCTGCTTCATTTGTCAAACTTCCCCCTGATTTTTAATGGGGCCTATTAATTGAGCAGAGAAATCTGTCCCTTTCTGAACATGGCACTGAAAGCTGCTGAACAGCTGTCCCAGCTCTGGAGAATCATATGGAAGAATGCATTATCGGCCTTGTTTGAATATTCCCTTAGATTTGGAATAATCAGGCAGCTATTCAGCAGTGAGATGGCCACGCACAGATGCCAAAGCACAGCTGAGGGGAGCACAACGGTGTAATGCCGCTCGAACAAACACAAAACCGACGGCATGAAAAAACGTGCATAATGCAGGTGTGCTTTATTTCTGTATGGTGTGCTTATTATACATAATAGCTATGGCGCTTTCTTTCAGTCCTTTTATCTCCTTTTTTCTGTCTTCTTCTCTTGTTCAAGGTGATCCTAGCTTTGCATATGGCTGATTAATCTTATTGCGCAGTAGCTAACATTGATCACAGAAATGATTAGAAATGCATTAGTCAGCAGACTGTTTGGAGTGGTTGGGTTTAAGTGCTAGTGCCAAGCCATTTTCCATAGGTGTCCATGTTTTTAATTTTGTTATATAGAATTTTGCAAATGGATGCATGCATGCCGCCCAAATACAGCATCAAAGCTTTAATGCTTACAGACATAATTTAATCTCCTAGATGGCAGGCCTGATGGACTGTGTAGAGAAGGCATCCCTGCTAAATTCATTATGCTAAAAGTTGCTAGATCTCACAAGCTGATGAGAGAGAGAGAGAGAGACTGAGTAGCATAACCTGTTTTTGTATTTTGCTGGATAAGAAATCCTGGCTCTGCATTGCAATGTTGATGACAGCAGAGTGTTTGCACTTTTTTACTGTTGAGCTTTCACCAATTTAAAGGGATAGTCCACCCCTAAATAAAAATGAAAAGTTTTTTCTCTTACCTGTTGTGCTATTTATCTATCTAGATTATTTTGGTACGAGTTTGTCCTTCTTAAAGCAGCAAAATAATAAAAAATAAAATACATTTGAAATAAATCAACAGCAATGTCTCCTTCCAGAAATCATTATAAAGATAATTCACAGACCTTGTAGTATAGGAGCTTTCCTTAGTTAGTATAAGAAAGTTTCTCAAATTAATTTTTGGTGCTTTTAGCAGCTCAAGCAAAGTGCCATATGGTTACATTTTATTGGCGAGAAGACAGAAATCTCTACAGCCGATAACTCCAACACTCAGCAACTCACACCACAACAATCTAGATTTATAAGTATTATTTAAGGTAAGAGGAATAATATGTCATTTTGATGTTGGGGTAAACTGCCCCTTTAAGTGAATAGTATTTGATATTTAGTTTTAATGTCAAATGTGTGTCTGTGTTTCTGTTCGTCTCCAGAGCTCATCACATATAACAGTTGATGACATTGTATCACACAGTGCCGCTCAAGTGCTGATCTTTTTTAAAAGTGACACTGCCACCTAGTGAATTAACTTAAGATCATGTGTTGTCTCACACTTGAAAGTAACATCAACTCGGATATCCATTTAGAAACAGTGCCGTTCTTTAATCCCTACAAAATAAAAGTTAAATGCAGAAAACACCTGCCTTCATCCCGACACACATTTTGAAGCCATTCTTCATTTTCCCCTGACCTCCCTGACTGCAGCTCCTCCTCCTCACTCAAGGCTCAGATGCCTCCTTTAATCATTAAACAAAGTCTTTCTTTATTCACAAAATGTCTTTTCTTCTTCTGATTTCGGAGGTAATGGAAGTTCAAGTTCACTCTAAATGCCTTTTAGCTTTTATATTTACTGTACTTACAAGAACACTCACTGCAGAGCCACACTAAGTTAGGTGAAGTAATGACATACTTTGCAGAGGTCGTAACCGTGATGGAATGTAAGCAGCAAATAAAATATTTATACCATTATTTTACACATATAAAAGAGGAAACAACAAGATCTTACTGACATATTAATATTGACATTATAATTTAAAAATTAAATAATCACACAGCTTGAATAAACAGGCTCGTGCAATTTTCCAAACAATAAAATACGCTCGATTACTTAGCAAAGAGACGTCTTTACAATTAAAAAGCATGGCATCCCTTCAACAGCAGAGGTGCAACTCATAAGGGTCCTACCAAGACAACTCTTGCCACATGTTCAACACTCCCCATTAAAAACCTGGGGAAATTAATGAGCTTCCATTGGCACCCTCACAACAAAGGGATCTATAAAGCAGCCTTAATGTTCTCAGGGAAACTTTACTCTTCAGTAGTTCCCAATCAACCGGTAGCAGCAGATTTTGTTTTATTTCCCTTGTAACCTACAACGGGAGCTAAAAATGCTGCTCACTGCAACTTTACATAAATGTTATCCTTGATTGAAATTGCTTTAAGCTCATTCTTAATCAAAGAATTGTCGATAATTAACCATGTTGGGTTGTCAAAATCTAATTACGTGTAAATATAGAGTTTATCTTTAAATAAAAGCTCAGCAGTGTGTTTCCAAAAATCTATAAATGTGTAAAATATTGCCAAACAATAATTCTTTGTTATATATCTTAAGCTCTGCTAAAAGAATATTTTAAAAATCAAAAATGGTGAGCACAGAGAACAAAACCCTCTCATGTTGTGAGCATTGATTTGTACTTTCTACCTGCTTGTACACAATTAAGAACACTTAGGAATCAAAGAGCGCAGAGGTTTGCAGAAAGGTATTAATTAGAACTTTATTTATGCAGATGCTTTGTAAATTTGCATAAAAAGCAATTCCACAGATGGGTTTATGGCAGTAATGACTGTTCCAGTCTGCAATAAAACATCTGCTTAATCACAACAGAGACAGTCAATGGCTGCTGTGAAAACAGGCTGTCCAAGTACATCTCAAAGAAAGTACTGAGGTGAAGAGCCGGTGTGGACAGGTAAGGAAAAAATAGTAAAGAGATTTAGGGGAAAAACCTGTTCAAAAGCAGTGTTAGTTAAAAGAGACACACTTCTCCCAAACATTTGCTGGTGGTACTTTGAGTGCTCTGATGTTGAGAAAAATACCCTTATCGTGTTGGCAGAACAATCCACTTACTGTGTCTAAGAGAAGAGAGAATTTTGTTCCAAGTCAAGCCAAGTCTTTGTCTATGTGTGCCAACTATTTTGAAAATATTCCACTTTGTGTCTTTTTAATCCACGAGAGCCACACACAGATACGAACGCGTGCGCAAACACACACACACACACACACGCACACACTCTCGCTCTCTCTCACACACACATACATACACACAGCAGTGTGGCTGCAAGGTCACTCCAAGTATTGATAAATCACCCAGCTGTGATTCCCTCCTGACAGCTCAAACTAACATCAAGCTGGATGGGGGAGAACAAAAGACCATCAAGCGGCCCTTTTCCTGACACTTTTATTCAATCACGGCCAGATTGCTTACGACAGCACCAGCAGCTGTTTCGTCTTCATCTTTCCCCATTTGATAAAGCGTGTCAAGTCATATTTCTGTAAGTACTTCACCTCACCCCATACTGTGCAGATCCGCAGCGATTCGGCATATGCACATTCCACATGAGGGGATCGTCAAATGGGTCAGGGAGTAATGACACCCCTCTGAAGGTCGCAGCACACTGGCGTGGGGGTGGGAGCAGGTAGGTGGGTGGAGAGGGGGGGGGCGACGACAAAGCAACAAGCTGAAGGTCAAAGATAAGAACAGCCGCAGAGATATCTAAGATAGCCAGCAGAAATTAAACAATGAGGGAAAGGCAGTCGGGCTTTGATTGCGTGATTGTGTTGTTTAAGAGAGAGAGGGGGGGGGGAGTTGTTGGTGCTTGGGATTGTTATTTTGGGATCACCATCCTATTCAGAGCTCTTCTGTTGACCTTGTTCCTCATGGGATGGAGGTCTGTGACAGGACAGAGAAATATTGCAGATGTCTATTGTTTTTTGGTGATCAGACATCAGCCCACGCAGAAATGAGATTTCCATTTCGCCACTGCCTTTTAATGTTTACATTTAGAGTGCCTTTACAGGCCCCTGGCTTCCTGTGCAAGTGTCTGATAACAATTACAGGTGTTTGAGTTTGATGTAGAGAGGATGATGCTTTATTTATAAAGTAATGACTGCATTCAAGGATAAAGTACTCAACGCCGGCTGAGCTCTGATTATTTTCATGCAATTATTTGAGGTCACTCAATCATGTAAGGTAGTATCCTTGTCCCACATTATCTAGCGATAAGGTGCACAAACTTTCTAAAAAATTAATAAAAAGATTAATATCAAGTGGTAACCTCATGGCATGAAAAGTTTAATTTGTAAAATTTAATTTTTAAACTCAGTAAACATTTAGTTTAGGTCACAGTCTTCTTCAGTGTGCAGTTCATTTTTGTAAATAAGTCTAATTTAGAGTAAAATTATGATAAAGAGGTATCTGTTTTAAGGCAGGGCTTCCTTTGTGATTACCAGGTTGTTGCCACTGCACATTAAGTTTTCATATTTAAACTTTCAACCTTTCATTTGGCTTTCACTCAAAGATACTCTAAGGAGTCTGCTTTTCATTTTAAATAACGGATAATGGTCCACAAAGAGCCAAGTTAGAAATCTAGTGTTAGCATTATCTGATAATAAAGCATCCTTTTGGCTCTCTATCAGTTCTTCATATGCACTGGTTTCAAAAAGCCAAAAACCAAGACAGCAATGGCTAAAATGTTAAACTCAAGGCTTTAAACCAGAAACCAATGGATGACATAAGGGTGACTTCTATTTTTAAACAGTGTATTATTAATATTAATAAAAGTACAAATACAGTGACAGCCATTTCTAACTTCTGCTTTCCTCATGCCAAACAGAAATAGCCTTCCCTGACTGGAGGATCAGTGTATATGAACTTCTATCAAACATCCTTATAAGAAGACGAGAACCTGCACTTCAGCTCTTGCAAACTGTGTCACTGAGAAGATCCAGTAACACACCTGTTCAAGTCGCACACCTTACAGCACTTCATTTGAAATATGTCTCAGAATGTTCTCTTCAGCATCTTTGGTTTGAAAAAAAATTAGATCTTCTCAGTCAGGTGCTATTTTGGCCGGAGTGAACGGCCACTAGTTGTGTGGAAAAGGAGACATGTAAATCAGGTGGAATGTAGGAGACGCTCGTATCAAAAATGGGACAGCTCACTCCACTCAGACTTGGCCTGGCTCCCAGGAATGCAGTTAGCTAGCGCACAATCACTGCCTATTCACGGTGGCACAGCTGCTGTGGACATATGTTCCCCACCAAAGGAGGGGGACATCAACCAGGCACACCTTGAACAGGTTAGCAGATGAATGGCGTTCAGTCCTTTGACAGTCTGCCCTCGTCTCGTTGTATTTTCCCTTGCTCAACAAATAAGTTCCTCTCCAGTGTGGCCTAAACTTTTCCCATTCATTCATCCACGACAAACTGAGGGCATAAAACATGACAATATCAATACCGTGTGTTAGAGAATGCAAATCAGATAACGTTACTTCTGTAAATAAATATTGTTAATCTGTGACTTTCTTCAATCATGTGGGATGTTTCAGAGGGACAATGAACCTCAAGGAACAGTAATAAGGAATATTAATAGTAAAAGTGCATACAAAGACTTTTTCTGAGCCCTCAGCAAATGGCCAAATGTGAGAGAAAAGATTACATTTATTCATAGGTGTCTTTCATCAAGAAGCTTAAAACCCAAACTTCCAATGTAACCCCAAATTATATGCATATTGAGCTGACCTCTTTCACCCTTTTTTCTTAAAGCCATGGAGGAGGTGTGATATGCAAAAACCCACAGATCCTTCAGCTCATCATTTAGACGATTTCAGCACTTTTGGTTTTCCAGCTGTCCAAGGGTGATCACGTTAGTCACTAATAGATAAAGGAGAGGCTCCTACATTAGCATGGAGGTCACGCGTCTAATGTAAAAATTCCCAAACCTTGCTGTCGCTGCAGCCAGAGGAAGAAAAAAAGAAAAACAACAATGTGATTTACACTTGAAATTCACTCGATGCAGTGTCAAACACTCTGAATCGAGAGACAGAGAAAGCACTAGATAACTGCAATTCGTTCTCACATTATCCATTGTTAACACTCGTGCTTTTGTCACCCATCTCCGCAGCTATGACCTATTAGCTTTAGTGAAGTGCTCAGAGGCCACAGAGCCATGTGAAGGTTGTTCACCCATCCAACAGGGCCATTTACAGGAGAGAGACCCCAGAGCCGCGCCGCAGCAGCTCTCTAATGACTCTATCAGCTACACTGATGGGAGCAAATGGCACCCAGAGATTTCAACACATTCCCTGAACATGCACTACATTTACTCTCCTTATTTTAGTTATTGTGTTGTAATGGTATTACATAAGTATGCATGTAAGGGCATTGTAAAATATTTCAAAATACACCACGGCAATACGGCTGCAATCAATGCATCTGTGCACTTGGTATTCCTGATAAAGCTAACACCATTGATAAGAGAATTTTAAAACAATTGGCTACATTGATCCATCACTAAATGGAGAGAAAACACATGGCAAGTATGTTACTAATGTCTTGCTCTTAAATTATTCTTTATCTGATGAAATATATACTTACATTTCCTTTTTATTTTCAGTGCATGGTTGCAGAATTGGCTGTACTTATTTTTTTACATCAGCAATTACTAATTGACACAAAAAAGTATGCATTGAGTTCAACATGTCTTTCAATAAGACAAGACATGTGGTTTGTTCCTTTGAGTTTAAATAAAACCCACAGCAGTGATTTTAAAATTAGCGGCCCAGACCGTAGGGAGGAGGTCAACACGTCCTAATACCTAAATTGCATTCCATTTGCAGTTTGATTAGGTTTAGGCAGCAAAACTACTTGCTTAAGATTAGGAGAAAAAAAAGTATATAGTATATATAAAGTATATATATATATATATATATATATATATATATATATATATATGCAAAATACCAACTGGAACATTTAAAAGTGATATTGACTGAATATTTATGTCGGTCTTAAAAAATGACACAAATAATGCTTAATTTCACCTTAAAAGTTGGTATTTTGCACACACATATATATATATATATATATAGAGAGAGAGAGAGAGAGAAAAAAGACACTGAGCCTCCACTATATCCTTGCTCTGACCCTAGACTATAGATCCAGAAACTTAATTTCCTCATCTTTGATTGGCTACTTACAAAAAACTTGGGGAAAATGGTCCAACGACTGAGCAAGATGGGCAATTTGGCCATTTTGATATGCAAATGAGAGTCAAAAACTAAAATTTTCGCTTGGGAACCATTTTTTTTGGATGCAGCACACTTGAAATAAGTAAAGTAGGCTGGTTCCCGACTTGTACCCATAAATGCTCCTCACTTTCATTTTTTGGACAATTCCGTCTAGACTAAGAGGGGGCCGCTAAATATTAATGAACATACGGGGGTGTTTTAAGCTGCTTTACAAATGACACATGGGGTCCTTTTTTGGGGGCATGGACAGTCTCATTTTGTTACTGTAAAGTAAGTCACTTTTACTGTATGAAACTGTTAATGTTGAAAAAGGATTGTCCAATAATACAAGGATTTTTTTTTTTTTTTTTAAAGTATATGTATGCATTTATAAATAAATTTAGCTTTGTTGGTCGATATGGACCAAAAGTCTTATCCCAATATATTTAGGCTGAATATCGATATAAGATATATATCTGGATATTTTTAGCGCAAAGTGAGAGCAAATGTTCAGTCATAGCCAAATATGACAATATGACATGTCGTAGTAGTATTGAAACCGTTTATTTAAGTGAACATAAATACTGTATAACAACAGGAGTACCTCTTTTCAAATCAAAGCTCCATAAAGTGCACATTCAAATTTAAAATATCTTAAATAAAAATAGTCTATGAAATTAAATAGGCCAATCTTTTTTCGAAATAAATATATGTATATGAGAAAAGAATAACGAACATTACAAAAGAACTTAATATGACAAACTTTAGCAAAGGCATTATTTATATATAAAGAAAGAAAACAATTGAACTATATATGGTCTAATTCCATATCACATCTAAAAATATATCAATATATCTTTTATATCGATATGTTGCCCAGCCCTACTTTGTTTATATATATATATATATATATCAGTATTTCTTTACATTCAGCAAATCCCACCAAGCACAAACAACCCCCCATTCACAGTCACAAGTTTACTCTGAAGTTAATATCATATGATGCCAATACCATCCCAACTTCTGTTACCTCTTTAACCTAAATACAGCCGCGATATAATTATTGTGATTTCCAAGAGAAGTAGGGTTGATCTTGCACCTCAATCCAACAATTACGGGAAACTATGTGTAAGATAAAAACAGAATATGTACTTCCCTTTGTGAGAGATGGTGTGAAGTCACAGGAGTATTCATTAAGGCCTTTGTGTCCTGTTTGAAATAGTGCTGTTAAAGGCTTTAGCTGTGGGCATCTCTCTGGAAGAGATATAATGATCCTCCAATTAGAGACAGAATCATGAGACCTGTTTATTAGTCCTAATTCATCTCCTCATTGTGCTGAGGATATCAAATACCACAGAGGAAAAAAAATCAACAATTTGCCCACCATAATTACAGATCTATTAATAGTTTCACAACAATGACAAGCAAAGCTATTCACATCATTTTCTACAGTCAAGAACAATACCACAGCACTGTCAATGTATCCATTAAAGCCTGCATTTGTACCAGCTCAGTGACATCTTGCATTTCAAAGATGACTCTGAGCCTCTTCAGATAAATTACACTTTTTCATTAACCAGAATGGTTTGGGTATTATTAATTCTAAATGGATTTTCAGACACCTCTCTACATTTGTAGCTTATCATACAATTGCAGGCTTTTGTGTCTGTAAAGGTATTTTCAATTAAGCACAAGAGAAAAAAAGGACTGCAATGCATTGTTGAGGTTTCTGTTTCAGGAGTCCAAAGGTATAAATGGATAAACCATTGTACAATGACAAATTAAAATTCTGATACCTAACTGGAAATGCACATTCCACAAAGCAAAAGACGTACTGTTGTCCTCCTGAGATGCCCCTAATCCCTAAGATTATTATGGTGATATTAATCCTAAAAGATGACGTCAAAAACAGAAAGTGAAGTGAAAATAAAATCCTTGATTGGTGATTGAACCCTTTAGGTACCTCCAGGGGATCTATAATACAAAATATTACAGTTTGTAAACCTAATGTTAATATTGAGACAGTGATTAAACTAATCCTAGTCAATGGATTCACAAATTCAAACATTTCCCTACACTTTAGCAGCTGTAATGTTCCAAAAACACTAAATTCATAACCTGCCCTATTATGTTTTTGTCAATATTAAGCCTTTAACTTTCACTAATTAACAATTAGTATAATTTATGTGTGCTGTTAATGACTAAACAGATAAATGGTTTGAACAATTTTACAAAACAAAGCATGATATTGTTCTTCAGTTAAGATTATTGTTTGTTGCCTTTTGAAACCATCAGTGACTATCTCATTTTACATGAACATGCCATTGGAGTGAGGTAGTGGATCTTAATGTGTTTTATAGAGTTTTCATGTTAATGTTCCAAAACAGGAACAACTTTGCACATCTATTTCATCTACAGGAGCGTAGGAGACCGTGTGCAGGAATCTTCTCTGCAATGTTAAAGTACCAAAAAGTGTCCCAAATTACCTGACTTCATCCTACTGTGAGTGTAGGGTGGCATTTTGTTTTACCATGGTAGGCTATGTGTCTTATTACAGGTAGTGTATCATAGTATAGGCCATTGTACACTGTACATAACAGATCATAGCACGGGCCGTGAATACAGTAACAGCCAAGCCAAAGCAATGCCGTAATTAACTTACACCGACCATATGCAATGACATTAAACATACCTGGAACAAATAGTCTAGTGCAGTGGTTCCCAAACTGGGGGGTGTGACCCCTAGGGGGGGCCTAGGGTTACAAAAGGAGTGGGGTGGTGGGCGGTGGCAAGGCTAAATTAAAATATTTTAATTGTTCTCCAATGCTGCACTGTAAAAAATAATCTGCTTAATTTACGGTAAAATACCGGCAGCTGTGGTTGCCATAACTTCACCATAAAAATTACAGTGAGTGGGTTTTCTACTGTAAATTTAAATGTAAATATCAGCAAAAACTGTAATTTAGACTGAATAATCCTGTTATTTTTAGGGTAATTGTGTCATTCATTCACACATCATGGTATTTCTCCATAAATTTTGTATGAAAATGTTATATTTTTACAGCAAAACTGTGTGTTTCTTCCAGTTTGTGACAGAAAAAAGTTTTGTGCTATTCTTTGATTTACGGTAATTAAAAGTGTCTAATACAGTGATATACAATTTTTCATTTTATGCCCTATTTCTGATGTATTTGACAGTGTTTTACTGTTATTTCTACAAACATTTTTACAGTGTGGTAAAAGCTAAATCAGATCATGACGGAATATTACAAATACAAAAAACAAGGATGAAAAAATATGACAAGACCATTTTTGCTTGTTGTGTGGAGGCCGCCGGGGGAGGGGGGCTTGAAAGTATTTTTTAATAGAAAAGGGGGGACCAGTAGAAAAACTTTGGGAACCACTGGTCTAATGTATGGTACATGCACCTCCATAAGTATGCAAGCATTTGTTTACACGCCATGATCTGATTTCTGGCAGTGCGTGACATGACACCAATAGGCCTGTAAGTTACTGCACCAGGTGAACAAAGTTGCTAACCTTTATTGTGAAGTCCGGCTTGAGGAGCTGTCTGTTGTGGCCGACGTCCTGCTAACAACCACTGAAAGAGATGCCGATGGTAGCGAGGTGAACGTCTGGTTACTTGCTTTGCTTTGAGCACTTCCAGCGGCAAGCATGTCAGGCATTTGACGAAAGTGCGAAGCGAAAGAGAAAAAATGCGTGTTTATAAGTTGCGTCCATCTTACTTAAGTCATTTAAGTTAAATGATAGCCGTAAAACGTTAGCTTAAAACGCAGGAAATTAGAAAAATAGCTTTAAAGTTAGACAAGTGCTACCAATGTACAGAGAGACTGTTAATTAATAGCTTAACGTTAGGTAGCGTTAGTTAAAACATGTTTGTTAAACGTTACGCTAATACAGTTTAAAAACCGTTAGTTTAACGTTAGCTAAAGGCGAAATTTAACCGTCAGCTATACTTCAGATAAAGCATGGGTCTCAAATTCGCAGGCCAATTGCGGCCCTAATTACGATCTTTTGTGGCCCCCACCTTGATATGAAAGTTTGATGTGAGTTTTATATGAATGGCACTTTACCATGTTGTGTGTGGAAGGTCCCTTGAATTACTTTTTTTTGGTAATTGTGTGTCTTTTTTAAATAGTTTTGTGTCTTTTTTTTTGTGGTCATTTTGTGTGTTTTAAAGTAATTTAGTTTTTTATCTGTCATTTTGTATCTTTTTTTGTGTCATTTTGTGTCTTTTTAAAAATAATAATTTTGTGCCTTTTTTGGTAATTCTGTGTATTTTTTGATCATGTTGTGTTTTCTTTTGTAATTTTGTGTCTTTTTAAAGTAATTTAGTGTTTTTTCAGTCATTTTGTGTCTTTTTTTTGTAATTTTGTGTCTTTTTATGGTCATTTTGATACTTCCCCCAGGTAATTTGAGTTTGAGAGGTACTATGCTAGATATTGGGTGGATAAAGCTTGCTAACATTGACTGAATCTGTTGCGAAAAGCTGATACTGAATGCAAGTAACATTATCAAGTTGTCAAACTTGAGCAATGCAAGTTTCCTTCCTGCTTGGTAAATTTCATGTACATAAATCTTAATGCATGCTACTTAAATCTTGCCCCAGTTTTTTTACTTGCTTCTATTACATAAATGCAGTCTTTGGAAGATGCGAAAATCATGTCATTATTATAAACAATTATTTGGTAATCTGTCTGGCATTTACTGTTAATTTGATGTCCACATTTATTTTTTCTTTTCTCTTTCTGTTTTTTATTTGTTTAGTCTGTCATGTGGTTCTTCTGTGATGTTATTTTTGAAGTAAGTAGTCTGACTGTATACATATAATAAAGTTACATATATATCCTGTTTGACAGTTTTACCATTCACAAGGTCTGCATTGAAAGCAAGAAGCTTGCTGCAAAGTGCTTGTGGAGGACCTGCCATGTGACAGTTTCGAAGACTTCTGGTATGTACAATAGATATACAATATGTATTTTTTCACGGATTCATTATTCACACTAATATTAGGAGACAGGACAGCTCATTCTTGTTATATGATAAGATCTACTACTTTGCTGAAAGTTAGGATGATATGCAAAGACGATTTGATGGAACATTGGCCATATTCAAATACTTACATTTTACAGTCCAAATATTTTACAGTCAGTGACCAGAAAATATACCTCCTGTACAATTTAATGCCACCCAGCACAAGAGCCGGCCATAAATCCTAACTTGGTGAAAGTTAAAATATGACATTTTTCTCGAGACTGTGACAGAGAGGTGTTGATTCACCTTTATGGCTCACGATACTTTATTGGGTGATTATATTTTCACTGCATGAGGTGACGCAACCTCACCGTCAACTCCTGCACAACACCAGCAGTACTTCTTTGCTGTGGGAACGTAACTGATTTCAGGGTCGAGAGGAAGTTTGTCAGCATGA
The DNA here is from genome assembly GCF_030273125.1 of Centropristis striata. Lineage (NCBI taxonomy): Eukaryota > Metazoa > Chordata > Actinopteri > Perciformes > Serranidae > Centropristis > Centropristis striata. The sequence goes on from NC_081526.1 coordinate 15,785,603, forward strand.
AACCTGCTTGTCAGTCTGTTAACAGTAATATATTAATTAATTGTGAAGTGCTATGGTATTGTTAAACTCTGGAAATAGAGTGGCATGGCAATGGAGACCTTATAATGGTACATAATAAAACATTACTGTTGTACTGTAGCATCATACTGCGGTAGTAATCAAATTACCATGCATTTTTTTTTCACCACAGTTTTATATTTTACGTTAAACTAGAATTTATTTTACGTTAAACTAGAATTTACAGCAGTGTTTTCACAAGGCTTTATCAAGCCTTTAAAGCTTTTAAGACATTTAATACTCAAATTAAGATTAGAGTAAACTCAAATTATGCTTTCAGTAACCACATGGTTGTGAGCTTCCACGTGATGTTAACTTTTATAATTTGTTCTCCATCTGCCAAGGAGTTAAAGAACAACCTGAAGGATATCTGTTGTCTAGATAACTGATGGCTGCACTGGAACACCTAGAGACTAAATTGTTGTCACACCAATAGCCAATTGGTTCTAATACTACAACCCAATTGAATTAAGGTTAAGAACATTTTCTAAAAGATGGATTCAGTCAGGGTCAGAATTAAGACATTTTTACAAGCTAAATACATTTTCTGAGTTCTGGCTTTATAATTATAATTACTCCCAATTGGTCAGAAACAAAATATTGATATTTAAATTTTTTCTTCATTCCAAAATAAACAATGTTTCCTCCAGTCTATCTGCTAATGACTGACGTGTTTGAAGTGTTCTGTGACTTTGTTTAAATTCTGGATTTATTGGGGTCAGTATAACATTTTTGGATGCATGGAATTAACCCCAGCAAAGTGAACCTGATTGCTAAGTGCATTACAGTTGTGTGTGTCATATGTGTAATACTAACATCCTAATGGGATAACATGCTTTGAATTTGCAGTGTTTGGGATTTTTTGCAGCGTCTCATCAGTGCGATCCATCCAGTCTTCCAGGCTCGGGAGTGTTAGAAAGCTGCTCTGATCTCCAAAATGACGTGACAGGTCGACCTCAAGTCAAGGTAATGCTTGTTAACAGTTAAAACAGATTATAGTTATTAACTTTAAAATGCAACAACGTTAGTATAGCAGGTTTTTATACTGTATTCAATACAGGTATCAAACCGCAGCACACCTGTCAGCCACATTTAATGTTTCCCAAAGAAAAATCTCTGCTGCCTTGATGACAAATTATACAGCTCACCACAGTAGAAGCAGAGGCTGCTGTCAGCTTTTGGGAACAAATTGTGGACCGCACCAGCACATCAGTTTCACATGGTGCTGGATTCCTCCTGAACTCCATCATATTATCAGCCAGAATGAGGCCAATGTGTTGGCACAGCAGAGAAAATGCGAGGTCGTCTTACTAGTATAGTTGAACCTGGCCCAGCTCTTGCCACAACACAATGCAGCAATGTACCCTAAACAGTGTAATTCTTAGGTTTATCTCATGATCGTGTTGTAAAATACAGTATTATAAACCACAATGCATTATTTTGATGTCGGACACGCATTTAAATTCCTGGATCCATTACTCAACTCAGTTTTCCTGGATTGTGTTTCCCTTCCACTTGCATTGTCTGTAAAATAAGGCTGTTTAAAGTTTGGATGCCCAGGTAATCTATAACATCACTTTTCACAAAATCTTCTGGAATAATTACACTTCATGTTTTGTGAATAGTTTTCATTTTATATTAGCTAATACATTTTTTAGGTACTGTTTTAATCAGACATCTTAGGGCTTGTGTTGTGTGAATGTGTGTTTGTTTTTTAAATTGATCAGAAATGTATAAATTTTGCCTTATAATAATAATCTAAGATGATATAAGTGGTTTGAAAGACAGATTTACATAGCAAGAGCATGGTGATACACCGTAACTTTTCCATTAGTTTGGGGGAACTGCATTTAATATTGCTGATCACTTCCCCTGTAATAATATTATACATATTGTTTAGCAATAACACATTCCATTGTTGTTATTTTACTTGCTTTTTCTCTTAAATGCATTATTTCATCTACTTTAATACATGAGTAAAATATACAGCAATAGGCCTACTCTATGTAATTTAAAGGATTTTGATGCCATAACTTCATTTTACATAGCAACTTAACTTGAATTTATTGTTGTAGTGGTATTTTTATACATTCATACCATGGTTTGGTAATAAAAGTTAATTATTAATTGGTAAGGTTAATTATTCTTGCTTAGTCTCACTGTGTGCCCACTATAAACGTGTTAGGGTAAATAAGAATGATACTGATAAAGAGAAACCATGTGTTCTCCAGGCATCTAAGTGAGACAGACTGAGGCCCGGCTGTCTGTTGGGACAGGGCAGCTCTACTTTGGACAAATTAATCTCCAGTAAAGATGACTTAGATCAACTTTGAAAAACACTAAGATGAAAACCCATAAAATGATTACGAACGGCGGCCAGAATGACAAGTATTATCAACAAAAATTAATCAGGTGCATCTTTTCATGAACTCAATTAATAATGTGCAACAACGGGGTCTTTTTTCCCTGGAATGAAAATTAATTAGCAGGGGAAGGTCACTCGGAGATGCTGACATCACTCATCAGGCCGCTGTGGCAGTTCTAATTATTTGTCTTCCAGGCTTGGCTGATCAAAAATTATTGCCATACCTGAGCAACATTTAGAAAAAAAGCTTTGTTTAAAGCGCTTTTAATTAGACCTGCTATTTGATTAATGCCGTGTAAGCGCTCAGGATCGGCCCTCTTATCAGCATTTCTGACAAGTTTGCTGGGTATTGTTGTGTGAAAGACATTTTACTGACGCTAACCGACTGTTTAGTATCTAATTCGTTCACTTTAGTTGCAATTAAAAAGCTATTTACTGCGAGGGCACTTGTTGATATTAATATAGATGTTGTAAACTTTGACAAAGCACTTTGTATTGATACTTGAAATAAGCGTGGCATTAAGTGATAATAAGTAAATAAACTTGTGTTATGTGAATTAAGCCTAATAAAGGGTGTAGTTACTAACAACCTCTAATATCACACACAAACACTGTGCTGTTATGAATTGTTCAATGATCACCCAAGTTGCTCTGCATATTCTTAGAGTGAGCAAGTGTAGCTCTAAGGTCCCACAATTTATTGCGTTTTTGTCAGCCATAATTAATAACAAAAGGCAAAGGTCACAGCAAGTAAACATGATTACCTAACCCCTGCCTGATAACATATCTCGCCACTGCTTGGCCCCTTGGTCACGTACTGCACAGTAGAGAGACGACTTGTCACAAAGCAGCACTATGATCAAGTCTTTATGAAGCTCTTGCATTTTTCCACTGAGTTACCGTGTTGCCCAATGCCTGAACTATCTTCAACCCTTACTACATCAATTTACATTACCTGCAAATTAGCAAAGTTCTACTTTCAAGCTCACAGTACATTTGATCCAAATAGACTCTAAATGCCATTTCTGTTCCTATTAACCTACGGATCGGTGTGGCAGATATTTTCATGAGGTTGCTGGGGAAAAAACACGAGGCTAATGGCTTGGTTGTGACAGCGCTATTCATGATGATTTATGATTCTGTGTTTAAGTTGATTACTCCACTGCTGACTCGGAATACTATTTCAATTAGTGCACTGAAGGTCACTCCACGAAATCCCTCCATAATCTATTCCTATTAACACTAATGCGCCGAGTATCCATATCTGTTCACCCTTGTTGATTCAAATCATCCCCACTCCTAACGGCCAGCTTGTTTACCAGTTTACTGGTTCGGACGTATCCTAGATGGTAATTTTCTCTCCTCCGTGTATCATTAATGTCTTCAGTCTTGACACATGGCTAGGAGGGACATCTCAATAGAGCTTGGGTGCATTTTTATTGCTTTTATTATTTCTAATTTGTTTTACAGATCAAGTGATATTTATGCTGAATGAAATTGATCCTGAAAGCCCTATAGGCAAACGTGGTAATATTGTGAGGTTAGAAAGCAACAACCTCCTATTACTTGTCATCATGAGAACCAAAATAGCCTCAGCGTGATCAAAATTTTAGAGGTCTAAATTAATTTTACATCACTTTCATTCATACTCCCACTCACCCATGCAGAGGAGGAAATTAGCTACCTGTATTTAATCTAATATGTTCCCACTGTAAGCGCTGGTGGACATGATAGACTTAATCAGTTCACACTGAATCAAAAAGCTCACCAGACAGTGCTTAGTGATGAACAATGTATTAAGTTTCAAAGACAGGGTCTCTGAGTTTAACACCAAGAAAAGAGACCTACTTTATTTTACGGGATACGTTCTTCTCACAATACAAATAGACCTAACTGTCTGATTTAGTTTTGATTGCAACTGAGGCAAGATATAAATGAGAAATACTTAAAGGTTATTGCGTATTTGCCAACAAACTTTAAACTTTTTACTTGCTTGGATTAGCAGCAATAGATTTATTACCTTTAAAACAAGCAGACAAAAATCAGTAGTAAAAAAGGTCAAAACTTTAACAGCTCTTATCAGCCACAACAGGCCTCTAGGCCTCAGTACAGGAAACATCCTTTTTTGAGAGAAGGGTAAAAGTGCTGACATTGTCACCAGTTGATGGGACTCTATCCAAGGGATAGGTGAAAACACTTGGGCACAGTGACATCAATTTTCAAGATGATTTAACTCCATGCTCCTGTGTTGGAGGAAAGAAACTTCAGACCCCTGATTTACCTCCGATGACAGCCACGCGGCCCCCGAAACAATGTTTCCAAGGCTACTAGCGAATGACGAGTGGTCACGTCTGTACAGCCGTCCCCATTGGTTTGATTTATGTGACCGGGATCCAATAAAAATGGCAATCAAATCAACCCAGCCACTTTACAGGTAGAGGGCTGTCTGATTGAGTTGTCGAAGGCATGGCTGAGGCTCAGAATGATTATGCTAGGAAACGGAGAGGGGTCCATCTCTCCGCACCCAACAAGGACACCATACATCTCCCCATGCAGCTTTCCTACTCCACTGTGAAATGTATCCAAAATAACTGCACACCTACTGCTTGCCTGCCTCCCCTCTCTGAAGGTTATTTGTCGTCTGAAGGACTCTCCCTGTCAGAGTATGATGAATACCATGTACACAGACAAGAGCAGCGTCAGGTCCAGGATTAGCCGGAAAACTCACTGATCTGTGAATAACCTAAAAAAGAGGAGCTGAAGATTAGCAATGATGCTTTTAGGAATGATCCATCAAACTCAACTACCTCAGTCACTCAAATGAATCATCTCACTTGATTCTTTAACCCAGGCGAAGTACGAGTGACTGCCGCGCTACCTGCAGGTCACAGAGATCATTTTGAGGATGTTTATTAAATCAGTGCTATCAATTTTCTTACTGATCATCTTTTATCTGTCCTGTCCTTGGGGATGAGTCAAGCGCACAATGATGTTAAAGGTTGCGGTATTCAACTTATGGCTTTTCCATTCAACCTCCAGAGCTCCGCTGGCAATATTGAATTACAGCCATTGCCATAACATACAAATTGATACCCTGAAATACGCCCCATGTTGAGAAGGCCTGTCACCAAAGTTAACTCACTTCTGTTAACAGAGCTACTGTTCAAAGCAGAACAAAAAAAAGAACAAACAATAATTGTGAACTATTTGCCTTGGCTTTGAACTAATGACAACTTAGGCAGGCCTGTTTACTGTGCATGAGGAAGCACACATTCAGGAAGTAAATTGGATCAAAGTACAAGCAGCTGCTTAAGTACTTACTCGCTTCGATAAGCAGAGTGAAATCACCATCATTGTTGCATTAGAGTGACTTGCTTCAGTCACCGCCAGGAAAGCAGACAGGAAGAGGAGAGGGGAGCTGATAGTGTACCAGCTCCATGTGTCATGAAGGAGCCGCTGGCTAACAGCCAGCCCGAAAGAGAACAATTGAACATCACTGTAGAGTCTTTTTGTGTTGGAAACACAATCACCTTGTTAGAGAACAAAATGCATTGTACAACAGGTCCAAACACATCCTCTGGAATCATGGTTAAGCATGTGCAATTTAACCAACTCTGTTCACACATATCCAGACATACATTTATGAGTAAGATTTTAGTTTGTTTTACTTCATAGGAAACGTAGGCTACCAAGAATGTCAACAGAATACAAATTTAAAACTAGAAGGGCACTTGGAGAGGGCAGACCTCTGCCAAGGCCATGCCCTATCTCGCAGTGCTAACAAAAGTCAAAAATATTTTGTGTATCTGCTCCGTGAATTGGATCCTCTCCCAAATTTAAAGGGACAGCTCACACCCCAAAAACATAAATACATATTTCTCTTCTTTAATCTAGATTGTTTTTGTGTCAGTGATGCAGATATTGGCCGTACATAGTCTGCCTTCTCTCAAATATAATGAAACTAGATGGCGCTTTGCTTGTAGTAATCAAGGTTGAGGAACTGGTAGTTCCTATATGAACCTGATCCCAACTAGGCTCATGGATTATATTGAGTAGCAAGGTCATGATTTCTGAAAAGAGACATTAGTTTTGAGTTTTTCAAAGTGCAATCTAGTTTTATTATATTTTGAAGAAGGCAGATATCTCTATGGCCATTATCTTCAACACTCAGCAACCCACATCAAAACAATCTAGACAGATAAATAGCATTAGAGACAAAATCAGGTTCGTAGTTTTTCCATAAATCTGCTGACAAACAAACAGTCCAAACCGAAAAACTTAACCTCCTCTGCAGAGGTAGCAAAACATGGAATAAGCTTGTCAGTTATGTTAAGCAAAAGATAGCATGGATATGAACTTGAGGCCCTTTCAATATTTTCTTTTTAAGGGTCAAGGCAGCGAGTCAAAACAAAGATTCTGATCCAAAGGATCTAAAATGACATCATCTTAAGTTTCCACTGAACTCTGAAGACCTTTCCTCTCCAGCAATGAGGACACAAGGAAAGTTCAAGGATTGAGCAAGTCAGTTGGACTAACATGCCATGGAACAGGAAATAACCATTCATTGATTTTGTGTGTGTCCAGAAAGATCAATTTTATTCTTCCTTTGTTTTCAGACTACAATGCACTAAAGCCTGTGCAGCAGCAGGATGTGTTTCGTACAAGCACGGTCCAAATGAAGCTATAAATCAAGTGTTGGAGCAGAAACACATAATGTCATCCCCCATAGACCGCGTACTGTACAGTACTGCACCTTAAACTCTTCCATTCGGCTTTCTCTCTGTCTGTACAAACAGCCCTACAATGTCAGACAATCTAATTAATATATCAACAAGGACTATTGAAAACAGATCAGAAAAGGTAGCGTGAGACACATTATTTTATTTGTATATGTAGGGGGGTTCTCACTTTAAACTCTTCATGAAGAAGTTGGTTGTTGTTTGACTATATTGCATTTGCTCGTTTATAACTGTTATCTGGTTCAACATCATTCTGTTGTTATGCAGTTTGCTGATTAAGTGTGTGTGTGTACACGCGCGCATATGCGTGTGTGCATAAACTGACACTTCTTTAATTGTATTGCACTTGTGCTATCTGGTGCTGGAGTTAACTCGTAAAAGTGAAGTCTCAAGCAGATTCCCAGCGTCTGCCTATTTAAGATTCATAGAAAAGACCATCCACCCCAATCAATATCTACTTGAGATTTAAGTTGCATTATGTGTCCCCTTCACAGGCATGATTTAAAACATCAGCACAAAGTATTCTTAATTTTATTGCCTGCCGTAAATTAAAATTAATGATGCTGACATCCACAATTAACAATGAAAAATGCAGATTCTTATAATTACTTTAGCAGTAATATTGTTTTCAGCTCAGGCTCAAGGTGCTCCTCATATGCTCCTCAACATTCAGTAAAACACAAAAAGACAGCTTCATTACATTTTATTTGCTATAGGAAACAAAAAAAAGGGCCTAACAAAAATCCACAGCTCATTTGGGAATATCTCGCCATGCATAATTAAGCAAATTTGATTGGAATTAAGCATGACTTCTTTTGGTTGGGTTTTAATGAATGCAAATCAGGCATCTACATCCCTAAGATTAATTTCAGCCAATTAAAAAACAAAGCTTGTTGGAAAGTGTAAAAGTGTTCAAAGCAGGGCAGCAAAGCAGTTTCTCTCTCCCTCTCCCATTCCCTCTCTCTCCTCATCTCATCTTCATAACTTGCACTCAGGAGAATCCCCCCCTCAACTTTGATCATTAGCATGAAGTTACAGGCAAACAGTATGAATTCAAATATGGCAGAAATGCACTGCCAAGATCTTTATGCCTTTTTAATCTCAAAGTTGAACCCCTTAATAGTTTCTTTACACAATTATTGTTTGAGTACTTTTTTTTCTAACACCGATGGGACAGTTAGGGGAATGCATTCGCCAGAGAGAACATCAAAATACACTCAAATGTTGATAAAATGTGCTAATTTCTCGCTTGTGATGGAAAGGTAAACTTTAGCGTTAAATATATCATTGTTCTGGGTTTTGACGGGACAAAATATGACAATTATTCTGCATTAGTTTACCCACAATAATGTTGGCACAACCTGAAATCAACCTTTATCAGTGTTCAAGAGCATTCAATCCATCTGACTTAAGCACTCAGGAGATCTCATCGTGGTATTTTCCATGTGAAGGCACCATTGCACACCAGACCAGTGACAAATAACGCAGCTCAAACCAATAACAAATGCCAGTGTCAGGCAGTGTATATGGCTTATGTAGGTGTTAGTTTCATTATGACAGCCTTACATTACCCTTCATCTAAAATGTAATGCTGTCTTTTGCATCGCACAACAGCACTGAGTAAATCCTGATTATTTGGAGAGTCGGACGTAAACGCTAATGATTGAGGGCAAGCAGGCACCTTCGGGCTAATGCTAATCTGCCTGCACATTGCATGGAGAACGCCGTGTACATTGATTTGATCTCTCACATCAAAAGACAAACAGCGGTGCAAGTCAGCACATCCCCAGTCAATGTCATTCCTTGAAGTGATTCCCCCACACGTGCATCTTCATGGGCCTGGGGAGGGAGGGGGGAATAGAGAATTAGGTGATCGGATCTATTGGCATTTCTTTAAAGGAGATTCATGGTGGGAGGACACAGGAAAAGTGAGGAAAAGTGGTTCCCCATCCGCCTGCTAGCCAGAGCCAGTTCTGAGAGGCTTGCTGTGTTTAGATTGCATTAATCCCTCTGTCTCTACCTGTTACAGAGCTTTCATTAATGTTGTCTTTTAACATCAAGTCTCCTGCAGAGTGGGGAATAAGTGGAGAGTTCTCAGAACTCTGCAGAAAGTTCAAAGCGCCACAAGAAACCCTTTATGTGTTCCCTTAATCATTCAAAAGCCCATCCTAGTATGCCACTTGCGTAGCTCCTCCATATGACGAGAAGAATTAATATTTGGCCTCTGATGCATTCTTTTTGAAAGAATAAAGGAATGTGAAGGAAAAGCATTATCTATTCAAGGAGCGCAGGGAATACTCTGACTGTGTCTCACTTCTGTTGTAGCTGCTGCGTCTCATTTTGTCTGTAGCAGATCACAGGGCTGCAGACTGGTACGTTTCTGAGGGAGAATGGAGAGTGGGAAATTGTACTGTTTTATTAGAACCCTGTGGGAGAGTTTTGTAGAGGCAAGCATGCCATTGAGCCTATTTGCATCATGCTAGCAGTGAATAGATATGATAATATTGTAATACTTTGGAATCACTCCCACAAAAGTGGTTTATGTCATGATTTTCATGCGGTGAGAGCCTCTGGCAGAAAACCTCATAATATCAGAAAGATAAGTCCACATCACCGTTTTATATTCATTTATTTTTGCCTAAAACATTACACCTTTAGACTATAACTTATGATAACCACTTCAGTGTGAAAGACTTGTCAAAATGTAAGACAGAATAATTATTATTTCAGTACTGTTCCCTATCATTTATTCTATTTAGCTTCTTAGTATTTTTGTCTGTTAGTCCTCCCGTGTGTTAATGTATTAACTCTGATGCCTTAGGCTTTTCATTTCATTCAGTAAAGCCTCATTGCTATAGAGTTGGCCTTATGCTTACTTTATGCACCAAGGACCACACATTCAAGTTCACTAGAGCAGACCTACGCGCCTTTTGAAGCATTTGGACCGCGTTATTATGAAAGTATAGTGTTCGTACATTTGTAACTGCAATTGCAACTCAGCCATCAGTGTAAAATCTGCTATTCTAAGTTTCCTGAATGCAACGAGACAGAGAGAGAGGGAAAAATGTGTGTACCCTTTATTTTCACACATAATAACACAACCCAGATTATTATTCAGGGGGTAAAACCGGTGAAAGGCTATTCAGTGCATTTGTTTCAGACTGCCACACTAAAAAACGGAAAACTGGAGTAATTTCAACAAAGCCTTTAAACATTCTATGCATTCAGTGGAAGCTTTTAAAAGCATTTTAATTAATTTTCATTAAATTGCATTGAATTATTTAAAATGAGGGTACTGTGGAAAAACGTCTGTCTGCTAGATGCTGGGCTAAATTGTGTGGAGTGAAGAGATGTTACTGGGAGATGGGAAACCCAAGGGACAAGCAGGAGGACAATGCTGTCTCTTGGGAGAATTTTATGCTGCTGAAGTGAATTTGAATACATAAAGGAGAACTTGGGTATAAAAGAAAGGGGGGTACAACATAGCCTGTGTTCTCCTGGTCCCTTGTGTGGGAAAAGAGGCAGATTACCCTACGTTTTCTTTTCCCATTCTGGCCCTATTCTCAATGACTAATTTTGCATTTTAAGGTCTGCAATTGTGCCATGAATACATTGTTAAGAATTGCATAATTTCCCTCTGAACATCACATTTTCAAGTGTCAGATATATTGCTCTTTAATGGTAGTTATTCTGTTTCACATGAAAGTATCCATTACCTCTTCAGAAATCTGTTACAAATACATTTTACATTGCAGTAAAAGTGTTGCACAGATTTATTGCTTCCACTAAAGAAGTTACATGTTTCTGCTTAGTTACTTGATTTTTCTGCCTCTCTGTCAGTGAGATATCTCAAAACCTTAACAGATAAATTTGGCGGACAGACGGGCCTTGGGCCAAGACGTGAAGTGTTAGATTCTAGTAGTGCTCTGGGTCCTAGATTTTCTGATACCAGACTGTTTTGTGTTAGCTGTAAAACTAAGAAACCTGATCTTAAACCTTGTTTATAAATGTTATAAAATAATTTAAAATTGATGATAGAATTAGAAGAGGCTTGCACTGTCCATGCACCTCATTGTTATGCTTTGATTGTGTATGTATAAACTGAGTTGGGATGTTTTCTGTGATTACTTCTTAGGTAAAAAAAACACGTGGTGCAACATTACACAACACAAAAAAAAGCAACATATTCGTATCAGCACATTTTCCTGCTCAGGCAGGCAACGCCCCGCACATTCTCCCTTTTTAGTTTTCCTGTTTGGTCTGCCCTCTTTACTTTGTCTCTTATCTGAGCATCATTCATTCCTCATCCGTGATCCTGCACTTGGCTGTGGTCTGCGTGGCTTGGCACCCTCCCATTCCTCCTCTACCCCACTAAAGACACTGCTCTGCACTGTTCTTTGTCTTCAACTAAAAGCAAAGGGGTTGGGGTGTGTGAGGACATTACTTGTTGATGTGCAGCAGCCTTACCTGTTTGCATCACACCTTGCTATAATGTGTTTCAGCATCTTGATCTGCTGCTCTATACAACTTATAGTACAACTAGAACATAAACAATCTGTGAAATTTAGATTACAGTGTATATATATAATTTTGTTTCTAACCCCTTTAAAAAAGTGTAACCATATTATGTCTGTGAAGAACAATTACCAGTTGGTTCTTGTTGTGCCAGATCGAAAGGGAACACAAAGTAAATGACAAATAATATTATTCCATAATTATATCATACACATTTCAGTCAGTGCATCTTTATAAACAACTTTGACACTTAAAAAAATAACAATTAATCTAATACTGTAACAGAGGTCTTTCTTTTGTACAACAAAATCTGATAAATAAAAATGTAATGTGTCCATTTTTGGGGTCTGTGACCTGAAAACATATGTGAGACATGCAGTGGCATGTGACAACATGAACTAGATTGTAGTTGATGTGTTCAGTGTTCCTGTAGAGGTCACTGTTGTGTGGTGCCTCTGTGTCAGATTGGGATACTAACAGCAGCCGAATGCCTTCTTTTTATGAAGTCCACAGCAAGGACTGTGACATTGAAATAAACTAAGAGAATGCGAGCAGGAGAAGAATTACAAAGTTAATTTTGTTTGCCAAGCTGTAATGTCTAGTACAAGCAACATTTTAAAAGGGAAAAGTTTGTCGGTGCTTAATCTGTACAATAATGAACAGTAATTATTTTGTGCCAGTGTTAATCATGCTGTTCCAGTAGTTACAAGTTAATTTGGACCAAATAAAGAATCTTATGTACATATGTCTGAAGGCATCTTAGAATTGTAGGATTAATTCTTCTCTGGAAGAAACACATTATGTTAATCACAAAATCCCCATATTTGTGTATCTGGGAGATGATTGTAGTGAGCAATTATAAGTGGGCTTTATTACCAAGAACACAAATTAGATGCTATGAATGAGTTCATCCCAGGCATTTGTATGTGCCATTTAACTCTGAAATCCTTGTTTATTAAACTCCAATTGCACATATGAATCAACTCTCTGGCATTAATCATGAAGTACAAGGGCCCAGATGGTACAATCTTAGCCAAGCTTGAATTAATACGAAAGGTTGAATCGCTGCTGCATCGAGATCCTCTCAAGGACCTTTGAAGAATGACATGAATAATCATTGTTGTTGGATGCATAGTTTACTAAGTCAGCAGAGCATAGTAACCTACCGCAAACTGAGAGATATTATAGCACATGGGGCTGCCCTGCTAAGACTTTCTGGTGTATTACAGATTGGATACTTAAATGAAGAATGGCTTCGTGTACTAACTCATAATATAAAATTTTAGTATCATATCATGCTCCATGATATCAGTATCATACAGTGATTATGATAACTAAACATAAACGTGGACAATGGGATACCCTGATGATGGTTACACTACATTGGTTCCTTCAATTGTTACAGCCTGTTGGTGAGCAGCTTCTCTTTAGCTTGGCTTGCATAACAATAGAGTCATTTGAAATGTGTCTTTTGGTGTTCTTGTTAATGACCCAATGTAGTTCATCTAATACAGTTGTAGAGCAACCGTATGCAGAAGAAGACATTTTAGGCAATTAACTTTCTTGAAGTGAAAAAAATGAAATACTCAAAGCCGAAGACAAACTGATTGTTGTGTCATTCACAAGGTAGCCACACCCTAAAGCATTTAATCTATTTTACTCTACTTGAGACAATAATTACAACATCATGCTATATGAAAGAGGACTTGCAACTAGGGATTGAGATCATAAAGTAATTAGGAAAATGTTTAATGAGGTAATAAATCCAGTGAGAAGTAGGATAATTTTCTCATAGACTTCTATACAGACCGATTTCTTTTTGCTACCAAAGAAGTCGCCCCCTGCTGGCCTTTAGAGAGAATGCAGGTTTAAGGCCTGAGGTTGCTGCTTGGCTGATATACCGACCTTAACCAACTGGGGATTGGCCGGACTCGATGGATGCACCAACTGTTTAGTTCTATAAATATTTTTGAAGAATCTTATTAAAATGTGCTCAAACTGAACCTATAATCGCTAAGAAATAATATACAGGAGAAGTCGGAAATATATATTTTGAATTAAGTGATAAGAAAGATAACAAATTAATGTCTGAAAAAGCAGTCAAATAAATGTCAACCATCAATCGTAATCACATAGTATATATGTACTATTTAATCTGATCTCTGGAGTTGCCATGAATAATTCCTGTGTCTTATATCTGTATCATACAATAACAAGAAGAGGAAAGGGAGGAGAAGAAGAAAAAAAAAGAAATTAAATAGACCAATAAACAAGCGTTAAATGACAAAACTGGTGTGGTTATACTACTTTGGTGCAATTAAATTACACCTGAACATGTAGAAAACTGTGTAGGACTACTACTTACTACATTAATATATATTGTGCCACTGTCTTTTTTTCTCTACAAAAGCAGTTCTCCTCCACTTGCTACACTCTTAATGTATTCCAGCTTTGCTGATATCCTGATTCCAAAGGACATTGCATCTCATTTCTTGTCACTTGTCTCCTAAATTCCTAAAGGTACAATTAGCATTTTGTTTGACGAAATGTTGAAAGGTTCATAGATTGATATTTGCAAAAATGTAGCAGGATGTTTTTTTTCCAAATGCAAATTCTGACATTTATTAACTTTTATTACAGATACTCTGTTTATGGATTGTAAAACTCTGCATAGATTTAATGGGAATAAAGTAAAATTACAATGTTTAAACACAATCAGTGTGGCAAACCAGCAAGTGTGTAATTTAGTGTTGTGTGGCAATGAAATGTTTTACGGGCCTTGATTTATGTCCTGTGCATGGCATTTCTAATGAGAGAGACCAACATTGCAGTGCGCCTGTGTTCCAGGAAACTACATTTACAGCAGATCTTTTTTCTCAAGAGTGTTTTTCCCCTGTGAAATAATGTCAGCACTTTCCCACCTTCAAAGTCCTTTTGTTTCCAGATCTATTAACAATTCTAATTGTACAGGAACACTTGTTAAGTAAGGCTGGTAAATAAAGCAGGAAACGCATTATTTCCTTTTAGTGCAGATTAAAGGTACAGCTATGCTGGGTTGAAACACATTAATGAGGTTTTAAATAAAAATGCTGGCAGGGAATTTACACCGCTGACTGGTTTAACTGCAGTAAGCAGTTGATTTTCCTTGATGTTAAAGGGGAACATTATTTCACCCACTAATGAAAAATATATCTTTCCACCCTCCTATCTGTTAATTAACATGTTTGTGTTAAGGGATTTTCAAAAAGGGATACAATCGCTTCCAATCTGATTAAAGTAAGTGATACATAATAGGGAGGTTGTTTTCCTTCGGTCCTTCTGTTAATTGAATAGCTTTGTATGACTTGGAATGTTTTTCCTAGTCACAACAGTTTGCCTGGACCTAGCTGCTCGGGATGCCCCTATCTTAATTACGGATCATTTTCCAAATGTGGTTCAATTTCCTCAGCAGGACAGTTTCTGTTAACTGCTATTTTTAAGGCCAATAACAACGTCAAAGCCAGGGATGATTAAAGCAATTAAAGTTTCCCTTTGTTTTCTAAGCACAGCGAGATAGGGCTGCCCTGTTTGTACAGCATTTATTAAACATTTACTAAATGGAATTGAATCTGTCATCGATGAAGTTTTCTGAGACAATTACCTTTTAGCATGGCAAACACAGTTTCACTCAGCTAACGTCTCACAGCTTATGGCTGTGATTAGCCATTTGATTTCATCAAGCCAAACTAAAATCCTCCAGTAGAGAGAGAGAGAGGGAGAGGGAGACAGAGAGAGAGGGGTTTAAATATAATTTTACCATCGGAATTTCTCAATTAGCATACCACATTTTCTCCATTAGATAAACTGCCTTTAGAGAGCTGGCTGGTTTAATCTGTTTAATGTCCGTGTAAACTATAATCTCCTGATTCTAAAAAGAAATCCCTTAAGGACATCTTTCGCATACACTCTTCATAAGACAGTTTTTGAAAGACATGATCGAGTGCAGCTTTTAAAGAGGGATTGAACGGCGATGGGTTGTTATGCCTATCATTCTTTTCTTTTCTGTGGCACACGGATTGTGCAAGTTGTGCTTTCACTTGCATGAGTTTAGCTAATCATTAGTAATTATGCCTTTACAAGCTTGTCCTTGCTCGACTATCACTGGAGCATAGCTGCATTTTAGATTGTTCCAATAGTGTATAGGTTTCTGTGGACACTTAAGTCTTGGGCTTAGTAATTCCAGGAGTGTCATGGCAACAGCTTGTTGTCTCTGAAGTCATATGTTACATTAAGTCACTCCTCTTGAAAGATGGCAGTTGCCATACTATGAAAGGTAATTTAGAAGAGATATCACCACGTGACATGCTACATGAATCAAACTTTGATCTCAGATTGAACCAGAAGTGCATCAGGCTGTGTGTACATGTGCATCACTGCCAATCACAGCAGCGCAGGGCTGTTAGTGTAAATAGATATAGAAATCAGGATTTGTTGTTATCCTATTGAACGATGAGCAGAGAGAAATCAGAGTGTTTACATGCATATCATTGCCTTCCATCATACACTGCAGGCTGTATGAATTAGGGCCTGCAAACACAACCTCATTCTCCTTGCATCACGCCAAGAGTCACTCCATTGATTACCCTTCCCCGCTCCCAGGAAATGGCTCATGCATCTCGTGTACATTATAACAAATGTTCTCTTTGCATTACAATTGAATTGTGATTGTTATGTTCAATCAATGGGGAAAGGTCACGGGATCGCTCCTGCCAGCGCTTTAATGGAGAAGTCGATGAGGATTCATTTTAATCACTGCGGCTGTGGCAGAATGAGCACAACACTGAGAGACTGTCAATGGCCCGGTAATTACCGCTGTTTATACAGGTTTCTGCTTTAGCAATTTAGATATCCACAAATCTCTCTGTTTCTTGCACCCCGGTTATATTGGAAGCCGCGTGGCATCAAATGAAGTACTGTAGGATGTGGGCCGTGACTACTCTAATTGTGGGTGAGGCTGGCTCTTTGAAAATGAAGTGAACTCCATTTGCTCCTCTTTTGAGCAGTCACATTACCAGAAAGCTGTTATTTTACATACTTTGTGTGAAGGAGCATTCTATTAGCTTGGCTGAATCCAGCCTGCGACAGTTGATTCAAGAGGTGGAAGATTGTGTTTGTATATCACCCATATTTACAGTGCGTGTCTCTCTAGGATAACTCTGCTGTAGATACTGTTACCAAATTATCTTGTGTTATGTCATTGCTTTGGAAGAAATTTTGATTGTATACACAAGTAAAAAAACTTTAAAGATACAGTTTATGTAGACTTATTTTCCCGGATGTCTTGTTATATGTCGCACGTGTCTTCCTTTTCTGACTTTCCTTTATTTATTTTCCCCACTGTCCATGCCAAAAACAGTCATATAGGTTGTCTGGGCAAGTAGCTTATTACGATCCATATTTCCATTTATTGTGAGGAGGTGACCTCTAGTGGACATAGTAAATATGACCGGAGAAAAGGAGAAAGTCAGGTGACTTTGTATAAAGAGGAAAAACACAGGACTTTGACCGAGGACACAACCGTGTGATACGAAAAGTCAAGTTATTTTAGCTTGTGTACCTAAGTTAAGCTACGTCACCTATGTTACTTAATTCACGTACTGCACGCAACTTATTTTAACCCAAACCTTGAACTTTTCCTCAACCTAACCAAGTAGTTTTGTTTCAATTCAACCACAGTTTAAAACTGTTACCGACGGTTGCTGGTGCTCTCAAAGCATCAAACATGAGGGTGTGTTGTTATTTTCTGTTTTTTAATGTATGCTTCTCTTTGGTCAGTGGTTAACGTGTTTAAAATATGCTTTACACAAAGTCTTTACTTCAACTTTGTAAAATAAAACGGGTAAAAAGCAGAAATTTAGTTTATATAGACTCAACTTATGATTTTTTTAATATAATTGATCAATATATGAAATATTGTTTTGATTAATTGTTTGCACCATACAATTTCACATTCACACATCAAAGGTTCCCTAGAGTCTAGGGTGGTTATTATATAAAAAAAAGTTGCTGAATAATTTTTCAATGATTTTAGTAAAAAATGACATATTTTGGAATGTGACACAAAAGTTAGTGCTTCTGTTAAGAAGAATACGGAAGAATACCGCAACAAAGATAACATTAAGAGACAAGTCCTACGCTGTTATTTGTAATTAGAAAGAAGTTGATGTGGCCAGTGTAGAAGATTATCACACTCCCTTCACCATCACTGTGCTCTCTGACATCTCCCCTTCACCCCAAGTGGCATGTTTGTGTTGGACGGTGTCTAAGGATAGATGGGGTCAAGGCAGTGTAACCTTGGAGGAACAAATATTCATGATCAATAAGGGCTTTATTCCAAGCATCTAAATGATTCTTATGTCTGAAGCCGCTCCCCCCTCTCTATTTGCCCGTGCGGAAAAGCAGTTTAAAGATTTATGCAGACTAGGTAAAAGGACATTTTAAAAGACTACACAGTATCACTGCTTTCAAATGTCATGTAATCATAGGTTAGGGGAGAGCGCTGGGCACAGAGAGCTAAGTGATGTTACAGATAATGAATTGCCTCTGAAATATAATACATCGTGAGTATGATTCTTTGTTCCAAGCTCTGTACACCAACTCTGTTCAATTAAAGTTATTTATCTCTCTTGTTTTTTAACTTCATCAATTATATTGTGATACACTTAATGTCCATAAGAGGATGATGTATGATTGGTCTAATTATTTCTTATTCACCATGCTTTCTAAAGCATATCAATTTTGTTAATACCATGTAATTAAAACACGTCAGTGCGCTACAAGTTGCTGGCTGTATTAATGACTATGAAAATTATTTTAATTAAATAGCCAATTATAGAAAAATCCTAACCATGAGAATTGACATTTAAATGAATTCAATTTAAATTGCTTTTCAACATTGTTTTATCAAAGCTTTATGGGGTGAATAAATTATTACTTCAAACAATATACTGTGTCATTGATCATACACAAGTCTTGTCCCATATCCATACATTTTGAAACACTTTCCTGATGCCATACATCATACTGGGTGATTACATTTTGACATAGTCATTTGTTTACTGCAATCTCATCCACATGTACTGTACTTTTGTGTACTTAGGAAAAACTCTGTTAACTGTTTATGTTACTTAGTTGACTAAGTGTTCAGTCACGCTGGAAACTTCTTTAATGCTGCTAATTACAAACAAATTTTTGCAAAGACAATTTGACATTATAAGTCCCACTGTGGGACAGGAAGAAGAAAAAAAGCCATTTTTGTCATAAGTAAACAGTTTTTCTTAGTAAGTTGCTTCCTTTCAAGATGAGTTCCCATACATGATTTTTTACATGCAGTAGTGATTTAGCATTTGTGCTAAATTATATCAACAAAGTATTGTGGTGTAATGTACAGCACCAGTTTACAGACTTTATTTTTGTGTTACGCTTTGTTTTCATAACCGGGGTCAGACACATGCAGCCCACCCAGTCTGTTGAAAGGCCTTTGTATCTGAAACATCATACATATCCTGTGGTGCCTTTTAATACCTATTAGGCTACTCAGGCTCATATATTTTTTCCTGCATAATGTTAATGAAAGTCATTTTTCAGACATTACAAGCACAATGATTTGCAGTTAACCCATGCAAACAAGAGAAATAGTGGGCAAACTGTTGTGACATTCATTGTATATAATGAAATCTTAATATGGTGCATATTTAAGTGAAAGGTTAGCAACATAAAGGGCAAATGGATTGCCTGGCAATGAATTTTAAGCAGCTATTGATTTTACACTACAAGCTACCTCTTTCCCTGAATGATAATTTTGAAAATGGCACACTGCTTATCTTAAAGCTGATCTGACACAACAGGACAACAGGAATACACGGAATATTAAAGCAAATGTGGAGTGTGATAAGCAACACGCTCCCTGATGTGTACCACACTCATTTCACCTAATGAGAAAACATGGTAGGTGCTGATGTTACCTGCAAAATCCTGCCAATACAAATGCATCTAACAGCAAGTGGACAATTTAATTAAAATAAAAGTAAAAATGTTACTTTCATGTGTTTCTCAATATCCAGTGGTTATTTTGAAATTTAATATTATCTAATCACCGCTATCAGATTAGAGAACTAAAGAAAGAAGTCATCACAGCTGTGCTCACTGAAAAAAAACTTTTGAACCTCACTTTAATTTCTGCAAAATGCCAAACAAACTTAAGTCCACTTATGTATTTCTGCCATACACTGAAAAAAAATATTTTTATTGGCCTTATCCAAGACATTTTAGTCCTATCTTTTTTTAAATAGTGTGATCTAGTAATTTATTATCCACTTTAGGGTAATTCAACATTTAACATAGTTATTTCACTGGATTAGATCTGCAGTATGACTTTGTAAGAAAGGCAGGAATAAAGATACTGTAATTCATGATGTGCCACAAATTCATGTCCATGTACAAAACTTGTACTTGATCCTAACCTCATGGTACAGCGCTGCACTTCCTCCCACTCTGCCTTTATCCTTATTTCCTGTACTGTCTGAGATTGAGGGAAAGTTTGAGAGTTCATGTTCTAGCTGGGTTAAGCTTAGCTTAGTAGTCAGCATCATAAAACAGTACAAGCCTTAAACAAGCTGCTGTTCTGTCTGAAAGTTGTGCAGTATGTGAATAGTGGCTAAAATTGACACTGCAATACTGTGCAAGACACCCAAAAAGTAAACAGTTACTATTTTTATATAGGTTTAAACTAAGTACTCTTACATCACTCCAAATTCTTAAATATATTTGGCTCTGGCAAAATGAAAGGTTTGTTTTTTCTCATGTACAGTGGTGCTTCTCAGCTAATTTGAGTGCATTAACAATTTTAACAATGTTGGCAAAGACACGGTCATCTGCTCACCTGTAATTTTAACATAAAGTAATACAACCCCAGTTCCAAAAAAGTTGGGATGCTGTGTAAAATGTTAATAAAAACAGAATGAGTGTATATATTTACAAAAAATGTCACAGTTTGAAAATTAGACATCTTTGAATTTAATGTGGGTTACAAAGTATTTGCAAATCATTGCATTCTGTTTTTAAGTTTTTCACAGTGTCCCAACCAACAGGGTTGCACTTATGGTTATTGAACTTGAAATGGACAATAAGTGGAAATCAACTGCTGACATGAAGCATTGCACATTTAGATGATATGATAGATCCATTTAGATGGAAAATGAGTGATTACAGTCCAACTTTAATTACTGCACTTTACATGAATTCAGTATACACCGTAACATTTAGTGTAGTGTTGTAATTTACATAGAAAACATCTAGCTCAAAGCAACCATTGCTTCATGTTGTTACTTCATACAAAAAGCTGCAGCCACTTTGACTGTGTAAATATAATAATCATTACGGAATTAAATGAGACATTTTCCCTTTCTCACAGACAGGGTGTACCTCCAAAAGTGACTCATACTGGCATGTTCAGTGAGAAAATATGACATATGTGTTATCAGAATAAAAAACTAAAAACAAAAAAAACTAAAACTAATTGAGCAAAAATGCTGTTTTAGTTTCAGGACGTCAGCAAACACAAAGTACAAAAGTTTTGCAAACTGCTTATATTGCTTATAGTGATTAACTGTCAGTAACATCAGTATGGTGAAGTGGGTCATATAAAGCAGGTGTAACCTGTGTTGTTAGAAATAACTATTCACGGAAATTACAGATATACCTTGTGAATGCATGCTTTTTTTTGATCGCTGAAAATAACGTGCAAATTTGCACACGATTATAATCCGATCTCTCATATGTGCAATAAACAATTTAAACAGACCTGAAACATTTCAGTGTAGCCCAAGCCCAGTTATCTGTTCTTCAAAGGCTTCCACTGTCCCCTAGCTCCTCCCTCTCTGTACCGTGTGACAACAACAACTCATCCACAGAGCGGAGCTGCACTTTTCAGCTCATTTTCCTCCTGTCATTCCTCCTCCTATCTTTGATCATTGTCCCGCCGCTCAGCCCCCCCAAAACCCTCACTCAGCACGCCTTTTTTTCGGCAGCTCTTTTTACTTCCCAACTTATCTGAGGAGCTAAACTCTCGTGGATTCTTTCATTTAGGGGTGTCTCGGCAGGCTGGGTTTTATACTTTGAACTTCGGCTACTCTCTTCCCCTCCTGTAGGTGACCATGGCCGTACCGGCTGCTCTGATCCCACCAACTCCTCTGGTCCCACCGCCTCCGATCTCGACTCCCTCCACGACAACGTCCCCGCCGTCGACAACTTCATCACCATCTCCATCCCTGGCCCCCCCATCTGGACCCGGACAGAACCTGTTCAGATCAGAGCTCCTCGCCACCAGCAGCCCGGGCATCCCGAACGCGGCTCTTCCACCCGGCAAACCCGTCTACTCGACCCCGTCGCCTGTTGAAAACATACCGCAAAACAATGAGTGCAAGATGGTCGAGTTGCGCGGTGCCAAAGTGGCCTCTTTCACCGTGGACGGCTGCGAGCTCATCTGCCTTCCTCAGGCTTTCGACCTGTTCCTGAAGCACCTGGTCGGCGGACTGCACACGGTCTACACCAAGCTGAAGCGGCTGGAGATCACGCCGGTGGTGTGCAATGTGGAGCAGGTCCGCATCCTCAGAGGGCTCGGCGCCATCCAACCCGGGGTGAACCGCTGCAAACTCATCTCCAGAAAAGACTTCGAGACTCTGTACAACGACTGCACCAATGCGAGGTTAGTGGCGAGCTCTGTACGGCATTTTGGTTTAAATGTCTTTACGGAGAGTCGTGCGTAAAGGCGCGGGAGCAAGGAAGGGGGAGACATTTTTCTTATATAAAAACAAGTGGCTTAAGTGATGTGATTATCACCCGAAGTTGAAAATCGCATGTTATAGTGTGTGTAAGCGTGTGAATGCGTGAGCGTGGGGTTTCAAACTCCATTCAAGCAATGTGCACGTAGTTGTCTGTTGGACGGGAAGAGGCCAGCGCGCAACATCAATGAAAAAGTTTAGTGAAAGTTTTTAACACGTGCAGGGCAAAGCTGTGCCATGATGGATAGCCTGTCTGCCTCAGAACAAATGAATCGATAATGTAGGCTACACAACGGCTGAGTTTCACAATACTGAATAAACTTCAGGTGTAGAACTGCCACTCTAAAGACTATTTCAAAAATAAGACAGCAGTCGTCTTTTATGAGCAACACTTTTACTATAGTTCCTTTTTAATTTAAGGAAACTTTTAACTCAACTTTATTTTTAATGACTCTGTGAGAAAATTAGGTTATGCCTTATTATATACCCTTGCCACAGGGGCAGTACAATTTCAATTATAATAACTTTGATTTTAAGAAAGTAAACAAGACAAACCGAGATTAACATAATTATATGACATGGACTATTTTTTGTATTAATTGATTTCTTGGTATTTACAGCCAGGACATTTATGCATTATTAAAGAGGTTACAGTACACTCACAACTCCTCTATGAGTGTATTTTCCACTGTAAATACGAGGGATAATTGTCATACACACATGAGAGTGTACCTTAATCAAACATCCTCAGTTTTTGTTAAAAAGGGAAATTAAAAAGTCAGGTAAACAACCACACATGTCAAAATTTAAACATTAACCCATCTCCCCAAATCAGATATTTTAAGCTTTAAATGTTTTAATATGGAGTGATTTAAGGGAGGATCAATATTTGATTATAAGCCATTTTTACTGTCCTGTTGCTCCTAGCTTTGATGTATCGCTCAGTCTCACAGGATGGTTCAGCCTGGTCAAATTTACCATCTTACCTGTCACTATGATTGATTCCATATTGATCTCGTACCCAGAAATGAGCTGGAAATGCAAATATGATGGAAAGGCTCACATCAGTGGGGAATAGCAATAAACACTGCGACTCACTTGGTTATCTCAGTGTAGAAAAAGAGAGTTTTGGAAATTTATAGTGTGAGATTAAACTTAATTCTGACGTTAAGATGCATGAGTGTATCAAAGGCACATGTGACACTCAAATGCACATGCACACACAGACGTTGCTGTGCAAATGCACCATTCTGTGCCATTAAGATCCATGTATATTATGAGGTTGAATACATTTTGACCCTCAAAGCAATTGCTCTATCTGCAAAGTGCCCTATTAGGCCTCGTTAGAAAATTCAAATAGCTCATTTAAAAAAAAGAGAGTGATAATATTACAGTGGAACATTTTTAATTTTAAAGCTTTTTTCTTGTGTAGTTTATTTAAGATTTTAGTAGCCTATATTTTTTATCTGTCAATAAACAGAAATTGATTTTCTCTTAATGCTTTGTAACAGTCAGCCTTTGTCAGCTTTATAAATACAATATTTCAAGCTTATAAATGTGTTTAGGCTCGATATTTTCCATTCCTGTTGCATAATTTGCATAAAGCATCAAGAGAGCAGAACCCCTCACCCCCCCTCTATAGAAAAAAAACATACCGTGTGGTGATCCTCTCCTCTCCTCAAGCCTGGCTTCAGGTGACAAAGTATGTGGTTGAACTCTCCAGGTTGTCAATGGGGGGATGGCCAGCGATGGGGTTAAAGGATAATGCAGTGCCTCGCGTCGCTTTAATGACGCTAAAGTGGTGGGCTATTACGGGCACATGGACAGGACTGTAATTGTCTCTGAAAGCAGCCAGGTACTCCCGGTGCTGGGCTGAAATCAATCACTCAGACCCGGCCTGCCTGCCCCATTTGGAGAATTACATCATGGAACAGTGAGGCATCCGCTGGATAAAAGGCTTCTGTTACTTAGAAAGAGTTGATTTTATTTGCAGGGATGTGTGCTTTACACCGTCTGTCATTGAATTTCTGCTGACAAAATGATCAGTCTGAATAAACAGGACACAGGTTGCCCTGTAGGTGAAAACCAGCTCTCTTCAAAGTCGATGCTCCGTTTTGCACCAACTTAAAAAAAGTATCACCGGTTATCCCGCTCAGGTTACACAACAACAGCCTGCTGCCTGAGATAGTTTAGCTTTTCATTTCGCCCTATTACCACAATGTCACTACTCTTATTGTACAGTGGCAGAGTGGTAACAATGAAGTGAATAATACTCCTGTACAATGGGTCTTACTATTTCACATGCTGTTTTTTTCCCTCCCACGGTCTATTGTGTTAAAACAACACTACTCTCATTTTGCACACAGTGTGAATGTGAATAGCATCACAGAGCACCGCTGCATCCCGCTGCTTTAGTTTTGATGTGGACACAAACAAGCTCCAACCAAATTGTTCCCTACTATGCTTACTTTAGCATAACACTTTTTGAACACATTCAATGGGAGACATGTTGTTAGGAAATGCAGTGTAGAATTATAATTATTTTTTTTAATATGGTAATGGCTTAAAAAATGAATTTTTAATGGGAAATTCCTTTCACATACTTTAACAGTGAGTGTTTGAACTATGTGAACTTTGCCTAATAAGCGACATGGTATTTTAGTAATTATTGTTCATCTTTAAAGATACTAGGAATATAGTCATCTTGACCCCTTCATTTTCTTAAGGACTCTTGTGCCAGATTAGCAGTGTTCGCTCTCGCTCCCAGACTGATCCAGGTTCAGTAATCTCCCCTACATTATGACTCTGGCCCTCCAGGAGCCCTCTGTTCCAGCTACTTGTTTTCCTTTTCATTTTCCCCGTGGTGGGATGGAAAAGGTTCTTATTGCTGTGTGACACTTGAACTCTCTGAAAGGTTATTATAACACGGGGGGGTGGTGGGCGGTGCAGAGATATCGCATATCTCTCATTGGTCTGCTTTGTGGGGGCAGGCTATCCGATGCTGGGGCGCAGAAATGCAGCAGTTAATTGACAATCATTGTCTACCCTTGAAGGTTAACCACACGCCCCAGACAATGTCCCACCACTGGGAATGGGACGGCTTTTCACTTACATGCCCTTCTTAAATAGATTTTCCCCGGCTCGTTTCAGTCAAACAGATCTTACTCTGAAATGTTACGAGTGACAGGTCACAGTGGAACGACTTCTTCTTTAACAGATATATTTAATTGATACTGATATGACAGGGAGTGTTATGAGAGCTATCACCTCTCTTGTTCCTATTTCAAGAGTGTTTATGCCTAAACACACATATTTGCAAATGACGGTAATTGTTTTGTTTAGCGCTCAGTGTGAGCTGCCACTGAGGGTGCCAGCTTGTCTCTCTCCCTCCTCTCCTCTGCTGAGCTCTTTTATAATATATTTGTTTTCTACAAGGCACGGATGTGTTTACAGGTACTCAGGGGAGATTTCTGGATTCCATTCAAATCATTCCCAGTCAGAGTGGGTGCTAAGATACCCGTCACCCAGCAACCACATCCAAGAGGGAGCTTGGGCGATAATAACTTCAAAAACAGAGTGACAGATGTCTGATTAGAGAGAGAGAAAGAGAGGGAGAGGGGGAAAAAGAGAGAGAGAGGGAGAGAGAGAGAGAATGGTATACAAAGCTGTTTAAAATCCAAATATATTCAGGTACTTTCTTGAAAGTCAAATTGGACCTCATATTGCATGCTGTTCTTTATTGAATGGAAAAACATTTAAACTTGCTTTGTTTGTTTATTTATTTATTTATTTTTTACATTTTTAATCCTTCAGTGGGGCTCAGCTAAATTTGATTAGGTACAGTACATGTACTCAAGTCAACTGTGCAGTTGGCAGATGGCGGCAAGGTGTTTTTTTGCGAACAGATAGTCTCCTTGAAAATCAAAATTGCTTTATTGACTTGACATTCATTCAGCTGGAACAAGTGCAAATTAAAACATTTTTTTTTTTAAATTACACCGACTATAGCTCGGTTGAAAAGTAACATTCATTTTCCTTCATTTCTTTTAAGATCAGTTTTTTTATAGCTTGCAATGAAGCTGAGCCAAGACTGTCGAAACCACAGATTTCACTTGTTAAGGAGGCTTTGTTTGACACTGTCTAATGTCATTTGTGGATTTAGAGGCTATTTGCATGGCAAAGAGGCCCGTATTGTTAATTTGCCTGTTGGATGCATTAGTTGTCCAAGCTCCTATCTTATTTGCATGCCTTTACTGGATCGGCAACAGCAGTTGAATTACCAATTAATTCCTCTACCAAATGAAATGGTTTAAATCACACATTGACATCAGGTCTTTCCACCTTAATCAGCATATTAAAATGACCTATTTTTACTATGCTCACCAACCATAAAGGGGTATTAGCTTTGATTTTTATAGACAACAGACTTAAGCTGTTTAAAATCTATCTGTCAATATGACTTGTCTAGCATATTAAACTAGATTTGTTAACAGTGATTTTACCTGATAATTTTACACTGGAGACTGATTGCCTGACAGGCCAGCAATAGATTTTGGGTCACTCTGATTTCCGTTCTCCTCTCTCCCCAGTCAGAGCTCTCCTGCTTGTCTTTACTCACTGGCTCCTTCACATTACAGCACATTTAGGGAGCATGGCGGAAGTCACTGACGCTCGTACCAGGATGTTAAATGCTACTGACAGAAGTTAGAGGGAGCAGATGAGATTTTCTGATTGGAGAAGGAATGCAGGCCCTTGCCTGGCTCTGTCTAATATGGTCACATAGAGAAATTGATTTTCCTCAGAAATTAATTAATTTTTCATATAGCCCAAAGCTGGAGTTTAAAAAAGAGTGCACACTTGCTGGTTTCCTATTTTCCCCCTTTTTTAAAGAATTATTGCCTAATCATATTAATACTTTTGCCCCAAGGATGAAAAGATAATTGTACAAATGCATTTGGAAATATGTATCACTGAGTATTTATGATTAAATTATGCAAATAACTCCGCTCCCATCCTTCGTGGGCGCAGATTGTCTAATTAGGATTGATATGGCGAATAGATGTTGGGGAATCTGAATACAAGCATGTCCAAAGAGCAGAAAATTGAAAATGACAAGGCTGGAATCCTTAAAAAGTGTGTAGGGTTTTTTTTCCCTCTCTGTCTAATTCAGCGTAGCTGTATCAGGAGTTAATTTTCCCCGGCTTCATTTCTCGTCTGAGCTGACAGGAAAAGGAATCCATCAGGGAAGCAATCTCAGATGGGATTCCACAAATTTCCTCCACTTGTTTTTTCTCTCCCTCTTCATTTTCGTGGAGGCTATCAGGGATGAATCTTCTCCTGAGTAAACATGCAGATGTTATTCCTCCAGTGTCAATGTTTTTGGAGCTCTCTACTCAATACAAAGGACTCCTCGTAATAATTGAAGTATATTAAGAAAGGAATGCCATCCCACAAAAAGCCCTTTGTACTTTGGGAATGTCAGTGAAGTAATGCATATCATATTAAGATTGCACTACTTTTTTTCTGATATTACTAAAAGTTATGAAACACTACTAATATTTGTCTTATATCATGCAATTCAAATTTAATTTTGTGTTAAGTTTAATAGGATAATTTCAGAGTAGGTGCATGCAAAGACTCATTTTGTTCAAATTAAATAAATGTAATAGCAAAATAATCATATATATATATATATATACATATATATATATGTATATATCTATATATATATCTATATATATATATATCTATATCTATCTATCTATCTATCTATCTATCTATCTATATATATATATATATATATATATATATATATATATATATATATATTTATATTATAAATGTCTTCAATATAGCACAGTATAATCCTATTTAATAAACCTAACTGCTAGTGAAGATGATAGAAAAATGCAAAATACCTAAACACAGTTATGCAGATGACACACAGATTTCTATAACAATATCACCAGGTGACTATGGGCCCATACAAGCACAGAGTTAGTGCTTTCAACAATTAAATGACTGGATTAATAGGAGTATACCAAGAATTAAAGGATTTATGTCTCAGCAGGATTTAGAAAAAGTTGTCCTTGTGTTTATCTTCAGTAGGCTCAATTGCTGCAATGCCATCTCGCCCTAAAAAGTTGATCAGACAGCTGCAGCTGATTTAGAACACTGTTGCTAACATCCTCACTAAGACCAGGAGAGACCACAAGAGTCCAGGGCTCAGATCTTACTGTGTATCAAAGAGTTGGTTTAAAAATAATATAGTTGGAAACTGTCTAATTCTAGATCTACTGCTCCGTTATGAACCGTGCCGACCTGGGACAGTTCTTACTTAGACCTGACCCCAGAGTTAAAACTAAACGTGAATAAGCAGTTTTCATGCACCACATATGTGGAACAAACTTCCTTGAAAATTGAGATTGCTCCCACTCTGAGTTCTTTTAAACCAGGGCTTCAAATATTTCAGTTTCCCACTACTTGGGGCTATTCATTTATTTATAGTTATATCTTGCACTGATTTTTATTCTACTGTTTGATTTGTCCAAGTTTATTTTTTGTTATCTATGTCATCCTCTTTAATTATCTCTTTTTATATTGCCTTTTAAATTTTTTCTTAATGTCTTTTGGTGTTATGTAAAACACTTGGATTTGGCTTGAGACAGACAGACAGACACACTGTACACTGACACTAGTTTGAGCAAACAGTTACATGTAATTTAACCACAGGCGTGTTCCTTGCTGGGCTCAGCGGTACATCACAGAGAAGAAATCAGGGAGGAAATGACATCGGCTTCCACTCTCTCTTCGTCTGTTGTTAGCTTCAGATGAACGGCGCAGCACAGGAACAGCACCAGTGCCTCCAACAGTATCTATTAAAGGGCTGATTGTTATCTAATCTTTACCTGGCGCTAGCTGGAAAAGCCCTGAAGCTAATGACACTTGAGACTAGCAGCACATTCTATGGTGGTTCAAAGCATCTGCTCAGTCAATACCTTTTGATGAAAAACTAAGAAAACGGCCCCACAGCTATTTACGTGAAATCTGAATTCACTTAGACACCAGAAACACTTTATGCAGTCAATTTGTTGCATTGAATTATAACTAACAACTTGCATAAAATGAGTTCCTGTTGAGCCAGCAGGCTAGACACTGATCTGCTTTCATGTGTCTGGTTTTGGAGCTTCAGACTATGATGTTCAGGTTTAAAATGGAACTGTATATTATTTCAATTAAAAATAAGTCAAACCATCATTAGTAAACATCAACAATGTTAATGTCCTAATATTTTTTCTCAGTAATGTTAGTGTGCCACTCATGCTAAATTAGACATTAAAATTGTTCTCTTAATATTTAAAGATATGTTCTATTTAAGGGAATTGTTCAACAGCAGCATTGGACACTGATCAGCAGATTGTTCCAGATCTGTCTTTCAAATGATGTAAAAAAAAAAAAAAAGCCCAACCCCATAAACCTGCTTAATCCGCTCAATCAAAATTCATTCATTAATCTTAAGGTCATTGTCAGCTGAATATTTCCTAAATTAGGAAATCAAGAAAAAAGTAACAAGTTATAGCTGTCAAAGGACCATTTTTAAACTGATGTATTAGCTTTTTTTAACAACCTGATCTACCTGATCTACAACCTGAAATTCAGGTTCAAAATAAAAAAGAATACCAGTGTTAAAGACATAAAGACCTTATGTGCTGTATATGGCTTTAATATGTGGACCGTAGCTTTATTTTCTATACAGAATAATTTCAGTTGTCAGCAGTTCAAAGTGAATGAGGCAGCTCGTTCTCAGTACTGTAAAATGATAAGGTCTGCAATTTTGGCTGTTATCCACAGAGATAGCCACACCCAGAGCTGCTTCCTGACGGCATCGCACACCTGTAGAGGTTATGAGCGGGGTATCAATATCACCAGGTCAACACATTTTCATCTAACACTGACATCTCTCTTTGCCTTCCACCCTCTCTCGCTGCTTCTGTCTCTCTCCCACTAAGCCTAGTGAGAATATTGGTGGGAGTCTTTATTGGTTGCAGCGCTTAGGTTTCTCCCCTCGTAGACTCAAATGTCACCGTCTCCCTGATGTTTCTTTAAAATCGCCTGTGCCACCACTTGCTGTGGCGCCCGGCTATTATTACCCTCCTCTTAAAGAGTGACAGTCGGGTCCTCAGAGACGTGACACAAAGCTCTGTGGATGGAGTTGTAGTGCTGTGTCAAGCCAATGCTCCCAGCCAATCAGATAGCAGGAAGCAGACCTCTGTAAACCTGGTATGCTATGAGGTTGGCAGAAAAGTCAGGAGACAGTTCAGTTCAGTTTCATACATTTCCGACATTATTTCTGCTCCAAAATCATAGAAATCCTGTTAAAAATCAAACAGAAAAATAAAGTTGTGGAACAGGAATCACTTTTACCGTGATCTTAAGTGGTCAAGCTGTCTCCATGCATGTGCTAATGCCTTGAAAGCAATGCACTGTAACAGTTACTTGTGTACGTTCCCAGTAATTCCACAGTAATGCAGAAAATGCAGTGAGACACGTTCTCTATGGAAATAAACATGGTTATGATAATAAAGCGGCCCTTGGCTGAAATGCTTTGTCCACATACATTAACCCTGTGTAACTTTCCCATTAGGAGCGTGTGAGTGTGTTTGCTTGTGTGTATGTGAGTTTCTCAGTGAGAGAGAGAGAGTTATGTGAGTGCGAGAGAGAGAGAGAGAGAGAGAGAGAGAGAGAGAGAGAGAGACACCCTCGCACAACTTCACATATGAATGGTCTTGTGTGAAAAGGAGGATGAATTGAGTCAAGCTGACATAGCATGCCAATAAGCTTTGTCTCATTTCCAATGCCGTATTCATTTGTGCCACAGAGAGATTTATTGCATGATTGACAATTATGAGAGGGTGACCTAGTTCTTTGTGATGGAACAAAAATGGTTTTCATCAGTTGCCTTTGCTGTCTTTTGCATTGTGTGTGTGTATGTGACGCTCCCTGGTAAAGAATAGGGATAGCCCTCCGTGCAAAGAGATACTTTTTTTCCTACCACCAACTATTGAAACTCATGCATTTTTCTAGTAATGGCTTCATATATTTTGCATAGAATCACATCATCCACTATGTCTGTTCCACAGCAGAAAAAATGAATTTCCTACCCCATTAAGCAATGTGAGCTGTCCAAATGGATCATGTTAAAGTGACATTTTTACGAATGCTCTTCAATCTCTAACTTTGGTGAGGAAATAAAAAGAAAAGGAAGTAATTTCACTGCCTGTGAATATGTATATTTCCAGCACACACTAGACCAATTTATACCACTCCCCACTATACTGTATTTCTGGCTGTTTTATTGTTTTTACCTGATCAGTCAATCCACAAATACATTCATCCTTTTACTGCTGTGACTGTCAGTAAAGGGCTTCATTTGTACTTTACATTTCCCGATTCCTTTATTCCTTTATGGTTCATTCTACCTGTCTATTAGCTGTGTGTTTTCTCTGTGTGGGTGTGTGTGAGTGTGTGCGCCCAGTGAAGCTTAGATTACTACGACTGTGAGGAGGAAGTCACTGCTCCTCCTGGGACTCCTGCTTGACTGGCCCCACAAATGATACAAGCCAGGGTTTAGTTGGGAGTTAATATCCTGCAAAATTGTCCTGCACTGCCTCGGCAGAATGTGGATGATTAAATGACACAAGCATATCAAAAACATTTTTCTCAGACTAGTGGCTGTTAAGTGTTGCGCCGGTGCAGCCCGTCTCCCAAGGTTACCATTAAAAAGAAAGGAATATTCAGTGGGAAGTGGGTGTCATTGAGCTGTGATTGTGTGTGTGTTTTCGTGTGTGTGCACCTGTATGAGCGTGTGCGTGCATGCTTTAGATGTTTTGTGTAATGCCCTGTTTGAGTGGTAATAATATCTCAATAGGATTTCAGGGTCTCATTGAGAGGTTTGGTAGAAGGTTGAGAGGACATATGCTAATTGTGCCTGAGAAGACTCGTCTCTCAGAAACACATCCCACAAGAGTTTCCTTGTACACTGTATGCCAGACTTCTCCCAGTGACAAAAAAAAAAAAAAGCTTGAGGCTCCAAAGCGATCCATTTTATCCTTTCTTTTTCAAAGGATGCAATGCTTTGTTTTAACCTCCGCAGGAAAGGAGATGAAAGGCAGTGTAATAAAGCCAAAAGGTCTTTCTGTAGTTATCAAATGGCCTTTCACTCCTGACCTTTAAGATGCCACAGTAGGAACTGGAGACAATGCTAGAAATACAGATCGGATTTCACAGATCAAACACCTCTTTGTATAGTTTACTTGCAAGGAGAAGAAAGAACAACCTTTCACAGCATCATTTGAACGTAGGAAAAAATAAAATCAAAAAATATTTGGAAAAGAATGAACTGCCTTGTCAGCACCTGCACAGATCAAACACTTAAAAAGTTAAAGAAATGCAGCAACAGATACATTTGGTTCAGAGGCATTTCTTTATTTCTTCCTTTATCTGACATTCTCCTGCTACAGCTATGGGCTCTGTATGCAGGCCTTTATAGTCATCAGGGACTTGGTGCTTCAATGTGCCTATGCCTATGTTTTTGTATGTGTGTACACATGTATTGACAGTACTGTTTGCCTTGCTCATTACATTATAATGTATGTCATCGACTAGGCATACACCATATGGATTTTTTTCAGCCGATACCAAATTGCCGATAATTACCTGCGTCCCATTGCAGATACAGACAAGATAACCAGTAATTTAAAAAAGGTATATTTTGAAAAGTTTATGCACACCTTAAGGTAAGAAAAACCTTGACATCATTATTGTTATAACAATAAAAACAAAGTTGTGATGTTTCAAAAGTACATCAGAAAAGGTAAGAAACTTTTGCATTTTAGAGCATTTTGCCAAAGAAATGTTGACACCTGCATTGACATCTTTGGCTCTCTAGTCAGTCTGCCGAGCCTCTTCTTCCGCTCCTTGTCGATCGCAAACCCACTTTAAAGGTGCACTTCACCACCTCCTTTATCAGATTGTTTAGATGCTGTCAATGAAAGACAATTTGGCTTTGTGATATCAGTTCTGTTTATCAGCTGTAATTGGAAAAACACATAATATTATAATAGAAAAATTTGCCGTCATTATCCCATTAACTTTTCCTGTTGTTGCAAGCCAAATAGACTAATTATTTCTATTGATGCTGTTCACCAGAAACTTCACTAGACATAATTGGAAAAACATACCAAAGAATTGTAAATCTTCAGATGAAATGGATGTCTAGCTGTAAGATGTCAACTTCGCTGCAGTTCTTTTAGCAGCACTCGTTTAATCTTATGTTACTGAGCTGTACTTATTGTGCTCTGAATTCTTAATGCCTCAATTTACACATATAATCATTTTTACATTAATATGGCTACTGCGACAAGATTTATATTTGATGGTTTTATGTGTGACGTGGGAGGTTCGGGATTAGGTTATTCTAAATGACAAGCTTCTGCATTGTAATGAGTGGCCTACGGAAACCGGCAGCCCATTTTTTCAATCACATCCATAGACGGGCTGACTACAGAGACCGCTAATCATGCTCTTAGATGTAGAACGTTATCAGGATGCATGATGGCACCCAGCATTCCTGTCATTCTCGACATTCTGCCGAGTGGTACTTGCTCTCTGAGCGTGGAGTGCTGGTGCCTGTGGACCCTGAAGGGCTCTGTGTAAGAGGCCCAGTCGGGGCCCTGCTGGGCCAGGCCTGTTGACAGTTCCTTGGCACTGTTGTCTCAGCAGGAAGACATCAGTTGGAGCAACAGAGAGGCTGTGGATGGAGGCCGTGTGGTCAGCGTAGAGAATGGAGTTGGAGAAGATTAGGCTTCACCCACGGGTCATTGTGTTCCCAGAGCAGGGCCGAGCCGGTCGGCCCCAGTATTGTTAAAGGGAAAGGTCAGGTCCAACGACCAGGCTAAGCCTATTAAACAACCCACACTGCTTCGTCCTAGAAACCTGACTGTGCTTTCTCTTAACTACAGGGCAGGGGAAAAATCAGCTTTGAACAGCTGAGGTCGGCCATATCCTGATGTGAATTGGAGACCACAGCTAATTGAAAATAATATAACTGTATACTCAAATGAAAGCATTGCAATCAAGTGTCTTCATAACACCAGGCAGCAGTTTTATATTGCATGTTTCATTTTCTAAAGGGCCTAATTGTTTTACAGAGCCCTTAAGTTGGTATACTGTACAGTATGTGCGCTTGGCTGCTGGAGGTTTGCTCTGACAGATCCTACCAGTGTCGAACAAATCCTCACATTTATATCCTCTCAGTACTAAATGCTTATGTACCGCATTCATAAGGTCGTCTGAGCCCCAACACACTCCCATAAGTCTCCTTTAGCTGTAGTGATGGCTGATGTCAGGGATGTCTGCTGAATGAAAGGAAACACAGGCAGATAGCGTTTGATCCGTGATGGAGATGAGTCCACATAGGAGTAGAGCTAGTGATTAATAATGGTGCATCTGGGTAAAAAGGATGTCATCCCCTGGACGTCTAATGAAAGCTCTTGAACATATCTGGGAGAGGCGATATGTTGACAGTGGATGATGCAAATGAGGCTAAATGTGAGAGGAAACCTGAAATGAATCACCCCGCTGTCTCAGTGGCGTTTGTGTGTGTGTGTGCACGCGTGTGTGTATGTGCCCCGACTAGCAGCCAGCCGTTTACGCCGTACAAAGCTCGGTGTGACACTCTCCCTCCTTTGTCTCAAACTGCTAACTGTATTTAATTTCACATCTTATCGGGCCGGGCTTTGTCTGTCTGTGAGTCTCTGCACAGTGGAGGCGACCCCCGGAGATAAACTCTGTCAGGCTCTGGGGTGATTTATTAAATTCTGATTTCTGTGAAGGACTTTAATGTCGAGGGGGTGGGAAGAGCGGGAGGGTGGACGGGGGTGTTGGCGAGAGGGGGGGTGGTGTGGGGGAGAAAATATGTCGCAGGTGTCTCTGCCAGCCCCGGGCACTGTTCTCTCTCCATTACCAGTATTGTTAGGTATATAGAGGCAGGAGAAAAGAGAGAAGTAGGAATCTATGCTGAATTTCCTGTCTTTGTTGTGGCAGTGGGCTTGTTTTTTCCCTCTGTTCTAGGCCAGAACAGCCATATCAAATCTCACTTGTTTGGACTGGAGATAGCGACTGGAGTGTGGAACGTGGGTTAGTTTCATAGAGGGCTCGACCCAGCTCAGGTTTAACGGTTATATTTTAATACTTCTCCTTCTCTTCCTCATGACACCTAAAGGGGGCTTTAACCCTCCATCCAAATCTATTAGGTAAATCCTTTGACCTTATCAGGCTCCTTACCCCCCCTGATATTTGAATAAAACCCGATGTCAAGACATGTGTGACATTTTTTGTGGAGTTCAGCAGATTTTATGGGCAGCTATTACAGCCTTTCTGGACCCAGTGCTTCAATTTAAAATATTTTCTTGTTAAGCACACTTCACAGGTCAATTGTGGCTGTGCCGAAGCTCAACATGTTAATTTTAATATCATTTTATTCATCTCAAATGCATCAGCTCCTCCCCCTTGAAACCTATTTTACATTTCTCTTTCATATCACCTTAATCTAAATTGATGTGTTATCATACATGGATCTCAGAGGAGGGGATCAAATAATGACTGTCAGTGGTGCATGGTGAACTGTGTTTTTGAACATAATTTAGTCCTCTACATTATAAAATATGCTTTAAAGCTAAATCGCAAGGTGCTTTTCATACGACCCTTCCCCTCATGAGAATTGTTTTTTAAACAGAGAACAGAGCTGTAAAAGTGATGTGTTGCTTCGTCTGATATCTGTGAAGCAGTTTGATCAAAAGGTAATATTGGTGAGGGGCGCTGCTGGTTCTTGTCTCCTGCACGTTACTTCCCAAAGGGCTCTTTTCTCTCTGACACCTCGATTCTCTAAAGTGTTGAGTGGATGATAAAGAGTTTTGGATTCTATATATTTATTTATTGCTTGTATTGAAGAAGTTAATAGAAGACTGTGGGCTGTGATG
The DNA here is from genome assembly GCF_030273125.1 of Centropristis striata. Classification (NCBI taxonomy): domain Eukaryota; kingdom Metazoa; phylum Chordata; class Actinopteri; order Perciformes; family Serranidae; genus Centropristis; species Centropristis striata. The sequence continues at coordinate 15,822,138 of NC_081526.1, forward strand.
CGTGAAGGGCAGTATGGGACAGGACTTCTTGTCTAAGATGCAGAACTATAGAAAGCCAGGCTGAAGGCATACATCAAACCACACAGACGTGCGTGTGCACAGCTACCCACACAGACACCGATGCTCTATATCAAATAGTTTACCCCCTCTCTTTCTTTCTCTTCCCATTTTTCTTTTCAAACCAGGGCATATCCTGCTCTCCGGGTGGCTATTAAATCAAACCAAGAAGATGAGTTTGCAAAGCCAGAAACTCAATCCGACTTGTACTTCTACAAAACTAAACAGTCAGATCTCAGCAGTCCCCCCAAAATAGCTCAACAAGATCAGTTTAAATACACTTTCTCCCTTCCAGAAGCACAGTTTGTTTGACCTAGTATGCAAACCCTGGTTAGCAGGTTTGATTGAGCGGAGCTGGGGATCTTAGGGCCGGCTCCTCTGATACCTACGTCTCCCTGTCTCCATTGTTCTCTGCAAGTCAGCATCTTTTGTCTTTGCCACTGATTTGTCTTTTGATCTGTGCGAGTGATTTATCTGCATGGAATCGTTTTTCTCTCTGTTCCCCCTCAGGAAATTTGGAATGAGGCTGGCCTAACCTTGCCAGGGCCAAACAAAGCCCGAGAGCTGATCTCATGTATTTTGATGCTGTTTGTGAAAACGACACACACACAGCTCAGACTTTGAGAGGGCTGGAGAAAAAAAAAATGGGAGAGAAAAAAGCGCCTGCATGGTGTCCGTTGTTTTGTGTTTTTCTCCAACAGATGTAAGTACCTAGAGCAAAATTTCCATTTGGAAGTGACATGTATTTCAAACTCGAAATTATTAAATGGTAGTAAGTGGATTTAAGTGGATACTTGTCATGCAGGCTACTAGGCCGCTCCACACTGAGACCCTCTGGGAGCATAAACTCTGCTTGCGGTGGCTGAGATCACCAGGTAGGGCTAATGGAACGGGGACCCTGATGTCTTCCGACTGCAACAGTTTTCCCTCTGTTTGCCTGGTTAAAAAACGCCAGAGGTTGGGGGGATTGGAGTTGACAACCCTGAGGGGATTGGAGCTGTTTGCCTTGTGCGCTTTTTTTTTTCCACCCGCCCTCATGTGCAGCTGTTATAGCGTCCTCCCTCCTCCTACCAGCTGCCAGAGAGAGAGAGACACACACACAGAAAGACAGAGAGAGAAAGGGAAAGAGAGCCTTAGTGAGAGGGAAGGGTAGGAAGAAGGCGGGGGGAGTAAACACAACCACTCAACACCTGCTGCCCGGTGAGGAGAAAAGGTGTGTGCAGGGGAGAAGGGAGAGGGGGGAAACAGAGATAGGTGGTTAGGGAGAGGCGACATGAGTACAAAAGCCTGAGAATGTGTTAATGTGGGAGTGAGGATTGTGAAAATACAAAGATTAGAGGAGAGACAGGTGTGGGGATATGCAGGTAGGCTACAGTATCACACTCTAAACCTTTGGTATTCTAAATGCTCCCTCATGCGCACAGTCTGGTTATCTTTAGTGGTAATCTTGGAAAAATATAGATAGATATCTTTGTTCCAAAGGCAGGAGTCTCATTGCTCCAGATGTTTACGTGCTTTGATCAACATTGTTTTGGGGTTGAGGCCCAGCGTGTTTGTCTGAGATCTCCGAGAAAGGAAACTTTTCCTCAGCAACACTAATTATTTTTCCATCACCACGCCGTCACCAGTGAGAACATCCACATCGCCTTCCAGGCAGCAAATAAAGCACGTAACACTAGGAAAGCACCAAGCTGTTGTAAACCTGTTTGCACAATTAATGTTTCGGAGATAGCTTTCCTTTCTTCAACAATTTACTTCTGCATTTAACAAATACTATAGCGTGATACCATTCAGACATTAGCGATAAGATCGGCACTGAAAGTTTGTGCATGCGAGGGTATTTGACTCCTGTCCAAAATATGCATATGCATTTAAATCAAATAAGGTAAGCAATCTTTTTAATCAGCCATTTTCTCTGTATCAGAGAAGTGCAGAGTTCCCCTCTGTTCCGTTTGGGACCGAATTGTCAATTGGCTGACATTATCTAAACAAGAAATATTAAAACTAATTAAAGAAATGTCTCTGTAAAATCTTGATAAGGCTGAGGTTATTTTTTTTTTCTTTCTCTCACTCTCACTCTCTCTCTCTCTCTCTCTCTCTCTCTCTCTCTCTGACTGCTGCACTGTGCTCTGTTAGGAGACTTGCCACAGGCTTGTCTGAGCAGAGGAAGTTATGAAACTCCTACTGCCATATCATTTGCACAAGGAAGTTTCAGCCTGTTCCTCTGGCTCTGTTGACTGGAGTCCATAAAACAGCTTTATTAAAAATGACACCATTCCACTCTGTATTTGCTCAGTGGCTGCTCATCTAGATTAGGTCACATGTTGCTGTGTAGTGTGGCCAACAATAGCCAGAGTTTATGACAGATAGCAGCTGTCTGGGCTGACTGTGTTGTGATAACATATTGCATACTGTACATCTCTAAATCTGCTGCCTTCTCATCGAGATAATCTGCTTCTGTTTTCAACAGAAAACTGTCTCGACCACAATTCAAAAGCAAGTCAGCGCCGTTCCAATTTCCTGTAACCAACTGCACACGATAGTAAATCATGAAGCTGAAGTGACATGGCAAACGCTGTACCAACTCCACAGAATTTGTGGCCTGTTCTGCAGAATTGATGTAACACTGTTACTTCGCATTGCACAAGTTGAATACTTGAGTTAAATACTTCAATGAGGAAACAGCCCTATGTTTCTCAACCAAAGCACAGTTTCATCTTGATAAAAAGGCAGAGAATCAGTACAATCTAGGGAACACAAAGCATATCAAGTGTCTGCGACGTATGTTTGTGTGTGCTTACAGGAGTGCTTGTGTGTGCATGCCCATGGATGTATAACATAACACCACAGAGGGAACACAGAAAGGGAGGGGTGAGCATTCAGAATTATGTTATGGCTGCCTCCTGTTTAGCTTTTCCCAGAGCCCCAGGCGACTGGAAGGCATCAAGGACACCTGGGTGCGACTTTATTAAAGTATGAAATGAGAGGTCAGTGACGCGACGGTCCCACACATGACATCCTGCTGCTGGCCCTTTCTTCCCTGCCTCCTCCCCTCAGCCCAGGGCTCTGATGACTCCTCTATGAAAGTCTGTTTCATTAATCCCCCTGAGGGACCCCTCAACTGCTCTTTCTGCCGCTGATACAAATTTAATTCCTGATAGGTCTGTTAGATGGAAGCCGCGTCTATCAAGGCTTTTAATTAATGTGGCACTACTCTCGGTGTATCACAATGTTTATCTGAAATTCATGACCAGGGCGAGGACGGACGGGATTGTTCAAAGATGGCTTGTTTTCCCTTTTTGGTTGAAATGTGAATTTTAATTAGACACGGTTGTTACTCTGAGGGGTTGTAAAAGGGGGCTCTGTGCTTGTTACATGGAGGCATGTGTGTGCATTGTGTGTGCGCAAGGTAACTGCACGCTTTATCTGTTCATTTACTGTCACACCTTTCCAATGTGTTTATTTTTCTTTATTAATGCTCCAGTATTTTGAAGGAAAACAATATCGTGAATAGGCTCAGGAAACTACCTACAAAAGTGCAATTGACTAAATTCTTTGGGCTTCACTGTAAATTCAGAGCCTGACAATGGGCTGGCCCGACAACTGTTTGTATTGGCAGGCTATTTCCAGCCTAATAGCTGTACAGTATCATTGTCAGCCTCTTATCATGGCAGGCACAGCCCTTCTGACACCTCAATGGTGTGTGTGTTGTCTTTTGTGTGTCTCTGCACACTTGTTTGCATGCATACATCCATGTCTGCAAATTATTTTAATCTTTATATGTGTATTTTTTGTGTGTGTATACATTTATGTCAAAATCTATTTGTCTAAGAAATCTGGTTTTCTGCCCTCATTAGCAGCCTTGACCCTCAGCGTGCGAGCGAAAGTGTCACAGATAAAGGCGAGATCATGAAAAGCCCATCTCCAGCTCTTTCCTCAGTCTTTAATAATGTGGCCGGTGTCTTGAGGTGATTCTGATGGAAGATTATCATTTGCGCAACACACTTGTTAGTACCATCCTTGTCCCTGAGTCTCACTCGTGTTGAGGCTAATTTGTATGCTGTCCTTAATGGTTGTGTTTGGGTTAGTTCTGAGTAGCACAAAGCCTTTAATTGTGTGGTTTAACATTTTGCAATTAAAATCTCCCCTCATTGCTCTGAGGAATGAATGAGCCGTCTTTGATGTGCTTTAATCAGCCGAGATGTATTGTAGTTTAAGAAGCATAAAGATGCCAGATACATTTCTGATTTTAAATTGACACACTCTTCCACCTTTGAAGATGATAGTTTTTTTTCCCCCGCTGGCTTAAAGCAGCGAAAGCTCAGTCCCTTGAACCCCACTCTCAGATTCTGGGGCACAGATCTCTATCTCCCATTCTAAAGTGGCCAAACAGGATTAGGGAGAGGAGCGCTTCTATTTCACCAGGACCAAGGAAGCGTACACAATGATTCACCAGAGCTTGACTAAAGATCTTAGATGCACACTGTGACTGTATCAGCTGTTATTTTCTCACCTGTTAGAGGGGCTTTAGTCATCCTCTGTAAGACATGCTGATGTGATCAAAAGAGTGTTTTTAAAAAGCAACACTCTCATACAAATTCTTATTTAGATGTTTTCTTTCTGTGTTTTTTTTTGCTAATTTCTTTTGCACCATTAGCAAATGCTGGGCAACGTAGATTATGGTGCCACTCTCCTGAGGTATCCTTTTGCTATATTGTTGTTGGAACAAAAAACCTCATTAAGATCAGAGGGGGGAAAAGAAAAATATTCTTATTGAAGAAAAAGAGGTGGCAGTTTGATGAAGGCTGATTGGGAGCATCTGGAGGCTGTTTTCAGAGGACATAACCCTGAGTGAGCAACCCTGGCATTTAAGTACGGCCCGCTCCTAGAAACTAAAAATCTCCCAGCAAGCAAATTAACGGGAGCAGGGATTTGGTAATAATGGAGGTTCTCGGCTTTTGTTTCACCGTGACAGATGGACAGTGTGTGCTCAAATTGAATTTGGCTTTAATTGCATTGTGGCGTTTATAATTTATCTGCTCCACAGATTTTGTTTACAGGTTTATGGGGTCTTGAAATGCGTGTTTGCTCTCCTTCCCTCTCTTCTACTTTTTCCTCTTTTCTCGTTTCTGTGTGTGTGCGTGCGTGTCCGTGTGTACGTGTCGGCCAGATCCTTTTTCATCCTCCACTACAGCAGGATAAAGGACACTGTAATTCTCTGAGAGTGTGGTGTTCATTACCGTAGCAGTTTGCCCTCCAGGGTGAATGTGTTCAATAAGCGAGATTGTCTTTTTTCCAATATACACTTAAACGGTATAAGATTGCAAATGTAAGCTCCGTAGTGCCCGTCTGCTCCAATGCTCAATGTTCAAATCATTTGGATCACTTGGATAGGTGAACACAATATAATCAAATATCTCTCCTTTTGAATAACTCCTGCACATGCACACAAGGACACCCATGTTAGCAGACAAGAGGGCACACTGGCACACACTTCCACAAAAACAGATCCATTCAGTTGCTTTGTACTAGAGAGAAAGAGCCTACTTGAGTTATTTTCTCCTGCGTGCCAGTGTTATTCTACATATGTTGAAGTGCTTCTTCTGTATCCAGGTGGGCTAGGTTATTGCTTTTATCTGTTCATGCAAATAGAAGCAGACACTTGAGAAGTAGAAAAAGCATATTTGTATTTCTTCACCGGAAGAAAAATGATACAACTAAGCATAATACATCCACTTTGACATGCTAAGCTTGACAAGCTACTCTTTTCGATACAGTGATTACCAAAATCTCATTCTAGACACGATTATAAAGCCACTGCTTTGTCTCATTAATTTGTGCAATATTTTAGCTTTTCTTCCTTTGGACAGACCTCCTGCAGCATCTCACAGTGGTGATAAAGATTATATGCTTGTCTCCTGCTCCATCTAGCTCTTCTCTCCTCTCCTTATCCTAGCCTCTGCCACCCTCTAATTGATGCACCCCTGCCAATTTACACTTCAGCCCTGGCTCTGACCCCTATTAACTACCTGGCCTCACTCTCCCAGGGATAGCACTGTGTTCAGGGAGAATCCTCCACCCCCAATCAACTCCTCTTAAGACTGCCGCTAAACACATTTTCATACTTAGCCAGCGAGAGAACTGCACTTCACACTCTCGCCAACTTTTATCTGGATGAGTGAAAAGGATAAGCCGAGCTCTGCTGCTTCCCTAAACGCGCGGTGTCCCACAACAGAGCAGTTTATCATGGCCAAGCCTCACGGTCATTTGACAAAGGTTATTTATTTATTTTTTCTGTCCTCAGATTACTGTCTTAGCAACACTGCAGCAGCCACTTGTCATTGTCTGTTTTTCACGTGTCCTAGATCGGGGGTATTTTGAGGAATGTCCGCTATGTTCTCTGTACCTGTCCCAGAAGTCAACCCATGTGGGTTGTGAGAAAGAAAGAGAAAGTGGTCTGTGTGCTCCGGCAGCATACAAGCTATGTGTCTCTATCAGCCGTGGCTTTATTTGTGGTAGGCTTAGCCTGACATATCTACTCCGGGTTTAACTTGACCTGATGTTATGTCATCATGAAAGTTCTTCAGGGGTCTCGACTCTACGCTGATTAAAGGACAGCAGATAATCGTGTGTGTGTGTGTGTGAGCTGCTGATCGTCTTGTGTTTATATTTAGATGATGTGGCCGACTGAAGTGGACATATTTAGAATGGGAATAGCTGGGATGGGGACACTTAAGAGGGGTTAGTCACGTAGTTAAATTTTTGCAGCAGACATGGTATGTGTACAGGGTAATGAAGTAGGGAATCGTTCTGTGTTCTCGATTAACAGTAATCACAAAGCAATTGAAGCGTGAAAAATGAATTTGTTTCTTCCAATGCAGAACAGTCTCAGAACACACACAGCAAACTTATTAATTATACAACGCTGTTGAGCTAGCAGAATAATATTTTTAAATGCTGTCATGTTCGTCTGCTTAATTGTACGGTATTGCATGTGGTTTCTTCCCATTAAAGTCGAAGAGTGAAAGAAAACCCAGACAGTTAGTTTTAGCTTTTTTCCCTCAGCTCCACTGAGTAGCATTGCGGCTGTTTAGCCACTTTTCTCTGGGCAAATTGTTTTTGTGACCCATGGAATGTTAGAGGAAATGCTTCTTTCTCATTGGCGGTCCCCCGGGTGTGGAGGCCATGGCCCCTGTCATCGGCCCCAGTGCACACACAGACACACGCACGCAGACACACACACGGGATCACTCTTTGCTAGAGGAAAGCAATCCACCACAGGAGAGGGACCTCCAGGCCTTTTCATAGCACCAATACCCCCCTTCTCTTCAGACTCCCAGACGTGACATCACAACAATCAGCGATCATTTTCAGTGGTATTATCATAACCACACACACACACACACACACACACACACACACACACACTTAGAGGGATACCAACATTCTTCCTCTTGTTTCTTCTGCATCTTCATTCACTGTTTCCCTTTTTTTGTTTTGCTTTCACTTTATGTACACAGTTATCATTAATTAACCCTTGCTTTGCACAAATAAACAGACACCAGATAGTGATGGTTTTTTTTCAACCCCCTTAAAGAGACGTTAAAAAGTAATCACGAATGGTCCCAATTCGAAAAGGATTTCCCTAGAATGTGCACTGAAATATGCTCCTCAGATCAATTAAGTGTTTACAGCCTGTAAGAATCAGCAGCACAATAGAGAAGCTGTCTCTTCTGGACCCCGGAGGCTACCGTAGCAATGTTTCATTAAGTGCACTCACTCCTGTGGCCCCCTATAAACACACATTAATTAAGGCACACAGAAACACAGCCTCTGAGCTTGCACTATGGTAATGATGATATGACCCCAAAAGGAGAGGTGCACTAGGGGTCAGGGAATAAAAGCAGGGAGCGTTTAATGCCAGAGCTTGGCTGATCTGCAGAAACACGGTCTTAACTGGTCCATTTCAAATTAGGCCAAGATTTTCTTAACTGGCTAATTTAGATGTGCATGAATGTAGATTCATTTCCAGCAGCGAGTATGGCTCGGCTGTGTTTTCTCCTCCCATAAAAATAATGATATGGGTCAAGATGACAATTTTCTCTATGTCAGCAGTCAAAGCCTGATATAATAATTTATATACACTGCCAGAGTGACCTAATAATAATAATGATGTGTGAGTGCTATATTCTCATATAAAACTAGAAAAGTTTATAATGCACTGTTACGTTACATCCATGAAATTAATAATCACACTAAAAAGAATAATTAGTGTCATGATACCAAAATTTTATTTTTGATACAATACATGAACAAATATCTCAATACCTGTACTGCAATGCAAAAACGTATTGGAATAATAGTTTACAGAGCATTTTTTAATGTTCAACAACAAAAAAACAAAAAAAATAACATAAATGTGAATGCAAGGCAGTGCAGGGTGTGAAAGGAAGCCATAAAACAACAGGAGTGAGTTATTGTACCATAGTGTGTTGATTCGTTTTAATATCCAACCAGGACTGGAGGAACTCTTAATTAAGATCAGCTCTTTACACGTTCATATCTCTTCACCTTCACATGTTGCGCTGCTGCTTATGAAAGGTTTTATCCTTGCGGAGATAAATGGCAGCAATAATAGAAATAATCACTATTTAACAAAAAAAGTACATTATTTTCCATTATGAGTACTGTTTGAGTATACATTGATCATTTACAACTGGTGCAGATGATCCGCAAAAATGTAAATGCCTGATTTTTAGCAGCTTGCAAGTTATGGTCTAATTAACGTTACCAGTGTGAACGTGGCAATTGCATGTAGAGATGTTTACCACATTGGTAGGTTAGCTAAAACCCAAATTAAACTGTTTTCATTGCCTTTAAATGTCTCGTCAATCTCCGCTGGTGTAAAAGGTTTACTTGTCACAAAATCACACTCATTGACTCCAATTTGAGGGTCACGTATGTTATTTATCACATTTGCTAACTTGTCACTCTTAGATTAGATAGAAACAGTTGGCATGTCTACTATTCCTACAGGAAGTGGAAGCAGAGCAATCAAAAAAACTTTAAATATAGCTCTCACTTAAAATGCTCTCATTCTTAAAGTATGGTTATTTCTTAACGCAGAGTATTTCCGTGCAACAATATGTGGAACATTTGTTCTTTGACATGCTGCTACGTGAGATAAGAAGATTTCCAGAACTGAGAGCTGTACTTTACACCATAATACAAATCTTACCTTGTAGACATGCTGCAGCTGACCTAAGATCAGTGCCTGCTCATCCCTCAAATCACTCAAGTTTCAATAGCAGTCACCTCCCATAGACAATTTAGGTAGATCTGACAGTGGCAAATGGGTGTCATCAATATGATCCCAAACATTGACATTTTCTTTGGTGGGCTAAGTGGAAAGTCCCATCCCATCCTCTCAAGATCTGCAGCTAGAGGCCAGGGGGCTGGTATCCATCTTCGTAACAGTGACTATGTTGGAGGAGGAGGTGAAGGAAGAGGAGGCGAAGAGATGGAGGGGAGGGAGGCAGCATGTCAATGAGCCTGCCCAGTGTCACTGAGCACCACACAGAACAGCCATCTGGAGAATCAAAGACTCCTACCATCTGGCTGCCTCACCCACTCTCTACCCCCACAGAATAAGAATCAACCAGATAGTAGTTTGCCATAACACTCCTTGGCCTCTTGGAGGAAAAAAAAGTCAGGTAAAATTGCAATCAAGTAAGGAAAGAAAAGGGAAAAAGCTTGTCAACATTCTACCTCGGCTACTAGACTACTAGACTACCTCGTTTTAACTCAATGGAAAGGTAGAACTGACCCTCATTTGTCAAGCCATCATATGTTCAAATCAGACTTTAAAATGAACATATGTGCATTTGACTGCCAGACCTGATACTTACTAATTCCATCTTTGTCTCACACTTAAATCAATCTCACATCTGCTTGAAAAACACAGGATCACTTTTCACAGTTATCATATGCATTGAAAAGTATTGGGATAACCGTATTTAAGATTATCCTCATTATTTATAACAAAAATAACACTTTTTTTTTCTTAACATATATCAGTTTTAAAATTCAATATTAAATGCAAATTTACTGTTAATTTTTTTTGCCAAATGAGCAGAGTTTAATTTACTAATTACTTTTTGTAAATTTTGACATATTCATCTATGGTTTTTAAGGTTCACACTGTCACTGTTTCACTGATGGTTTTGTCCCTGATTCTTTGCAGATATTAAAGCTGCACAAGTCTTTAGTGAAACCTTAAATTCTGCTTAAGAAGCTAGAAACAGTAACCAAAAGAAAACTTAAAGGAGTTCTTTAGCATTGAGCCAGTCTTGCTGAGTGGACCTTCAAAGTCTTGATTTAAATTATGTATGCTCTGTAAGTATGTATTTGGCAGGAAAGAGTGGGGAGAGGAGGAGGGATGAACGCTGAAAAGTCATCAGCCATATTCCAAAATGCCATTTCCGTGTTGCTGAGGTACCATTGTTTACAGGGCTTTGATGGAGAGGTGCCCTGATCGCCACTAGCTGTTTCTCTCCCTCTCTCTTTTCTTCCCCCTCTTAGTTTGAGAGAAATCTCCTGACGCTGTAAAATGGGCAATGATGACATATGTGGATGCAGGCCTGTTCATATCTTTGTGGGGCCTTTAGGGAAATAAATATCTGAGAACATTCAGTGAAATGAAGCTCACTCAATAAATCACCATGACACAATAAACACTTCTGGCACATGAACACCCCCCTACCCACCATCCCCTGGTGCCCAGCCCCCTCACACACATACACAAAAACACACACATACATACACACGCACACACACACACTCTCTCCTCTCAGACACCACCTACCTCTCCCCGCCTCTTCTTGTGCTACCAAATGGTGCCTCCCCACAGGCCAGTAAATCAAATCCCAGCACAAATACAGTGGGAATTTATTTGGAATGGGCTTTTGTTCTCTTTAACGCCTGATTGTTAGGCCGACTAGGTCGCATGATAAATTTTGAGCAGGTTGTTTCTGTGCAATAGCTGTGTGTTTGTTGCCCCCTGTACCTAGCGTGAATCATGCTGCCTTTTAAACTCCACTCCTTTGCCCATTTACACGTAATGTAGAAAACTGTTTTTAATGGGATAAATATCAGTCCATTTCTAGAAAAGACGGTGGGGCTTAACATCAGTCATCAAGTGTTTTAATCCAATCTTTTTAGAAGCATTTTTGCATAAATAAACAAAAACGAACCCTGTGAAAAAAATTTGATGTACCGATTAAAGCAAATTACGACAAACTATAATGGAAACTCACTTAGTGACATAATCATGATGTGTATAAAGTGTGTGACCTAAACATCCACAGAAGCTTTCACTCTGCTGTAGCGACTAAAAAACTGTTTAGAAAAAAAGATTTACGTGAATCGATAAGGAGACTATAACCTACAAATTATACAAACAAAACAAACACGCAAATACATACTTTTCTCACATTGTCTTTTAATTACGTCATCTTGTTGCGCCCTCTTCTTCTTTTATGGTTTAATGGCAACTGACCGGAGAAATAGCGCCACCATGTGCCCAACTTCTAATATTAGCGTAACAATAGTGAATAATTTTCTTTGCATCCGGACTTTCTGGAAATTAATTTTAAACGTACGTCCATAGACAGAAAAAAGTTTTTTGGTTAACTACTCTAGGAAAAAACAGTACATTTAATGTTATCAACTTTTTTCTTAATAGAATGAATTAGTAAATGGAAATAAAAAAAAGAGTGTTTTGGCCTTGGCTATGTTAACAACGTGTTCCGACACCTCCTGAGCGACACAGAGAGAAGGATAGAGGACTCAGCTTTTCCCTTGGCTCATGACACCCAGTCAGTCTCCTTTGACAGCCGCTGTTTATGCAGAGGTAATATAAGCAGTAATATAACAGACTCTAATTGGTTTATCAGTGTTTGCTATGGTAACCCACATGGAAACAGCCCCTTAAACAATTATATTTTTAAACTGCTGGCCAGGATATATTTTGCTTTATCTATGGGCACTGTGGATATGATTGCTCACTGTTATAAATGGCACATAGTTAGTACACGGAGAGAAAGACATTGTTTACACTAGGCCTCATGCGGTGAATCTGTCCAGTGTAAGGTAATCTGCAGTAATAAGCTCCATTTGTTTTGTTTAGCTTTTAAGCTGAGGGAGAGAGGAAGGGAGAGGGGAGAGTGAAAAAAAATCTCATTTCAAATCCTACCCACCTTCTTATCTCTATTTGTTCAGTTGTTTTTAATGCCACATACTGAAAGAATTTCAATGGCTGTTTTGCCATGAAGTCATTTGTTATCCTTCAGCGGGCTTTCGTCTCCCTATTGTGTGACAGCCCCCGAGTGCTCGAATCCTCCAGATGGAGCAGGTCAGACACACAAAGATACACACACACACACACACACACACACACACACACACACTCACAGGCAGGTTCACACACTCTCTTTTCAATGGTTGACATAGATCTACTTGCCTTGTGACATATACGGAAATGATAATGTCATTTTTGGCAATTTGTCTTTCCCCTACTTTTCTGTTAGTTGGAAATGTGGTTGTTAAGAGCTGCCTGGCAGATATACAGCTCATGTCATGTTTACAAACAGTCCAAATGAAAATGTTTCACAACAGTACTCTCATTTTACGCATATTGTCAGTGGGTCTGTTATTCACTTACAGATTTTCCTTCCAAAAATTTGTGGACGCCTCACAGAACAGATGCATCTGCTTTGTCTTATTTGGCAATTACACTCATCTAAGGAGTTCTGCCCAAAAAAGCAAAGCACAATGTGAAAGTCTTTATTCTAGAGATGAAACACATTATGGTTCCTCTCGTTTACTTAGTAAATACTGCAAAAAAGTTATACTTACCGAAAAATAGGTTCCTTTTGTTATTATACTGATTTTTTTTCTTACTTGTTTCCTTCTTTTTCTCTTTTCCATGTGGCGTCCTGCTGTGTCCCTGTTTCGGTCCTCTGATCTATTGCACAGGTTTGTACTATTTATACTACCAAAATGTAAAGTAGACCTAAAGCTAAACCTGTGATATATTATTACTTAGAATTATTATGTTTAAATGTTATTTGTACTCATCAATAATTTATTGAGATGCTGTATATTGACTACCTTTTCCACACTTGCTTCTTTTTCATAAGCCACTGCCTGAAAACAGAAAAAAAACCCACTTATTCTGTAATATAATACTTATGTATTCTGAATGTTGGTAAGAGACAGATGGCTTGCAAGTGCACAGTTTCAGTTTCTCTGCATGAGAGAAAATATGCAGCAGAGTTCCAGGAAAATTTACAATAACGTTTTAACATGAAAACAACAGGTGCAATTCAGTGATCGTTCACTTGCCAGCGATGGCAATAAAGGTAAGAGCAGGTTCCATAACAAGTAGAACGTAATAACCGTAACAGCCATCCTTAAATGATTTGATTGACTCACGCTAGACCTCATCGCTCTATTTTAAACCTAATGGAGTCTGGGTATAATTTGACCAAGCTTTGATTGACAGCCCCTTTCTCTATCTCAACAGTAACCCCTGACGATGTACATTAGAGTCGGATTAAGGCAAGGTGCTAACGCGTATTAAAAAATTAAGCCAAGCCAGTGGACTGGCAAAGCTCCTTTTTTCTCCCCTTTTCCCCCCTGTTCCATGTAGCTTCTTTCGGAGGGTCTAACATTAAAATTTCAATGGCATCAAGTAGTGATAGGGACTTTTTAATACAGCCGCAACTTGCCCTTGTGGATGAAATCAAATGACACAGTGCAGCAGGCCAGAGAAGAAAGACTGATAGGACATTATACTGCTTACACAGAGCCTTGCAGAAGAGAGGCAAGGATACAGCATCAAATATAACAATGTAGCCTTCATAACTAGGTGCTTAATTTGTCAAAACGCCTCACTTTTGTCTAGGGCATATTTTACAGTGCCTCGAGCCCTTGGCATATTTAAGAGGACCATGGTAGTTTTTCCTGCGGCAGGATACCAGCCTTATTGTACTGCTTCAGCTGCTGTAAATAGTAGTAAATCTTTAGCGTTGCATTTATTCTAGCATGACACCAAAGCCTCCCACTCAAAATGATTGAATGTAACTTATTTGATTCTGCTTCCCTTCATTTGGGGATTTTGTGAAGAGTCTGGTTTGAAGACAATGAACTAACAAAAGATTGTTTTAACAGCTGCATGTCTTTGATTACACGCTTCTTTGATGTATCACTTTAACTTAGCCTTTGAACTTGGATAGAGATCAGAAATGAATTGAGCTTCTTTTTGATGTAAGAGGAGGGGATTTTATTGTTGAAATGTTCATAAACTGCTTCCAACCGTTTAGAGAACAAGTTCAGTGTTGATTTTTAAATTGAGGCAGGAGAAAGGGGAGGGCGGCATGGGGTTTGAAGAGAGGGAAGGAGGGTGAATGCTGGTTTCATGTTCACGTGCACCCAATGACAAGGAAAAGAAAACAACGGCTTTTATTCCTCTCAGTAGAGGGGAGTTCTTAGATACAGTCTTCAAGTTACTCCAAAGTCTCAAGCTCCACATTTGGTTGTGTGGCTCATTAGGACAATATGCCATCCATATGTTTCACTAAATGATCGTTACATTAGTTTTCCCACTTGTAAAAGACATGCACGTGCACTGAATCTGAGGAGTTAAACCTTCCTGTTGCAGTTATACTTAGTCTTCTTGTTCTTTTGACAGCAGTAATAATGTGCATTTGAGGTACTTTGTTGTTTTGGACAAAACTCAAATTCTATTAAAGGATTAAGTAATTGAACACTAATCTAAAGGACTTGAGGTTTCTGTTCTTTGGTAATGCCTTTAATCTTGGCACAGTTTTAGAAAAGGCAGTGAAGTACTGAGTCACAGAGGGAAAAGCAGATTAGTTCAATATCATGTATTTTAGTGGAGAACTAGACTAGCTTAGATGGATTACTGTTGAATCAGTGAATTGAAATGTAATGACGCAAAAATGTTTCTATTTGCATAAACATGCAGCTGTGTCAACTTTCCTTTCGCAAAGAAACAGGAAAACCGAATCATGGGAATTATGCGGCTTGTCTGTACCGTGTTGCATGTAATGCTTTTAAAACAGCAGCCATGGTGATCTGTTATATTGTTCAAAAATATTACGGAGGGTGCTGAATTTGGACCATGACATACCCAAACTAGAAATTTCACACAATACCAAATTTAGAAATATAATAAAATCAGCTGTAGGCCATTGTATCTTTTTTTTCTTCATCATTTTCAAATTAATCATGCTCCAGATCCACTCCTATTGTTCAATTTTACTGTTACCAGTAACAATAAAGAAACAAAAGTTGAAGAAATTGCTTGCCCTACATCTGTCATTGTCATTGAAAGACTGGCCATAATACTTTATTTATATTCTGCTCTGCAGATATGTGGTTTCTGTTGTAAATGTTCATTGATTCAAGGGCAGACAAATATACCCCCAACACCCTACATGACCCACATAGAGCAATATGTGCAATTCACCATCCATTAAAATAACATGATAGACACAAATAAACTGTATTATACATTTCGTTACCCTTGCAGCTAACTCAAATTACATTTTCAATGTCGTCCACTCAATCTCCTCTCGTCTTTTGTGCTTTCTTTGATATAAATAGACAGACATTCAGGGGTCTGAAGAGTGGAAGTTAGAAGAAT
Organism: Centropristis striata; assembly: GCF_030273125.1. Classification (NCBI taxonomy): domain Eukaryota; kingdom Metazoa; phylum Chordata; class Actinopteri; order Perciformes; family Serranidae; genus Centropristis; species Centropristis striata. Next base: position 15,837,925 of record NC_081526.1, read on the forward strand.
AAAAAAGGAAGAGGAAATTTAGATATTTTTAAATGATGTCCTACATTTTGTCAGCTAAAATCAGGATATTGCCTGAGCGGGGAGAAGCCATGTTCTTCAGTTGTCAAAAGGCAGTAAGTAATGATTAAAATAGCAGTGTGAAACGCGGGGAGATTAAAGTGATGCTAATGATAAGTGAGAGAAGAAAAGGGCAAGCTATATTTTAATTCCTGGGAGAATGGTTAATGACTTCTATTGCCTGAGATTAAACTAAACCTGTCTCATCAGCTTTTTCTGCTCGCTGAGGAAAAAAAGCCCCCTGCACTTTAATTTATTAAACTCTTTTAAGGAAGCACATTGATCTACATAGGTTAAACTTTCAAAATTTGGGCAAAAAGACGCCCTATAAAGCTGTCATGCAGGGCAAAGCTGTTGAGGTGCTCAAGGCACACTATAAAGAATTCATTATCTCCAAACTGCCACATTTAATCAGAAAATATCAATTATTTAAAAGGGGAGTTTGCTCCTGTTTAGACCATCAGGTTTTACTGACACACTGGATTATACTGACACGTTGAATATAATTTTCTGCTGTTTCTGTGGTGATGCTGTGAACTTTTCCATTTTCAACACCCTTTTTTTTATACCTTTGGCTGAATAAATGTGCATTTGGCCACTGTAAATGGGTGCGTATAATCACATCAACAGTATAATATCATCCAACAAGTAAAATGTTTATCTCCCGTTTTCAGCTTGTTGGAGGGACTAAGACTTGTGCTGTGAAAATTTTTCGCATGGCATTAACACAGAAGCACTGGTGACCTCTGTAATGAAATGTATGGTACTGTTGACATGGCATTACAGCGATTCAACACTGTTCATTAATCTTTGTTTTGCTAGAACCCTTCTGGCATGTCCTTCGCCAAGGTGCGGAGCAATGCCAGAAATTGTAAGGCTCACCACATATTTCTGATGGCAATTAGCATGCATTCCGATCCACTGAGCCCCTCACATAACAGCCCAATCCTTACAGCGGCCAGAGTCTTTATCAGCACCCGGGTGATAGGAGTCATTGAACATTCTGCTGACAGCAGATTATTTTTGTTTTTATACAGATGTCAGGCTTGAGTAGGTGGTGTTTTCCACTCTTTCTATGGGACTATGGGCCCCGTTGTACTCCCTTTTTATCCACAGAGGACAGAGCAATGCTAAGTTTTTTACATTTCCTCCCTCTTTGTCTCCCTATTTGCCTCTCTCCTTATCTTTCCTTATCTTAACCTCTGTCATTTCAGGTCTGGAAACAGGTCTGATATTTAAAGCACTGGTAAAGAGAAACTGTCATCCCTTAGAGGACAAATAACAACACTACACCAGCGCTGAATCTTGTGGGCCACTAAATTCTCAGTGGATCTGTCAGCAAGAAGCAGGCATACAGTTAATAAAGCTTTTACCTGTAATATCACAGTTTTGGGAGGAAAAAAAAACTGAAGAGACATTCATACAGATATAAGAGAAAATCTCCACAAAGGCACATTTCTAAAGTGCCAACTGATGGTCGTAGTAGCCGCGATTCTGATCGATATCATCAATGGCTACTGCTGCCATGCAGAATTTGATCCAGGAGTCTCATGCTAATGTTCACGCCTGTGTCTGACACAATGTAATCTCTTCTTTTGAATCAATGACACTTTTATATAGTCTCATCGCTTTTCCAATGTAGACGGTAACATTATTCTTGAAGCACATAATCAGAAGCACCTCAAAAAAAGCTTTGAATGTGCTGACAGCTGAGTTAACACTTAAACCAAGAGGCCAATTGTACAAACTCAAGGAAGGCTAGTTTTCTTATGAAGTACATAGTAGACTAGATTTACAGTGTTCGTGGCACTGTGCATAACCTCTGGCTTTTCTTTTGACAAATTCAAATTTTATCTTTGGAATGGTAATGATTTAAATCTCTAGATCGCCTGGAGTCTGAGGAAAATGTCCCTGTATTATTTTGTTGACATATTCAGGATGAAATGATTTTTCTGCCCCCCCTCCCCTTCCTTGTTGCGTAAAGTAATATCTCTGTGTTTCTGGGGACACATTACAATAATGCATTAAGAAATCACATTAATAATGCACATATTTTGTCACATATTTATAACTATCCCCCAGACATCAACATGTCACAGTTGTTGTTAGATCCCCTTTGGTTTCAATTAAAATCTCGCTGAGGCAATAAAAATAGCCAATTAAATTGGAGCAGGCTCTTCAGAGGTACAATTGGTCTGATTAGATTAACCTTGAACATCAATTAGGGTTAAAAATAAGCTTAAATGTATTTTATTAACTGCCCACCATATTTGATGTTAAACTATACTACACTTGTATCACTAATTTCCCCTGTATTGATTCCATAATTGTCATTATTTTCACTTGATTAGCCGGCATTATCGTTTATTTTCCCTCGTCCTTATTTGTAGCTTAATTATTTAGACCAGAGTATTTTTTTATAGCGCTCTCATTGTGAAACATTGAGACTTCATTACCTAATTACAGGAGTGTGCTTCCAAGTTACAATAGACAATAGAGATGTAATGATGTATAACAAGCATCATTCTACATATTAATCAACACAAGTCTGGAAAGCAGGGTCATAATCCAGCTTTTACAGCTGTACAACTTCTCTCTCTGCCACTTCGTCTCTTCTCTTTCACTCTCCGTCACACAGCAGCATAAAAATACCCGCTCACTTCTCTCCGATAGCTGCGGTGTGTCAAGCTTTTCTCACCACCACTACTGCCTGACTGCCTTCAGTGATCCCAACCCACCTGGTAACTAAGAGCTGAGCATCCAGACGCTAAAAATATGCCTGACGCTAATGTCACACCCCCCTGCCATTTCCAGCACCCGGTTCCCAAAGCCCAGGCTGGTGTGAAGGGAGGGAGCCGAGCAGACATCTTTGTAATTCTTTTAATAACATGTGTAAATGGGCAAGGGGCCTATCGGTCTTTATCAGGCCTGGCGAGCGGAGCAGAGCAGCTGATACCACCTAGGGGCTGGGAAATGCCTGATTCATCTAACAGCCCGTGAAGCTGATTAATTTCACTCTTCATTAAGAATGTGTTGTGGCGTCTTTCTGGACTTCGGCGTATCTCTCCTCCACCGAGCAGTCTCCTGGTCATCTTTTTGCTTCTTCTCCAGCATTTTTCCCCTCACTGTAGCTCGCCTTGCTTCTTTCCTGGGCAGCGTTAGCAGCAGCGGCCACCCTCCTCCTCCTCTCTTTGCGCCCTTGGCAAATGAAAGGTCAAAGACGCTGCAGTGATTAATGAGCAGTAGACTCTGGGATCTCTCTGTCAACCCCCCGCCAGTCCCCCCACCCCCCCTGCCCTACCCGCTCCTTGCATTATTTCATCTGCTAATCTCACACAACACTATTTAGTTAGTATGTCGCGGAGAAAACAGTGTTGCCGCCAAGCTGCGTAGACACTAGAAACTCTGATGAACTTTTTTTCTGTGAGGCATAAAAGGAGGGAAGAGAGCATTATTGAGGAAGGGGAAGCGGGGGCTGCGCTTACAGAAAATTTTTGCTCCAAAGAAAAGGTGCTGTAGTGTAAATGGTGGGCTCTCCACTCCAGCTTTTCATCTCAAGATGTTGCTACCAAGTCTAATGATTTAAGTAGTGTGCTCTGAGCACAAAAAACTCCACTTCACAGGCTTGGCGGTTTTATAGTGTAATTGAATGTGAACGTCACCGCTCCTTTCACAGGATAGATGACACTTCATGGGCTCAGACCAACTGTTTATTTGAAAAAGTAATGAAATATTTACTCTCCATTGCAGTACAGATTAGCAGCAGTAATTGACTGCGACAGAGGTCTATGCACAAGTATGTGTGCGTTTTATAGCGCGCAAAGAGAGGGAGAGAGAGAGAGAGAGAGAAAGAGTTAGAGGGCCCCTCATGTTTGAATGCAGATCTTGAGCACACAATAGGCCTGTTAGTGAGGCTGAGTTTCTGCCTGTCACTTTCTCTCCACATGTTGCTTTTTCTTTCAGAGATAAGTGGGCCTAATGCTGAACAAATAGTGGAAATCAGAAGCCACTGAGAATCATTTGCCTCTCCTTTTCCCATGGCTCCCAAATAGACACCCAGACTCACAGACGGAGGGAGTGACGATGAGAGAGGGAGAGCGAGACGGAAAGGGGGGGAAACAGAAGAAGAAAAAGAAGAAAAAAACTCAATGAGCAAAACAATTTTGTCACCACAAGCAGATCCAATTGAAAAGTCTCCTGGATGGGGAAGAGCTGGAGTTGTCAGATCAGACCATGGCAATGAATAGATCCAAGCAGGCTAAATTGGCATCAGGTGTGGGCTTCCCCTGGCCGGTGATAGGCTCCCACATTGTGCTGGCTAGACATTTGGCCATTTTCAAATATAATGGGAGAAATGAATGCAAATGAGTGAGTGGACTGAAATGTATTTAAATGCAGATTGAATGGGGGGCTCTGCGTAGCGCCTGATAACAAGTTGCTTTAGGAGAAGGGCCACATTGTGTTGGATCATCCCTCCAACCCCCACCGCTCCGATCCCCACACCAGCAGTCCTGTTCTCTCTCCCTCTGTTGCACTTGTGTCTCATAAGGGGCCATTGTTCACTGGGTAAACTCTCTCAAAACTATTTACATTACTCATTTATTTGAATTTCAAATATTTTGGGTTCTTTCTTTCTCCCATATATAGCTGACACACATGCAGCCCACCGCCTTGGGCCATCCAGTAAAACAGTAATTGCAAAAGGACAGGGGGCTGTGTCAGAAAAAAGAAAAAGCCGGAAAAAGGAGGGGTTCAATCATTAATGATAATGTTGCTTATGTCCATAGCCTCATTAGAGTGAGTATAGCAGCTAGTAGCATGTGTTTCACAAACAAGTTCCCCCTGCCCACTGCCGGTCGACCGCTAGCCCACGGCGATCCATCTTCTCAAACGTCTCCTTCCCATATTTAAGGAGCTCTCGTTACAGCCTTTCCCAGACCTGTGAATTTATGGTGCACTCCAAGCGGTTAGCATAATCGCTGGGAATGCAGTCATTTCAGCGGGAATGTGGGAATTAGGGCAGGAGAGAAAAGGAAAGCTGTTGGTGTGTTAATTGAATTTCATAAGAATCCTTTGCTTTGCCTTGTTCACAAGGTGCTGTGGACATGTAGGGCTTTGATTAAAATTCTGTCTTACTGTTTATTTGCATTTATTTACTTTGCTTTTCAAGGACTTTAAAAAAAATCATGTTTTTTCAATGGAAAAAAAATCATGTTTTTTCAATGGAAAAAAATCATGTTTTTTCAATAGTAAAAAAAAATCATGTTTTTTCTATAGAAACCTTGATGTTAAACAGCAGTTAGAGACATAGCTTACTTTTACAAACTGTTAATTTTTCTACTCACAGATCTCAGCAAATTGAACAAGTGGAGAGTAACAAGAGGGTGCGTTCTCCTCCTCCTCCTCCTCAAAAAAAAGCTTTTTATTTTTTCCTCATCTGCATTTAAAATACAATTTACATGCAATTAAATTTGATTAATTAGAGACACTAACCTCTGCCCGTCCTGTGTGCACATAATGTATCATGCATTTCAATGTCAACCAACTCATGTTTACTTCAACTTTGTGTTTATCAAGAGGCATCATTATGTTTAGTTTCCACAAAGGCATAATTTGAGGCATAAAAAAAAAAAAAAAAGATTATCAAATATTTGACATAATGAACCCTTCAACATAATGACAGTCTTGGCTCGAGGGTGTTTACTCGAATAAACAAGTTGTTCAGGACTTGGTGTTCACAGTGGACTCCGAGTGTTTTAGTTGATTCAAAGTAATACAAGATCATTTTCCGAATGCCAGTTATTTAAAGTTGGCCCTGTTAGCAGAGGGGGCAGCTGGGGCAGCGACTGCAGAGATGTTTCAGTGTCCAGAAGTTTCCATGCGGTGATTAATAGGAGGGGTAATGTAGTGGGGAAATGAGTAAACACTCCCTTGCTCCTGGCTTTGTGCTTCAACGGCTTGATGACAAGGGCAGAGCAAGGTGAGAATTAAACAGACCCGCAGAAGAAGAGAAAAAGAAAAAAAAAGGGGGAGCAACGGGCTGGAGGGAGGAGTGAAGCATGACAGACCTGGGCAGTGAGTGGGAGTGAGGAAAGGGCGACTTGGAAGAAAGAAGGCCGCCCTGACAAAAGTGGAAGTGGAAGTTTCTCCTGAAGAAGAATAATTAAAAGCGCTCAAGGGAGGGCAGTTTTAATTTCACATGTAAGGGGCTAAAGATTTCATTTAAAGGCGCGGCGAGCGGAGAGGAGGTTAATAAGATGAACAAAGCAGGGAATGTGAGAACATACAGTGTGAGGAAGCGCGTTGGACTTTCACCTGACACGTTTTTAATTATTGAACCTCTGATATTTCTCTGTTGAAGAGAGGGGGTAAAAAGAGAAGATTAACTGATTAATGGTCATGGTAACCAATTACTCACTCATGGGGAAATAGATGTAACTTCACCACAGTAACTCTTCTCTTCAGCGCTAAACGTCACAGAGTGTAGCATCGCTTCCAACACCAAAGCTAAAAGCCTATTGGGAACACAACCAGAGCATTGCATAATAACTCCTTCTAAAAAAGTGAACTTGCTTCTACAGTCGAATGTGTGCTCTTGATCACTGAAATCTCACTCCATTAGTGCTATCTGAAGTTGATGTATCCCAATTATCATAATAAGATCAGCTTGGTCCCATACTCCATGGGACTCCAAACTCTCTTACTGCCACAAAATGATCAAAAGGACTTTGTGAACTAGACCCAGAGTCCCAGCTGTGGGCTGATTTGTTCAGTAGTGGTGAAAAAAGAACTTTAATTGAATATGATGTATTTCTTTTACTTGTACTTTTGGGCCCAGTCTGCTAGAAAAGGAACAACAGAGATATGCCAGCGTGTTTTATCTTGGCTAGATATCGACCCAAGAATACTTTTCTTTACTTAGATCACCGTTCAAGGATATAATACAATTCAATGTTTGCCAAGCTGCACCCAAGTGATAGACTTCCTCTCTGTGATGCCAGCAGCATGTTCCACAGGTCTCAATGTGTCCCCCGTACTCCCCCTTTCATGGAATCATTAATATTGTCACTGTATGCATGGGAATGTACTGCAATCCCAAAATCCTGTTCTGCCGCGCCGCCGTACTGTGCACACATACACACACTGTTTGACACTTATGTATTATATGTTTATCAGTCTCTAATGAAACACTGACAAGTTCCCTGCACAAGGGATACTGTGTTCCATTAATTGCCCTTAAGGAACCTTGGGCACTCACAAAAAGGCTGGTCCTATTGCAGCTGACAGCAGAGGGGCCCTCATCCCCGGCCCCCTGGAGAGGGAAGATATTAAGCGTTAGCATCGTCTGTACTCTCTCCTTCAGTCTCTCTGTCATTCCTTTTCTCTCTCTCTCCCTATATGCATCTGTCTCCCCTTGGAAGTAAAAGGTGTCTCATTCTATTTCTTCAGCCACACGTTACTTGACCACAGTGTTTAGCATAGAGCTTGACAAAGAGAGCTGTGTCAGTTAATTTGTCAGAGAGTGTTTGTGATTGATTTATTCATCTAGGGCTCAACAAATGTTTGTACTGTGATGAATCCCCTGAACCATAATTTACTGCAAATTAAACTCAGGCCTCTAATGACACAGAGATATGTATGTACCAATTAATTTGAAAAAACACACTGATTTTTGGACTTTTCCAAGATTCATTAAGAATAAAGGGTGTAATCACAAGGAAAATCTTGCCAGAAATCATTTTAAATGCATTTTGAGACAGTGACTATACAATACTTTTTCTTTTCACCCCCACCCCTTTTTATTATTTTGTACGGATTTAATAATTGTGGACCTAATAAGATTTTTTTTTTGTACAACAAAACATTAATTTTTATGAGTGTTTATTAACCACGGACATCTGCTGCAAATATTCTATCTTTTTTTTGTCTTTATTTCATCTTTTTACACAAAGACATTTTTGTGGCCCAGACTACTTTTCTCATATTGTTTTTCAAATGTGAGAAACCCTTTGTTCCGCCTCATCTTTCCTTTCAAAAAACTGCATCTCCCTCACAGGACCTGTGATCTCTCTATTAGAATGTGACAAAACATTTGTTCTCACTAGAAATTATGGTCTGTAACATCCTCTAATTTGATTCACAGTTTATTTGCAAGTCCATCGCCGTGTTGAACAAGGGGTTATGGGCGCGTCACACATATGGATAATTTTAAGCAGATGCATCTGGCGTGGCTACCATGCTATGATTAGTTTCCAGAGCGTTTGTGAGTGTGTAAACCATTGCTGACATGGATGAAATATAGCCTAGGTTCACTGGGAGTGCAGAGAGAAGAAATGTACCCCATCTGTAATACACTGTGTAGACTAATATCAGCTCCTTTTCTCTGATATTGCAGTGAGATATCGATCTGGTAAAATTGTCCCATATTGGAGCTGTCTGTTGTGATATTCATCATGCTGTCACCTCTCCCCAACACCTACGCGTTATTAGAAACCCGGGTTTGAAGAGGTTGAAGGGTTTTAGTCTCCGAGATGTAGCAAACAATTCATCATGAGGGAGAGAGAGAAAAAGAGAGAGAGAAAAGAATTCAGGTGAGGTGATGCTTGGGTAAGATTTATGTCTAGTCAGGCTGTACATTAAGAATTATATCATCAAGCAAGAGGACACCAGCGGCTTCACTGCTATCTGCTGAGCAGGCCTATTTGCTCTCCTGCCAGGCTTAAATGGAGTTTTTTTTCTATCTCTTATGAAGCTTTTAAGAGGAATCTGAAGTATCAAGGAGCGTAGTATCTCACCCAAACAGAGTTATTTGTGAAATGCATGGCAGCTTGTCAAAAGCAATTGTTATGTATGTGGGGATTTCAGTGAGCCTGACATTATATTTTGCGCTCAATGCCAGTCACTCATCAGGAATAAAGCCTGTAACTGGTATGTGCCACCTTCAATTTGGCCCACTTCAGGGTGGGACTCTAGTTTGAGTTCCTGTTATTTCCTCTCTTTGCTTGCAGTCAGAGATTCTTCCGGGAGGATCACAGAGATGTACACAGACGGAATCCAATTCTTCCGTGTCTTGCAGAGGAGTCAGACTTTGATTCGTCTTTAACTCAGTACAAATGCTCGTCTGGGAATGTGCAGGCTGGGGGCTCCCTCTGAAGTTCTCTCTCTCTCTCTCTCTCTCTCTCTCTCTCTCTCTCTCTCTCTCTGGGAAGAAGTGTGTGTGTGTGTGTGTGTGTGTGTGTGTGTGCTTGCACGCTAGGCTCTGCTCTGTTAGCCACGATGTTATTGTTGTAAACAGCATTTAAAGCACAGCTGGCCAAATTGATCAGGGCTTGCGTTGGAGTGAACTTGAGCAGCAGAGAGTGGGGCTGCATAAACAGGGCTGCTTGTATCTAAATATGCAAACACTCTCACAGCAGTCCACACTCAGGGGAACAGACACTGTTACTTCTGATGGGGAAACAGTGAGAAACCGGCTCGAGCACTAACCTTTCCATGTATACAGAGAGGGAGGGAGAGAAAACAGGAACATTTTTCCCGATTGTGTAAACATTTCTTTCCTCCCCAGATCACTTTTGGACTCCTCCAAGTATTTACTTTTCATTAATTATTGAAAAAAAGAAAATCAGGGAAAAAAGCGAATAAACAGTAGATAATTTTTGTTTAATGTTTCACACAGGATTCCAATCCTCAGTGCAATTAATGCTAATCACCACGGTCTTCCTGTTTAGCTTGAACTCAGTGTGTTTGTGAGCCGTGGCTGTCTCTCCGTCCACATCTTTCGCTCGGCCTCTCTTCCCTTCAACTCTCTCTCTTTTTCTCTGCATTTTCCTCCTCCTCCTCCATCTCTGCTGTTAGTCACCGTGTCTCCTCGTGTTATGATTACATCACCCTTTCTGTCTGTTGTGTCCATTTAGACCTGAAATTAATCACATCCGACAATCTGGTTGTGCTATTCCCAAAGTTCAAAAGCTTTAGTGGTGAGAGAGTGATATACAGGGAGCGATGGAGGGAGGGACAGAGCAAGATGGAGCGCATCAAGCATGTTGGAGGTACTTACCATTTGTAGAGTACAGTATATTAATTGCTTATCGGTTTTTGATTTCAGAGTCATTTAGAGTCAATCGAACGCATAATTTTCACAGCTATTGTTCTTTGGGGTTTGTTAATTGTCACCCCACTGGCAGAATTAAAAGCAAATTAAAAGCCTTAACTATTGACTCTATCTGAAGTCACTCTCCACAACAATTTCACAAAACAATGGGGAGGATTAATGAAAATGCAGCTTGATTTCTGTTCTCCAAAGCTTTTGCTATGGGGAACCAATTAACTACCCTTCAGGATGACTTTCACTTCTAACTGCCGGTCTGTTCCACTGCCAGAAACTGGGATTAATTCTCAATTAATCCCTCCACCAGAACAACTCTGCCTTTGTCTGCTGGGGAGGACATGAGCATACAACACCGAGGTTACCCCAAGCCTGTTTGGTGGAGGAACTCCACCCCTCCTAAGATTGATACACCCTGTAGACTAGCTCTTCTCAAGCTGAAAATAAGAGCCATTAAAAGGGAATGGTTGACAATGATTTTTGTTTTAGGATTTTGAGCTTTATTAGCCATGCATATTAATGAGTCAATTAATTCCATTCGTCCTCGCGAGTGGTCTGTTTGTTTTTGCCTGACCTTTTATCTTAGATGCGTTCACGCTTGGCTTGGTTTAAGCACTTACTCCATACTGTGTTTCCCATAGCCTCACGTCCAAAAAGGGAGTTTTTATGTGTTTAGCACTAAGATTCTCCCCCTCTCTTTTGTTTTCTCTCTGCAACTCTCTCGTTCTCACCCCATCCACCCTCCCCCTCTATCTTTTTCTAGCTCTTTCTCCTTCTGTCAGAATGCCTGCTGGATGTATTCCTCTCTAAATGTGACAGGAAATATGCTATTATAGCATGCAGAATATTTGCCTGATGGGATTTGCAATAAAATTACTACATTTCCTTTCCATTAGGATCTCTAAAACCCCTCTCTCTAATTTATGATTACCCTGGCAAAAAGACATGTTATATACATAAAGACTAAAGTAGCCCCCAGTCCACATTTAGCCCGTCCTGCTTTCAAAGTTAGTTGAGAGGACAGGAGAAATAATTGAAAAGTGCAGCTGGACTGTGTACAATCTTGTAAGGGATGCCTAGAAAATGAGATTAATCAGTGCACAGACATTGTGGGGAAAAGTTTGCAGTGAATGCCTGACAGTCGTGCTCTTTCTCTCATTTCAAATGTTGGCAGGCTAGCAGGCAGCTCCAAGGGAAATGCGCTCCTTTCATACTTGAGTAATTGATGAATTGTATGCAATATGCAAATGAGAATCCATAAATCTTATGAATGACAGCTTAATTTATGTGAGCCTTAATGAATGCAGGATTAGATTTTAATTAAATATCCTCAAAGGCACCCTGACTGGGTAAGTTTTTAAAGCCTTGTTTTGAAGACTTGTTTCATATGCATCGCAGTTCATGAAAAAGAGAGATCAGTGAGAGTGGTTAGATGAAATTTCCTCGCAGTTTGAAGATAAGACCTGTTCTGTTTTGCTAACCAAAGGCACTTGCAATTAATAAATATTGGAGCAAAATCATATCTACCAATCTCATTTAGGCTTTCCTGGAACTGCTCATTCTCATACATTTGATTAACTGCATTTACTTTAAGCGCTATCTGATTTCTAACATTTGGTACAGTATCTTTTTAATTAAGAGAATCATCCATTAGGCATGGAAAAGTCAACCAATTAGGCTTTCCTCATCAGCTCCCGTGATGTAGGAAGTCTGCTTACTCATTATCAGAGTCTGTTGATGTGATACTAAACAATCTTGGACTCTGTAGTTATGGGACATACAATTATGAAATCAGCTTTTAACATTAATGATGCATGGGAATAATCAGCAATTTATCGTGTTTTAAGATCTTCTTTAGATTCTATTTCACAGCTGAGAGGCTTCAAACAGCTCTAATAGAATGTGATTACGAGAGTAAGCTCTTTGTAGCCACTGTAACAGTGATTTTCTCCCGGAGCCTGACTACGGTTTCATGACACAGGCTCGAGGAAGGAGCGTGACTGACTCCCAAGTTCCTCCATAGCATCGCGCTCTGTGATGGTGTCACCCAGCGTGGTTCTAATCAGGCCTGAGCCCAGACAAAGGCACCAGGAAGGCACCCACTCTCCCAACTACCACTGATCTCAACCCTGCACATTAGTCCACACAGGGATCAGAGCACAGACAGCACTTTAAAAGGGGTTTTAGTGGGATTGATGCTAACTCTCTCCCGCCTTTGATTTCACACCATTTGATCTGTGATATATTGTTCCGTAACAAAGGTTCACAGTTTGCAGGCGGATGCAGCTGTTCCTACCCCTAATAAATAAAAGTGTGTTTTTTTTTCCTCCTCGCACTCACAGACTCGCTGTAATCCAGCTATCTAGATCAGATAAGCGCGATGTGGCTACCTGTGCGAGGCAGTGTTTGACAGGTGCAAGGGGAAGCTGATTGAGATAATCCAAGAATAGGCTCAATGCAAATACAGATACAAGATGAGGGTGAGGATAGATGGATGCATGAAATAGATGGATGAGTGAATACATTCCCATGTATCACACTGTGACTCTGAGATTATGATCATCACAACCAATAGACTGCCAAGGTCAGCAGGAAATATAAATCATCTTTTTTTCTCCCTTTTTGTTGAAGGCAACATATATTCCTGTCATTTTCAGTGGTTTTTACGTCATTTTTAAAAAACTATTTTAAATTGCTATAATCTAACTGAAAATATTGCCATTATTAATTAATCTGACAACTAGTTTTTAAACATAATAAAAAAATAGATGTAGAACAAGTCATAAAAAGGCAAAAAATATTTTGTTATTTAATTAATCTTTATTTCAGAAATCCAAGGTGACACTCACAAATTGCTTATTTTGTATATATTAAATGTTAACTAATATTTTCAGTTAACATAAAAGCAGCCAATCTGAACATTTGAGATTGTAAAAGCAGAAAATACCTGACATTTTTGCTTCAGAAATTACTTTAATGATTAATGACTTTAATGACTCATCAAATGGGTGCTGAGAAAATATGTGAGTTTTAAATAATGTTAAACTTGTTAAACATTGCAAGTTTAAAAAGAGATTTTAAAAAATCCCCTTCATAGGAAACATGTAGATGATTAATAAAATCCTTCTGGGTTCCTCATCTGTTAGTTTGCATGGGCAGGGATGTTATCTTTGCTCCTGTGTTTGCTGACATTATTGTGTTCTCCATAGCAGAGCTTAAGGCTGCTCATCAATATGGGAAACCGAGATCACATTCAAATAAGACGATAATTAATTAGACATATATGTTATCATCACAAACCCACATTGGGAAATCAGAATGTGTTCATCTGTGACTCTACACTGTAACTTGAATTTATTTTATCCTAATACTTGCCTGCCAATCTTCCTTTTATTGCCATGAGGCAAGAAGTGCAGAGAAAACAAACAGTACAGCTTGTTTCCAAAAATTAAAGAATTAAAGTTCATATTTTCACCTCAACCAACCCTGTTTTCTTATGGCGATTTAAAATCAGTAGTCCTGCACCTTAGCCATGTTATCCCTGTCTTCGTACAAACATAGTTAACCTCTCCGGGGAGTTGCATGCATATTGTTTAACTGTTTGATTGAACCAAATAAAAGAAAACTATAAACTCAGCATATTGAAGCCCCTGCTGGTCTGAGGCCTCTGAATTTCTGCCTGACCCGGCACTTAAAAGGTAAGGAGCTGCTTTGTTTTATCAATAAGACCTTGTTTTCATGGCTGGTCACCACCCCAGCGAACCAATCAATGGGGCATGCTCTGCTATCGCTGTGAGAGAAATGAAAAATAAACCCCAGATAATCCTTCAGTTAAAAGGTTACTCAGGGCGATAAAAGCTATTTTGTTAATTTATTTACTCTCTGCACTGGAGAGATAAAGAAAAGGAACAATTAGGGAATTCTAGGTGAGAGATTTTAAAAGGGCAATGACATTGGGTTAATATTTTATAAGGCCTGATTGGCAGAGACCTGGAGAGGCCTTTTGTTTACACAAGCCCCAGACGGAATGATTCACTCGCTTGTTTTGGCCGACTGGGCGGAAATGGAATAAATATCTTCATCCTTACCTTTTAGAAACGTCAAACAAAAGACTGAGATAAAAGGTTAATGGCTCAATCATAACCACCAGGAAATAATATTATGCTTTTTCTCTGCAAACTGGAGTCACTATTGACATAATCAGGTTGAATTCCTAAAGATATCTGAAGATGGGAGGAGCAGATGATTTCCGTGTGTAACTAAATCCACTGAGGGAGTGTGCTCACTTGGGCTAAACATTACATTTGTGGTTTCAATTGATTTATAACAGATCATAATCACTGCATTAACGGCGTTCTGGGTAATAAGATCTCAGTCACTGCTTCCGTCGACAGAAATGAGTCTGATAGTGAGATGTCAGAATTTTGCCATGAGATCAAAAACCGTCCTGATATCTCATGCGATATTATACCTCTTATTATACCTATCACCTCGTGTTGGCTTCCTGTAAACGGGGTGAGAACGTGAATTTAATTATTGTGCTTTTATTGCATTGTAGCGCTGAAATTGGACTCGTGTGGAGTGTATTGTTGGGCCCCGTGTAATCTGATTGCCTGCGCAGCGTAGTGTGTTGGATAGTATCAGGTTCCAGCCGACTCTGCTGGGTCAACACACGGCCGGGCCATTAAAGGAAGTCTGGTTCAGGGAAAGTTCACCACTATTTTCTTTTCACCATGGTAGCGAAACAAAAAAGAGAGAATAGATGTGTAACATATTTGTGGCCCCAGCCCAAAGCTGGTGGGGCCTATTTTGTTTCCTTAATTAAAGCCAGAGATATGAGGGCCCTGAATATCTTCGGTATAAATATAAATAAAGCAGGGAACAAAATTCTTTCATGATTGACCCCCAATACAGAAATAATATTGTCCAAATAAGTCCATTTTAAAACCCTGTGGTTCCTATTTTCTGAAACATTTTTAAATGGAGGAGAGAAAATGAAAAGAAGGCAAGAGAGATTAGAAAAGACAACAGCGGACGAGGCATTAGAAGAAGCAAAATTCCAATCATAAATCCAGTTGTGCTATCTTTTTTTTTTTTTGCAATAATGGCCTAGTTTGGAGCAGTTTCTGTGCCAGGCTATTTAGGGAATCAGCATCTGCTGCTTGATAAATAGCCTGGCTATTTTGTTTTAGGCCAGGTTGAGTTCCTCTCTGGACCCAGCATATTAGCCTGGATGACTCTGACCATTGCAGATCTGCACTGATGTTAGCATGCACACCTCAGCAAGGAGCTAAATGACATATTGTAAAGGAGCATTACCCCAAATTACATGAAACAAGGTTGTGATAACACTGAATAAGAGGATAATAGTAATAGTACACTCTGTTATAAAGTGTATGCCTTTTCTCTAAATTTAAACACCTACTCAGTCACAAGAAAAGGAGGCGATAACCTTAATTTCTGAGAGGCTTTCCTGTTGCTCGGAGGTTCCTCAGTTCAAAGCTCCTTTTCAGTCGGTGTATTGCTTTCATGGCCAGCCAGTGTTATTTGTGTGTGGAGAGTAGCTGAAATGCTATCCCTTTAAACACACAGACACATTCTCCTGCAGCCTATCAAAACATTACCTTTACTTAACCGGGTCTTTGTACCTGGGTTCACATCCTTTGACATGATCTAAGGTTGATGTGACATTTTTTTGTCCATTTGAGGACCTTTTTGCTTTTAGTATTGTTGGTAAAAAGCCTTTTACCCATCACATACCCTCTATTGAGGTCTTTCATAAATAATTCAGCTAGAGTACAAGTGAAAGTGATGACAGCAAAACTGTGTGCGATCTCTCCCTCTCATAAGATCAAAGAGGTGCTTCTATAGAAATAGGAATTACATTTCCAGACGTTCCTAGGTTGAGCGGGTGCTCATTTCTCTTTCTCCCTCTCTTCTCCCTCTCTCACTGCCCTTCTCTCACTTTCTGTCACTCGCTCTCCCCCTCGCCACTTCTTTCTATCACTTTCGTATTTTCCCTCCAAAGGGACACAGTTGGGTGGAGGTCTGCTTTTAGTCCTAAAACCTCCAGAGCCGGTATATGAGAGAGTCAGCACATTCAGACAGATAGAGCGAGTGCACTCTATTAGCAGGACTGAGGTAAATAAACCTCACAAGACACGGCTGAATAAATTCAACTACTAAGGCGTTGTGGTATCTGGACTAAAACACTGCATCACTCTGCAGATACTGCCTTTGGGAAATGTAGTGAAATGTACTGTAACGTAAACAGCCTCATACACTGTACTGGTTAATCACGTACAGAATGAGCCATCATTATGGTTAAAGTTTAAGTGGTTACAATGATTCATTTAATTTGAAATTAAAAAACATTTAACAAAGATTGAAATGATGAAAAAAAAAAGTTAATATATTGACAAACTTGAAAGCACTTCAAGGTCAGTCATTCATTCATGGGCTCTTCGGATTGTCCCATTTCCTAAATTGAGAATTTGTTCTTCCAACATTGGTGTGTTTGTGAGCTTTAATCCCTAATGTGAAAACAAATATATTGCATTTTAGTGCTCAATTATTTTATTTTAGTGCTCAGTTATGTTAAATTGTGTTAAAATAACACATTGGTAGCTGTTTCCTGTATTTGCATGACAACAAAAAGCAAAGAAATGTTTCATTTTCCTGAGTTTTCCAACACCACATGAATGCAGCACAAATGTCCTATCTTGTTATTTTAAAGAAAGTAAAAATAATTTATCTAATGTGGGCCTGCAAATTCAGATCTGCTCTAAAATTGTATTTTAGAGCAGACTTCCTTGGCCCATGCTACAGTCCTCCACTAAGTTTCATGAAATTCAGGCCAGTAGTTTTTCTGTAATCTTGCTGAAAAACAGACAAACTAAACCGAAAACATAGCCTCCTCGGCAGAAATAACAAAGTAATGGAATACAGTTTTATCAGTCTTGCGGCCAGTGATGTATCATGCTACCGAAATAATTAGTACCTATTAAGATATTTTTGTGGAGAAATTATGCTCAAGATTAGACTAAAGGAATTACAACAGTGACATTACTGTATAAACATGTTGGCGCACCCCTTTAAACCTTACAAACAGAATAAAAATGAACTTGATTGCAGTCTTCTAATGGGTCAGGACAGCAGATCAGCCCACACATCCCCAGTTTTATTTCCAGCTGCGTTCTTTCTCTGCAAAATTTATCCTGTTTATTCATGTTTCCTCCCATAGTTACAGCACGCCGCGGAAGCCCTTTGGTGTTTTAAAGATGGATTAAACTCAGTTCATATTAGGGAGAACTTAGTATCCTGGTAAAGCTTGAAAATGGACTATTGTATGTGAAATAATGTATGAAGCCAATATGTCACCTGTGTCAAGTCACCATAATTCATCTTCAGCTGAGACATCCAGCTCCTTGTTCATAAAGAATATACCTCCATAGGATCTTGGCCCCCTCATTATATGCTCATTGCATTTTTTTTTCACCCTGTAGGCTTTTCTTTGTAACTATAAGCCAGCAAAGTAGGTATTGATTGCAACTCGAAGCTGTATTAATAAGTGAATGAGTAAGATGTGTGGAAAGTCACGGGTGTATCTGCTTTGAAGGCCTTTTCTCCTGCACAGTAAGGTGGCACAGTCATTTATCACGCCTGGATCTGTGCCCCTCGTTTGGTGTAATAAAACTCCCCCATCAGAACCGTCCAACAGGTCTGAATCACTCTGTCACACCACCTTCCAGCTAAGGCACGCATTAAATCAAGCAAGCAGAACATTTCCTAAGGCAGCCATTGCCTTTTAATTTCCTGAAGAACCTTAAAATATCATTCATTACCAGAACTACACATATTTGGTTTTTAAAAGTCTCATAAATCAATAGTGGCCTGACTGCAATAATTATAACAAGTTAACATGTAATTTCCAGGCCGAGGGCCGCGCACTGGATTTTAGCATATGCAAACGAGGCAATTCAAATAGTGTGGGGATATTAATACGGAGGAACAGGTAACGAGGTACGGGTTATGAATTATGCATCAAAAAGTGGTTGATCTTCAATAAAGGAAATGAATTCACCGTGTAATCTAATTAGTTATGGAAGTCTATTATGTTGAGCTGCAGAAAGCAACTGTCCTTGAAAAGAAATTTATTTACAGTACATGTTAGCTCTTTGGAATGGAATTGCATTCTGGAGTGTTCCAAATGTTAACACCCACCCCGCCAGCACCACCACCACCACCACCACCCACACAACCCCTCCTCCCTCTGCCAGTCTCCTCCTCGCCTCTCACCCGCGTTCTCCTCCTTCTCTGCCCGGTGTTTTAGCTCCAGACCCGGCCGGCCTCCGAAGAGGACCCAGAGTGTGACATCACCGGAGAACCCCCACATCATGCCCCACTCAGTCCCCGGCCTCATGTCCCCTGGCATGATCCCACCCACAGGTATGGTTTAGTCTCAGTCTGTAGCACTCTGTCATTGTTACTAAGGCTCTAATTCTCTCTGTCTGGGTCTCTTCTATCTCTCTCTTCCTTTCTGTCACACACACACACACACGCACACACATCTTCCCCACCAGTGGCCTCCCCGCAGCTTGTCCTCGAAATGGCAACCAGTCCAAAGTGACACATGCACCCAACCACCAGACACCAGCCGCTCACTCGTTTACCAAAAACAGATCCTCTGCTCAACGCCCGGAAACCAAGAGGGGGAGAATAAATTGGAGTGGAGATCTTTTCTCTCAGATTATTCCAGTAGATGTTGCATTTTGCCTTGAGTGCATTCTAATTAGTGCGATTAAATCCACTCCACTGGTATATGTACATAGGCAGTGATGATGCTAAAGCAAGCTTATCGCCACAAGAATCAACAACAACCGTTTGTGCCCTAACTTAGCCCAGGGCCAAG
Organism: Centropristis striata; assembly: GCF_030273125.1. Classification (NCBI taxonomy): domain Eukaryota; kingdom Metazoa; phylum Chordata; class Actinopteri; order Perciformes; family Serranidae; genus Centropristis; species Centropristis striata. The sequence continues at coordinate 15,856,998 of NC_081526.1, forward strand.
TCTTATTGCAACCAATGCTTTTGTTCTATTTGTGGCTGGCTTCATTGTGACTGCTTTGATGTTGGTGGCTGTAAGTGCTCTGATTTGCATATTTTGCTCTCCTTCTTGATATGTCTTTAATGATATTGTACTGACGAACAGAGCTCTTTGAATGCTCATACATACAGTACATACTGTATTTAACCAGTTATTAACTATAGTATTTTTCAAAACACCACAGCTGGTTTTCCATGGTAATCTTCAGTGCATAACAATTTGAACAGACTTGTAATTATCCTACCTCGCACATTTTTTCCATCTCTGTAAAAACAGTCTGGAAGTGTTTTTCCTTTTCTCTTTTTCTCCAAGAGGCAGCAAAGCAGCAGCTTTGAGGGGTTTGAAATTCAATATTAAGCACAGATTGGGCCATCCTTGTGATTCAGTACAATGGAGGCTCACAGGCTAGTGCTTTGAACTCTGGGAATAGGGTGAGGTCACTGGCTATCTGTAGCGTAGTACAGAAGGCGAACTTAAAGGCCGGAGTGAACACAGAGAGGGACAATGATGAGAAAGACCCATGTTATTTAGTGGAACATAAAGCAACAGAAAGGCCTTTTGATATCATCCCCTTTAAGCCCAGAGGGACTCTATGATCTTGACATTTAGTCAGGGTATTCAGGGGGCAGAGATAAAATAATTGAGGTTTTCGGTCTTCTCATAACTGCCTTAAGCTTCTCAACTGTGGAGAGACGGAACTTTACCGTCAGTTTCTGTTAAAATTAAACCATTTATTGTTTTGATTATAGTATTAAGCATTAAACGTCAAGGAAGTTACAGATTTTGACAGAATCATAATTAAGTATAATTGACCACACATAAGTTAGCATCTAAGTAGGCGACTAATTGATCCCGCTGTCATGTCCAAATGTACTGATTGATGATAAAAAAACGACATTGAGAAACTGTCTTAAATAGTTACACTATCATGTCATGTCATATTAGTTCATTTCTCAGATGAGTTAGCGCCTGCACCCACAGACAGAATGTGGGCCGATGGCTTTTCCTTGAGGCTTCACCAATACTCTGAGACTCAGTGAAGAAGTCACTGCACCGTTTAATTTGGGCTGAAGAGAAGGAGGCAAACACTCCATTAAATGTTTAGTTCACTTTCATTTCTCCCCTGGTATTACATTTGCCAAGTACCATGTTGGTGCTTCCTCCCCAGCTCTTTAACACAGCAGGGATGTAACGATACGCTAAAGTCACGTTTCAATACGATTCATGATACTTGGTTCACAATATGATTTTATTTATAGGAATTTTATTTGATTGAGGACAAGTTATGAGTGAAAAAGGTCCTTCATTTCTAGACATATTTCTACAATATATATGTTCTTTTATCTTTAATTATTAAAATTAAGGAATCTTTTTTTTCTGACATAAGATATATTCTATGCAATGCAAGCCATATTTGCTTTTTTTGTAAATGAAAATTGTAATGAAAATGAAAACATCATTTGTCTTAAATAACAAAAAACTATGTTGAATTTTATAACAAATCCCTAATGATTTAAATAAATAATTATTTTGAATAAAGAAAATCTCTTAAGATAAAAAAAAATAAAAAAATACTCTAAGGTTTGGCCTGTTTTTCTACCTTTGAATGTCTTTTTAATTTTTTTTTTTTAAATATCCATATTTCCAGGCAAAAGCTGACATCTCTGGACATACACAAAGCACACTGCGTATGTCATGTATGTTATCATCCCACCTGTTTAATTTTCTGACTTGTCCCTGGATTCCACCAGTTGTAGTTACTGCATGCTCATCGGTGTCACAGCTGCCGAAGCTGAACACGGACATGCGATAGTGCTGTAACACGTTTTAAATGTCGAAACCCTCACCTGTGTTTTTTAGCATTGATACAACTTCTGAAGCGAGTGATGTAGTTTGTCAAACAAGTGACATGAAAAGTAAAGTAGATAGCGCCCCCTGCGTAAAGAAAAAGTATCGTAATTAACTTTTCATCTCATCAATTTGGTTAATCACATTTTTCTATCACTGATTAACTGTCTCGCAAATTTTTATTACATTACAACTAATAGTAGCTCAAATTTAGCAAAAGTTCCCATTTGTTTTTCAAATATCTAATCTTACTGCCTCAAAAGGAAACCTGCCATGACAGAACCAGTGTGATATTCTTCATTCAATTTTTTCTGTTTGTTGTGATTTTTTGATGCAAACCGAAATCAGCTAATGTTTTTTTTTTTTTTTGTTTTTTTACATATTAGTCAAAAGCATTAAACAAAGAAACAAATCATATTAGATTAAAATCAATAACAATATTCAACACAGTGGAAAGATGTGTTCTTCACACTCTAACAGGACCAGAGAGGCCTATGTGAAACACATTGTTAACATATGTATCTTTGCCCTTGACACCAGTTCCATTTAGAATAGGACATCTTAATATGCTTAGGTTTCCATTTAAGGAAATACCCTCATATACGTGTGTGTGAAAGCATGTGTGTATGTGCGAGTGTCTGAATGCGTTCATGCCCCCAGGGGGGGGTTGCGCTGGAGCCTTTCCAGTTGCTGATGCATTACAGGCAGATTGGCCCCCAAATCGGATTATTTGCTGTGGACTGACACCACACTGAGATGACATCTCCTTTAAAGTGGAGAGGGCCTCCACTCACACTCTGGCCACTACTTAAGCAGCAGCTTCAATATAATTCATTTATGTCCTGGATATGGCTTCAACCTTTTGAATAACGCAAGAGTACTGCATTTACCATTAGAGAAATGAATGTCACCTACATCTAACCAGGGTGCATCCTGTACTTTACTGATAAAAACAATATCTTCTAATGCTGTCTGCCTTTGCTTCACCATACTGTACTGTGCAAGTGTGCGTGTCAATTCCAGTGCCTCAGAGAGCTGGTTCTTCTTACAAGTGCTGTAGGTGGAGACATATTGTAATATTTATGTTCGTTTGATGTACAATTAGCACGTCAGCTCCTAGAGTGGATCATCTAATCCGGTGCCACTTCAAGCTGCTTTAAAATAGATCCAGTATGCACCAGGTAATTTAGTGTCAGTTCTTTGTGTCTCTACCCCTCCTCTTTCAGTCCACTGCTTGTCATAAGGTTAGCGCGCTGTGTAATTGATACTAAATTTGTCATGATGTGGATAGCACAGTTCAAGTGGTGCAGTGTACCTAAGAGTCGCGTTGTTCCCAACCCCAGTTTGTCATTGCTATGCTGCCACCAGTCCATGCATAAAATTAGGCAGCCATGCTCATTGACATGGAGTGTCTCTTCCCTACTTATCCTGCTCGCCCGATAAATAAAGTGTGTTTTCATTGTTGCCCATGGTGCAGTCCCTAACAGAGACAGAACAGAAACACAACAGATAAGCTCTCGTGATTTTCTTTTTTTAATCACTGCGAGAGAAAGTCGTAAAAGTCAGTCTTTTGTGTACTGATGTGAAGTTAATCTGATTTTAATTTAATTATACGAGTTAGTTGCGGAGGGCACAGGCATTGGGGTGTTTGTTGTAAGAATGTTCTGACATTGGCGCAGGTATGGGGCAGCTAGCATGTTAATTAATGATGAAGATCCTGACAATATGCAGAGGCATGACAGCGTTAAGCCAGTCGGCTGCTGCTTCCTTTGCATATTAATAGATCCTTCATTATTATTTAATATGACAGCTGCTCCAAGGGCTACCATCAGACCTTGTCTCTGTTATTTGCTGTTTTGTGCTCCCCATGTGACAGTGCCATGCTATTCTCTATTTGTTGAAATGTTCGCTTTTCTCTTCTCTGACTGGTGTGGCTCTCTACATGCGGCCGGGATGCGCTGTTTGTTTTGTGCTCAGGAGGATTCTAGACTTGCCCGTGCGTCTATATGAGAAAAGTGTCGGAATCTAAAGGTGACTTTGAAAGAATATATGAGGCAGGATTGTTTTGTTTGCATAGTAATGAATGCAGATTAGCACTGAGTGGGATTGGTCTTGTTGACGTTTAGACTTCTAGTGGCTTAATAGACTTGTTGCTGGGCGCCAACATCTCCCTGGCTTCCTTATTACATCCACTGTATTGAGGTGGTTGTTATCTGGATATGACAATTGATCTGGTGAAATGAAACAATTATCAGAACAAAGATTTCAATTTATGGAGTGTGTCACTTAGTCAAAGACAGGGTGGAGGTTGGAGCGGAATGATAAATGAAAAATGGAAAAATGATCATTCCATCTGTTTCACTATAGTACAAATCAATTTCTTAGCATTTATTTACTCAATACACATTTGATCAAAACCTGTCACCCTCTTCATGGATTCATTTCTTTTTTTTTTTCCTCTTTTTTTGTTGTTACAATTTGTTACAATATTGTCCACGTTAAAAAGAAAGAAACGGTGAAGAGACACACAGGCTGCAGTGCAATAAACCACAGTGTTCTCACAGCCAAAGTTAGAGAGCATCAGAAAGCACCACTGCGGCACTCCTTTGAGCGGCACCTGATTTGTGGGGGGAATTTATCACACAAACAGCCCAGAGGTGATTTCAATATTTACTCGGCAGTCTGTTCTGCATACGTCTCATTTGGAAAACAGTTGACTCTTGCCCATTATACACAAATGAAGGCTGACCTTCAGACTGGGCAGAGGCCACATTCATTATGTGGAGAAGTATCACCTTCTTATGAGGCAATAGCTTTTTTTCTCCCAGCTCTGCCCATGCATATTGAACAGCATCCAGGGCCCATTGCAAACGAGAGGGCCCTCGCTGACATGATGTATACTGTACGTCAATATGGTACTGATGTATTTTAAGATGCAAACAAGGCTTTAAATTATATGCACCTCCATGTCAGTGGCTCAGAGTGACTCTCGCCATCTGCCTATCAGCTGGGGATGAGAGGAGAGAGAGGGTGCCCGGGCCGGTATGTTCTCATGTGTTGTCAGTGTGTGTTTGTGTGTGTGTGTGTGTGTGTGTGTGTGCGCATGCTCTCATGTATCTATTAGAGCCACATGTTCGATTTCTACCTCTCCTTGTACTTGCGTCTCCCTTCAGATGCATGGCTAATAGCTGCTCTTGAGTCCCATCACGGAGACGTGACAGCTTAGTGATGATAAACTCAGACGTCGCCTTGTTCTGCGTCAAACGTAAGGCAAACCTGCATATCCAGTATAAGCAGCCCTTGTAAAAAGGGGCAGGTGATATACCGTATTGTGGGTATGAGTGATTCCACTAATAGGTGCATATCTTTTTTTCGCCATGCATCTTTGATTTTGTTGCTGTGGTTGGCGAGAGCAGGCGCGGGACTCTCCTGAGACACACCAGGCCTGGAGGAGCTTTAGCACTATCTGTCCCTGCTGTTTGAGACCAGCCTCATGAATAAAGATTTCAGTCACGTTCGATACACCAGAACCCTGGAAATACCACAATGACAAACCAGTGCTTTATGATCTCTGCAGTGTGCTCAGTATATGTATGTCTATAATCTCAGACTCACTATATCAATCATATTGAGTCCGTTTTGATCGAGGTCGACGACCACCTCAAATATTGCTGTTTCAGTGTGTATTTAGAGATGGCAGTGAAAATGATAATGATAATCTAAAATGTGATGTCAATAGTCATTTAGTCACTCGTGAGAACAGTAGCCTCGGGCCTGAGGAGAATCCATGTAGAATTCTCAAATATATTTGGCATGTTGTCAGAATTTGATATGCATACTAAAGAATGTATTATAATTGCCTTATTGCAAGATTGAAGCCATAAAACTGTGTGATAATTCATGCACTCTATACCACACTGTGTAGAGGCAGGACTGTCTGGGTAGAAAAATTAACTTTTTATATATTTTTTCCTTGAAATTGAAAACTGTTTTTCACATTTTATGCGCAGTTTTGAAAAAAAAAAAAAGTATGTCTTAAAAACAAAACAAAAAGTTTTAATCTATCCTCCTTTTCTTCAGTGATTTTTTTGTAACCACATGCCCAATAGGCTCTTTTTTGTCTATTGCCTCATTAATTTTCTGAGTATGTCGGGTTTTGTTTTTGAGTATGTAATAGAGATGATATTGAACCACATACATTCATTCACATTTTTTTATGAAGCATATTCTTATAGTTAGTTTTCACACATGACCCTCCAAGTATTGAAAGTACTCAAAAGCATTTACAAAGCCTGTTAGATTTTTTTTTTTTTAACTTGAATCCTTGTGACATTGTTTATAGTTTTCTATTCTGCTTAATGACTGGCCTTGACTCTCAGAAGAGCCGTGTTATTATGAGACAGTACATTATATAGCTGTGAAGAATTTGAATACCAATGTTGGTCATTATTCAGGCCGATTAGATCTGTTTAATACATTAGAACGCATCTTTGACATACCCTCAGTAACAAGATTTTGGAGACAAAATTCTCTCTTGTATACATTTTTCAACACTTTTCCTCTCCCTGAACCCCTCCGTGTCACACTGTATCACTATTCCTCCGTTATATATACACATACGTTGTGTATTATAACTTGTACATACAAAATGCTTGCATCATGCACTATTATCTTGACTGCATCTGTTCCCATCAAGGTACGAATACATCAAGATAGTGGTGAAACATTCATAAAAATCATATGCTGCCACACACGCATGGATCCGTCCCATCAGCATGATAACCTGCTGTGAAGATATCCCCTGTCAGAAGATGAAAAACCAAGCTGTGATCTCATAGGCGCTTATTCCCCATAGTGTATGAAATTATTCATTGTTTTATTATTTCAAAAGTCCTTTTTCTTTGTTTTTTTTTTCATTCGCCAGGGCAGGTTTCTGAAAGGTTTTGCAGGTGCAGTGGCTCAGCCCCAGCAGACATGTAGCGGTCTGTAAAGCGCTCTGTCTCTTCTGCCTCTTCTCTCCAGGCCTGACAGCAGCGGCGGCAGCAGCTGCCAACGCAGCCATCGCAGAGGCCATGAAGGTCAAGAAGATCAAGCTGGAGGCGATGAGCGGCTACCACGGCAACGCCAACCACCACGGGGCCGACGGAGAGAATGGAGACCTCAGCTCCAGCGTCGGTGAGGATGCCCTTCACATACACTGTCACAAACACACATATATACATATACACACTCATAGAAACGAGACATAAATGCTTGTTGCAAGCTATTTTATGTGCAGAAACAGACACGGACACAAACCAGCACATTAAAGGCCCTTACACACCGGGGGCGTTTTCTTTGTGCGATTAACTTCAACATTGATTTCTTTTTTTTTTCTAACCGTTGTGTTTGTCATTAGTATTTTCACACAGAGTGAATATTGTGCAAAGCAAAGACAAAACAACGTCATTTTCTTTTTCATTTTTAGGGGAATAAGGTTGATGTTTATGAGCTTTAAAAAAAAAGGCATCAATCAATCACGTTGTGCAGAAAAGACATATTCAAAACATACACTGTAGTGTAGCCGATGGTTATGAGTTGCGCCTATTCTTATGAGGATTATAAGACAACAACATGGAGCCACCATAGTCTGAACCAAGACGGCAAACTTTATTACTTCTTTTAATCTTGACAAAGGCAGCGCATACCAGATCCACTTCTTATGTTCTTACCTTTCACAATAAAATGTCTAGACATATACTCACGTTGTTTACCGGTGGGAACTCACCTTCACTCAGAGAATTTCGGTAAAAAGAAAACTCAATAAAAATAGCTTAGAGTTGCCTTGGCTATACAAAAACTAACCTTAGACAGGTAGTTGGTCTTCTGCCCTCAAATTAGCATCGCCGTCAGTATGAATAGTTTTGAAGTGATCGCATTTCACTTCAAATTCGATTTAGCATTTTTTGCGCCACCCCGGTGTGTAAAACTTCTCCCAAGACCACAAATCATCAATGTATTAGTTTAACAATAGATAGAAAATATTTGCATCAAAATAATATATTGACTGAAAGAAATACAAAGTTTTAATCATTTAGGTCACTTAAGATTTAGCGGCACCTATGGGCCGAAAACCATATATTTTGCAGGTTTGCTGAGAGTAATTGTGTGTACCAACCAAAATTTGGTTGGACTTGCATTCCATGTGTTGAAGGGTTTAGGCAGTTTTTTTTTTTTATTAATTAGTCCACTTGCAAGAAATTGACTACCAGTTATTGGAAAATGGTAGGATGTATGATAAAACTAATAAATAACTTTTTTCATGGCTCATGCAAGTGTGCAATGTTCCAAAATGGGGATGGGTAATGAAATATATTCTAGGAATATGGGGAAGCTGTTCAAATTTGAAATATGGACAATATGTTTAAGCTAAAATTGGCCTATATGAAAGAAGTACAATTGTGTCATGGTGGGCACATGGGCACATTATTTCTCCAGATTGCAATCAAAAGCTTATGACTTGTTCCTTGACTTTCCACCAAATTTAATTTTAATATGTTGAGCAGCTTTTGATATTCTGCTTAATATTTAAATATACAGGACCAAAAACAAAACCCTCTTTGGCAGAGGTAATAAATAATCCCACACAAAACAAAGACTTTCATGACCGTCTCCACCATACAGCTGTTTTCTTAATAAAATGGAGAAATATTGTTTTTCTTCAGTTTGTATGCACTGTAAATATCCACCTCGGTGAGGTAAGTCTTGTTGTCTTTTAAAGTGTTACACTTTTGTGTTGAAAAGTAAAAAAAAAAAAAAAGAAGAAGAAGAGGAAAAACAGTGTTAATAGCTAAGTGAAACTGTGAACACAGTTTCCCAAAGCTATCAGCTTTTAACAAGGTCTAATTGAATTGCTGTGAGAGCATTGGTTTTTCACTATGTGCCATTTCAATTAATTATTAGCCCGAAAATGCAGAAGGATTTTCCTAATATCACACAGAACCACTTAGTGTATTAAAGAGAATGATAATGTATGTTCGTGCAGATTCATGAGCACATTCCAAATTATAACCCAAATGTAATCCCTGTAGCTTTGGTTGCTAAATGGAGGTTTTGATTCACTTACTGTAATAAATGGCTCGACTGCTGAATACATTTCATCAGTAACACTTGACACCATGGAGCTTATGGTGTGCAAGATGAAAACAGGATGTGTTTCTAAGCAGATTTAACAATGCAAAATGCATAAAGTGTGAGGTCATCACTCCAAGAGAATGGAGTATGTAAAAAAAAGAATACGAGCCTACGAGGTCACGGAAATAAAGATAAATGTGAGTACCAACAGCAAGGCTATGGCAATGGAGCTAATAAGAAACTGTTTTATCTTTTTACAATTTAAATTGTAACCTTGAGCCCACAGCCAGCCACACAGGCTCCCGGTAGAATCATAATTCTGGCAAGGGGGAGCAGCTCTAGGTGTGGGTGCATGGGCCACAGCATTAGCTCTCTGAGTGAAATATATGGCAGTGACGCCTCTCGGCCCCATCCACAATCAATTGGATTCTTTTCCTTTAATATTTACTCGCAGCGATGAGATGCTCGTCTGCATGGTGATGAACAGTCTGCCACTGGCGTTTGAAGGTGACCTGTCAGTGAGTATGGACAAATCTCTCGCTCGCAGAAATGTAGAAAATAAATCATTAGGGGCAGGCAGTCAGACAGGGGCCTCTCTCTCTCCCTCACTCTCCTCGGATTTAAATCAGCTCAGATTTATGATTTGAATTAATGCTTCGTTTGGTCAAAGGAATGGTCCCAGAGACAAATGATGTTTGGTACTGAAACCATCCTAATATTGATTACTGGGTGTCGCAGCAATCTCTTGTTTATATCAAGCACTCTCCTGTGACAGGGTGGCCAGCAGGAGTCATCCTGATAATACGCCGGAGAAATATGGCCTGCTCGGCACCGCAGGGCCATGAAACACAGCTAGCAGCATGCTGTCTTCTTCATCTAGCCCCAGGCATCCACTCATGCGTTTATATTTGATAAAAGCATTTTATAATTTCACAAGTTGACTTACAAGAAAGTGCGATTACAGAATTAATCCAAAAGTGTCTCACTTTGGCCTGCTTTCAAAAACTATTTTGGGGTGTGAATGCCTAATATGTCCAGCTCTCAAGCCTATTATCCAAGAGCAATCCAAACATACTATAAATCACTTGACTGATATAGCATGGAGTGGGCAGAAAGGGGACTGTATTTGGCTGTAGCTTTGTTGGGACTGGATATTTCACAGTGCTGACTAGGGTATGACTTCATGCTGTTTTTTCCTCAGACCACAGCTGCTCTGAGGAAGTTTTATAATCATCCAGCTTAAACTAAGATTCGCACAAACGGATGTGTTTACTTACACAAATTATGTTACCAACCATGATAGGAATTGATATGATAATGAGCGTGCTTCTGATAATACCACTAAGGACATAGATCCATTTAATCAGTAAGAGCTTCTACATAAATCCATTTGGATAAAAAAAAAAAAAAAATCCTCCTCGGGCTAAAATACAGGTGCCTCATCTCGGTGTTTGTCTGAAGCAGATCTTTGTGAAGAGCTTAAAGCAAAGCACAACAGAGCCAGCCAGTGAAGGACACTCTGTTCTGTTTGTAGAGTTGGATTGCCCGTCGCTGTCTTTGTGTTGATGTAAATTGAACAGGCTAATGTTTCTCCCTCGCATTAAATATTCATTACAATTAGACCTTCCTGTTTGCATCAATGTTATTAATTATAAGGGAAAAAACAGCCAGTTCGACTCTCAGCCAAAATAACCAAACATCCTGAGTGAGAGAAGGGAAGAAAGACGTAGATATGTTTCAAGGAGATGGATAAAAAAGATAGTGAGGAAGAGAAGTGGTGACTGAGAGACATAAAAATGTAAAGAGTGATAGAATAATAGGTGTGTGGGGGAGTCTGTTCTTTGATTTTTTTTCCTCACACCCTTTAGTTGGGCAGAGGCAGCCCCTCTCAAAGCACAATGTGGATTGTTCCTGCGCCTCTCAGGAAATGCCACAATTACAGATCACAGACCAAGCAAAACACGTGTGGCGCTGGGCCTTTAGGGGGATAAACAGCCCGCCATTCCCTCCCAGTGCATTGACCCCAGCCACAACCTTCATTACTGGGAGAGAAAATATTGTCAGCTGCCCACTAACAAACACCTGCCAATTTCAAGAGAAGGAATTGCTTTTTTCAGCCACAGAAGGAAAATAAAGTGTTTCTTAGACCTACAGAAAAGGAGTGGGAAGAAACGATAAGGCAGGGTTTGCCCTTGTCTTCTTTTCTCTTTCTCTCTCTCTCTTTTTTATTTTTATTTTTTTCAAACTCTGTCTCGCCTACTTCTCCGTCTTTCACCCTCTGTCTCTCTTTGGCCACTGGGTGCTGCCCTGCCACTCATCTGACTCCTCACCACACAACTCTAATGGAGCTGAAATCCTGTTTGTAATTAGATATGGGAATTCCACTGTCATCAGCCAGATGATGCCAAGACATGCCGACCAAATAACTCGCCGACAGACAGCCTAAGTAGAAAGAGAAGACACAACAGCCGCTGCTAACTTGTAATGTAAATTTTGAAACAGCCGGAAAAGTGTTACACCACAACTAAGCTTTATAAGCAGCTACAATCTACAGTGCCTCTTCAAAACCTGAAAGCCCTTTGTCTCACATCTGTGGCTTCGGTCCAGGCTGTCTGCGCCCAACCGGGAGTGGAGAGCCACATGCTAGGCTGAAGCTGGACGGCTGGTGACAGGTACCTGGAGTGTTGCCTGGCTGAGAGTTGAGAGAAGAGGTTCTGGGTGAGATGATGAGGAAGCATCATTCTCTCTTCCCAGGGTCATCAGGCTAATTTCTGCAAGCCCCACCCTCACGCTCGCATGTTTGCATGCGTGTGTGTGTGTATGCATGCGTGTTAGTGTGTGCGCATGCTTGCGTGAGAGAGAAAGAGGGGGCCTTGGCCCCTGAGAGCGCTCTGTGAGGAGACCACAGCTGTACACTCCCAGCAGCTAATTGGTCCTTATCTAGCTGTCCCATTCATCTTCATTTTTTACCAATTACTGAGCATTATCTGTGTTCTCAGTTGGGTATGGGACTTAATCCTTTTTGGTTAAGCTGGTGCTACAGCTTGCAAATTTCAAATGGAGGAGGGGGGTGATGGGAGGGGGGGGGGAGGAGGGAAAGGTGGAGTGGAAGGGGAGGGGGGGCAAAAGTCATAGCAAAAACAAACTCAGAAACTTCCCATCATCCCTCACTGACAGGAAGCAATCAATAAACAATGACATCACACGAAGGAGAGAGAGGAAAAAATGGAAGGGATCAATTATTGGCGTTATAATTCAAGTCCTTGTTTGCAAACGTTGCAGCCTCATTGATTAGGCTGTTCTTGTTGCACTCACCATTATTGACTTGTTAAAACCATATTTTCTCATCATCAGTGGTTTTACGTTTGCGGTCACACAGATAACAACGCTTTAAGGGGCGCCATTAATTATTCAAGATGTATTCATTTTAAAGCACAGCGAGTCCAAATCATCCTGTTTACTCTACAAACAATACAAGTATAGTACATTGCTCATCCAGAAGGTACATCAAGACACTGCAATCTGGGGCAGTTAGCCTTAATTTTCTAAGATCAATGCATAACTAGGCTCCTCTCTATATGGGGTCCGTGCTTGGCCACGCTGCAGAGCTGAGTGAAGTCAGCCTGGAGACCATGCACTAATTACTGGAGTGTTTACTGCTCTGCTGGATAGCATTTGTACCATTTTGGATCATATCAGTGAGTCAATGTGCTCTGTGCTCGACAGATAAATAAGACATTAAGATGGCAGTGTGTGTGAATGAAATTACAGTGGAAAAAAATGATAGTCATCAATTATAAAATAAACACAAGTGCAAAATGGGGTGAAATTAGCCGCCACACATGCATGTATACTTACAGAACATACAGGCATGCGTGTCAGCAGACGTAGACAGTCAAGCACACAAAAGCAGGACACATATAGAGACACTGCTCCTGCACTTTGATAGGGATCTGTTTGGTCACACTCTCTGCGCCAGCTGTCAGCCCAGCTCCACTGCTGCGATTTAATTAGTCTGTTTATGTCCTTTCTAATAATAAAGCTCTCTGGGTGGAAGGACACATCCAACTAGCTAGCTGCACGCTCCAACCTGCTAGCTGCACTAGTGCTGGTGGCCCAGTGCAGCTAAATGTGGGCCATGATGGAGGATGGTGGCTACTTCCTGCTCCTCTAGACAGAACAATGGCCCTCAGGCTCAGATCTAGTATCACCCCCTACTCAATCCTAACCTTAACCATTAGGGGATAAAGCACATACTGACCTGATATGAGTGTCTAGGGGCAACTTCATCCATCTTCCTCTCTAGCTCTCTTGTGGGAGCCTTTGTCAGCCGAAGCTCTTGAGAGAGACTAGATTGTAGCCATAGGCTGAATAGAATTCATTTCACGAACATATCATAACACCTCTTTCACCGCGACAGATTATTGTCTTGTCGGATTTATGCAATTACAAAGCGGTTTGTTGTGATTTTTCTTTACTCTGACACCGAGGCTGCACCGGACAAAATAGGGTGTTTTTAGGCTGCAGGTGCTGAGGAAAAGAGGAGACGTGGTATTAAGTGAATCAGACACACAGAGCGAGACATAGAGTGGCAGAGCAGACAGACAGCCTTCCAGCCTCAGTAAAGAGCTTGATGGGTCTCTGTCTCTCTCTTGGGCTTTGGCCCTCACCATCTCTCTATTAGTCTGCCAGGCTCATGGGAGCCAGGTGACAGATAAGTGAAGAACGACACACACATTTTAATAGACATTTCAAAAGATAAACCTGATAATCATTTCTCTTTTTAATGAAGTCTAATGTCCTCGTTCTAATTCCAGTTGCGTCGCCTGTTAAGCATCAGCGTAATACTTGAATATGCATGATTGGGAAATTGTGAGGCACACTGATGTTGCTACAAAATACACAAACGCAGACAACTGCAGAAATAGATTACAATAACAGGGGGGATTGATTAAACATTATTTCCGTAATGATCCATATCAAGTTCTATCATCTTTGAGTGGCAGCGGAGTTGCAGCGCTTATAGAGAGACACAGACACAAGGGGAGAAAACACGTTCGACAAACCTCGTGTCACGGAAATATTTTTGTTTGATTGTCTCTTGTGGTTAGTTCACAATAGCAGGAGCAGAGCTATAAAAAACAACTGACCAGTCGAGTTGTCATCCCTCATCAACATTAGGCCTCATTCTTCATTAATTGGATAGATTAATTTGGAGCGCTTTGATGCGGGGGTGATGCATGCGTTCGGCTGTCCCCTCCTCACTATTCTCTGTCAGGTTGAATTTAGCCAGGGAAGGGGCTGACCTTTGAAAGTGAAGAGATCAACACAATTTGAAAAGACAATGTCACTTGGTGTAAATGTGATACGTGTAATAAATGACATTCAACCTTTCAGTGATGATGAGCTTTCGCAGGTTGGAGTAATGTGTAATATGCACGGTGTGTAATTGCATAGAATGTGGAGCAGTTTTTACAAACACAGCTAAGATGGTGCATTACAGGCTAGATATCATTTGCTCTCATTTCACTATGATTATGTCTAAGAGGTAACATTAGCATAGAGTAATAATATTACTGTGTACACAATAACAGTAATGACAATACAGTGATGACAACAAACAAAATGACTCTTTTACTGTGATTACCCTGTAAAAATGTTCCATTTCCTGACTGTGCTGCAATCAGCGGGAGAATCAAAGAGCATTTGTGTGATAGAAATAGTTGGTTCTGTTCCACGAAAGCACTCTGTTGGTTGCCTGGACCGAAAGGTGTTTCTTCTCAATTATGATATGGGAACCCTCATCCAAATAGAGCTATCAGCCATACGGAGGCCAGACATCTTCACCATCACACAGCCTCTCCTCTGGGACCAAGATAAAGAGGGAGAGAGTAGAGCAAGTTCAAACAATGTTAAGGAATTTCACAATCTCAGCATGTCCTTCACAGTGTGAACAAACAGAACAAGGTATTTTTCTTGATAAATTGTGTGTTTAGAATCCCGAAAATAATACTCATTCCATCAAAATAATTGAAATAACCTCGACATAATGTTTTTTTTTTTCTTCATCTGTGTACCTAAAGCTGGGTAGGCAGTTTTCTGGGAAAGGCAGAAAAAAAGGGAAGACAGAATTTGAAAACACAGCCCTCCTCCAGCAGCTTTCACTCCCTGGACTAAGCCTCTCCCACATGCTTCACAAAATAATCTGTATGAGTATGAGTCATTAATTTAAATCGTCCTGATTGTGATTGTGATCCTATGAGAATTACTGTCCGGTTTTCTTTGCAAATCTTGTGCCCTGTAAAGCTCTTTTAGATGACATATTTGATTTGATGCTCTAGCTAGCTACATGAACATGTGCCTTGTCTCAATTCATTCATTCATTCATTAACCTTAACCACTTATCTGCAATCGGGTCGCGGGTTGTCTCAATTTGGATACTTAATTGGAATACCTTACATTGTACACTGTGTACACGATGTACTTACTTGTGTAGTGCGTACATGTTAACGGGGTAGTCTCAAATCCTGCCAGGCTGTTATAAACTTACCTGAACTTCAGTTGCTGATTGTCAATTGCAGATATCACAACATTTCCGGAGTTATTCATTTAATAAATTAAGCAATTAATGGCCTTTATTTGACTACAGTATAGTGGTGCATAGACTCATATAGTTAAACTTAAATTTGTATAGTTCAGTGTTCACGTTTCAACCACAACTGCTGCAGCTTCCTCACCTTCCATTTTCACATTCTGCAACATGGCAAAGAGTGCACATCCGGGTATTCATAGTGCACTGCATTTTTTTCCATACCGTCAGTGTGAATACACTCTTTGCACTCAAAATAGCAAGTGTAACAACATAAGTATGCACATTGAGACACAGCAATGAATTGAATTGGCTGCAGCCATGTGCCGCTTGCTACAGTTAGCAGAAGGCTAAACATGTAACACTTTCTCTCCAAAAAAAATTCTGATATTGACAAAGGTTTTATTGCATTTATTTGCATCAGACTGTATTTTAGACTTTCTTATTGATTGATTGTTTCCCTTTTTGGGGGTTGTTTTGTAATTTAGGCTGGAATAGCAACTTTTTTTTCTGCAGGATTTCCCGCCATTGAATCAGTCTTGCACCATATGTACAACATCAGCATTTGTAGATCAGCCAAAAGGAACACACCCTCTCTTTAGTGATCTGTGATTGGCCAAAAACTGACATCACAAACACAAACAAACAGAGCTAAGAGGAGGGGCTAAAGTCTAGTTTTCTCTCCGACCACCTTATTATGGATTTATTTGCCCAATAATGACAAAAAACTGCCTACCCCAGCTTTAAATGTAATTAAATCCAAACTAACAATCGCAGTCATATAAAATTCACGTTACAGTCAGTTCACCTTGAACTCATTAGCACTACTGTAAACTAGACACTGCATTACTGATTTGCTCCCAGGAGGTGATTGTAATAGAGGAAGTGAGAACACAGGAGGTAGTGATGCTAATTTTGTAATTAAAACGAATGATCTGATGACCACATGCAAACTGATCCCCCCCCACTCTTCCACCAAAGTGATATGACGGGAGAGTGGGCCGTGATTGATAACGCTCGTCAATATATTTCATTTCAGGAGCCTTAGTCAAATGACAACTGGTTGTCATTGACTGAAAGCAATCTTTTTAAAAGGGGAGCCTTTGCTAAGTATCAGATGAAAATGATTCCTCTGTCTGCTTGGGTGTCACTGTCTGTAGGAGCTGTATTGATTGGGCTTGAATATATTGCACCCGCAGTAGTAACAGCTGCTAGTAATGTCTCTCCTCTCCTTCTGCTCTCCTCTTCTGCTCGCAGCACTTTCTGTGCCACGGCTTATTGTCAGCGATCAGATGTTGGTGCTCTCGTGCGGATGTTGCGTATTTATCAAGAGTGATGTGTGACAAATGTAAAGTGAGCTTGGTTCCGACCCAAATTAGAGACGCGAACAGTGTTTGCTAATGTGTCCTGAAGGCCTGGCTGTCCTGGCCACCCCCAGCCATGTGCATGATTGCGTTAACTAAACCCACCATTGTCTCCCCCACTCTATACGCTCTGTGTTATCAAGCACAAGGATGTTGGCATTGGTTGGTAAAGGTCATTTACTGTAATGAGATTTGCCACATGCAAGCATATGGCTTGATTATTGCCCTGTTCGTTAACATTTTCAGCAAAGAGACAAATAGACAGCTAAAACAGGGGCTGGAGCGGGGGTGGGGGCTGGTGGGGGGGCTTCGGCGAGACGTGTTTAGCATTTTCTCTTCAAAGATGGGAAGAACTTTTTTCACAATAGCTCTGTCAAGGAGATGATTGATCTTTCAATTTTCATAAGGAATGCGTGCCATTAGAGCCGAGGATTGGAATTATCCTATAAAAGTTGCCTGCTTTAGATTTTATACACTTAAAGGACAAACACCTCTGTCTGTCTCCTTGATAATTTCTACCACATGTTACACTCCAGCAGTTTGGGTAGAAAAGCAATTATGTTACCTCATCAAACCAGAAATGTTTTCTTATCATGCCTTCTCTTACATTACATTACATTACATTAGGCATCTTGGCAAGAAATCTTCGCCCACCTGAATCATTGGAAAGTGTATCTCTTGATCCTGGCATGCAAAGCACAATTTGTTTGTTGATGCGAATTAGCTTGAAATGTGTCCAATCATCATAGCTTTTGGAATGTAAAGTATATTGTTTGCATGTGTTTTTATGTTTGCCTGGCTCCATGTGTATACGTTCCTATGCACACTTATCTATACGGCGTCAGTGTCTAAGTGTGTATGTTTTCATGTTTACCTCTCCTTGTTACCGGGAGATGTATTCTTTTTATGTGTCCGTTTGTGTGTTTGCTCGTGTGTGTGCGCATAAGTGAGTGTACAGCAGGTATTTAACAAAGGCAAGATGTTTGCTTTATTATCAACATTAACTGCGTAAACACAAAAGGCTTCAAAGTTTCATTCAATGACACTGAGGGGCTGTGGGTGGCTACATCAAAGCTCAATACCTTCCTCTCTCCCCCCATTTTAATGAGAAACAGGACTCACCAGCCTTGACTGAACCTGCCATCTGTGTGTGTCTGTTTTTTCTTGTTTGCATGTGTGTGTGTGTGTGTGTGTGTGTGTGTGTGTGTGTGTGTATATCTGCGTGTGTGGGAGCAGTTGTGTTTCTGTGCATATGTAAGCATGCTTGTGTTGTGTAAAGTGGCACCACGATGCCAGACAACATATTTATGGAGGCTGGGTCTTATGTTTGATCTAATGGCTATAAGGCTGCCTCCATTTCATATGGCAGGGCTTCTGATTTTGGAGGAGATTAATAGTTATAGTAAAGATGAATAGCTGATTAGTGCTATGGAGAGACCTCTAAATGTCTTGCCGCATGACAGACACTTTTTCACGAGGCATTCATTTCCTTTTGGGACTGGTGTGCAAATCCTTGATACGACCACAACAAAGACCCTCCATGTGTGTGCGACGCCGTCTCACCTTTGTTGGAGAAATACATACACGACATGGGGGCATTTTACAAGCGCAATTAGGAGGAAAACCGAGATTGTTTTGCAGCGGCGGACTGCATATGCATTGTGCAGTCAGTCAGTTCATTTAGCTGCTTGACTGGAATGGTCCTGTTCAGTTTGACAGATCAGAAGAGGGAAAAATATCTCAACACCATGAAAACCAAAAGGCTTAGCGCTGAGCAAATCAGCCCTTTGTCTTGTTCAATTCAAATCAAAGGATAACCAGGAATGTTTGTTTGACAACAGCATTTACAATGCATTGTTCTGAAGCCCAGAGCCTCCCAAACAAAGACAGATAGGCTTTAAACAAGTCATTTAATTAGCACCGGATCCCCAGCTTTGGCTGCGCCAACCAATTATACATTCCTGAGGCATGTGCAGGTCCTATTTCACAGGAGCGAGAGGCAGATCCTCTCCAGCCCTGTCTCTTACAGTACATCTCTCCCCTTCCATTTAAGAGAAGGTAAATAGCCCAGACAGACAGCTTCATTAGCCAGCGTCTGAAGAGCGCGGGGCCGATTGTCGCTTAAATAGTGCGCTTTTACTGCAGGCCCAGCCGGCGACCTCCGATCAATTACAGCTGACATTATTGTTTGTCGGGAGCTTTTTTCCTGGACAGAGGGAGTAAAAAACGAGATCAGGCCTGAGCTTTGGCTGGAAATGTAATCTTCCCCCTCTCTTTGGTTCTTTCGCTCCACAAACAATAAATCATTCAGTTGAAGAGATAATAAAGTGCCAAGTAGGAGCTAGTTTAATTTTTGTCAGGGGAAATCTGTCCACAACAGAGTTAAGGGTAAGGGGCTGGCTGCTGCCTCCATACCATTTTCAATGACAATGGCTTAGTTCCTTTTTTCCTTATTTTCCTCCGTAGGGTTAGACGTCCAGCAAGGCTGAAGTCCTGTTTAGATGAAGATTAACTGCTGCACAAATCACTGCAGGTTATCATTTCTGTCATCAAAATAAATTACTGCTCTCTTTTTAATCATTTTAAAGCATTCAACATTCAATCTTTTTTCGGTGTGATGCTTTTAAGTGTCGGACCTACCGTCAGCCGTGCGGTTTGGTTCTGATGTAACAGCTTTTTAATCATGCTGTTACCAAGGGCTGTTTTAATTCATTCAATTCATCCTCCGTGATTCAGATCTTTGCTTATCCATGCGTGAACTCCCGATCACTGCACGACATAATAGCTGAGCTGTTTATATTGGTATTAAGTGATTTGTAGTTTTAATGATGGTAAATAGGAGTTCACCTTTGCAGGTCCCTCAGGCTTACTTCAGGTAAATTACTCCAAATGCATTGTTTATGCCCTTCAGGAGAGAGGGGGGCTTGTGGGAATTCACCTCTCATCAGGTCTGAACTTCTATATCGGAGATAAACACAAACTGACAAATATGTTTCTCACGGTTTGCCCACTGGAATTTCTACACAATATCTAGGTGATTAATGAGTCTCGCTAATGTTTGTTGATTCTAGTTTTGGAAAAGAAATCCATATAAAGCCCTGCGCATTATTACAAAAATGTTTAGGCCTGTGAACTGCAGGTGCTGTTATTTAGCAAGAATAAAACCTGCAAATGGGAAGGAATTGCATATGAATTAAACAAAAAAAGCACTTAAATGTCTTGCAAAAAATGCCTGATTCCTTGAATGAACCAATATCCTCCTCACCTGGCGCCTTTCAGCGACACATAAAGGGATTTGGTGGACCCTTATTGGTCTGTGGCACATTCCCCTACAGCGGCCTGAATGGGCCTTTATGGGAGAAACACCGCTTTAGGATGGGGTGACATGAAAGGGGCTGGACAGGCACTGAAAGCGAGACTAATACCACTTAGAGTGAACAGAGGTCCAGTGTTTCCCCCACCGGGCTATCTGTCAGGTGGGGAAACATCATCGAAATTCATATACCATCATGTACAAGATGCAAAAAGAATTTGATCAGCAGTAGTCTTGTTTTATTTGAAGTAATTCTCCAACTTTTTGTCATTGATTTTGTGAAAATTTTCCTACTTAAGTCCTTGTGTCTTTGTGCGTGTAGCTGCTGTGATTGAATAGGTGTAATGTATCCACCTCAAAGGCAGAATAAGTCTCTTCACTCTGGCCCTTGAGTGGCCTTGAAAGGGTGATAGGTAGCCGAAACCTCCCTATGTTGTCCTACAGTAAGTACCCCCGCAATCAGGCCCTCTGTGGTGTTTTTTAATTGAGCTTAGCCTGCTGAGTGGTAATTGATTCAGTCTGAGCTACAGCACAGGCGCTGATACAAGGTGCTGCTTGGCTTCCGCCTTTCTTTAATCTCCACTGCTTTATATTGTTTGGGAATACTCGCCACTGAGAAACTGCATGCCATCTTTCTTATGGAAATCAATGCTTCTTTTAGAAGGAGGGGAATGACAGAGAGGAGTACTTCTCATGTCCTTTCATTTTCAACCAGTGTCCTTCTCTTTAGAGGCGTCGCCATGCAGATCTCCTTGCCCTTTGGCTACTGATGTTTTGTCAGTAAAGAAGAGTGGAGTTGTTTTGTGGATCAGCTTTCTGTAGCGCAGTATCTTTTTTTCCTTCTTTCTTTCACACAGCTTTTTTTTTTTCTTTTACCTTGAACCGGGCTGCCAAGAAAAAAAGAAAAAAAGGAGTGAAAAATCAACAGAGAGGCTCAATCAGATCCAATAGTGTCTATGAGGTTTTCTTTAAAGCATTTGAGGAAAAGCATCTGAGTGGCGGAGGAATGAGACCAAACTGTTCCCAGTCACTTTTGATCCTGCCAGTTCAAAGTCCCCATAGAGCAGAGGGGGAGGAAGGGGGTGCCGTGGTTGGGGGGGGTACAGACACCTAGCTTTGACCTTCTGTCTGCGCTCATGTCCTTTGAAAGTTGGCTTGTTTTCATTAAGCCATTCAGAAGCACAGTGCAGGGCCACAGTTTGACTAACTACGAACCCCCTATGGTATCTTTATAAGACATTCTTTACATTTTTGGACTACTAATGTCTTCAATTTTCCCAATTAGGCGTCTATTGCCAGACAGCAATTGAATAATTTAAAACATTTGTAAGACATCTCTGATGTTGTAATGGAATAATTTGTGTGCATATAAAAAAGAAAGAAATGAAAATCTCATTATTGTGCAGGCGTTAAGTGTCTTAACTCTTTTTGGGCTCTCTGTCTTCTCCTCTCTCTCTCTGGTCTGGAATATAGGCTGCTATAATTAGCCTAAAGTCATTGCCATAGTGTGGTCTGACGGTACTTGTTTGTCATTAGCACATTTAACTAGTCATTTGGGTAATGGCTTTCAAGATTGCCTTTGTTTTTACAGAGATATTTTTTTATATGTAAATATTGAGACAATTTCCATAATGTGCTCTTTTTATTCATCATAGAATAATTGATGCATCTTTATTGCTGTGTAAACTTTGGTCTTTGAATGACTGTGTATATAGTTATCATGCCCGTTTTCTTTATTATTATTGCAGTAGTATCTATTATTAACATATGTTGTAAAACATTTATGTGTATTATGTTAACATGGAAAGATACCCGAGAAGCGATTAATTTGAATTATTCCTTTTTTTTCCTAATGGATGGCAGTGTAAAGCTTTAGTGTTATTGGACACCAATTTTAAAGGGTATCTCAGTGGTGGGAATTACTGATTGCTGAATTAACAGCAGCAGGTTTTGAGTTTTCAGCCAGAACCTCAGAAGTTTCCCCTGTGGATATCTCACTCATAATACGCATCATTGAGTAACCAACGACCTTTTCATATGTCTCAGGCCTGGAACTCCCCTTCATGATGATGCCACACCCCCTGATCCCAGTCAGCCTGCCCCCAGCCTCTGTCACGATGGCGATGAGCCAGATGAACCACCTCAGCACCATCGCAAACATGGCCGCCGCAGCACAGGGCCAGAGTCTGCCCTCCAGAATGGTCACCTCTGTTATAAAGGTAAATTTTAAAACAGAATGCAAAGTTATGATACTAGATAGTTGGATGTCACGCTTCCCGTTTCAGTCTACATTGGATATTTATGTCTGGGTGTGTGTTTCTGGCGTTGCTGGGGTTTCAGGAACGGGTGCCGGACAGTCCCTCCCCTGCTCCTTCCTTAGAAGACCACAGGAGGCCCGGCAGTCACCCATCGTCCCACCGCAGCAGCAGTGTGTCCAGCTCCCCGGCCCACACAGAGAGCTCCTCAGACAGGATACGTACGTTTGTCACACAGATAAATGGTGAAGAAAAAAAGCAAATGAGCCCCACAGATCGCTTTACGTCAGCTTAGTAATATTCCTCATGCCAGCTCCTGTCTTGTCATCCTCTCTCCAGCGATACACCACAACGGCCTGTCCATGAACCACGCCCTGCTAGGCCTGTCCCCCAACATCCCACCTGGGCCTAAAGAGGGAGACCTGGCCCACGACATGAGCCATGAAGTAAAGAGGATGCACACTGACAAAGGTGAGTCACTAAAAAGACAAAAAGTTTGCTGTAGTCTACATGATACTCTTTATGCAAGGTAATGAACTGTGATTTATATGTTTGTTTTTTAAACTCACAGTATAAATCTTAAGTTAAGGACTTCTAATTAGCTTTTAGTTCCTTCTATTCAATGTTCACAATGTATGAAAATGACAGATGTTTTGAGAAACAAGTGACTGAATGCTGCATTTATGCTCTACTGGACCGGCTCTATTTAGAAAGCCTATAATATAAGTTGTAAATCAGAGAATTAAGTCTGATAACAGACAAAGGCTCAAATATTTAAAGAGAGCAGAGCAGTTTCGTAAATCCGCAGAAAAATCTGAACCAAATAATATCACAAAATGAGTGGAGGCGAGAGAACCCACTGAGCTAACAGCAGAGACAAGCAGCCCACATTTGGTTAATGTGTCACCAAAGGCAGAATAGTTTTCTCAGCTCATTGCTGGTCAGGGTGCCTTTAAGTGTAATCAACTTTTTGTTGCAATTAGAGTAGAAGATAATATCAATTTTATTACTGAAAAAAATCTAGATACAACTGTAGACCCACCTGAAAACACTAGACTTTTTTTTTTATATCTGTCAATATTGATAACACAATTTGAGAAATTTGTATTTACCCTCTTCATTCTTTTTGCTTCCAGTTTATCCAAGTTGTAGATTGTGTCACTATACTCCTGAAACTAGCCAGTATAACCCTCTAAGACTAAGTGTTTCTGTTTATTATGTACTTTCTACAGACTACAAATCAAAACTGCACTTCAGAAGAGGTAAATTGTGTAGATGTAAATATGTACGGATGTGTATAAATGTTTGGATGCAATGTCGCACACATTTTGCTTGCTGGAGCGATATCTGTACTTTGAACTCCACACAAACACTGTGTTAACTTGCTGTAGATGCTTCACATTTATACAATCCTGATTCCAAAAAAAAAAAAAGTTGGGACATTGTCTCAAATGTGAATAAAAGAGAATGCGGTAATTTGCTAATCCTTGGTGACGTAAATCCAGTTGAAAACTGTACAAAAACCGTGTCTGTTGTGTTCAAACTGATGAACTTTAATTTTTGTAAATATACAATTCTGAATTTGATGCATTCTGTTTTAATTTCCATTTTACACAGTGTGGCAACTTTTATGGAATCTGGGTTGTATTACACACGCTTTGATGACATTTAATGAGCACCTCTTTAAAAAAAAATTATGAAGTGCAAAATAGGAATTTTCTGCAAAAAATACTACTCAACTAATTTTCACTCAAAATGTACATTCCTATATACACCCATGTCCTCTGTCCACTGCAGTTACAGTAAACAGAGTATAATTAGAAAAATAGCATTGAGTTAACAGAAAGATTTCCTTAAATTATGACATGAACATTTCACATTGTGACTATTGAATGTTAGCACTAGAAATATGATTTATGGATCCAGATTTTCAGTTTTCACCATTTTAATCAGATTGTTTTTCTATATTCCAAATACATATAAATATAAATAAGTATGTGGAATAATTAGCCCTTTGTGTAGAGCAGTAGAGTTGCTGACATGTACTTTTTCCTATAATCCTCATTAACTCTCAACTAACAGGGAAAAATATTCAAAATGCTGAACCTCTATCACACTGTCCAGAGTAAATGTTTTTATTATTAATTGCTGGTTTTATTTCATTACAATTTTGCTGTGGTTATTAAAAAAAAAAAAAAAAAGGCAAAAGATAGAAATCTACTAAGCGTGGCGGATTAAATACAAAATGAAGCAAATAATAGATTTTAGTATTCTCTGTTGGTTTTGAGCAGAGCAGGGGCGGGCTGTGCTGTGCTGTGCTGTGCTGGGTGATGCAGGGTGGGGTGAGGCTGATAATGATATTAAAACCACTATGGAAATCATTGAGCTGTATGTTCCCTGATGGCTAGGCTGACGTGAAGATCAGTGTTAGACCTTCACTCACGGGGTGTGAAGCAGTGAATAGTAATAATTATCAGGATCATGAGCTGAATTTATGGGTCACAAACTGTCTAACTGTCTATGCATGTGTGCATGTGTGTGTGTGAGAGACACAGAGTGAGAAAAAAAGAGCAACGCAAACAGGGAAAGAAGGAGATTTAACCAAGTATCCACATACTAAATGAAGTGAATGTTTCCTCAGTAGCAGAAATCTTACTTCTCAACTGAAGTGCCTCCTCCATACTCAGATAATCAACACAAATGGACTGTAATTTCTCCGCAATATTAGAGGAGAAAGCAAATGACCCAGCAATCCACACCAATTCTAGCTAGTTGACCCACACACATCTACCCGCAAACACGCGCTGCATTATCTTTGAGATTGTCAATTCCTAATATGTCACTGGACTTGATTAGGATTCTGAGCTCTCCAGTGTGTGCACCAGAGGTCTCGGGCTGTGGAAAACATTTTTATAAAATAACCCATTAATGCAGAGGAGTGCAACTAAATTAGTTACCAATTTGCTGAGCATGAATTAATGAAGAGAGCTTCTCCCGGCTCCCACAGTTGTAATTTTCATAATAACCCCAGACCTTTATTTGGCAGGTTGTTTAGTTTTTTCGTTTGAAGGTTTTCATTAGTCTAATGAGGACTGTGCAAGGGCGAGCAGTCAGCACAATTTACATGAGGAAGCTATCATAATAAATGAGGCAATTTGAATAACATGCACAGGTTTATGCAGCGAGATAAGAGAGATTGTAGCAGCCAGATTCAGAGGTAACCAATACATTAGAACCAACTAATAACCAAAGTAATTCCAATAAAAGCTTTAAGTGAAGGGAATAAAATTAATGATAGATATATTGAACTGTAATGATATGATACATGATGCATTAGATTAATAAAATAAATGTGTTCCATTGTTAAAGAGGGGTGAGGCCTCACCATCCGAAGCTTTGTTTATAGTGCGCTTTTTAATTAGGCTTGTTCATCGCATCAGTTTGTTTAGATAAATGAGATAACATTCCAATGGTTTAATGATATCTCTCCACTTGTTTGATCTTTATGATCCTGGCAGAGCATTAAATTAATCTCTTGCAATGCACTCTTAGAAGAGAGCACAGTGGGCACAGAGGAAGGATGCAGTGCCCCGGCTCATATGGAAGCTATTTAAATAGCCAGACACCTCAGAGACTGCCACTATAATGTCACATCACTCATATCCTATGAACATGTCTCATCTTTTTCATGTCATCTCTGCTGATGAAGGACAAAGGCTGTTTGTTGTTGTCTAAAAAAGACCATTTCCAAAGTTGTGTCACCCAGTGCAGAGGAACCAGATGGTAGTTTTTTTTGGGCTGTTGTTTGAACTTCATTATTTTTTGTCCAAATTTTGCCCGAGAAAAAAGAAGGAGGGAAAAAAGGCAGATTAGATGATGTGTGAGCAAAAAAGGCTAGTAGAAAGCTAAGTGTTATCTCACATGTGACTAATTGAATTGCTTCAAACAGAAAGTCTGTGGCGATAGCTTCCGACAAGCCTCTGTCTCGTGAAACAGCAGGTAGCTGACAAACAAGGGGAAATTTGAAAGGTATGGAAGCCTTTGGCTGTAAACTCAGTTTGGACATCAAACACTTGACATCATTTTATTTCCTTGGGGAGAAGGTGTTTGAAACACAAGCCATATGTATGTACGTCGAAGTATAAGAGTTTTCTGTAAATACCATGTGGCAGTTTAAGCATTTTGCCAACAACAAATTTCCCCACTTTACCTCAGCCCTCCCACTGCAGTTAAACATGCCACATCTCTTTTACGCAAAGCTAAAACGCCTGACAGCAGAGTCAGAGGCATCTACAGTATGTAAACTGATTCTGTAAACCATATTTTAAAAGCGGGTGATTCACTGGTAATATGATATTGGCACTTCCCTGGAAAACGTTATATATCCTTGTTGACACAACAGGAGATGCACTCATAATGTACTCCCAAGCACAAATGGATGCTTGTGGTGTGTTATGTCACCTCGAGGTGCATCCTTTCATACCTGCTATTAACCGGGCAATCCTTTATGCATCCAGTTCCAGTGTGACCACAATGGACAAAGCTGATTTGCCACGCCTTTTCTTTGTCAGGATGCTGCCTACAAGTCCAGTGGCTGGTGCACTCTCTGCAGTCCCAGTTCACAGTCTGAGTGATGAAGTGGAGCAGGTACCAGTGTCACAGTCTATTACATGCAGCTGCTTTGGGGCAAGGACCTGTGGACACTGATGGGCTCATGTAGAGAGAGGGACATATTTTGAAAAAAAGATGAAAAAGGCAAAAAAATAAAAGTGATTTCCAGCCTTTGTAGTCTTTGTTCTGCCCCTCCTTTGCATAAGCATTTGCAATGATAAAAAGGAAGTTGGGGGACTTTGGGTCAGGCAAAACTTTCTGCATCAGTCGTGCGCTCTTTTTGCGACGTAAATATTTCACTGACATTGATGGTATCTCCGTACAGTATCATTAAAAGTTTGATATGTTCAGTGTAAGCTCCTTCTCTTCATCTTTCTGACTTTAATGCATAGTGTTTTGTTCAGTCCTCCCGATGTCCTTGGCGTTGCAAGCTTCAAACACATGCTGACTACCTGACTTTCCCTAAGTCAGGAGGCAAGATCATTAGCCATCACAACCCTGAAATGTGACTTGGCAGACAATAATGCTTTATGATCAAACAACTTGTCAGTGCGTCCTGTTGAAATGAAAGAGTGCAAAAAAATAATTCAATAGAGGATCAATCAAATTTCCCCAGCCCATGTGAGAGAGATTGCTGATGGTGCAGAGAGGGGCTATTCCTCGAGGACATGGGAGTTCATTTGGATATTTGTTCTCCCCCTCATGAATGTTCCATTGCGTGACACCATCTCCTGCTAATCACATTTCACTGAAAAGGGGGGATGCTTTTAGGGACGTTGAAAAGAGAGAGGTTCTTTTTAATCTTTGAAATGCCTCAAAAGTGACAGAATGCTTTCTCCTGCCAAGACGTGAGCCTCGGATGGGGAGATAAATATGCTGTGGTCAGCTAAGTGTATCTAGTGAGCAGAGAGGCAAATTTAATAATGCATTATCATTCACTGGCGAAGGTGAAATCTCCCTGTCCATCAGAAGGCTGAGGCCTGTTTCATGTTACCCTTCACTGCAAATGAACAAGTGCTTTACTCAGCCATACCAGAGATGCACAGTAGGCACCAGTGCTCTACTATATATGCCTCTCTGGACTGTCAGGAAAGCAGGTCTGTAATCAAAGCAATCATCTCTCAGTCTTGACTGGAGACATTAATGATCACAGCCTTTAGTCCTGATAAAACTGTTTTGAACAATAACCTCCGTTTTTTTGTTGTTGTTCTCCCTCTCCGAGAACACAAGGTGCGTTTTACATATCTGAGCATCTGCTATTATGCAGATTATGGGAACATATTTACCCGAATGCCCTTGGACAACAGCATTAAACAATTA
The DNA here is from genome assembly GCF_030273125.1 of Centropristis striata. Lineage (NCBI taxonomy): Eukaryota > Metazoa > Chordata > Actinopteri > Perciformes > Serranidae > Centropristis > Centropristis striata. The sequence goes on from NC_081526.1 coordinate 15,885,447, forward strand.
TGAAGATTATGTACAATGCAGAAAATTTGCGATTCAAAACAATTCATATCTTCGCAGTGGCAACTGTTGCAGACAGATAAGGTTGACCCTGAATATGTATTTCTGTACTTTTGGAGACATTCTGTGGGGTTGTTTGTATAATTTAATATTTACATGTAAACAGTAATTAAGTGATGCTGCCGACATGCCAGGGCCAGGCTCTGCCAAGGTAAACACCAGCCCTAGTAGTTTGCCACAGTCCATCATGTTTACAGACTTGCAGAGCCGAGTGCTGTTTGTGTGCTCTTCCTTGGCAAAGCCCATAAAACACAACCAATTGGATGCCGAGTGTTGAACACAGTCACTCTTATCGTCTGGCAGTCTGCTCGCTGACTTGAGGACATTGTGAGTCAAACCTTTAAATTTTCACTCTGCGATAATTACGCCGCTATACTTGAGCTTTTATATCCTTTCACTGAGAAAGTAAATCATTCCTAATAAAGAGAGGAAGAATAGGGGGCGGAGGGAAAAGTGCTTGAGGACTAATTCTCTTCACTCCCTCCCTCTCTGCTCTCTATTCTGCTTTTTGAAAGCCTTTCTCTGAGTATTCCAGTCACCTTGACTTTGCAGCTGCAGCCTTATAGTCTGTTGCTTATCCTGCCTAACCCCAGCCTGTCAATTAGGTGTTTAAAAATTAATCTCTTTAACTGGAAATACCATGCCAGCTTTCTTCCGTCTGTAAATGAAGTGTTATTAATTCACACAGCGCAAAGCCAGTGTTATGAATAATGTTATCAAAACAGATTTCCACACGTTTAACACGTCGCTCCTATTAAAACCCCTTAAGTATTTTTATAACTGTGAAACCGGGACTACTAATGGATTTGCATCCATTTTTGAGCTGCTACAGCAGGCAGCCACGGAGCAAGTGCTCCTAAGCCAGGCCTTTTAAAGTTTACATTTCCCATTTCCTCTTTTGTTCTTTCATCTTCATTTAAAAGCAGCTCAGTATATCCAGTCTGGATTAGCGCCAGCCATCGTCGACGCTCGTTCAGCAGCAACAGAACGGCATTGCCGCTCCCTGTAGGATTGCAATGCCAGGCAATGACACCAATGTGTCTCCTGTCCCCCCCACCCTCCCAAACCCAGTGAAGCTCTGATCTAGCAGCAGGCTATCTGGCCAACCACACCAAGCTAATACTTGTTCCATTAAAACCTGGTGATTACGGGGGATTTCCTCTCTGTTTGTTTGTTTGAATGCTTAATTATCAATATGTAATTGGCATGTGTATTGTGATGTTGGGAGCATATTCGGTGGCATATTTTACTGGAATGCACATTGCTATCGGGTGGAAACAGGACTCCCCAGTCACTGTCTAAGTTAAGCTGCATGAGAAGTTGCTCTAATGAATTAATAAATGCTAAACAAAGGAGAACTAAACAAAGAGTGAGAAATAAATGGCTTGATGATTAGTGGGTCAGAGAGATTAGTGGGGTATACAGTACAAATGATCCCCTTCTGAAATGGGAATGATTCAGGCAAAATACCCAATCAATAGTTGAGGCCAATTTAATCTCTGGGATTCTTCTGTCAATAAACGGACCCGGTCAACGGAGGTCAATATGCAAAGACAATCTAAACACCTTCAAAGTGCCTCACTATAATGTCCTTCTCTGAGTATTATCTGCTTGACAGTTTGGGCTCATAGTCAATAGGTGAATTACAGAAATCTATTCATGTCTGCCTGGCTGTCATTTTCTTTTCTTTTTCGTTTATTTTTCTTCCTCTCCGCCCTGAGCCTCACTCATGCGCCAGGGTTGACTAAAAACCGAGCTGATGCATTTAGCGCTGTGATCTCTAACCTTTAATCACCTTCCCCCGTTCTGTTTCGACCATTCTAACTGTGATCGGCTCTCTACAAAATGCCATTTTGTCTCCACTACTGTTCGCTTTAAGAGCTCATTTGAAGGTGTGCGCTGGCAGAAACAAAAGTCCTGTATGCTTTTATGCAGTCATCACAGTCAGCCAAGCCTGTAATCCTCAGAGGTCCGATAATGACATAGCCCCTGCATTTATTACATGGAGGAGAGGAGAGAGGGAAAACGCTGACTTTGAACAAATGAACACTCTGACCTTTATGCAATAAATATGACATGGGCCGCATAAAAAGACAAGATATCTTCCTCCTGAATGGAAGTCAACACGGATTCTGCTCCCTTGCCTCTTGCACTCTCTGTTTCCATTTTTCTCTCCCCCACACTCTCTCTCTTGCTATTTTTCCCTCCCTCTTTTTCCGGCTAACAGTTACACAAATGATGAAATCGATTTTAATTGTTTGAACCGTATTATTGCAATCTGTGCTCCAAAATCACAATTTGTAGTTCATAATTTCCTCTGCTGCAACAGTGTTACACACAATGCACATTGGAGAATATTATGGGAAATCACTTGTCAGTATTGTAATCTCCATGCATGATTACATTTTTAAATTTCATCATTAGCAGGTGTTTTCTCAGCAATGAAAGCAATAAAAAATATTCTTTATCCACACCAGGAAAAGACAGTTTTAACAGAGAGAATCAACCTTTAACAGTGTCTTTTGTAGTCTCGCTGTGATCCCAATTGAGCATTGCGATTGTCTTCTTTTGTCACCTCAGACCGCCTCTCTGACAGTAAAGGATTTATGGTTATTTCCTCCATGCAGCCTGTCCATCTGTGGCTCTATCTTCATGTGGCCTTGAGAATACGATTCAATTTATTAAGGCAAAGCAATGGACTCATTACTTTAAAAAGGTGGCAAGAGAGAGGGTGAGAGAGAGGGAGAAGTGACACACTGAATTGGTTATTAATGGAAAGGCACAGCCATAGGGCAGTTGAAATTTAATGATATCCTACAAGAAAATATGAGGGTGTCACTCTCCAAAAAGTCATGCTAAATGTCAACATTTTAAGGTCTCGGCGCTAATTTTATGCCTGTGCACAGTAATGTTTTGGAGAGCATTTAGGAAACACGGCCCAGTGGCCAGCCTGATTATCCCGCTCACCTTCTCTCCTCTCTCCAAATGGGTTTGTGCAGCAAGCGATTTCATCTCTAAGTGAAGGGAACATTAGGGAGGGGAGAAAGAGAGAGCGATAGAGGAAAACACGCAGTTTGATTTTCATGCTGTGATAAGAGAGTGGGAGCCAAATGTTACCTGTTAATCTAGCCCAAACCGACCGGGGCTCTTGACTTTGTCCCCCAGCAGGGATGGGGCAAACACTCATTTTCCTCTCTCCGTGATGAAAAGGAAATTAGCTTAAATGTGATGAGGGCACATTAGTGTGTGTGCTGTGCATGTGTGTAATGAGTGTGTATGTGTTTCGAGGGTTTTTTGTTTGCATTCATCTGTGTGCATGTGTTTTCTCTTTATTCACAGTGTATACAGGACATTGCATACACATATGCACAACATATGCAAGTGATAGTCATTCTAAAGGAATTTGTCTTTATCGCACACTTTCTTGCGGTGTGTCCTACGGCTTCTTGCTTTAAGAGGAGTGTGCCTGCAAGTCAATCTAATATTTTAATCCAATTTTTTTTGTCCAGATTATAAAATGTTCTGGTACCATTTTCCCTTCCCAGTTGCGATACTTGAATTTACTTATCAAACGATATAGATTCAATATCAGTGTGTTAAAAATGTATACTTATAAATATTTTAAAAAGGTGTGATAACATTGCTATAATCGTTGTATGACCTGGCTCAGATTAAACCCTTTGAATAACACAAAGGAATAAATACAGAGAATAAATGCCTTAGAACTTTCTTTTGTTACCTAGTTTGACAGCCAGTCATATCTGAAAATGAACCTAAATGAATTCATTTAAGGGAATAAGTTATAAGTAAATTAATTATAAAGTAAAATGAATCCTTTTCAGATTCATCAGTTATTTTTTTTCCAGAACTGATGATTTATTTTTCATATCTGTTGAGAGCTGCAAATTCTCAGTACAGATTGGGCAGGATGTACAGATCAGGTGTAGTGTAAATTAGCTAAAAAAATTTGTTTGATAACATGTTAATTAACATTAACATGTTAATGGGTTTGTGCATGGACTTGTGTACTCGCCAATACCTTTTCCATCATTTTAGGCTGTATTGAAGGCATTTCTCGTTTTGGTATAAGAACTCTAGTCCAGGTGTGAGGAATAAATTAATTTCAACCTTTGTTAACACTTGGAATCCTGCTTTCACAAGTGTGCCAAAAACAAGAGACATAAACTTATATCAACAGTTATTAAGATAAGCCCATACAATAAGAGCTCTTATTTAAAACTATCATGCAGTTCGAGCTGAATTTATTTAGTCTGAAAGACCCTTCAGAGTGCAGACATCCTTTGCAAGATAAGCTGGGCTCATGTTTTTTTAAAGTGCTCAAATTGCATGCAACTACTTTTTTTTTGCCCAGCTCTGCATCACTGCATTTGTACCAGAAGACAGATATTTCCCTTGACAAGATTTTCCAAATCCAGCGCTTTAAGTGCAGGTGGAATAATGCTGTGTTAGCTGCTAATGGCTGTCCGAGAGGTCATAACTACTCCATTTGAAGGAGGCTGGTTTCTCCGCAGACCTGGCAGGTCAAATCTAATGTAATTGTGCAGTGAAAAGCAGTGCCTTGCTTTGTGTTGGCTGTGCTGACAACCTCCAGGTTTAGCATTCAGTTCTCCTGCTGGGAGGAACACAGGTTTGCAAGGACAAAGGCTTCACCTGTCAATATATCACACTGACTGGCCAGCCAAATGTACCTCTGCTCTCCCTCTCTCTTTCCCCCTCTCTCCTATCTCTCTTCCTCTCTGTCAGTCTTTCATTCTCTGCACACCCATTCTTTTCCAGCCTCCTCTTCCTCAGACTCTGCCTCACCTATCTATCCATCCATCCATCTTCTGTCTTCAACCATCTATCTCTCATTCCTGGCATCCTTCTCGTCCTCTTTCTCTCTCTTTGTGTGTCTTTCTGTATCTTCCTCTCCTCTCGCTCACACTGCCTTCGTGTGAGGACTCAGCTGAAATGTCCTGAGGGACCCAGTTTCAAACACAGGAACCAGAAACATATGGCACATTTTCAACTCCCAAGGTCAATTACAGCTATTTATCCAGAGATTGCAGCTAAATTTCCCAAGGTTTCTTCTAGATTTACCGCAGATTGCAATGTGTGTCTGTCACATTTTAAATCAGGCCAGTTTCCTCTGCTTCCCTCCACTCCCTGTGACTTTCCATCAAATATTTCAAAGGCTTTCAAGTGGGTTTTAGACATGTTTTATCTCTGGTTATCATGTGCCCCATCTTTTTTGCCTCAGCTTTGCTAGGTCCAAGTGCCGCTCGCAACACAAATCTAATAACATGTAAATTGGAGATAAGCCCAGATCCCTCCAAGTGATATTTTTTACATTCATAGTTTGTCAAGTCAATTCCTGGGCCCCTGTTTTAGCAGCACAACACATGAGGAGTGAGAAAATTAACTGGATAGGTGATTCATCATTGCTAGCACACTGTCAAGGACTCCCTCTGCAGCTATTGAGAGCAGGGTGGAGGAGGAGGACGGAGAGGGGAGGGGGGCGTTGTTTTAAATTATGGCATTTCATTCAGAATGCATTGTATTTACAGCGTCCCATTTTTATTTGTGGCTCCTATTATCCGCCGAAACAGTTGTGCATGAAATGTTATTTGTGACAGGGGTGACCTGCGAGTGTTTTTCCACACAGTATTTCATAGTCGGGGGCCTTAACTGTACCTTTACCGTACGGTAAGCACAAGAGGCTGTCACAGCTGCTGTTGGCAGCCTTGCTAGTGGAGAAATATCACCTGGAAACAGAGTACTCCATTCCACCGGCCCCCATCACTCCAACGCCTGTCGCTGTAATTAAGTTGAAGTCAATGATTCTGAAGCAATGGTGAGAAATAAACATGCAAACACATGCCAGCTTTTGCAGCCAGGCACAGAGAAAAAGAGGGGGTGGGGTGGTGGGGGAGTTGGGGGGCGATAACATTAGAAGCGCAGAAACCACAGATCTAGATCGTGTTCCGCTGGAATTTACATTTGAGTTTCATTAAGCCAGTTTTGATTATATTGATTAAATTAGCCACTTATTAGCTTCCCATTTCTTTCTTTTTAAATGCCTGTATTTATGCATAGCTCCTGGTGGAAATGTTATCTGACAAGGGGTGCTGTACTGTAGTTGGAGTCTGTCGAACAAAACACGCTGTTTGCTTTTCCCAGAGCATGACAGGTTGTTTCCCCTGCAACAAAGCCATCAAATATTCTGTGTGATCCAACATTGTGTTGGAGGGGAGGCCTGCTGAGTGGGAAGCCGGAGTTTGTTAAAGCAATGATTTATGATTAATGCCAACACTAAATAAGGGACAAAGTGCCTACAGTACAAATCAATTACAAAGCTACAACAGCAGACCTTTCCCCGAGGTCTACTAACGTCTCTAGTTGTTATGGTGATTTTATTGGAGGTGGGTGATGCATGCATATAATACATGCAATACATCTATATCAACCTGAGCTGGAGCCAACTGTAATGCTTTTGATCTTTGATTAGCTATTTTATTGAGATAAAATGGAACTTTCATGTTGTGCCACTGTATAAGGAGAGTGCATTTTATATTTCCACCCAGACGCCCACCTCAAAATGCAGACAGGACTGCAGCAAACAAAACAAATTACCACAGGAGTGGCTTCTTAAAAGTAGGCAATTCATTATTTTTATGAAGTCAAATTATAAACAAATTTTAATCCATTAGGCAACCATCCATTCTAATTAATCAACAGGAGTGAACTCCATCTGAAAAAGGAGAAAGGTTGTTTACTCTCTCCACGGACCAGCGGTGCATATTTCACCGTCTTCCCCTCTCGGAAAAAAAAAAAAATCATCTTCAAATTACAAACCTAAACTGTGAATCCTAACACTCGACTTTTGGCGCGGGGATGTTTCCAGGGCATTTGCAGATGCTTGAAATAATCTCCAATGTTTTTGCTCAATCTGCTCTGAGGATGGGTGAAATAAATACTTTAAACTAATTAATGTAAGACCAGCTGTTCCCAGCACTTGGCTAGCGTTGGTGAATATTGATGGGAGGGAGAGGCAGGGCTGTTCAGCTCCACTCGCTGTTTGTACAAGATTCAGCCTGCCACATAAACAGATATGAATACTGGATGAGAGCAGAGAGGTGCTGTGCACAACACAGCCAGGGTTCCACATTACAAATAAAAGTTTTTCCCCCTTTCCATTAAATTAACAATTAAACAGCTGATGGTGCAGACTTCCTGCAGAGACCTTTTTAGACTGGATGCGTTTAATAATTCGTCTCCCTGCAAGATGGTAGCAGTTACAAATTGTTGGCTTGATAAAAGCTCACTGGACAAAAACATGTGTCAGATCTGATGGGGCAACAAACGCCAGTGTCTGACATACTGTTTTAGTTCGACCAGGCTGTATCTGTGTCTGCCGGTTTGCCGCCTGCTTTTTCTCCCTCCCTCTTCTGCTCCTCTTTCCTCCTCTGAGGCCTGGTGGAGAGGCTGGACAGCAGATGGCAGGGCCCTACCCCTCAGCCGGTGATGAATGGAGGATGATGTCATCTTAGGTTTGACAGGCACCCGTGCGTGCATACACAAAGGAAGCCCGAGCCTCTGGGGTCGAACTGCGGGCCTGCTTCTGATTTTGGAGTCCACATGACATCTCTTAAATGGGGGAAGCTGGATTTATGTCCTGGTAGATATTGTTTAACCCCACACTCAGGCCTTGAGAAGAAGCAATACAAAGGAATCTCCAAGGGACCAGTCAGTCCACTATATTTCTGAGAGGAAGGGAGAGCTGGGATTGGCTGCTGGAGATCAATACAGACCCAGTGTTTGCTACTGGTCTATTCAAGTCAGGGTCAATATGTGTCAGCATCACATATTCAACCACTTAGTTTGTTTTCAGGTTTCACAAATAGTATTCTATGAATGATTTATAAAATTTCAATGTACTTTTCTTTGCAGAAGACAACTCAATGTGCACCCCAACAGCAAGAGATAGCTACGAGAGGTTGTCACTGGCTGGACAGGCTCTGCCTCCTGGCTTCCCCTCACCATTTCTCTTCCCAGATGGCTTGTCGTCAATAGAGACTCTCCTCACCAACATACAGGTGAGTTGTGCAATCATAACAAGATTGAGTTAACCCATATTGACACAACAAAACCCATTTTAGCAGCAGTTTATACTGATTGTTTATACAGTATAGTAGAATCCCTGCACCGTACCTTTACCATACTCATTTAGCCACGCCTACATCAATAAGTGAGAAAGAAGCCTGGAAAAATCATCTAACTTTGATTGTTTCAAGCTGTTCATGTGATTTGGGGCGTATTTGAAATTATTCTGATGCCACATGTTTGCCGTAGATCAAGGACACAATCCTGCTCAATATGTCTGTCACAGTGTCTTTGCTTGATCAAGCACTGGGGGCACCAAAATTAAACATTGATAAATTCTTTATGCGTTGCCTTAAAAATATATTGACGATATACTTATGGAGCTCAAGACTGTCTTCTCCAGAAAAAAAAACAGCTTACTCTAGATTTTTGTTTAAACAGCTCAGAACAGACAAAACATAAGACACAGCTTTTCTTTAACCAGAATGGCAAACTTTCCATTAACATCACTATTGCCCCAATCTGTTTCTAACATCACTCCTTCTTGACCTTGGATATTTTAACTCAAGGTCCACTAACTAGCTTTTTCTGAAGAGTTCTGAACAGCTGTTGCAACTGGCAAACAAGCAAACTCCATCTGGTGAAAAAGGCAGATTTCTTTGAGATCTTCTGAAAAAAGCTAAAAAAGACAATGATTTTTTTTGGGGGGAACATAGTAGCACTTAGTAATAATCTTGAATAAATCTAAATAAATGAAGTCTATATTTATTACAGAATGAGGTAACATAACGTGATTGAATTACTCCAGGCGGAACTAACGTAAAAGGCTCGCTCTTTGACTCACTTCTATGTGAAGTGGCGGACTGTTTTTTACCGTCTCTACATTCATTGCAAATAAACACTTTCTATGGCCAAACAAACAAAGAAAAACGAGCTCTGACTTTGGAGGATGAATCTTAAATAACATGTTAATGTAAAAGTATGATCCAAAAACACACCTACACCTACACCATAGGGGCCGCCAAACAGAACTAAATGGAGATTTAGAAATTTAAGATTAGATTACTCCAACTAATTGCAACTACCTTCAGCATTACCACAGCCAAAAACACTCATGGGTCAATTTGAAATCCATTGACACTTTATTTTGTCACCAAGATAAATATAAGCAGGTGTATTTAAAGCCGAACTTTTCCCACAATTTAAGGCTTTTACATGCAAAGTTGTCTTGATAAAGACTCTCTGCAAGAGCATATTTTTTAGTCAGAAAGGTGGTCGTCATCCCAATCATCCTAACTTTAACCAAGTAGTATGAGTTACTGCAACTAACTTTACCATTACCACAGTCAAAAACACTCATGGGTCAATTTGAAATCCATTGACAATCTATTTTGTCACCAAGTCCCAAAGAGAAAACCAAGCAGGTGTATTTAAAGCCATACTTTTTCAAAAATGTAAAGCTTTCCATGCAAAATCATGTTGGTAAAACTCTTTGCAATGATGTAGATTCCCTGCAAGAGCTCATTTTTAGTCAGTAAGGCTGCCGTCATCCCCATCCTCCTTCCAGTATAGTTAACATGAACATCAGGATCACAGATACACTCAACTGTAAATCTGCATACCTTAACAGCACAAGTGCCATTTAGTCTTCAGCTCAAACACCCTCAGTCAGAAAGATGAATGTATTTGCTCTCTGTCTGAGTGTAATGATGTGTGTACACTGCTGCCCTTCTCATTGCACTTGTACCGTTGGCATCAGAGTCCTGCTTCTCCTTTGGCTCCGTGTGGTAATTAGAAAGCCACAAGTAAACCCGTCGCAAGCTCCCAACACTCCACTAAGTCATCTTTGATAATGATCTTCGCCTTGAATATTTATATACAAATCAACAAAATGAAACCAAGCAGAAAATTAAGATAAAGCAACTTAGAATAAATTGGGGTCAGAAGAACCAACAATTAGTAAGATATAGCCCAGTGCATTTGATATAATTGCATGTGGATGGGGAATAATTGTGATGAAAATGGCCGCGGCGCTGTACAGCTTTCACACCAGAATGCAGTATGTTTCAATTCAGGACTGTCAGGAGTATATTTGGAATGGCAGTAATGTAATTGATACATGATGAGATACTTGTCATTCATATTATTCATTCCTGCTGTGCCGTGTGAGGAGCTTGAAAATGTGCTACAGAGACTAATTCTGTATATCAATTCCAATCCAGTTACTTTTGTCAGCTGCGCCGTTAAATGGCAAGAGAGGTATAGGAAGAAACATAAAGATATAAAGAGTCAGAGTGAAGATGCTGACCTCGCCTATAAACCTTTTGCCCTCTAGTTGGTAGACTGGAGCTTTGACCACGAGGTGAGCTCCGTCTTAACCTTTAGTGTGAAAGGGCTGAACAGCATTTCCTTCCTCTTTCTTACATTTCCTCCTTCAACCTCTGGAGTTTTAGGGTATTTTTTTTGCAGTTTTTCACTTTTTATTCTGCTTCTATATACCACTTAAAAAATTTTTAACATGCCATGTTTGGGTTCATTTTTTCAGCCCAATCTCACATATTTGACCTGATAATAATTTTTTCATTTTTTCATCAACATTTTGAATACAAAAGAACAACATAAAATCAGATTTTGAAAATGATGTTTTCGCACTCTCAAAAACGCGATCACGCTCGCTGAAGAATTTTAAATGTGGCAAAAATAAAAACAGGTTGCAAATATCCACACATAAGGGGTAAAATGAAGATGTGATTTAGTTTTACGTTTTTATACTAATATATATTTGACCTTATGTCCAGTTCTGCTTGGCCTATCATCATCATCAAAAAAAAAAAACTGGCATGGAGTTTAAAGCCAGTACTTTAGAGTTAAGTTGACTCAATGTTTTTTGTTGCTTCGTTTTTATGTTGTGATGTCATGAAGAAGTCATGTGATCTTAAAGGATCTTCTCTCTGGGTCGGTTCCGACGGCTCTAGAGTCTAATGTCTATCCACACTTGTATTTAACAGCTTTGACCAAAAGGGGTCAGACATTCCCAGCACTGCCACGTTATTATTCATTATTTAAAAATTGATTATCACAAAACTCTGGTCGATTTCAGTTCAAGTTTCTGGATTTTTGTGGGACCTGTGGAGCTGCTAAAAGATTTCAGATAAAAGGAAAGGTGGTACTACACCTGAAAGGAAACATGTAGCAGCAGTCAGTTTCTGGCCCTGTGTTCTGCTTCACTGCTGTGGGCAGCACGAAGAAGTGCTGTGACACACTTTCAGTGTGGTTTGCTGTCACTTCATCTTGATGCTCTTAAATAGCCCACATCACTCTCTTTTTTTCTGCTGCTCTCTCTGCCTTTTTTCCTCTACATCTCTGTGTTTACATATCTATATATATGTGTGTGTGTGTGTGTGTGTGTGTGTGTGTGTGTGCGTGCGCGTGCAGGGCCTGCTCAAAGTGGCTATTGACAACGCGCGGGCTCAGGAGAAGCAGGTGCAGCTGGAGAAGACAGAGCTGAAGATGGAGCTGTTCAGAGAGAGGGAGCTCAGGGAGACTCTGGAGAAGCAGCTCGCGATGGAACAGAAGAACAGAGGTACTGCCTGACGACTAGCTGGCACTGGATCCTCGCTGTCAGCCGCGTGTGTGTGTTCGTAGGGGCATACGTAAACGTGTGTATTTTCTCAGGCCTGCGCTCATGTAGACGTGATAGCTCCTGAGTGTACATACAGCTCTGCATGTATGTTTAATGTTTCTTATTGCAGCGCTGACATGCCCGGCTGCGTTTCTTTAGTTACACATACAGTGATCTGCTTAGCGCCGATTTTCCCGCTCTTAGTCAGTTGACATAATTGGTAATACACATTAACTTAGAGAAATTCACTCCCCGTCTCATGTTAAATGCATCAGCTCATATGCTAACTGTGTCGTTTATGTTTAATGAGAGAAATTCATGAAAAATATCCCAATAAATTTTTCAATTTGCTTTAATTCCCCCCAGCAGTTTGTTAAGTCGCAGTCAGTATTGTCCTTTATTAAGGAAGATCTTTATATATTATAAAATATTTAGCTTTAATTGATTTCCCTTTTCTATTATGGTGTGCTAGATTTTAAAAATGAGGCTATTATCTTTTCCTGCTAGAATGCGGCACTTACAATAATCAGATTTCAGTCTAAAATAAGGCTCTGCTAATTTGCCCCATAGCTCATTTATTGTCAATGTGGTCTTCCTTCGTTCAGCAATCATTCAGAAGCGTCTGAAGAAGGAGAAGAAGGCCAAGAGGAAACTCCAAGAAGCTCTGGAGTACGAATCCAAGAGGAGAGAGCAGGCCGAGCAGACCCTGAAGCAGCCCTCGCCCTCTGACAGCATGCGCTCACTCAACGGTCAGAAGTTCCACAGTGAGAAACTGTTACTCTGCATTTCACTTCCAACACTAAGAGCTTTTTAGTGGGGTTTCTAGTGGGACACATCTGGGGGGGAAAGCACATGTGTCAACTGAAATGTGACTTTTTTAGGAGATAAAAGTTACCTTTAGCAAATATTTGGAAATGACCGATCCTAAAAAAATAAATTATTTTATAGCAGCACTAATAAAATAACTCCCATCTGTACAAGTATCTTATAAAGAAAAGATAAGAAATAAATACATTAATACTGTTACCATTCTCATTATTACAATAAAGTTTTGTACCCTGTGCAACAGGGCTGCAAGTCATTTTTATTTACCTTGTATAATAATCCGTTGGTCTTGATTACATATTAGGGTCATTGTAGGCAAACAAACAAGAGGCAGGGGAAGGGCTAATATTGAAAAAAAACCAACACAGAATTATCAAATAAAGTTGTTAATTTTCAAGAAAAAAATGAATGATATTCTCTGAAATTAAAGTGGCACATTTATTATTAAAAAATGCACAAATTTAAGTGAAAAAAGTTCTGAAATTATAGTCACACATTTAGGAGGAAAATGCTTTTTTGTTGTTGTTGTTTTTTTGGTCAAGGACCAACATCTCTTCACTTTGACGGGTAGCCCACCCTGTGTAGTATGCCTAATCAAATTAAACACTTCAATCAAGTTTAATCAATAAGGAAATACTTCTGATTTTAGCCCAGAATCACCATATTATCATAAGCATCTGGTCTTGAAGAGACATTGCTGTGAATTGAGGCCATTCAGCAGATAACAGCGTATTGATTTATTGATTGTGCATCAGGAACTACACATTAATGGACAGATACAAAATCTTGTATCTGTCCATTACTTTGAGAGGATACAAATTTTCGAACTGTAATCTAGGTAATTCAGCATTTTTTTTCTCTGATTATTACCCCCTCCCGCCACCTCAGTTATTTATTTATTATTTTTTAAATTTACCTACAATGGCCCTAATATGTGTAGTCAATCATGTTCTTGGTGATTAATTTTGTTTATGATCGTGAAAGAAAATCCTTATTACAGATATTTCAATGTCTTGTTTTGTCCAACAAAGAGTTCAAAAGCCCCAAAATGTATGTTTTATAACACTAGATATATAACAACGATTGCTTAAAAAATAATATCTGAAATATTAATTGTTTATTAAAACAGTTGCAGATTAATCAGTGTTAAATCCTGTAATATACATTTACAGGAGGTTTCAATTACTGGTAGAGTAACCTAAACAAACATTTCTGCAGTAAATACAGTTCTTGCTCATTGCTTTTTTCTGCAGAAGTTACTGGTCAGCTCGCAGAGTTTATGTTTTGCATGCAAAACATAATGGGCTTATAATTATGATTTACTCTCAGTGTTTAATCAAGCCAGTGTGTCAGAAAAATTAGGTTTTTATATCTATGATCTTCTGTATACATAAAATCACCTCATTGGTGACGACCAGCAGTATACAGTGCAGGGTTATTAGACCAAAGAATATACAAAATATGACAATTAATATTTAGTACAAGGACAATTTTACATTTGAGGCTTTAGTGCACTTTACTACCAACACATCTGTGCTTTTATTTCAGCAAACATTTGAATGCAGGGTCACACTTTTAGTGGATAATTATCCAAAGTGTTAAATCAAGGATTTAAGTATCTTTTTTTCCCCGCTAATAATAATCGCACAGAGAGGCAAGAGTCATCCAGCGCACACATTCAGCTACATGCGGAGGAGATATGGCTTGAAGGCTTAGCCTCTTGTTTTGAATGAACGATGCTGTGAAACTGGCATTGTGATAGGTGGATGTCAGGGATGTTTAACGGCGGTGATCCCTCTCTTCTCTCAGACTCTCTGACCCCTGAGATGGAGAGTGACCGCAGCAGTGGAAGAACAGATGCTGAAAGGACAATACAAGGTACAGGGGCTCAGATGAGACAATAAATCTCTCTCTCTTTCTCTGGCTCTCACTCTTGCTCTCTTTCTCTCTGCCCCCCCCCCCACCACCACCCCTACCAAACCACCCCCCTCTCGCTTCCTCTCTCGCTCTCCCTCACACACACACACTGCTTCAGTTTATGAACATTAGTGTTTCTGTGCCTGCTGTTCAGGCATACAGCTCACCATCTGGGCCACAGCACTAGGTCAAGATCATTGGTTTTCTGTAGAAATAATATTGTTCTTTTAGTTGACTTTTAGTGACTCGGATGCTTTTCAGACACAGATCTTTGTTGGAACTCACAATGCAGTTGATAAAAAAAAACAGTGGCACAGCTAAGTGAGAATGTCGCAGAGAAAGAACCAAAGAAATGGTTTGTTTACAGCTCAGGAAGCGTTAATGAGTCATAAAACCACAAAAAGCAGTGGAATCCCCCCTTTGATAGTAATAAACGGGGCAAATCAATCCATTTTATGAATAAGCCTTGTACATTTTTAATGGTTTGTTTGTTTGTTAGCCTTGGGGGTGCAGTATGTGTTTGGGGAAGGGCGCTCTAGTGATAACCTCTGTAGACTGTCTGCTATCTGTGTTTACCCAGATACAAGACACCTTGCAGAGGTTGAATATCCTCATTATTACTCGAACGTCTTCCTTTAATACGCCTCGGCTGCGTCTGCTCAGAACCGCCCTTATCAGTGGGAGAGGTCCCAATTTATCCGAGAAAATGCTCCGTGTAATTTGCTGTGAAAAGTGGAAAATATTCATCTTTGTATGCAAGAATAAGTTGGGCCCCTTTTAACTCTTTAATGTACGATTAGTCTACTTGAAGTGATATTTTTGTGAAAGGGCAAAAAAGAAAGAAAATGCACTAAGAGAAATGATGACTCCTCCTTAATTAAATGTCAGTCAGCCACTGCAGGGATCTGAAGCAGTTTGATGTCCAAAAAAAGGAAATCCATATGTCATCATTTAAATACAAAGATAACTTCCAGATACGGCGTAATTATAGCCCCCTATTTCATACCAAATTAGTATATTTAGCCACTTTCATTTCTTTACATATATATAAAGAGCTGGCCCTTTTGTACTGTAATTGTATCAAATTAAATGTTTTAAAGGGACAGCAGCTATTATCCTGCTTAAATGTACAGGCTTGGTTTAAATAAAGCGTTGTGTTTTTTTCCTTTTTTAATTTCCCTGTAAGAAGCAGTACAATGCAGACATATCATTTCTGCAGTCTCTCAATCACTGATCATCGCCTTGCAGAGTGGGATGAAGGAGGAAACTGAATAACAGGCTGCATTTTGTGTTTTTGTTCAATTAGAGAAGCATTTGTCTGCCACCCATGTCTCCTCTGCTCTACTCTGCAAGCCTCGCTGTATAATTAACCTCAAATGGCAAAAAATGATGTTGATAAATTACACAAGCAGAAGGGGAAAAAACAAGCCTATCACTCGCATGAAAGCCGAGAGAAATGTGTGGGTATATTCTCAACTCCAAACTCAGGGAGGCGAATGGAGAGAGAGAGGGAGAGGGAAAAAAAATAATGAGGGCATAATTTTAGAGAACTAATTATTTCTATTTGTCTTTTGTCACACTTCTCTAATTCTGCGATATTAACACAGTCTGTGTTTATTAATTGCTTTTACAGTGTTTTGAATCGGGTCCAAGAGGGAACGTGGCTCTTTTCACAGGCAGGCGAGCTACTGGGACTGCACCTCACCAGTACTGCCTGGCAACGGTGCACATGCGAATATCGTCCCCCAGTATCTCCTCTGGTTCCCTGCCGCTTGCCACTCGATGTGTTCGGCAAGTTTACACGACCCTGTGCACAGAGATAAAGTTCTTTGTTGCAAGATTAAACATCAAAACAGTTAAAGTGAAATTAAAATTAAATGAATGAATGTCACTGAAGCAAAAAAGACTGTAATTAATGGATCCCTTAATTGTCTTCATAAAATATTTGCATGGGCATAATTTGCATAATTTACATGTATTAATTAATCTTTCAAAGGAATTTTATGCTGAGAGAAGCCAAAAATTCCCTTTGTTTTATTTAGCATCTAATGAAATATTTATTCTCTTTAATGAACTTTTCATCTTGATTTGAATATAAAAATACTAAAGTTTTAACATATTTTAATGAGACGCTCGTTCATAAAACAACGTGTCAAGACGTCACAGATTTTTCTCGTCGCGTATGTAAAGCAGATGTTTCAACATTTGCACTAATATTGGAGATGATTTGAGATATTTGCTTATCAGACCTGCTCGCTCACCCCCTCGCCTTTCATGATAATTCCATCTATTAGAAGTAAAACGCTGCAATATCTAACCTGCTCCCGACGACGTATTAAAATGTCGTCATCCGTCAAATCATCAAATCGTTTTCATTAACACCCCTACAAACTGCTCCGACCGGGCAGGCAGGTAGACAGACTGTGAGGTGAGCATGTGATGTTTCATCTGCTCTTGTTATGAGAGGCGTGTACGTGTGTGTGTGTGTGTGTGTGTGTGTGTGTGTGTGTGTGTGTGTGTGTGTGTGTGTGTGTGTGTGTGTCAACTCGTGTATCCCAGCCCACACTCTTAGCACTCTCCGGCCCCCTCCTCGGCTGTCTGTTCTTCATAGCGCTGCATTCATGCTGTAATGACTTTTACACAGAACTCGGTGGTTGTTGCTTGAATAGAGGCAGCCATAGTGCAATGCCTTTGAGACCTACGGCAGTGCTGGGTAATTAGCCTGTGTGTTTGTTCACCCCCCTTCCTCCCAAACACACACATACTGTACACA
Source organism: Centropristis striata (assembly GCF_030273125.1). Taxonomy (NCBI): domain Eukaryota; kingdom Metazoa; phylum Chordata; class Actinopteri; order Perciformes; family Serranidae; genus Centropristis; species Centropristis striata. The sequence goes on from NC_081526.1 coordinate 15,902,744, forward strand.
CACACACACACACACACACACACACACACACACACACACAACAAGCCTTTGTTGTCTCCTTCTCCATGCACGATAATGCATAAAACACAGCCTAATAGGGAGAACTGGACTAATTGATAAAATATTGATAATGTAATGAGTACAGATTTTAAATTAAGCAAAATTCTTTTTGGTAAAATAAGACAAAAAGTGGCTTTTTAATTATAGAAAAATAACCTGATACTTTAAGTGTGGCTCCCAGGAGGAGCAAATGCACTTCCAGACATTGTAACCAGGTGTATTCTCCGAGTCTCTGCAGACTAGGAGTCAAGCGATGTCTCTGATGTCCTGCGCGGCTTGTGTCATGTCCAACAACTTGCGCTGCTAAATGTCTTTGTGTGCGTTTCTCTTTAACATTGAATTATTTAGGCGCGCTGCCATAGAGAGGTGCGCTTCTTAAAGGCATTACTGTAGCGTTCTTCCAGCAGAGGAAATGTGAAGGTAATAAACGTCAAACATGCTCCTGAGCTGTGCCTAACAGATGCTTTTACCAGCTCAGCGTCAGAGCAGCACTGCTCGCTCAGGCGAACACTCAGACAAGAGTGTTTCGCTGGAAAATGGACAAAGCTCGTTAGGTTGGAGGTGTCTGGAGATAACGCGGCAGAGGAATGTCTGCCGTTTTCAATAAACACTATTTCCATGGAGGAAATGTCACTTAGAGAGTACTTTACATCATGAGTGCAGTATTATGTTCAAACAAGCGTATCAGTAGAGATGTCTTAAACACATGTGGCATACAATTCTGATGCCCCGAGTGTGCTTATCATAGCTGCTTTTACAGTGATAGTAATAAAACATGCATGTAACAGTGTAATTATATTTGCACTGATGTCCTGTATATGATCTTAAATACAGAGCCACAACTATTTTGGGTATTTTATTTCTCCCTGACACCATTGCATGTTTTAATTCATTATATTCATTGCAAATGAAGTGACTGTACGTGATATTTAATCATATTTGTCATGGTTTCTAGCTTAATCTGTTACTTAAATCGGGTTTCTGAATCCATACTAACACCGCTGAAAGTGAAAGACTCGAGGGCAACATTTTTGAAGTTACGTTTCATCAACAATCACATCCTGAATAGTGCATTTGCGTCAGCAGGATGTTAGCTGTTGGCTAATCCTTGGCTCCTGTGTGTCCTCTGTTGCAGATGGAAGACTGTTCCTGAAAACCACAGTGATGTACTGATAAGGCCGTGAGGAGCTGGAGGAAATAAAAATTTCAGAAAAAAAAGGAGAAAAAAAATGAAAGAAAAGAAAACCCATGAAGATTCTCAAGAGCCCTTATCCAGGCTGATTTAGTAGAGGAAAGAAGTCAAGCTGCTTGTAGAAGTTCAATGGAAATGCTGTGTTCACCCAAATGCTGGAGGAGGTTGTGTCTGAATGTAGAATAAGAAGTCTTTTTCTCACAGAGGCCAACGTTTGATAGTTTGATAGAGCAGGTTTTGACATAGCGGGGTTGGCCCACGTGAAGGATAAACATTATATATTGAGCACAGTAAAAATGTACCCATGGTACACTGTTGGTAATAACGCATAAATTCACAGCACTGAAGATTTTTATACTGTATCTCAGCCAGCGAGAAAGCTTCGAAAAAGAAATTCGACTGAAGTTTTGTTTTGTATTTCAAATTGAATTTTGAGAAGCTAAAAACGACACGTGGAGATGAACCTTGCGAGGAGAAAAAAAATGTGAATCTATCCATGTGTTCATCAAAAGAGAAGACTGATGTTTGATTTTCATGTTTTCTAAATTAGATGACAATACAATCAAGTTTCATTTTTACCATTGTTGTATATACAAGATCTGATGATAATGATAGGAAAACTCACTCTGTCGAACCCGAGTGGATTGATAAGGTATGTGTATATAACGTTAAGAGGTATTGTGTATGCAGTAGAGCTATTAGGCAAACAATACCACCATTTATATAAACCTACAGTTTTGTTTTGTTCTATTTCTGAGCCATCATTCTTTCCTATAGCTGCCATTTTGGTGAGAAAGCATGCAGGCATGTAAATGTTTGTCCTGGAATTATGATATTTAATAAATCCTATATTGTGCTGAACAAATACTAGGGTTGACTCACTCAAGCCCAGATGATTTTGAAAACATAATTATCAAACATTTCACTTTCAAAATGAAGACTTTTGCTGTCAATAGTACTGTAATCTTTGTAACAGAGGTAATATTTCTTGGAATTTACTGTACATTTTTTGTCATGAGACACACTCAAAAATCAGCGCCTCTCGATGCTTTTTTTAAGAAAAAAACCCAACTAATTCTGATCACGTGTCATGACACAAGTTTTCGAGACTGAATGCCATTTAATTGCATCAAATCCCTGTTGAACGTACACGAATACACTTCTTTTCTTTTTTAAAGTGTTTCATGATATCCTGATGAGAAAAGAAAAAAAACATAAGTTATAATTTTCCTGTTACTTTCCCTAAAGACTTTTGAATTTTTGGTGCTGAAACACCTGTGTATATTCTCTAGACATAAGCTGATGTCAGTCCTTTTAACTGCAAAACAGTTTAGACCTTATGTGTTACAATCAGGAGAGGAGGAAGTGTCCCATGTTCACGATGTGTTTGTTCTTTTTGTTCTCAATGGAGTGTCTAGGTCTGTTGTCACTGATAACTTATATAGCTTCTCGAATCATCTCTTCATTGTACTTCAAATTCAAATAAAGTTAACATGTTGATGATAAACTATGTGAGTTAAATATGTTGCCCAAACACACTTCTCTGTCTGTTGAGTGTTTTTGAGAAAATTCACACATTTAACATTCCAGATACCGAAAAACAGCAAAACATGCAACATACAAATGTAAGAGAGTGTTGGGAGCAGCTCCTTTCTTTTTATTTTTTATTTTTTATCCTGAATTATCATTGTGTTTTTGGCGTATTTTGAAACCTTTACAATCAACCCTCAGTCTTATTATAACTCATTTTTATGTATTATGTATGGCCTAAAATAAAATAAAAACATTGCAGGTATACTGTAGAAAAATAAATGAGCATATTGTTCTTCACTTCAAAAATGTATGAGTAATCAAATGATAAAATTATCTTGTGTAACCTTTCCTTTTCACTGAGCGTGGATGTGAGAGCGTGTGTGTTTACCCTTTGACTTGCATGTGTGAGTGTGTTTTTAAAAAAAAAAATGCGTAGGCTAATCCTATATAAGCTATGTAAATGAGGGTGTGACCAAGCTCACTGTAAATAAATGATTTCATGTGTACTTTGAAGTGTATGACACTAATTCACAATATATCACCATAAAATAAACAGCAGTCCTTTAAGCAGTTGAATGCACCGCAGGGTCATGAATCATAATATTCACTTTATCTCAGCTTTGTTAAGAAATTAAGAAGCTGTTCTGTTAACGTGTCAAATTATTCTGTTTTGTAAATGTGACATTGTCAGTTTTTTTATGGCATTTCATACATTTTTCTTTGTGTATGTTTTTAATTATATTCTGTGCTGACTGTTCTTGAGTGACATTATTTGTTTTGCTTTCGAGACACAATCCGCAGGGATCATTTCAGAACAACTGTAACAGGTACGGCTCTTAAAATGCATAAAAAAAATACGAAATCGACATTGAGAGACAAATTTCTCTAGTAAGCAATTCTGAGTGAAATGTGTTGACACAGCATGCTTGGCCCATTCCCATTTTGCATGCTTTTTAAAGCATGGCCGTAACACAGCCACAGAGATGAATAATTGACTGATTGCTGCATAATTCAATGCTGCATTGTAAAAATTCAAGGCCTGAAATATTTCAAGCTTTTTTTATTTTTTTATAAAAAATGAGGTTAAAGTTTCAATCAACCTTGAAAGAACAATATGACACACAATGGGCAATCAATCACGAAGCCATGCTTCTCGTTGAGTTCAGCCTCACGCTGACTGTCGCAGCTCCTCTCGAAACTTAAGCTCACTGTGGAGTGAAAGAAACTCTGACATTACGTCCACTTTGTTCATTTAATGACTCAATCGTTCTCTCCTTTTTTCTTTTTTTTTTTGCTGCAGTGAGAGATTCACTCTGCTCGCCTCCAATGAGCTTGTGAGACATGGGCTGTTTGTGCAGCTATTACTCAGATATTCTGTTTATTTCTCTATCTGATGCCTTTTTTCTGCACCGGCATCTGAGAGAAGAGGCCCCGCAGCTACATGTTTCATATCACTGCACATTTTGTAATAAATTCAATTCAGTACAAATATGACCATGAGGCACGAAGACTTTAAATACCAAATGTGCATTATAGCTGTGTTGTTACATTCCACTTCACTGTAGTGTGGAAAGCACAGTGCTGATTGTACATTCAAAGCCGTGTGAGCCGTGTGCTTTTATTTACATGGCTTGACGTGGAGACGTGCTCATGAAGACATCATCCAGACGTGATTATTCCGCATGATCCTGCCTCTTATTTCACTGTTGGATTGCCTAACATCACTTTGCACATTGTTTTGTGCGTGCTTGACCAGCTGAAGAAATGTGTTCATCCTGACTGCTGCTGCTGACAGATTTTTTTTACTTTAAAAGTTTCACAAGAGAGAAATGAAGTTGTATTTTAGCATAATGTCAACTGCATTGTTAAGCTCACCCGAGCTAATTCCTCACTCATTGTGACGACCAGGAGATGGCCATTTAGTGAAAGCAGTAATATTGCATGTCTCTTGATAACTGAGTGGTGCCCTGAGTCAGTGGAGAGACATTAGGAAGGTGCAGGCTGATCGTCTGAAAGATAGGACTAATGTCACCTAATCAGATAGACCATTATGTATTAGTGAAACTACAAAACAGTTTTATCTGACAAGGGCCAGGCCACATTACCTAAATTAACATTTTGCAAGCGTGAACATGGAAGACCACAGAGGCGAGGGGAGGGCTAGGACTGCGGCCTGCGCTTAGACATTCGGCAGTAATTATTAATTTATGATTGTCTCTGGTCTTAATGAAAATGAAAGCCAGGAAAGAGAACAGGGAGGGATAATGTGGCGTGAAATTGAGTTTCATTTGTACAGGGTCCACCTTTTAACTCTGCGCTTCTTAGGCGGAAATGGAGCCGAGCGCTTCCATCTCTCTCTCTAGAGAATGTATTTCAGTTTTTTTTTTTATCATGCTCTCTCTCCTTTCAGTCAAAGCGTGTTCATATCCTCTCATCCTTTTGTGATGTGTGGGGCCAACACGCCCTTTAACATCTCCATTACTCTCATAAGGCCTTTTCAAAATGACATAAGGCGCTTTGATGTCTGATAACTATGTCAACAAGTTTCTTGAATGGAAATGTCTCGGCACAGTGCTTCTTTAATGTCAACAAGGCAGCGCAGAAAGGTCTCGGACCAGGTTGGCATGTGAGAGGCCCTAAGAGAGGTAGATTGATTTACACAAGCTGGTATGAAGTATAATGCCCTGTTGATATAATACAAGATGCTGGCTTGTGTCGTGCCAATTTAAGGCGCAATCTTGTGAAATACTGAAGTGATGATGTGTTTATCAGGAATGATGGAGGTGACAAAGGTCTTTAAAAAAACAAATGCAGAGGTGATGGGAATGAGGTGATTAATATATAATTTTGTGATGATTTATTTTAACAGTTATTCTAAATATTTTAATACTGCCTACTGTTTTACAGTGATTGTTAAACTGTGGACCAGGGCTCAAGGCAGTAACATTTTGTGCGCCCCGAAATGCATGCATTGTATTTTTTTTTTGTACTTGTAGAGCTACTGGTTGCATGGCAAATGTGTCCTCATTGCAAGTTCTGTTCAGTAAAGTAGCTATTTCAATAGATAGCTTGCGACTGCATGTAGTATGTGTGTGTGCAGTACTCTTTATGGCCACCTGGTGGCAGTGAAAACAAGCTTGCATAAACACTGACATACTGTGTTATTTTCCAAGTTGATTTGACAAACTCATTTTCAAACAGTTAAATTCACCTGACAGACACGGATTAACAAAAGCATTCATTTAAAATGATTTTTCTGTCCACATGACAAATTTAAGTCCAATATTCCAATATCGTACTTTTAGCTCTGTTTTTGGTCATCACCCCCATCCCTGAAGAAAATGTCTGGGGTTTTTTAGCTGCTATATGCTACATTTAACAGCTAGTTGCTAACTCTTTCTGTAATTTCCTAGCTAGCATAAAGGTGGGTTTTGCTAGCTTCCTAGCTTTAAACCTGTCAGTTGTTGCTGAAAAGGAAAGTGTTATTCACGCTACATCTAGTTGTGTTTTTCAATTCTGATGTAATAGCTGAAAGTTAACATTAGCTAATGTAACGTTAACTTGATAACTAACCATGGCTTTGTTGACTACACATTTAGCTACTTTAGCTATAAGTTACATGGTGAATTCAATAGTGTGTTAGCCCAACGTATATCTTTTAAAACTAGTCAAATCTGCAGAGCCCATGGTTTTTGGGGGGGCATTTGTGAATTACTCTAGTGAGGCTACCCAGTGCTGTTATTCATGGTCAAGACAGTAAAACTAAAATAAGGCACTTAGTTTTTAGCTGGATGGATTTTTAAAATATCATATCAATATATGAGATCTCTATTGGATTACTGTGTTGTAAAACGACATAAAATTAATGAAAAAAATGAAACTGATTGACAGAAAAAATAATAGCGAACACAAAGGGTTGTTACAATATCAATAACTTACATTGCTCTCACAATAATCTCGTTGTCATTTTTTTAAATTAGCTGCAACCACAAAGGCTCTTTATGCCATGATACATCAATACAGTATTAGACTTTGAAGACGCTTCAAATCTGAAGTGGCGTCTGTAAGCTTTCACAAAATTACTCACAGCACAGGAGTATCCAAATCACCAGGGTTGGTTATATTAAGTCAATTACATTTTTACAATTGTGAGCGAGGGATGGTTAATTTAGTTTGACCCAGGAGCCCCCGACACTCCCCCAGATAGCAGATGGATGAGACGAGTGACCACAGGCGTGAGGGAGTGTGTGTCTGAGTGTGTGTGAGCCCGCTGGATTAGTCTTCATTTGGTGCCTGTGTCATAAGGGAGGGGAAGACTGAACACTGTGTGGCAGAGCAAAGAAAACACACAGGGTCAGTCGAACACACACAAACACAAGCGCACGCTATTAACCTCCCCCCCAGCTCATCAACTTTATTTTGCAATCTTCCCTCAGAACCATTAGAATACCCTGAAGAAATGACTTTCCAATTAAAGGGGATCTAGAAGAAGAGTTTTTTTTTCTTTTTCTTTTTTCTATCTCCGGCTCCTGGAGTTCTTTATTCCAATAATTTAAATTGGAATTGATTTTTCAATTTACCCGCTGACTGCTACGGACACAGAGCACAGGGCCAAATAGAGCTACGTCTCCAGAATGTTTGTCATGACAGCCCGCTACATGTAAATTTGCACAGGCAGCCTAAATAGCAATATATTTCCTCCTGTGAGAACAATCAGGCAGGACGACACATTTAGACCTTTCCGATTAGCATAAGGTATTTATGTCTCACTTTCTAGAAAATTTCCTCTGATTTTAGATCAGCACTTATTAGCCAAGGGAACCACTTTTATTTATTTATGAAAACAAGCAAAAGTCACATTAACCATAGCAGTTTTTTTTATTAGACAGACTGCTAGTAGATGTTGTGTTTATGGGCTTTTCATCACTCAAGCCAAACTTTACTATTACACAACATTTCACACGTTGTCTTATAGCAGGAGGAAACAGTAGTCTTTCCCAGTGAGGGAGCCAGGGCCTCACATGTTTAAGTTTGACAAACTATGCCTATGAACTCGGCAACAACAGCAGCTCCAGCTGCGTTCTAATGAGCCTTTATTGTGTCTCTACTGCAGCGAGCGCTTTGCAGAGCCTCCTTCAAAGCTAACCAGATTCTACTCGAGCTGTTTTACAGATGCGTCTAGAAATCCGAGGCCGTTCTTCTGTGGACGAATGGTTCTGTCTTTTGCTCCTGACAGCTGCGCGGGCTTGTTGTTCGCTCTCTCCTGAGTTGTTTTAATAAAGTTGTGCTGCAGGAGTAGTGAGAGAAGATTAATGGACGCACAGGAAGTGTGGCAGTTGTGAGAGGATGCAGGACAGAGCGGGCCAGCAGCCATCTGTTCCCTCTCCTTTACAGCTCTCTTAATGGAGAAACAAACCAAACAACATGGATCTGAGCCCTGCAGACAGACACGCACGCACACACACACACGCACACCTCAGTCGCACACAGCTAAACACAAAACATCACTTTATGTGACAGAGATGAGAGCTAGGCTTTTGTCATTGTATTCCCCCTTGTTGGATGTGTGTGCGTGTGTGTGTGTGTGTGTGTGTGTGCTTTTTTTCTCTACCTTTCAGCGAAATAAAGTTGGGTGTGAGCCACGGCTGTGAGATTTAGATGAAAGACACAGCCTGGATGGAACGTGATTAAGAGATATGTTCTTGAGGCAAAACAGGACTTGGCATTTGCTGAGACAAAACCTAATCAAATTAAAGCAAAACATGGCCATTGTTGTGGAGTGTGTTCTCTGCTTGTGTCACGTTTGAAATGAAACACTGTAAAATAGATATGGGCTTGTGTCTGCGCAGCATCACCAACACTGTGGTTTTTATTCAGATTTACACAGAGGCTCTGACTAATGACGGTTGTGCCCAATGATGCCTAAAGCGCTTTATAGAGCTGTCTGGGTTATAAAAAATGTTTACTATGATGGAGCTGAATGGCTCGCTGAAAGAGTATTATTGTTTACAAGTTATTGTTTCAGATTAATTCACTCAGCAGAATTGTTAAATTCTCTATCTAACAGGCATGGCCACCTCTGGTTCATTCTCCCGTCAGTAAGTGTTTGCCGTTCCTCCTCCTGTGAGTTCCCCGCTCTTTACTGGTGCTCCGTATTTATTATTAGCCTATAATGAAATCTATAGTCCAACTGTTTCTCATTTTGTTTGTTTTGAATGAGCGCAGACCATGTCACGTTAAATGACAACATGCATCGTCTCCCTCTTTCTCCCAGTGAAGACATCTGTATGACATGATGAAGTTTCCTCTCTGAGTATCAATCCTGTAATTGAGCTCAGGGAGAGGAGACGTGATGTGCACACAGAGGAAGTGAAAAGGCCTCTCTCGCTCTCCCCTCCATCCCTTCTTCCCTCTCTCTCACGCACACACAGGCTCACACTGTGTCCTCCTTTTTCCCCCATGCACACTCTTCCTCTCTACCTGCTTTTACATTAAATTTGTCAGTCAGCTCTCTTTAGATGCACATCAGCTGAAATGAGTGCATTAGCATTAGCTGCCATAATATCACTCACTGTTCAGGACACACACACACACATACACACACGCACTGCACAATGGCCCAGGCCTCGGCACAGAAGAGAGACACAAGTGCAGTCTCGTAATTGTGTCTTCACAAGCTTTTCACAACGCTACATCCTGAGTGAGACAGCGTCCTGGAGCTACAATGTCTTTACTCATGTCTCTTTATCCGTCTTGTAATGTTGCTTTCTTACGATACCGTGGATCATGAGGAAACTAAAGTGAGACCGGATTAAATATTAACGCAACCTGACACAGTCCCCACCGGAGCTCCTATTCCACTTCACATGATACAATTAAAAACATTCCCACATGCATTGAGCGGGACACTTGTCAAGAACACGCTGCTTTGCAGACTTAAAATAAATCTTATACTAATCTATGGAGAACCTGACAAGGAGGAGGCCAAGGTTTCCATGCAGGCACTTAGCTGAGTAGAGAGTTGGAAAAAAAAAAGAGAGAGATGAGGGCCTTACATTATTTATACGTGCTAATGGTGGCTGTCTGTGTGTGTGAATCAGCAACAGAACAATCTGCTAAAATAGACACACAGCTGTAATCAAGGCCATACATTTCCTCTTCTTCTCCTGTTCTCTGCTAACTGCGGGGTCAATTGGAGTCAGTTTAGTAGCATTTGAAACTCTTGCAGTAGATTATCTGCTTTTAATGGAGACTAAAGACAATGCAGGAGTAGATTGCAATTGCCAAAGGAAAAGATTACCTCCGCAAAGCCATCCTGTACACAAGGAATACCTCACACAGTTCTATAAGATATCACCGTACGCCGATAAGAACAATAGCTCATGTGCTTAACCTAGTTTTGTCCGCAAAAGGAATCCATTAGTCTTATTGTGCAGCCCTTAAGCTCAGCGTCACAGGGGGGAACCCACTGTTGCGCCGCTACATCCACACACATGTGCCTCTCATTTCCTATGGCAGTCCAGAAGTATCCTTCAACATCCTATTGTAAAGTTTACCAGGGGAGAGGTTCAGTGTATTAAAGTGCCCTGAGAGAAACGCTAAATGATGTAAATGCAGGCAGCTGCTTGTTGCTAATGCCGTACAGTAGACGAGGAGGCCCAGGCGAGGCTGGATGTGTACAGTATCTATATAACATTATGGGCTCTCTTTCATGTCCTCGTGCTCTCTAATGGGAACAATATGAAGACTAATGGTATAGTAAAAGTGTACGGAACAGTGCTGCAAAACGCAAACTGCCACATTTTCTTGTTGTGTTCCGGTGGCAAAAAATTCTTAAAAATGTGTGTTTAAGCTGTGAAAATATTACCATCACTTCAACAACACTTGATACATACTAGCTTTTACCAACATTTTGTGTCTTACATACCACCAAAGGCCCTCATTCAAATACCTGTCATGTTCAAAATATGTTCATTTTGATTGAAATCGTATCGTGATGAAATCATATATTGAGATAAAGCGATGATGTCATCTAAATTGATATAACGAGCACATACACGTCGCCCATAAAGTTGGAATAAAATATATATTTTTTTACCTCTTTCCATGAAATGATTTTGACAATGTGATTTATTATTGACATATAAAGTGTATATCTTCTCAAAACTTTATTAATCAATCTCTTCCAAATATTGTGTCTGAAAAGAAAGTTATTTCAGCTTTATGGGCGTATACCAACTCAGAATTCTTAGAAACTTGATTTATGTATTTATAATTATTTTTCTCGATATATTTTCTCATTTTGCGCTAAAGTTTTTAATTAAATAAGTTTAAAAAATCTGTATTTTTCAATTAGTCAGGTATTTAATATTTTAGGAGTATACAAAAATAGGCGATACCATGTGGTTACTTCATGAAGAATATTTATTTATATAATTATCAGAAAACATGATTATCATGATATACATATTGTTATTGAGATAATAAATTACTAATTTCGGGAAAAGGATTTTAACCATATCGTCCAGCCTTAGGTAACAGTCATTCTCCCTTAACAACTATTCAAAAATTATATTCTTCTTGAAAAAAAAAACACAAAACTACTAGTATTAATAGTATCCAAATAACGAAAGAATAAAGAATATGTTCCACATTATAAAGTGAGGTCTTGCTCATAACTAATTCCCTAATAGTTTGACACTTATGCAGGTTGCCTATTCTAAAGTATAAAAGGCCAATATTGAGTGAAGCATATTTTCATCATAATTCATGTACAATAACGTCTTTACTTACTATCAATAAGTGATAATTAGGAGCGTATTGAAGGAAAACTCTTGTTAATGGTTAAGTAGTTGAATGAGTAGAATGTTGTCATGCAGAATAATATACTTTTTAATTACTAATAAAGACTCAATATGCATTTAATATGCATGCTAATAAGCAACTAGTTAATGGTGAAAATGTGTACCTTAATATAAAGCGTTACACAATTCAACTGTCAGTGTTAAAGATGACTTTTCAAGTTTGTATTTGTATTTCTACCACTTGGAGTGGCTTCTGGACATTTCAACCGTTAACCCATCACGTTCAGCCTTCTCACTCTTTATCCTCTACTTTCAGCTAAATATTTTAACCGTTTATTAATTACTTTTAGCTTTTAGCTCTTTTTCAACAATGTACTCATTCATTTTAGCTACTGCTGACACTCCCTGCTATAATTGCAATTTCTATATTTCTAATTACTGGAGTTATTCCACAATCTTTAGACATAGCTCCTGGGAGCTGCAGAAGTACTTCTGGGCTACAAGTATGCATGAGTTGGTGTCACTGCTGTAGGCTGCTCACTAGACTTACTGTACCGTATTTATTTTTCCATTTTCTGAGGGGTCAGTTGACCGAAAATCTGTTTTTTTCCGAATTCAAAATAGCGTGAAACACAAATGAACATGTACGAGAAACTCTTGAGAAACACTCTCAATCATGATAAAGATAAGTAATCCAACTAAGCACGATTTAGAAAAACAAATACAGCAACACTGTCTCTGATCATCATTTGATAGTGTGCTGACACGCAAACTCTATTAAGCTGTCTTCAAATATGCAAAAATGATATGATTTTACAATGATTACATATTCACTTCCCCAGCTGGCTGGCTCCAAGCGTCTCCATTTGTCATCGACTATTGTGTCCAATTATATGATTAGCTTTGAACACTCCAGCACTTCGAGAGCTCTCGTGTGTTCTGCCGCGCAGAGTGATTCACAAACAAAGTCATTACAACATGTATTCACACATATCAAATAACAAAACAGATGGCCACTGCGCTCGCCGCCTGATTTGTTTTCCACACGAGTGGTAGAAAAAAAAAAGTATTTTGTGCGAGCTGTGTTTAATGCTGACTGTTTTTATTCCCAAAGAAGAGCAGCTGGCTGTCGCGCTGTTAGATCAGCTCCTATGAAAGACAATCTTGTTTTCATTAATTTCTCTACAACAAAGGCACTTGTTGGGAAGATTTAGAATTACAGCGGGTAAAGCTTCCGGATAATTCATCACAGAGACTTGACAGGAAACTTAATTGTTTTAAATGCCAGTTGCTGTGAGCAGCGTGGCTGGTTTTTCTTTGATGTCTAACAGGTGGGACAGATAGACGACCCTCTGATGTTTCATTTGACCTTTGACCTCTTGGTTATAAATCCACTTGTAGTCCAGCGGCCAATAAACCTATCATCGTGTGATGAACTGCAGTTCCCAGAATTCCATGTTGTAGTCTGCCTCCTCTTATTAAACACTGTGTAAATCTAAAGCGTCCATATCTACAGTCAGGACGATTCTTGACCCATGGACACTGGACAATCCCACCAAGACCCATATGGGCAGCAGGTGCTCTTTATCCTTTTACCACTGTCTTACATTATAGGGATACTTCACCACCAAATCTAAAAATATTTTTTTTCTCTTACCTGTAGAGCTATTTGTTAAGCTAGATCTTTTTAGCGTGAGTTGCACGCGTTGTGAGTATTGTTGGACATACTTGCCGTAGAGATGTCTGGATAACGCTTTATAATAAGGTCCTTAATAACCATTAATTAACAAGTAATAAGGCATTGTTCTCGCTTTAGATCCGGTAGTTGCAAAAAGCATACCGGTAGTTAACTTATAGTTAACTTATAATAGATGAGCAATAAAGTATATTTTAATATCAATAAGCAAACAAAATAAGATGAATAAAGGCATGGCAAAGACTAATGGGTGGGTCATGGGTGTTTGTAATGCCATTATTAACACTTATATAAGCTTATAAACACACAATAATGTTAATAAGCATCTTGTAAGGACTTACAAGGGCCTTATTACTTGTTAATTAATGGTTATTACAAGGACCTTAATATAAAGCGTTACCGATGTCTGCCTTCTCTCAATTTCACGGTCGCTCATGAAGTTGGAATAAAAATGTTTTTACCTCTTTCCATGAAACGAATGTGACAATGTGATTTATTCTTGACAGATAAAGTATATATCTTCTCAAAACGTTATTAATCAATCTCTTCCAAACATATCACAATGAAAATGAAACCACAATTAACGTTGTGTCTGAAAACAACATTATTCCAACTTTATGGCCGACTGTATGACCCAAAAATATTTGGGAATCTCAAAAATCAATGTCTGGACTTTTTTGTAAGCAGTGAAGAAAATAATTCCCACATTATGATATTCCATCATCAAATGTATTTTTAAGTGTTTTCGTGCTCTTATCTCCTCCCATATTGGAAAAAAGCAGACATCTTTATGGCCGATCTCTCCAACACTCAACAAAACAACCCAGACTGATAAATAGCCTACAGGTAAGATATTTGACAGAAAATAATATTTGATTTGATTTGATTTGATATCTTAGTGAGAATTTACCTGGGCTTCTGAATATGTGAGAAAAGATTAATACAACCAGAAACTCTTTAAGAAATCACAAAATATAACGTCATATATTAAGTTCTGTTTGATCAGCCATGATGGTATATGTGGCCACACCACAGGGCGCCTTCACTGTCTAATTGTATGAGACACTACACAGTTACTCAGCTGCACTGACTCACTGTCTAATCTAGTTAGGACTGCGTAGGTGTGACAGACACACTAACTTGATTATTTTAACATTGGAAAACCCCACTTCAATTCTCCACTGGGGTGATGTGTGTGTCCTGAACAACACCATCCCATTTAAACCTGAGTTTTTACTCTTAATTTAAATAAAAAATTCTCCTCATAGAAATAGAACTGTCAAATCTTCTAACTCATCTCTTGTCTGATGAATAAATTGTGGAGTATTAGCAGGATTTTACACCGTGGTGCTTATATTTTCAGCAGAGAGTCCTGACATTAAAGTCTCCCTGTGCAGAAAAGGTTTTCTCTTTTAAGGTTAAGGTTGCTTTAAATCTAGTAAATAGCCTCGCTGACATCTCTTGAGGATGTTACTGTAAATGCACTTCAAGTGGCTGAATCATTTAACATCTAATCAATATGATTCGCATTGCACCATAAACACACTTTAAGTCCGACTCCTGGTCGAGGAAGCTGTTACGACTGTAGTTAACAACTTCTCTGTGATGAGGTGGAATGGTTAAATCACAGGATAAAAAGGGGAAATATATGCATTTATGAAGCTAGTTAAAATGCAATAAAAGGCAGAAACAAAAAAAGTATAAAGAATTATAAAGCTCGGGATAAAAAAAATATAGCATTAATGTACTTTAAAGGTATAGAAAGCACTGTTTTGTCTTGCTCTGGCAGGTAGATGGGTTCTAGCTGTGCCATGCTGCCATCACCTGGTCACTTTTTTAACAGCAACTTTCAGAACAAGTGTGGATTGTGCTAAAATGATGTCTTCTATCAAGTGGTTGGGCTTAAACTCTACAAATATGACACTGTGAAGTGACACCAGACAAGCATACTTCATTTATTTGAATGTGCATGACGACATGCAGCACTGATAGCTATATTTAGGTTTGATGCAGCACTGAGGAAACAAAGTTACAGATACAGAGACCAAACAAAAGCAGCAACCTTTCTGAACCCACCGTTGTTTCCTGTTGGTTTCCCCCCGTGGAGAAAGGCGCTAGGTGTTGGTTGACATGGCTCAGAAGTGTGTCAGTGTATATGCACCATAACACAGCTAACACTGAAATACTGTGGGCTGTTTTTTTTTTTTTTTATGATTATGAGTTTTATTTTCGCCTGCATGTATTACACCTGAGCCACAGATATTCATGCTTTGTCTGCCAGAGCAAAGATGCACAGAAAACATCTCAAGTCTCATGGGTGAGTCAATCAGCTCTGAACACAGATGTTTTTGCCACAACAGCAGCACTCCCATACTGTGAGTGTAAATTACACCTTGAAAATTAATTGCAAGTTTTGATCCTTTTGATAATGAACCATGTACACAGTGAAGCATTCAGTGTTACATTGTGCCAAAGCGTGCATATCAGTTTGCTGTTTGACACACAAAAGTTTGATGGTTGTTTCATATTATCGCGGTCAGGTTGCTCATCGATCGGAGGCTGCCTGTGTGTGTGTGCCTGCTCTTCCGCCTCACACTTCGCAGGTAGTTCCTGTACAGGATCACGCTGATCACCCGGTCCTGGAACTGCTTGGAGACAATGTAGAACAGGATGATATCTAACACCGTGCTCAAGTTCATCAGGAATGTGGTGAAGACCGCCCACGTGCTGTACCCGCCATCTTTGCCATTGCCCACCAAACGGAGCACTAAACACACATGGAATGGCACGAAACACACCAACACCTGGACAATCAGCGTGATGATAATCCGGATTGACTTCTGTTTCACTTTGGGTTTGAGCTTGGAGGTTCGGCCGTGGATCAGGTTATCCACGATGACAACATAGCAGCCGATCATTATGCATATGGGGACCAGGAAGAAGAAGATGAGTCGCACAAAGTTGACGAGATTGTCGTGACGCATGTAGATGATGTCTTGCATCTTGATGCAGGTGGTGAAATTGGAGATGCGATCGGGATCGTCCTGGGAGAAGAGCAGGGGTACGGAGCTGCCAAGAGTCATGAGCCAGACCCCTAAACACGCCACCACAGCCTTCGGGACGTTCCTCAACTCTTTGCTGTGCTTCGGCTGGACGATGGCCATGTAGCGGTCGGCGCTGATCAGAGCGAACAGCCACAGAGCCATGCAGGGGTAAAAGATAGTGAGAGCGGCACTGATTCGGCAGAAAATGTCCCCAAAGGGCCAGTAGTCCTGGTGGTGGTAAACCATTCTGAAGGGAAGCAGCAGGATGAAAGTGAGGTCCACCACCGCCACGTTTATCATGTAGATGGTGACAGAGTTCTTCTTTTTGGTAGTGAGAGAAAACACCCATAGAGCTGAGGAGTTCACTACGACTCCTATGACGAAGACAAAGCAGTAGAAGACCAGGCTCGCTATGCGGTACTCCGCCGGTCCCTGCTGGGGCCGTTCGGCACCGGACTCCACAGACATGTTGGAGGAGTTTAGGTCCAGGTTCATGCTGAAATAACAGAATGCAGCAAAATAGTGGTGTTTATTTTCATTGAGCAATGCCTTTATCATAATTCTTTTGGTCTTCATGGTCCATTTGTTTTCATGATTGGAGCTGGTTAATTCACCCGTGTTGAAAGGTCGTGTGCTTCTAGCAAGAGCAGGATGTTTTGGCCTTATGTGGTTTCTCTACATGCAGTAAGTCTGGAAGTGATTAAAACTAAGATGGGTAGTTATGTTATTTACTCTCAGCTACAAACATAGCAGGGAACGGTAAATATGTGTTTGCTGAATGCAAGTTCAACTAAAAGTCATACTTTGAGACATCTTAGTCTCTTTAAATATTAGCAGCCAATCACCTTCTATAGTCTACTACAAATATCCTTTACATGAAACAAACAACTTGACTGGTCTGAGATAACTAGGACTGGTGAAGCAAAACTAAAAAAAAAAGTACCATGTGGCTTGTTAAGTTCTTGTTTTTGTTAATAAGAGAACTGCAACCAAACAATAAGGTTAATACAAAACCAAAAACAGTTTCACTTATAATCAAAATATATTCACAGTGAACTTTATTTTTCATTGGAAAGCGTTTTAAGTGAATATCCCATTTAACCTGAGTTTGTTGGGTAAAAAGCAGCACAAAAAGCAGAATGTGACATTTGTCTGAGAGGAACGAACATGTTGCTGTGATACCAGTTAGGGTTACTATACTATTGTGAGCCACCCTTTCGTGTTACTGGTACTTTTGATATTTAAAAATATTAAAGATGATACAGTGAGTCCAAGTCGGTCAATATAGTCCATGATTAGTCTGTTGCACAAATTCACATTTTAGTTTGGTTACATTATTGATTTAATCAATTAATGACTTAACTTTACAATAAAATATAAAAATACATGAAATACATTTGTTATTCAAGGTCCAAGGTAGGGCTGGACAACATGTCAGTATTATATCGACATTTTGATATGAAGCTATGCATCATCTTGGATGTTGGATGTTATTTAGTTGTAATTTCGGTGTGTTGTCTTTTCCTGGTTTTAATGACTGATGATGATGTAATTGTCTGACCTCACCGGACTGTTCTCGCTGTTCTGCTTTTCCGTCTGTCATTTATATCCACATTACTAATGATTATTTATTAAAAATGTCATTATGTTAAATACATGGTAGCACATTGTGACAATGTGATGTATTCTTGACAGATAAAGTGTTTATCTTCTCAAAAGTTTATTAATCAATCTCTTCCAAACATATCACAATGAAAATGAAACCACAATTAACAGAAGATTGTGTCTAAAAAAACTAAATTATTCCAACTTTATGGGTGATTTTCTCCATTATTGTCCAACCCTAGTTCAACATTTCTAAAGTATTTTACTCGTCAAAATTATTTTCTTGATATTAATATAGCAGCGATCCATAACAAGCTGTAAAAGTAACACTTAAGGTAGTTAGAATTTTAGGTGATTTATATTTTTATTTTTTAAAGTTAATGCAACTTACCTTTGATCATTCTATAGAAGTTATCCCTCATTAGTTCACTTTAGTTTGAAGTCTAAGAAAAGACAACAAGAAATTAAAGAAAACATAAACTAAATAAAAGTATGATTTTACTTTCAGCAAAAATAAAGTGTGAAACTATTTGGATTTCCTGTAGAAACACCAGGGTTTAATAAGCCAGCTGCTGCGTCTATATTTATATATATGTAGAAACATATCTGTGTTTCACAGTTTGCAGAAGCAGCTGCTTGATCATTTGAATACTTATTTTAAAACAAGTGCAGCTGCAGTGTGAAAGACAGAGAGAGGGAAACAGACCATGCCGGTCTAGAATGTGTCATTAATTAAAAATTGTATAAACAAGGAAACCAATAATTAAACACAAACACATGCATATATATATATATATATATATAAAATGTATACATTATATTGTATAAAGACTGGAGTCTGTGGTGGGGGTTACATGTGGAAGTGAAATGTGTTTCCTCTGATGGGTCTTGATAAGAAATCATGTGACTTCTGTGTTTGACATTTAAGCTTTTTTTCCTGTCTGTGTGAATTCTGGGTGATTATTTCAAACCAGTCACAGTGGTATAAAACTTCAAACTACAAAAAAAAAAAAAATGATAGAATTAAATAAGTTTGTTCTGAGACACAGCACCATAGCATACACACAGTAAGAATCTATAAAAATGACTTTTTCCCCGTCTATCTTAAAGGTCAAACAGATCAGGTAGCGTTGCCTGAACAATAAAAGAGTGCACTTACCACAGAAATCACACAAACATCTTGACAAGCTTGCGCCAACAGGTTTATGAAGCGGCACAGCGATTTATCTGAGCACTCAGCCAAAACAGGGAAGTGAAATGCTTTTTCTCAAAGGGTAATGTGATGGAAATGGTGGCGAGGCTGCACACACTGTAAAGCCCCCATCACTTCCTGTGTCGGCCGCACGCTGTAGTTTCTATACTTTAGATTCCTTTACAGTATCTACGTAAGTTGGAACACAAAGGGCTACAGCTTTCCACAGTCTGCAATTACACCCCCTTAAAGAAAATGATGTGCCATTAGAAGTGGGAGTGTGTTTGGCAGGCAGAGAGATGGCAGATTTAGGGCGAGTTATTGATTGGAAAAGTGGGGTCTGTCACAGCACATTAGTTCTCAGGGGAGTAATCCACAGCAGGTTGCTGTGAGAAGCATCTGCTGCTGGAGAGAAGTAATTAAAAACAGGATGTTGAGGCAGTTGCCATATAAACAGGAAATAAGACGGTGGTAATAGACACTTCACGCTGATGCTGTGAGATGGTTTTACACCACGCCGACTTAATGGATGCAAAGCGCATACCTCAGGTGAAAAGCTCAAGGTCAGTCTGGACCTGGATTGAATACAGATTAATGTGTGTGATTAATGTGTGTGTGAGCTGCTAACAACTATGAATTAGGACATTTGGCTCAAAGAACATTGTGCAATCAAAACTTCTTCCCCTCGTCTCCTAACTGGTGCTTTCCATTCCCACAATAGATGTTATGAAATAGAGAGTAAATCACACATTCCCTCGACATTTCCTCTTTTGTGCCGTGTCACTCCTCTTCAGTGTTTGCCTTCCATAAAAGATTATATATCTGTCACCTGTTTTATTCTGATGATGCAACCTGACACTGACCTTATCTCTGTGTTTTCACTTCATTTTTTTTTATCACATTCATTTATTTGGTAGTTGCTCATTTAGTCTAATTCTTATTCCCGGGAAATAATTATCTATCGGCTCGTCCTCTCGATGTGTCTTAAAAATATCATAGCAGATGGTACTTTGTGTTCATTGCAATATGTTGTTATGACAACAGTCTGTGTGATGTTTTCCTCTCTTTGATACTTGTCATGTGGTTGCCTCCGTTAGTCTCCTCAATAAATCCTTGTTCTTTATTATTCACCTGCGTTATATATTCCTTTTAACTATACTTTTCTTTGTTTTTTACTTACCTTAAATTATTTTATTTCAT
The DNA here is from genome assembly GCF_030273125.1 of Centropristis striata. NCBI lineage: Eukaryota > Metazoa > Chordata > Actinopteri > Perciformes > Serranidae > Centropristis > Centropristis striata. Next base: position 15,923,070 of record NC_081526.1, read on the forward strand.
ACTCTGATATTCTTCTTTTATATCAGACGAACAAATATGAATTCATACTCTTGTGTCACCTGTCAATGTTTAGATAGATAGATGTTAAGAATGCATAAGGTGCCTGTGAAAAGCCTGTTTAACTTCCTTTACTGTCATCTCGCTGCCCTGTTTTACACTGTCCTCTAGAGGACAAAAATAATCACTACAAAACTGTCGGAGGTTTCAGTCACAGTCTGAATCTGACTAGTTGTTTTATTGCCAAATAGATTTTCACATACAAGGAGTTTGCTGTGGTGTGTTATTGCATAAGAACAAACACTGTACTAAAATATAGATATAGATTAATGCAAGTACTTCAGTAAAAAAAAACAGCAGCCTAAATAGAAAATATGAAGAATAGCAAAAGTCATCATACAAAAAATATTTTAAAATATAAACAGTAGAAACAATATATCAAAATATGGAATTATTTAAATGAGGGAAGGAGCTGTGCAAGGAATACTGTGCAAGTTCACAGTATTAATATATATTTGTGTCTGATATTTGATTTTGTCTTGGGCTCATCACTTTTTCAATGTATGTTACACAAGAAAAATTTAAATAATGTATATTAATATTTTAACAGTAGCAATTAATGTAGAAAGTGACTTTTACAAGTACATCTCAGTGAGTGATTAGAAGACAAGAATAGGAAGACACATGGAGCTAAATAATTATAAAAAAAAACAAAAAAAACAAAACAGAGGGGAAAAAAAACTTATTATGACAATGGTGTTTTAAAGAAAGAGAATAAAAAGCTTTAAAATGTTTTTTTTATCGTGTTGGTGTTTCTCTTTTTCACCACCTTTTCCAAATAGTTCAATGCTTTAATTCCCTCTTTTAGTGATATTTGTTTCCTTTAATTCAAATGTGAAAGCACCTCTTCAGACGTCAGACAACACTTTAAAAGATATAGGAAATATTTGTCCTTGAATAATAATAGCATGACTTTTTCCACAAAAAAAGTTTAATAAAGCACTGGAAATTAGAATTGCACCTACTCCTTCTCTCGTGTTAAAAAATCTGAAAAAAATCAAACTTTTTTTTCCAGATAGTCGAACACAAACTGGACGCATGACGGCTTCTATTTTGCTGGAGGCATCAAGGTTTCACATTAAACTGCTGTTAAGTTTTATATTAAACCAAATTGAAACTCTCAAACTCAGTTTTTCATCACATGCATGTAAAAAGCAATTTCCTAGTGTCAAACTCTGCACATGTATCATTCAGCTCAGTGAAGGTAAGAAGAAAGTAACAATAAGATTTTGGAGTGAAGTCCAAAGAAATACGGCATGACTTATCCAAATCCAAACTACAACATACTGAACTCATCATTTTCTAGCCATGTTTTAGATGTATAGATGAATTCTTTGATGCTTCAAGTCCATCCCTTTAAAAGTAGCATTTTCCTTTTAATCCCCAAAAGAAATCAGGCGATAGAAGAAAAATGAAACAGATGGCAATTATATGTGTGAAACACAGTGTTCACTGCAATACAGGTGGTAGACTATCAGCAAGGGACACGTTTCAGTAAAATAAAATGGAGGTCAAGATACAAATATACATCTTATAATGCTCTGTAGTGTATTATGCTTGATTAACATGAAGAGCAGAGCTTAGTTTTCTGCTGGAATTTGGCCAGACAGGAAGGGATCAAAGGTATAAGTTTGTGTGTGTGTGTGTGTGTGTGTGTGTGTGTGTGTGTGTGTAATTTGTATTTCTGATGTCACAGACCAGATCTATACATAAATAATACTTTAACATTGATGCCGAGCTGTTTTCGGCATCCCAGCAATAAATCACTGTGATTTTTCTGTAAATGCTGCAACTAATCATTACTTACATTAATGATTAATCTGTTTATTATTGTCAGTTAATCAATGAATGATGTGATGTATACAATTTCAGAAAATTGTGAAAATGTATCCCCATTTTTCTCCTTCAAATATCTTGTTTGTAAGATATTTATTTTACTATCTCATAAGAAAATATAAGCAGCAAATGCTTATAATGTTTGTAATGTTTTTGCTTAAATAAAATTGACGTTGTCATAACAGTTGCTTACGATTAACTGGTGGATTCAGTGACTCAGTACAGCTCAAGTTCCTAGTATTTGCACTGTGGTTTTTACTCATGTTTCCACAAATACCACATTAACAGTTCCTGGAAATAAGTAAAGTTAGGTACTATCCCTCTTGTCTTGTTATTTACCAAAAATCACAATACACATGAGTAAAAACAACTTCTATTAGTTGCAGGAGGTACTACGCTGTATTCTGCTGTGTGGTTTAGTTGGAGCCCTGCCAGTACCTGCTGCTCGGTGAGCTTTGCCATCAACCTGATCAGATTAATTCTGTTGAACTTTTCTCTGTTGCTCTTTGTTGACTGGCTCCATCTTCATCTTGTCTTCATCAAGTCTTCTGGATGCATGAGTGAGATCACACATGAAGAAGATGTTGAAATTAATATTGTTTCAACACTGCAAATGTCACCATAGTAATAAAGTCACCTTATCTTATGTGTAATCTTGTTTCTGTTTTACTTGCTGTTCTTTCCCCTTATTCTTTACAAAGTATTTGCAGGAAAGATGTGATAAAGAAACATTTTGTGATAGGTACTTTTTAAATAAATTAGTAAATGTTTTTTTCTTTCTCTCAGACAAACCAACCAGTCTTATCATAATGAGAGAAATGCAGGTGAGTGCCCTTTTATCAAGTTCAAGTTCATATTATTATTATTGCGGCAAAATAAATTGGGTATTTAGAGGCTCGTACTTAGAAAGTTGCAAAATGTTGAACGTGCGTTCAGTCTGGTGTAAATTTCAATATTTAATTTTAATTTTGTTATGGTCGTTTAATGACTCTCACCAACATTAACAACTACCAACTAGAAAATTTCCTCTGGGGAAATTTTGAAAGGGCCACGGGGGCTACTGCCGGTGTGTGTACACTATGATGAGACTCTTCAGAGATTTTAAACTATGCCCTTTAACCTCAAAATGTGTGTGTGTGTGTGTGTGTGTGTGTGTGTGTGTGTGTAGCGAAAATCACATGAAGTTACCTGTGTGTGTGCGCGCGCATGTGTGTTTGAAGCATGCTTTGTTAGAGCGATCTAAAAAAACGTTAAAATCTCACTTTTTCCGAAATCTTCCTGCATTTTTAATATGGGAGCCAATGAGACTGTTGGTGGTGTTGATGGATCATCTCTGCGTCTTACGCCCAAACTATAACTCTGACAGCTTTACCAGAGGATTGTGAGTGAGAAGACAAATTTTCCTACGTTTCTATGTATAAATTATTTCTGTAGAGTGGAATTTGCGGCCTGGAGCGCAGTTTTAAAATTTATTTTTTGACAGTTTTACCTCTCCCTCTACACTCTGAGCGATGACATCACACACTCTGACACGAACATTCCGTGCAATACACACCCATTATAATCTCAGAATTTCTCCAAAAATGATCATGGTCATTGAACAGGGATTGATAAAAAACTATATGACCTATCGAAACGTGGATTAATACACCGATACACAAGACTTGTGTCTACTGTTTAAAGTTTAAATGGAGTCTCTAGGTGAAATTATGCCGGAGAAGTAGACCTTTAAATTCCTCCAATTATTGTTCTTTTTCGCTCATTTTTTTTCGGCTGTCCCATTCATGTCAATGCAAAATTTTGGGCAGTTTTTCGCGACTTACGTCGCAAAAAATTCGTATTCTGTAGAGAAAAGTAATAGCACACCGATCCCGATCAAACCGCACATTTTGATATATAATTTGTAGCGGGACGAAATTGCGTCCGCAAGAGGAATAAGAAGAAATCCACAGTATAACAGTAGTGCTCGGGGCTTCCCCCCGAGCACTGGTCCCTACAGCTATTGCTGTATGGGACCAGTGCTCAGTGCCCAGTGCTGCGATTGCCCCGAGGCCCTAATTATTAAAAATCGTCACCCTGTTAAAATAATCGCCTAACTGCAGGAAACACAAAAACTTCACCAAAAGTGTAACATATAACATTTATTGATCATTTCACTCAAAAAGGATGTAACAACGGATGGCTATTGGCATAGTAATAACACCGTGTGTACATTTTGTAACTTAAGAAATAAATGACTTAGGCAATTTTTTGAACATGCCTTTGTGACTTTAGCAAGATATGGAAACACTTTATTTTGAAGGTGTCTACATAAGGGTCACACAAGCCTGTCAGAAACATGACATGACAAGTATCATGAGCATTAATGTTACTTCAAAGTGTCATTAATGTTTATGACACATCCCATGTCATGTTTATGACACGCTCATGTCACTCTTATGTAGACACCTTCAAAATAAAGTGTTACCAAATCTTGCTTAAGTCACAAAGTCATGTTCAGAAAATTGCCTAAGTCACATTTTATTTTCACATAGGCATAATAAATCCGCTTAAGTCACACATTTGCCATAGGCCATTATCTTAAAGGGGTAAATTCACATGATCTGATCAACTGAGGATGTAGGTGATTTTACCACAGGTGGCCGGCGTCACAAGGTGATGATTTAGGCAAAAAAACCCAATTTTGACAAAAAATGACATAGGCAATTATTTTAACAGTGTGACGAAATGTAGCTGTAAATAAATGACCTGGCTGCCGTCATATTGGTCAGTTTACGTCACATGATGACCTACGGCAGGTGAAAGGTCATCATGTGACGTGACCTCTGTTTAGCTAACGTGCATCTGTGACCCAGAACGCTGCAGACACACAGCGGCAACGTTTCCATGGTGAGTTTCCTTTTTGCAGTTGATTATCAGGTTATATTAACAGTCTTAGCGTTATGCAGCATCTCCTTAAAATCGTACATTAAATGTTTAATATTGATCCTGACTGCTGGTTCTTCTGGTAAACACTTCGGAGTCGCAAAGACTGCCCGTGTCTGTCTGTGAGTATCTTCTGTCTCGTTGTTGTGCAGTGGTTGATGCTAGTATGTTTACCTTTGGTGCTGATGTCTGCAGACACAGTGAGTAGTTAGAGGATCATCAGGACTTTCTTCCTTTTTGCATTTTGTGGTTGTTAAGTCAGGACTTTGGTCATCCTAGATTGCTGTGAAACTTTTTGATGTGGACAAAACTTTTAAATCTGCATGTGTTTTGTGGTCTTTGCTTTCTAATACTGTATATATTTTTGTATGTTAACTTAACAAGATACATCAGAAACATGTTAGTCATGTGTATATATATCTATGGTATATATGTACATTTTATGATCAACCAGTCACTTTTAAAAAAAAAAAGAGAGATCAAAGATGTGATGCAGTCTACTATATCTGAGATCAGTTTTTTTTAAATGTTGGGGATATAATTTTAATCAGGAATAATATTTTTAACTTTTTACCAGTTTCTAAACTCAACACTCGTTTATCGATTGAGTGCAGGGAGGTATAAGTCATTGCTCTGTATGTACGGAGTTGAGAAATCGATTTATGTCAAATTTACCAATATTTTGGATTATCATGAAAAAAAAGCACCTGAAAGCCATTAACCTAAATAAGCAACATAATATACATACATAAATGAAAAAACAACAACAATATAATCATGTACTGCTATTATTATAAAATAAAAATATCAGTAGAATCAGCATATGTGCCATATTTGTTTTACTGATTTTTACTACCACACATCTAACCTATTGAGCATCATATTAACTGGATTTATAGTGCGTGCCATACCAGTTACTGTTTCCCCCGTAATTCTCTTCATATCCATATTGGCTGCTAGCCTGGCTAATGCCAGACCAGGCGGCAATCTCCGTGCCTGAGCATGGAGGCCACCAGGAAGTGCATAAAGCCTGCAATTCACCGAAAATTCCAGTAGGGGGTGCTAAGTTTGGCTGCAAAAGAAATCTGCCCATTCATTTCAGTGCTAAATTTGAAAACTTCTCACTTGATTTATTACCTCAGAAAAATTTTTCAGTGACAACATTATGGTCTCAATCGCTAGTAAAAAATCTTCTTCAAGACAATTTTATGTCAATAGTTCTAATAATGGCCCCATTTAGAAGAAAATAGAAGATAAAGAATCGTATGATTTGGGGCGTTTCTAGCTTTGATTGACAGGTCACTAACAAGGCGAGCCGTCACCAGGAGAGAAGCAGAGCAATGCGTATCCACGGCAACGTGTCAATAACGTTATATATAACGTTATATAGATAGAAAAGAGGACGTTTACCGATTTGGTCTCATAACTTTGACCCTTTCACTGTATTTTCACTTAATGACAGTTTATTTGAACGTTTTGTTCAGTTAAAATGTCTTGTTCAGTGTTTGGTTGGACTAACAGACACTCCAAGGAGTCGCTGCTCAGTTTTCTGAGGTAAGAAAGATACCTTTGTTTTTGTTTTTTTGCTATCCAAAACTAACATCCCAGTTAATGCTCCAGTTAATGCTAACATGAATTAGCAGCGGCTTCTCTCAGTCGGGTTGCCGGTGTAGAGAGGCTGTAGTCAGTGTCGTCAGATCCCTCGCGCTCCGCCACAGTCTAATTATGGTCTGATCCGCGTATTGGAAACAAGATGGCGACGCAAGGTGGCGACGAGTATAACGCTGAACTCGAGGCTTCCAACGGGCAGTCAACAAACCAATGGGTGACGTCACGGTGACTACGTCCATTATTTATATACAGTCTATGTGCCAGACTAATCACAAATGAGATTAGTCTGGAAACCAGCCATTCATTTCTCCGTAGAGGAGGCGTGGTTTCCGATCCTCCAGAGCCGTTTACTGGGCGCTACGAATGTCTATCAAAAGCGTCTGTAGGTAGCTCTTAGCAAATCTTATCAGTTATACCAGATGACGTATGTAGAGCGAGAGAAATTGATGTTGACCTAGCCATACTAGCCCATTTCTACTTTGAGAATAAAATGCTCAATTCTGCTTCTGCAATGTTTTTCTGCAGCATGTTCTGGCTCTGGCTGCTCACAGTCTACCGGCAGTGTTGGTGTTGGTATGTGTGGGTGCGTGTGTGTGTGTGTGTGTCTGTGAGAGAGTGTTGCTTGCTGCTTTGCTTCTCCAGTTCTCGCTTTCTGCAAGATTCCTTATTTTTACGCCTTATTTCCCCCTCATGTCATTCAGCCACATACATCCACTGATTTTATGGTCAATAGACGAGCTGCTGCGGGTCTCTGGGCGGCTCCGCTGTCCCCCGGCTCGTAGCGAGATCACCGGCATTACAGCATTGAGCTGTAGCGGGGCTAGTTGGTAGATTAGGCTTTGGCCAAATCCTGTCGGAAGTAAGGCTAAAACATCCTTTTTCATGGTGAAACAGGAGTGTAAAGTCAAACGCTGTTCTTCTTTTAAAATCAACTTTCGCTCTAAACTACTTAAAACACCGTCTACAGCGAGATCGAAAGAGAGCTATGCGTCTGCTGCAGCCATGTTGGATCCGTAAGAAAACTACAAAACTACAAGCTTCCATCTGTCGAGTAGTACACGTCATCATCTTGCCGTCCCTCCCCGTTCTGTGATTGGATCCTAAAACAGGGCTAAAAAACGGCCGTAGTTGCCAGACCACCTGCAGGTTCGAAATGAAATCGAGCGCGCAAGGCAGTATGGGTATACCCAGGCTAATTGGCTGCATTATTTTGCAGTGCATGATATATGTCTGCTGCCAGGAAGCAGCAGTGTGGCCTTTATGTACCAAAGTTTAAGCAATGTTGTAGAGGTGTTGAAACGACTTGCAACACATCGGGGTATCACACTCGAGATCAGTTTGCATTCTGCTGCAGAACAAGAATTCTTTTTATAAAACTGTAACCGCACACTTTCATTTAACCCAGACAGAATGTGTCTTAGTTCCCTAACCTAAACCATAGCTGTTTGTCATAACCATCATCTAACCCTTTGCTCTAACCACACCTTAACCATACTTCTATTGTAAAGAGAAACAAGTCATTCATTTTAAAAATGTTGTGTAATGTGTGTTGTAGAGGCATTCAGCATCAAGGTGTTGTCCATATTGCACTATACCCTTTGTGTATGATGATGATAATTTGTACCAGTAGTGTGCATTTATTTAAGTTATACTATATTGCATTTTAACCAGAGTTGCCATGTTGCAATAAAAAATAATTATATACATTTTTGATGGTGCCTACTGTACATTGATGACATGAAATGAGGCAACAAGAACGCCAACCTAAACAGCAGAGGCATTCTAAAAATAGTAAACATGTCATTATACAAATGTATGTTTTGCAGTTGTAAATAAGGCTGCAGGTTTTGTGAATTTAGGCTACAAAACCACTGACATAGGTTTAGGGCAAAAAAAAACTTCTGGTTAGGCATTATAAAATACAGTTTAAACGGTAAATGTATGTAAATGCTGGAAGTGAAGTAGTTACGAAGGTGACATGGGCCACAGAGTTGCATAGAAAACGTAAGTTGAATAAAAATTGATTTACTTTTGTTCTCACTTGAGACACGAACCTCGTTCTCCTGGGTGAAAGTCAGCCGTTTGTTCGACAACTACGTAAGCAAGATGGCTGTAGAGGACAGTCTGAATCGTAAATATGAGTCTTATTTTCCTGCCTGGACAAACGCCCAATACTGTCATTTTTAAAGCAAGACCAGTCTCAATGAGGAGCAGCAAAGGCCCTAAAATGGATCCTAGGGGAACGCCCTCAGTAACCAAACCAGGATTGACCCACCTGATCTATTTATACTAATATTTATAATATTTCCTCTCATACAAGTTACACTCTGTGAGAGGGACAATCAGATCAAAGAATGATGACTGACAGGTATCCACCCCATGATCTGGATTTACTGCAAAACTTCTCAGGTTCTTCATGAAAATTAAGCCTGTAGTTTTTCTGTAATCCTGCTGACAAACAAACAAACTGTAAAAAAAAAATAAAGTCCTTGGCGGAGGTAAGTAATCCCTTCAAGTAATATTTTTTAAAAACTGAAACTGTGTTCAGATGTTACGCATATTTTATATTTTAAATGCATTATTCATTCTGTTATTTTCCATTACTCCCCAACCCTGAGTAGAGTAATATGCCAATATATGAAGCAAACCCAAAACAGGAGCAGACAGTACACTAGTGAACATGGATGTAAACAATGTAAAAAGGTTTTGGCTTTACAAATGTTTAATGAGGAGTGTAATGTATTAAACACATTTTCAGACCTCAAGGATACATACATCGCATTATGGTAAGAAACACTGAATGTAAACATAACTTCTGTATGTTTACAGGAAAACTATTCAGGGCCCCTTTAAATTAAATGACATCATAGACCCCACTTACTTTTATCAGAAGGAAATTAATAGCAAAAACAAAAACAAATATGTGGCACTTTTCCAACCAATTGAGGCAGTAGAAATAAGTGTACAGTTTCCTGAGACAAAACAACTGTAAGTTAATAGTTTTCATGTAATATCTTCTACCTAAAAAACTCACTTCATAAAAGTACTTTCAATGCTTTCCATAGAAATTTGAATGTGGGTGCAACTTTGTGTCAACTTGTGTCCACTTCCAACATGCTCTGCTTCATCAGCGCTCAGTATTCAGGCAGGCGACCAGCATGCTTTCTCTAAAAAGTTTCCTCCTTTGTTTCCTTAGCTGCAATAATCTCTGCTTTGCTTAGAAATTCACAAATACCAATAAGAATCAAGGCAAACACACAAAGTGCTACATTCTTAACATTCTGTTGACTTTCTTTAAAAACCTTTTACTTGTGTAAACAAATCTGATCCCACAAAGATAGATTTCTGTAGATCCAAATGCTTAGTAGCTGCTTAATGTCCAATATGGCACAAGTGAGTCCATTTTAATGTTCAAAACCATGTGAGACATCATTTGACTGGTCTTAATTAAAGTAGACACAAGTCTTTTCTTGTTTACTCTTCCCGGATATATCTCCTCTCTGTGAGTCTCTCACTGACTGTACCTGCCGTAGAACTGAGGTGGATCTTGTTGCCATCTATAACGTCCTTAGAGGAGCCTTCAGGTGACGTCCTCACTGCACTGGAGAAGGACATGCTGACCTGCATCTTGAGCAGCTTCAGAAGTTTCCTCTTGTAACCCTTACAGGCGAAAAAGTAGATAAAAGGATCTAAAGAGGAGTTGAGGTTCATCAGACACACAGTGATGTGAAGCGACACCTGAAACGCCGTCAGATCGGCACAATCGGGGCTCGACACCAGCTTGCGGATCATGTACTGCAGGATGTCGATGTGATACGGGCTGAAACAGACGATAAACACCAGGGATACGCAGCAGATCACGCCAATGGCTTTGCGGCTCCGGCCGGACTTTTCCGTCAAATGGTTGGTCTTTGCTGAGGAGTGGAGTTTGGAGCACAAGACAGAGTAGCACACGAGGATGGTCACCACAGGAATGATGTAACCGAGGAAGACGCCACCAATCAGTATAGAGGCAATATGGTCGACTGTCTCAAAGTTGGGGTACTCCATACAGGTGATGAAGCCGTCAGGTTCCATGTGGGTCATTGGCATGCCCAAAAGGGGGAGGGTCTGTGCCAGGACCAGCAGCCACACACCAACACAAATGTAGCGCACGTGTCTGACCTTCCTGAGCCGGGCGAAGGGCAGAGGCAGGACCACGGCGATGAAGCGGTCTACACTGAGACAGGTCATGAAGTTGACCCCAGCGTATGTGTTGATGTAGAAAATGAGGCCTGAAAACTTGCACGCACCCTCGCCCAGAGGCCAGTGGAAGCCCATAGCATAGTAGACTATCCTTGCAGGCAGAGAGAGGGTGAAGAGGATGTCGGAGATGACCAGGTTGAGGGAGTACAAGGTGGTGGAGTTCATCTTTTTCCGATTGGGACGGATGACGTGGAGGGCCAGACAGTTACCGAGCAGCCCCACCACGAACACAATGCAGTAGAAAAGAGGCATGAGGACCTTGGCATAGTCCCGGTGGGCGTACAGGGTGTCACAGGTGGTCCTGTTCGAGTCATTTCTGGTGGGTGAGAAGGTGTAGGTCACAGGTGCAGCAGTGGAACCCATCTTGATATTTAAGGAACCAGGAACTGCAAAGAGGAGAATAAAATGTGTTAATGGTTTGGTTAAACTCAGACGTTTTCTTCCATTTCTTCAAAAACATACAGAAAATGTGTATTTAGAGGAAACAAAATCAGACATGCCAAATATCAGACATGTCAATTTGGATAATAGAGAGAAGCAATGAAACACTTGGTTTATGCTTATGTTGAAATGAAACCTATGTGGCCCGTACAACCACGGCAAGATCTGCTTTCAAAAAGGAAGTGAAAATGTTACAATATTTCTCATTACTCCGGGTGTTGCCAGTACTTTCATTAAAGAAAATACCCCGATTATAGCTGCCCGTAACAGTGGGGGTGGAGATGGTTTCTTTGAAGTTTATCAAACTATCATAAAATGAAATATAAATAATAACATGCTTTTGAGGATTTACCATGGATCGGCTATCATAAATAATTATTAAAACACAAGAACGGCTTTAATTTATTTTTTACCCTTGGGTGACTAAAACTTGTTTGTGTTTTGAGCAGTTTTGGAGAAATCTCAGCTGATTTATCAGCAGCAACTGACAGTCAGGTGATGAGACGCACACTGTTTTTGTGGTGGGTAGTGCCACCTTGTGGTTCCTTTTCAGCACAGCACAGCAGACACCAAACTTGACTTTTGCATCAGTGTCATCAAGGCTTTACACAATCAAGAAACAAGTAACATCTGATTTTATCTCTCTGGTGTCTAACTGAAGCTGTAAAGCACCTTCCTTTGAACTTTGGCATTTGAAGATGTGGATTATTTGTTGAATGTCAAAGTATGATTGAGTTCACTTCCAAATGTGACACATGAAGATGACATTAAAGTATTTAGAGATACAGTAATACCCATTCATTCATTCAGCCACATGTGCATGCATCTGACTCACAGGACATGGCTGTTTTTTTCTTGCTGTTTGTAGCTAGAGTGAGACGAAGGAAGTCTGCGAACAATAACACAGCTTAAGTGTGATTCTGAATACAGCTGCAGCACTCTCGCACTTACACTTACAAAGGGAAAAAAAAGTTTGTGTTGAGAGATGGCCTTTTCTATGAGGAAGTCGGGTCCCCAAGGGTGCTGTGCTTTAGAATGGCAGGCAGTTGGAAAGTCATATTGTTTGTGCCGAAATCATAACCTGCTCTGACTGCGGCTATTTGCTCGAGCACATGGTGCAGCGGAGAGAGGGTGTTTCCTGGCTCATTAGCTCAAGTGAAGGGGTGGAATTTCACTACTTTTTGAAATTTCATTTTCATCAAAATTATGTTATTTGAAAATAATTCTTGTTTTATGTCAAGAATGTACTCAAATTGTTGTGAAAGTCTTTTTCCTCAACTGTGGGTGTCGCAACTGTGATTGATTGCTTTCACTCTAATAACGTGTATTTTTAGCACTGAATTGTCCTCATAGAAGACACATGTTTTTTTTTTTCATATTTCAACATTAGGTTTAAGCTATAGGGGATAAACAGTAAATGATGATTTGACATTAGGCTTCAAATGTTTGCATGTATCTGACTCTGGCATGCAACACATTTTTCACAACATAAATCCATCACAAGCTATACTGCAAACTGACACATTTGTATGTTTATCACAAAAAAATACAGTTTTGAAAGGAAACTTACCTCAGATATTTAAAATGTTCCTCAGATTTTCAGAAGACACATAGATCCAGAAGATGCAACACTTCTTGTGGGTAAAGGTAATATTAATTATAAGGGCCGTCCAGCCAGCACTAAAACCCCTCTGTCCTGAGCGAGAGCGGCATGACATACAGAAATCAAGATCCGTATCGGCTGCCAGTAACCATAGTGACAAAATATCCTGTTGTAACTCTCTCTCTCCCTCCCTCTCTCTCTCTTTGTGTCTCTCAGCCAATGTGTGTGCTCCCTAACTCTCTCACTTTTGCTAAATGTTCTATCTCTCAGCTTTTGAAACACCCACTGATTGCACCCAAAAAAAAAGAGTAACGTGACGCTGATTGACGTGTGTAATATTTCTTTTGGCCTCTTGAGATTGACATTAGACATTACGAGCTTTGAGCCATCTGTGACATATTTTGGGAAAGGAAAATCTAGGTTTCAGACAGCATGCCATGTGTGTGGAGGATGTGGCTTCAGCCACACAGATGAGATGATCCAGAGTTGTTTTTTAGTTAACATTGATATCTGGGTGTAATGACATTTAGAGACATGACGTACTAGTGCTAAAGTTGCAAAATAACTACAGTCACAATACAATTTCAACATTTTTTCAGTTTCTTATTGGATCCTGTTTGGGTTATGCAATTATGTGACAACAAAATGGGGAACTTCCCCTTTGGTCCAGAAGTACCTTTTTTGTTTAGATGTTTTGAGCTCAGAATGACTTGCAGAAAATAAAAAAGTCTCCAGGCAATAACTTATCTTAAAATTTACAAAAATAATTGGCCATTTGCCTCCAAGTGTCACTTGTTTCATCAGTGCTGATTTCAGGTGTAGGGTAAAAAAAATCAGTCCAAAATCCCCAGTGACTTCCTGTGCTGAGGACACATTGATGCCACTGGTTCAAAACACCTCACCAAACGAGTACAATGTGGGCTATGGTTAAAAAGCATACTTTCAAAACCCAGTTACCCTTTGGAGTGAGAGTTCAAACAGTACTTTAAATGTAAGATGTGGTCAAGCCTTCATATATTACAAAATTTTTTTTGCAGAAATGTGTTTAAAAGAAGTTAAAACTGTAGCCCAACATGTTTCCTAACTAACTGCTCATGTTGTTTCAGTCAGGTGTTGCTCAAGTTCTGTGGTTTTCACACCTTTTGCTTTGAATGACACCCGCCCTTTTGGGTACCGCTTTCTACATAGGCACGTTGTCTGCATGATGGAGCATATCGTAAACATATACTGTACAGGAAAAACCTTATTAAAGTACTCAAAATTGACCTTGTGACCTTTTAAAACGGGTTAAAAAAAAGTTGAATTCTGAATGTTGATAGTTAAATCCAGTTAAATAGAAACAAAATGCAATATATGATTCTGTTTTTTTTTTTTTTAGCGCAACCTTCCTTTGTTGAAAACAAGTCCGGCGGTGAGGCAGAGGAAGCAGTTTAACTTCCTCATGGCCTTGCCTTGTGGGTCTGACTCACTGGGCATCAGACAACCAGATCACACCCAGTGCTGACAGACAACAGACAGGGTTTTCTGCCATGGCTATTCATAGAAAACAATGGGGCTAAATACCAAAGAAAAGTCCCCTACGGCGTCTTTACATTCTTGTTGGTATTGGAATCTTTTTAAAGTTTTTTTTTTATATGAAAATATAATAATGATCATTTTGATTAAAAAAGGAAAAAAATGCAGAAATTGTAAGACACTGTCAGATTTCTTTACATATCTGATAAGAATTAGTGTTTTGCACATCCTGCACAATAAAGGAAGTTGTGAGACAGAAATTTCAAAAAGGAAATCCCCTTGAGCCATATCAGTTGAAAATCGCAGTTTATTCTCATGATTTCTATCTTGCATGTCTGGACTTTATAAAGGAGGTGAATTAATTTAACAATGAGCAGTTCAGAAGTTTGGTAATATTGTGTGTTATTACATACACTACTGATTGGTTTATTTTATGTATTTACTCGTTCTCTAATATGTTTCTATTCTTTTCTATCATTACCAGTTTAAAATGTAACAGTGCTGGTGCTCTGTGGTACCAAGGTGGAAATATGTGTTTCGTAATGCTAAAAAAAATAATTTAAATTGCTCCTCCATCTAATATAGAAATATTCTGATTATATCAAGTTTGAAAAGAACACTAGCTTGTGCGTGCCTGCTGTATTTCATGGATTCGGTTTAATTAAACTTCACAGTGTTAAGTGCGTTCACTATATGTTGATGAACAGAGAGTGTCTGGTGTGACAGCAGGCCTCACTGCTGAATTCAACACGTGGTTACGATAAGATTGCAACAGTTTGTACAGGAAACCACTGTCGCTGTTCTTCTTACTTCTTTAGAAAAAAGAAACATCAATTGGGTAACAAAATTGCTAACTGATAAATTTCACAGAATGTGATTTCATTGGTTGATGCTTTATTTAAATGTAACATTTAATAAGTCAGATATAAAGTACCTTTGTGCTTATACAATTTATACCCATGTAATCATAGTGAATACATTTTTAAAATAATACTTTCTGTTAATATTTTACTTGCACTTTTAGTGATGTATGCAGCAGCTTTGGACTTAAAAGTGATGCATATTTTGTGCAAGAAGTTTGATTAAAAAAACAAAAAACAATGTTCAATTTACACTCCCATTTAATGATCTGGGTAGATATCAGTGCCCTTTTTATTCAAGTTCCATACAAATGCCCAAAATGGATGCAAACATTATTTAATACCTCAAAAACTAGGCTCAACACTTTAACCTCATACTTATTTTGATTAATAAGACCAACATCAATTTTGCAATTCAGAAATTGGATTAGATATAAAAAACCACATGACCAAAATTAACCTATTTTCTCAATAAATAAGTAATGTGGTAAGTAATAAAGTAATTATGGTCTATAACCAGGCCTCTCTGCTCAAACAGTGCACTCTTCTGGCAAGGGCTGAGTACTGCAGCTGGATTCAGATTATTTACAGTGGAACAGTTTAGTTCAAAGATTTGCACTTGACACCTGTTTAAAGAACAGTAAGACTTGTGCTGTAACTTTAGTAAGTCACAGGATGGCAGCATGTCTTTACAGCTCTGTCAGTGTTGTAGACAAAGATAACATCTGATAGATGTTCTTTTACTGCAGTAACTAACTGCACTGCTTTTAAACAGATACTAGAGATTGCAAGTCCACGATTTTCTTCTTAAAGTAAATGTAAGAAAACATTTATTGGAACCCATACTAAATCTGCACAACAACATACTCTTTTTAAAAAAAAGCAACAACCAATATTTTTCTAAACTATATTTTCTCCGTTTTATAAGGCAACATATCTCAGTTTCTCCTTCTTCTCCTGGCAATCGTCTTCAGTTTTTTCTTTAAACAGCAGCTTGTTTCGGCCTCACCGCATCCTTCAATATGTTTGCTTATCACAACTAAGTTTCCTGTCCCATACACCACCAGTTTTAGGCTTTAAAAAAGCAAGATTTGTTTAACCTCAAGATGGTTTTAGTGGTTAATTATATTGCAATTATGTTATGCATATCTCCGTCACTTCTTATAAACTCTACCCCTATTATGATGTGTGAAATTTAAAAAAAGGAGACAGATATAACGGTCTGCTTCCTGTTAGAAATGACTTTTAGTGTGAACAAATGACCTGAGAAGTTAAAATATTAACTGGATAGCCCTGTCATTGGTTTTAATGAGGCGGTACTGGAGAGGAAAACATTTTTATAAAGTGCATGCATGCTTTAGTTGCATTGTAACACACATAATATGTGTTTTTTTCTTTAGTTTTTAGATGATGGATGCGATGCAGGAGGCTGTAAAATAGACGCTTAGAGGATATTTTTGGCTGAATTTTTGGAAAGTGAAACAGCTACCCACCTGTATGCATGTCCATACACAGTAATAACTCAGGAGATTTTTAGGTAAAGTGTTCAGAGGATTCAGCTCCAGCACCTCCAGCTTTCTATGACACCCTATGGGTAAAGAGTAAAAGAGGGTAAGGGTCAAGCATTGTGCAGCAGAATGTTAGTAAGAAAGAGGAGCTGCCAGGAGGCCACAAACTGACACTATGCAGAGTGAGGAAGTGCACATGTTGTAATCTAACAAGCAATGAAATGTGTGCATCAAAAATTAAGTTGACTCATACTGAAAGGCGAACATTCGATATCACATTTCACACACAGGAACACAGGACGTGCTGTACGTGGAGATTAAGAAGAAAAGAAAGAAGGCATGAGAAGAGAGATGGAAAATATAAGAAGTAGAATACTAATTATGCAGATGAGGACACAACTGATGGGAAGTTACAGTTACAAAAGATGTATTGCACATTATTAAAAGGCAACAATAAATGTTTTAAGAATTGACTTCCGTTACAGCAAGAATATTAAATCCAGATCACCTTGGAAGACTTTTAAGTTATGTTTTTGGATGTTTGTCTGATTAAACATCTTTGATTAGACGAGATTCTACTAGATGTATTAAATAAAAAATATATTTCTATCTTTCTTATTCAGGGTCTGGTATAACGGAAAAAACACATCAGCTTGTTCAAACCAATCTCAGCAATCTTGAGTGATAAAAAATGGAATGCATTGAAGTTCCCCCCGCAGATTAGAGATGGGTGAAATGGAGGACTACTTTCAGTGAAAACATATTTTTAATGCTCATCGCAAATGTTCTTCTTGTGATTTGTTTTTTTAATCTTTATTTTTATGTGCATGGCAACTACAGTATGGGAAATAATATATTAACTATTGTTAACGTCCTCACTCAGAACACTTTAACACATTTTCTATGTAACAAAAGTTTTCCAGACAAATGAATGAGCCACATACAGATGCTGCAGTCCAAGTTCAAGTGTATCTGAGTGACACAGCCAGTTAACCATAATACTATTCATAATGCTACTTTGAGTATCCAATATTTTCCCTTTCAGGGAATTTTAAGAGCGGATATCGATCTGCAACTTTCTAAGAGCCATAAACCGTACTTGAATACACTGAATACCTATTGCTTATAAAAATGTAATAAATCAAAATTATAATAAAATAAGGCTAAAGACACATTTAAAAACTGTTAAATTCAGTATTTTTATATTAACAATAGATCAGGACTATGATATTCTGAGAGGGGAAGTTTTCTTCAAATTGTTACCTTTCTCATCCAATGCATAATATTGTATACTCAATAACTGACTTTCAGGGACCACATAATGAACAATTTTAATATTTTGACAAATAGATCAACTGTACAATTATATAAAAACACACCAGAAATCATTGAAACCAGTAGAACAATTACTTTTTTATGCAAAATCATCGGGCAGCTTTTCCAAAAACTCCGGAAATGTTAAAGGTTAAATTTAAATATGGCACTCTGCAGTGTGCACCTGCTTGCTTTTATAACACACACACACACACACACACACACACACACACACACACACACACACACTGCAGCAACCCCACCACAAGATGTGGGACCCAGCTGGAATGAGGCCTGTGAGGGGGAGCAGGAAAGGTGGGTGAGGAAGTGGTGATGGTGTTCATCTACGTACTCCCACACGCAACTCAGATGTGGGTATGAAAGAAAGATGTGTGACATGTTCTTATTTTTGCATAACCCAAAGTTGTTGCATAATACTGCAGGGACCATATCGAAGATGTTTTTGGTTTATAGAAGAACAGAACACAGATTTATCTCTTAGTAGCTCCAGTTTCCAATAATAAACAAATTAGCTCAACTTACACACACAATGTTTCCCACATGACTCGGTCCACATGAGTTTCTCTACATGAAGGAAGTGAAAACTGCTGCTGTACTGCATTAATTACCACAACAAGGTTTTTTAAAAAGCCCTAAAAACCCTAACTCTAAAAAAAATACACATTTTTGTAATTAAAAAAAAAACAATAGATCTGGAACTTTTAGTTAAAAAAAAAAAAATGATGGACCTCTACTGCATATGTACATGCATGATTGTCACAATCTCTTAAGTGAAGGACTTGTTAGTCACTGCCAGAAAGAGAGACTAAAATAGACCTTTTGGGTTTAAGAAAGTAAACCAGGTCTTCTCTGTGGCACTGCCCTATACTTATATATCCTGTAAGCTCGGTTGTGGTTTCTCTCAGGTGTTGCTGCTGCTGTTCTCAGCTGTCATTTTGGAGGAGGCACCAGAAGTATACAGATAGTCCTTAAACAGGCTCAGCACCCGCTTCTTGTAGGTCTTAATGGCAAAGAAGTAGATGACTGGGTCCAAGCAGCAATTAAAGTTCATGAGTGACACAGTGATCTGCAGGGAGAAGATGGATTATAAAAAGGAGAATTGATGCGGAATATTTTGAAATCAAAGGAACAATACCTACTTGTAAGGAGACTTTAAAGGCCCTCAGTTCCTCGCAGGTCACATGGTGGTGTATCTTTCTGGACATAAACTGTATGACATTGAGGTGGTAAGGGCTGAAGCATGTGATAAAGGTGAGGAAGATGAGGAGAATAATGGTGTTGGCCCTGTGATTCCTCCTCGATCGGCCTGTTACAGAGTTCTGCTTGGCTGCGGCTCGCAGCTTCAGGTTGATCTTGGCGTAGCAGCCCATGATGATGATAAGCGGACAGAAGAAGGAGATGACGCAGGCCAGAAGCAGGACATAAGGGGTGAAGCGGGAGCCGTCAAAGTTGAAGTACTCCATGCAGGTTCGTCTTCCCTGGTGCTCACGCAGCATGCTGCGGAACAGCAGAGGAGCTATCTGCAGGGATACCAGAGCCCAGACCAGGCAGGAGAACCTGCGGACCACCCTCACGCTGCGCAAACACTGCAGCCGATGTGGATGCACCATGGCCAGGAATCGATCCAGGCTGATGCAGGTCATGAATCCAATGCCTGGTGGAAATATAATGGATATGCAAGTACAGTAGTTTGTGCTTAATGTACGCAAAACAAATGGATATTTCACAAGATCATACATTTCGATCAAATGTTTTTAACCATCAAGGTCCCAATCTGATACTTTTACTTCATATATTTGGAGTATATAAAGGTTTGATGCAAATTTAAATGAACTCATAAGCTTGTACTGTTTTCCTGTCCCATGTAAATGCTGATGCACTGATGCGCTGTATATGCAATATGATTGCATATACAGTCATGGAAAAAAATATTAGACCGCCTTTGTTTTCTTCAGTTTATTGGTCATTTTAATGCCTGGTACAACTGAAGGTACATTTGTTTGGTCAAATATAATGATAGCAACAAAAAATAGTTCATAAGAGTTTCATTTAAGAGCTGATATCTAGACATTTTCCATAGTTTTCTTAAAAAATATTTTGGTTATTATTAAGAAAACCATGGGAAATGGCTAGATATCAGCTCTTAAATTAAACTCTTATGAGCTATTTTTGTTATCATTATATTTGTTCAAACAAACAGAGACATCCTCAAATGTATGGCAATGTATTAGGAATAGATGCACAAATATTACCTGCATATGTATTTGCAAAGAAGAGCAGTGTGGTCAGTCTGCAGAGAAGGTCACCAAAGGGCCAGTCATAGTGGCGGATGTAGTAAATAATTCTGCCAGGGAGCGCCAGTGTGAACAAGGTATCAGATAGTGCTAAATTGACCAAATAGATGGAGGTGGAGTTGAACTTCTGCTTCCTCTGGAAGATCACATAGAGAACCAGGCTGTTGCCGCATGCACTGATGATGAAAACCACAGAGTAGAAAATAGGGAAGAGGACCACGGCAGCTCTTTGGTAGACTAACACATCACAACCGCTCTGGTTTGGAGTGTTTTCAGCCGAGTCCAGGGTGATGTTTTCAAAAGCCATCTCACCTGTCATTAAGAGAAAAGGATCAAAATTAGAAATCATTGCAGAAGAAAACAAGTGTGCATAAGCATAATAACACAAGACGACTGAGCTGGATCATCATAGTATAAATGTGCAGTACTTACAGCAAAGTGAGGGTTCCTGAGTTAATTCAGTGTTTACAATCCTGAGTCTGGTGGTTGTGGTTGTAAATTGAGCTGCGACACTTGAAATACCCCTGGAAAGGTTTGATGCAGTGTTTAAATCCCACCTCTCCCTTTTGACATCATATGTCTGTCAAACTTGGTTATACAGAAGCCCCAGTAGTTAGTTGAGGCACTGTGCACAGTAGACTGCTTTATAACTTTGCATGGGCAATTTCTCAACATGTGATGCTATATAGCCCCCTTTAAATGTTGTAGTTTATATTATAACAAAATTAATATGGAATCAATGGGAAAATGCAGTTTGCATGTTTCATAAAACAGTATTGTGTGGTATGATGCATTTACATGAATATTAATGGTATACATTATGCATATGATGACATTTACTGTATCATACTGATACTGATACTGATCTTTTGCTTTCTCACATTTGTTGCTGTTGCTGACACCTTTCTTCATAACAACACAACTGGCTAACACAAACACCCACACAGCCACATGTTTTACACACATGTACTTAAGACAATAAACACATGACATTAGGACGTCAATTAACCATATAACAACGGCTATGTTAAAATAAATTGACTTTTCACTGCACACAGCTTCCTGGGTGTAAGTCCTGTGTCTGTTTGACCCAGCCACCACCTGTCACATTCACTGTTAATGAACTTTCTCTATCTTTTTACTCGGCCACCTTACTTCATACTTGGCTCCCTTTGTAATTAAAATACACTCATATAGAGTCAAAGGAGTCCTTGACAAACAATGTTTTCTGTTATTTAAGTATGAGGACGTGTTGTTTCAGTGGTTAAGGTTTAATAACACGAGGAACATATTTGCACTGCTGCTTGCAGTTGTTGCAGCATGTTTTTAGAAAAGGTTAGATGAAGTGATAAAGCCTGAGGTTTTATGAAATGTTCCTGCCTCTGAGGTTTTCAGGCTTGAACTCGATGTAGCCGAGGTGAAGGCAGGCAGACCTGAGGTGGAGCTGATGGAAGATATAGAAGGAAGCTGATGTATTGCTGTGGCTCGTTAAAAAAAATAGGTGTTACAATCCTGTGATGTGTGGATGAATCACTAACAGTTTGAAGAATTTCACATCTACATGCATCTCAACCACCAACCCTCTCAAAAGATTAAAAACATGCGAAGATGATGTTAAATTCTGAGAATAGTTAGAGATGTAAAAATGTGGCAAAGTAAGTCTGCTCCAGCAAGAGGAAGATGCAGTAGTTTCACTTCTGCAAACAAAACCGTTATCCCAGTGGTAGGCACTAATGACAAAGAAAATATTTCATGAAAAAGATTATTTGCTGAGAAGAGATATGCAATGTATTAAAGTAGATAAAAATACAACATAATAACCCTTATTATCACTTTAAGCCTATAGAATATAAATTTGATACAACATGCCCAACAGGGTGCTAAATCATATCAACGTATTTTAAGACTAATAGTAGAGTACAGTGGCCAGGCTAACAATAGAAGTACAGTAGACAGACACTGGCTACAGTATCTCATCCTGCTCGCCCACCAAAGCTCTCCGGGTTGGTGTAATTGAAATGGATGGCTGCTGGAAAGGCAAAAGGTCACTAATTGTCACCAGTCAAATGCAGTTATAATACAGCTCACTTAGGTCACAATAAGGGCTTCATGTAGACAATGTCACCTGCAGGTTAGGAGCCTGCTGCACTTCAGGCCTACATTTCATGCTCCATTAATTTCGTGCGCGGAGTTAAACATCTCATCTGAACGGTGCGCTGGAAAAAGGAAAAGACACGTCGTATGTTGAGTGCTCACTAGGTGTCCTCAGGCTCTGTCAGTGTTAAATATGACAGGAGCACAGGAGGATGTAGGAAAAGGGAGATTATCACTTCTGCTCATGCATGCCATTTTTCTTTTCACTACCCAAATATACTGAGAGACAGCAATAACTTTTAGTTTCCAGTTCAGCTCAAACATAATATATTTCTGCGCAAACCTGCTCCCATTGATGGTTTTAAAGTGAAACCAAAAGCTTTAAACTGCAACAATATTGGAGTAATTCATGTTATATGTATTATATTCTGTTATATATTAATGTATTATATTATTTTATGTTAAATATTACACAAGCATTATATAAATGGTGCACATGTTAGTGTGTAGTAGTAGTGTGTTAGCACTTTTCTGGGTGATAGGTGTGTGACATGAAAGGTCTTAGGAAATTGAAAGTGACGACCCAGCATGGAACATGCATAGAAGTCACTTCTCAGAAATGTGACCTTTTTCTGGTTGTTAAGTCAGGGGTGGGCTAAAAACGGGGGGAGGAGGGGGGGAACAAACTGATTTGAAGAGAATTATACAATAGTCAATGGTGCAACTGTCGCCCATAAAAGAACAACCCCCAGAAGGCATATCGTTTTAAAGGCACCCTCATAGTGGAGGGGGACCAGTGGTGTGTTGGTGAGGCAAACTGGGAATGACTTCTGGTGTCCACAACGCGTGAGGACCAGCCAGCATGGCTCCACAAATGATGCCTAACCAAATTTGGGATGTTTTTTTCTGCCAAAATGAATTGTGTATGAAACTTCCCCCACACAGTTTACATTTAAGTTTGGTTTGTCAAACCAACTTCACTGTTGTCTGTACAGTCAGCAGCTAAATAAAAACACTGTTGGAGTGTATTATTGAAAAAAAAAATAATTTAATACATTTACATACAAATGCAACAAACACTGTAAATGTGTGTATACAGTTGCAAAGCAGAGTTAACTGCTATAAACCATTACACCACTAGAGGGTGTGCAATCATTACAAATCACAACCAGAATATAATACATCACCATTCATACTGAAGAACAAAATAAATTTGAGCAATATCTTCCAGGTTTTAAACATTAATTTATTGTACATTTACTTGCTCCACTTTTGTTAGTATTTGTGCCGCACAAATTCAGTGCAGTAGTGTTAAAATTGCGTGCTTGTGTGCATTTATCTATCTGTGTGTGCGTGCATAAGTAGACTGCTGGACATACCGCAGGGGACTCCTGCATTGTCAGGGGGGCCTCATGTGGCTCGTGTCTGTTCTCATCATCACGATCACCCCCCTCACACGCATCAGCCACCGCCTGCCCCGCTCAGGCCCTGTCCCTCTGCTCCACAACGCTCGCGTGAAGACTCTCTGTTCACACTTTGCTTCACGCTTGTCACCTTTACCACTGATGAGCTATTTGTTATTTTTCAGCTCACACTTTTAAACCCTTTGCTTCACAGAGACAACTGTACTGCTTCACTCTGCATGCTTTATCTGGGGTGAGGGTAAAACAAGAGCATTGCAACGAGGAAAAAGGCGTTCTTGTACTGTGTGCGTGTAAAGGATCGTTTTGTGCTGTCACAGGTGTCTTTGGACAGCATATTAAATGATGTCCACAGCCCCTTTCATTCATAGTGAGTCTTTCTTAATCTAACATGTCACAGTGTTGACACTAGTGTGGCTGGTTGTGAAAAACGCACACCAGCTCATTGTGCCCGGTGTCCGTTTGAACTGCTCATGACTTCACACTCACGGACATGCTGTGAATTCAGCCTTCCTACGGCATTTAGGGAAAATCTTATGCTACTTAAACTCATGAGTTTAATGGGCTCATCACACACATACACAACTCACAAGAGCCCCCACAGATGGTACGCTCTGATTGGCCTGAACACATTTTGGGATTCTTGATTGTTTAAACTTGAAAAAGGATTAAGTTCAATTACTCTCAGTGGTCTGATCGTTGGTGCCAGAGGCATCATTTTAGTACCTCAGAAGTTGCTCCTGGGTTTTGGGCATTTTATCAAAAACATTGTGACAGAAAATGCTTTGTTGGAACTTCAGAGAGAAAAACGAGGCAGCACAATGAAACACACATCAAGATTTGAAGGCTTAGAAAGAATTTTAGGTTACAACTAAAACGCAGCATTTAATGATATTGTGCTGCAGTATAAAAATAGCTTTAAAGTACACGGAAGCCATAAAAAGTAGTGAGAGTGTTGGAAAGTTATTTCTTAGAGCCTATAATGTTGTTACTAATCATTTCAGTTAATTTCCAACAAGTGCAGTGGCCATAAAAATAACCTTGATTTTGCTTTTCTAGGAATTAAGTGTATTCTAATCGAAAAAAAGATCAATCTAGCAATTTGCTTCAATGCAAAAAAACATGGGCAAAACAATTTTAAATTAGGCATTGCTGAAAAATCACAAACTATATCCTCAATACTCCTCTATAGGATTGTAATTTGAGCACTTGTACTTGATTTAAGTCATGAAAACTAATTATATTGACAACAAAAACACATATTGCAAACACAGACACATAACTTTTTGTAGTTCGATTGACTTAATCAATTTTAGATTACTTTGCTATTTTAAAGAAGTTTGATACATTATTGATCCTCCCCCTCCCCTCTATAGGTGGTAAAGGTCAGATGGTCAGCTACAGTGCAGCACCCCTGGGGCTGGCAAGGATTTAGTGGCTTGGACAGGGACTTATAAGCAGAATGGATACTGACACTGATACAGGAACTGAAACTAGCAGACAGGAGGTCAGACATAACTGTCTACTATGTACTTCTGTAATTTTTAAAAAAAAATATAAAATATGAGCAGTGAAGCTGAGCAGCGCCTTCTTCAGGATCTGCAGTAAAATAATCGTTCCTTTGACCTTTGGCCTCTGTTATTTCTGTCTCTATTGGTGTTTTTTATTGTATTATATTCTCTTTAACTTATTAATTAATTATTGTTTCTCTTAATTCACATGTATGACCTGGGTGTGCTTTTCTGCTGTGTGATATGATTCAGTGTTCAAGTTAATGTTTAAATGTAAAAAGGACTGGGTAAATATTTTACTATGTTTTCAAATTAATAAAGCCTGAAATGCAAACTTAAAGTGCAGCAAACTCTTGAAGAGGAACAACATTTTCAGAATTATTACTGTTATGGTCTAAAACAGTCTAAAAATAGTTGTAAACATGATCTCCCAAATCCATAAAATGGTGATAAATAGAGTGCTAAAACTGAATTTGTGATATTATCAAGCATGAAGTGTGGAACGGCTCCATACACAATAAATTGGGCAAGATGTTGAAGATGAATTTAAGATGAGTATATGAGTACATTTTCTATTTCACAAATGAAAACACTACAATAGAATAAAGCTCATTTGTGGATAAAAGCCTTAGTGGGTCCACAAAATCAGTCTCCTTTTTATCCATAGCTCAAGACTTTATACCTTCTGACATCACAAGGTTACTTCTCTGGTTTCTGGCTTTGAGAGAGCTAAAATACATATAACATATTTGAATTCTTAATTAAGGTGGCGTTTCCCTTTAATAGTTTTAATGACTGTATAGAAGCAGACAGTGTGCATGGATCAAAATGTGTCAAACAAAAGATGTCCCAACAACTGCTGCATTTTTTTCCCTTCACTGTTCCTCTTCACTGATGTTGCCCCAACATGTACACAGTACATTTAAACAAAGCCTTTATTCATCTGTGGCCAGTGACTGAGGCTGCATTTGAAGATGTGCCCTTGTTCTGTGGTCTGTGCCGTGGCAGGTTTTCAGGTCATCTAAGGCGATGTGCATATTTTGCATGTCATCTCGACTGTTGTATTATTGTTTTATTCACAGGGCATGGACTAATTATTTCAACAGCTCTCTTCATTCAAGAGCAGACTGACAGTTGCCGTCATTGGAGTGATCAGTCTGTTTCTTGGACTCGGCTGAGGCTATTTGATGTATATTAACAATAATTGGTGCCACCGCCACAATGATGTTTAGTAAACCTTTGTGCTATTTTCCAGGAGGATGCCCATGAGGAATTTTTGAGTAGCTGCTCGGTCTACAGAGACGCCTTCAGAGTCAGGACAGATGGGAGGACTGCTGTCCTCTGCAGATCAGAGACACCACGACCTAATCATCATCACATACGGGACATACAGTCTTTCTCGTTGTCTTGTTGTCTCTTCTGATCAACAGAAAAGCTAACATGTACCACATGCACTCCAGTTCCATTACTGTAACATTTCAGCTGCTGAATCATATTCAGCAAGTCAAAAAATATGTGGCATTTGTTATCATGAACCACTGTAAGATACAGATGGGGTATCATTTGAGTGAGAATTTACCCGTCATGTAATTGTGACACGCAAAAAAAGACACGCAAAAAAGAAAAAGAAAAATATATAGCCAAACAAATATCAGTCAATAGAAAAAAAAAAGGTTTTAAAAAGTCTAGACACTTTTTTGAATATATCAAGTTGATTACAAGACAAACTAGGGTTTTTATTTAGTAACAATGTAATATCTAGATAAAATATTGATGCTCTTCAGTCGATCAAACTTTTTTACTGCTTGTCAAGTGCAGCAATTCTTGTCACGCCTTGTCATTTAACGGTGGATAAGAAGGCATGACTCAAAATGTGTGCTTTGTTGTCGTTATGTTTGATTCTGTGGTACGAGTACAAGTTATTTTGTTCGGTTCTTTGTAATCTGGCAGCCAGGGCTGATGCAGTGAGGTGGCAGTGTCTCTGGTTCCAGCATCTAGCAGTGACTCCAGCAGGTTCTGAGTCTGCCAGATTCTACAAGTGAATGAGAGGCAGATGTGTGGTGACAGCACTACGCTCATTAGGCCGAATCAGTGTCACACTGTGACAACTGGCCAACTTGAGGCTTCTCTCGTCACTCAATACTTAACGCCATTCAGCCAAGACAAGCTCGGACTCTCCCAGACCTCATTTCAAACCACTTAATGTTCTGGCTTCTCTTTTTTTTGCCTAAAATAGCAGCTCTAAGTGTCTACTAGGCCATTTAACTCAATTTCCTGATGCCTTGAATATACCATCTTGAGCCGTATTACTCTAAATCTTTACCCAACTTCTTCTCTACACTCTCCATCTTTGATCCCCTCCCTCTGACCACTGCTGTACCGCTGCTCCACAATCCCAGCTGTGTGGTCAGCTCCGGCCCCTCAAGGCCTCCATCCCTGGGCTGAAGTTGTGATATCTATTTCAGTCCACTAGAGACCAGACACTGTGGCTCCAGAGAACTCCCTGTCCAGTGATTACTGATGGTTGCACTCCGCTCATATGCTTTAGCATCTCCTGTGTCTAAACTGCTTAGCATCTGATGGGTCGCTCTAAGCCATTAAGGCCAGTTTGCAATTATAGATGTGTGGCTGCTGGACACAGAAACAGATGTGCTTTGATCTATTTACGGTAGGGTGGATTGGGGAGGGAGGGGGGTCATAACAGCTTACTACCATGCGTGGGTCAGCTCACGCACCTCTGACATCCCTTGTCTTTCAGTTCACTTGACATGCACTTGTGCTTTTCAATCAGCAAAAAGTTTAGTGATGAATGGCCAGGAAGGGAGAGCTGTGATAGCAGGTGCTATGTATGTGTTTATATGTGTGTCCACACACATGCATAATCAAGCATGTGTGAATGTACCGCGTACGAGTATATGCATTTAATTTGCATGTGCCAACCACAACCGAGCACGTGTGGAGGTGAGAGCTTGTTGAATGGAAATTCGGACGATCCTGTTGCACTAAATAAAAGGGGACCAATTCGAGCCCCATCTGTTTAAGCACCAAAATTCACCAAGGGGCAAAATAGTTAGTGTTGCGGTACATTTTTAACGCCTTGTCTCCTTTTTTCCCCCTCAGCTTGAAGTGCTTTGGGTGGTGAAAAATGGAAAACAAATGTTCTGTTGACAGATTTCTTATGCCCAGGGTGTGTGAGTATTTATATCATAAAGGTGCCAACACATCCTGGTTTTACAGGCTGACCATCGCTGGGGGGAAAGAAGAAGGGGGGGGGGGCAAAGGGGGGTTATCCTGTAGCTCATTCTGGTAATTACTAGATCAGTGATGAATAGGCCTTGATAAGCCTGTGACAAATTAGCTTACAAGTAAGGCTGCTGCGGTGTGAAATTCTCATTCATTTTAAAATAATTTAGCTTTACAATCAACGTAGGAAATCTATAAATGGAGCCTGCTGATTGCACGGGTGTGACTACAGTAAACTCTGGACCTGGGCCGCATTAACATTGAGGTCATGGCTGAATGTACTGTTGCTCCTGTGCTGCTCAGGGCGCAGTAATAACAGGACTCGGCCCGGAGTTTGAAGCGGAGCATGCCTCAGTGATATTCAGTTCCACAGTCATTTTTCTTCCTTGTCACTTGTCTTATTGTCACCACTTTGCTTGTATTAAAAATTCACGGGTCACTTGTATGGCATTTAGTGCTTGTCTCCAGTGTACTGCATGCCCGTGCTAACTAGTCAATTGTGACCACTTTTCACAGCAGCAGCAATGCCTTGGGCGAACTGTGATTTCATAATGTTTATGGTGTCAGTGGCAAGCCTGATGGGGAAAATGGTAATAACTCCACTATCAATATGAATAATGAATGAACTCATATCATTTCATAAATCAGAGGGGATGTACAACATATGGAAATAAGCAGGCATATCTGTGCCACTGGGTTTCACTGTTAAATAAGAGCACCACATTTTGAACCGCTTTCACTGCTATAATGCTCCGTCCTGTAGGATATATAGCCCGCAGCATGCTATGGGAACACCGTCTACTGTACCATCACAGAGGTGCATTCAACAGGGTGCACAGAGGGAGTCCAACATTGACATTGCACTGTAAGCAGGTCTGTCCTGAGGTGAACCATGTGTACACAGCTTTAGGTCCTCTCTGATGTAGGTGTTTCTCAGTCCGCCAGTGTCGTGTTGCGAGGCCACCATCCCACTGTGCTTGTTCCGCGTCAGTGTGCTGAGAGGAGTACTACGAGAACATTCATTCATAAGCTTACATCCAGCGAGCCACTGCCCACATGAAAAGTCATAGATCCTGAAAACAGCCTTGTGTTATGATTTTTGTGTTTCTTTGCATCCTAACCGGTCTTTGAGACATCCATTTGAAATAAAACATGTTTATTTATTGTTGAATTATCCCCGTAATCACTGAACAACAAAAGCTCAATGCCTCAACAAAATAACGGGTGCCCAAGAAGTTAATATTCTGAGGTCTGGCTGGACCTGCTCATTAATTCAGTTAAATGAAGTGAGAGAGGGGGAATCAGAGTGAACCGAACAGGAAAAAAAGCCCTTAAAACCATTTCCTGTGATTTGGGTAACATGCAGAAAAGTCAGAGGCTCAGTATTTGTCTTTCCTGTTCTTGCTCTCTGCCTTCTTTCTTGCAATGTGAATGTGTACTCATCTTCTTTTTCTCACTTTGGTCTTCCACATCACTTTCCTTTTTAGTATTGCTCCATCCCTCTCTCTCTCTCTCTCTCTCTCTCTCTCTCTCTCTCTGTTTCTCTGATGATTGCTGGGTCAGTAACTTGGCGGTGGATTGGGTCAGGGGGCGCAGTCTGGTTTTGTCCACCAGCTTTGGGTTGTGAAGGCTAATGCCTCCTGACACTCTCAGCTCCATCAGTCCCGGCCGCATCATTCTAGTAATGCAGAAGTCATCAGGGCCTGGGATTGCGTGAGGGCTCTCATCTGGAAACCCAAACAACCTTAACCTCATTGAATTCCTGTTGAAGAATGCAAAAATTAATGAATGGATTAAGTTGCTACTTTGTCTCATTGGATTATACCTTATTGTTTGGGATTGATGTGCTTTTGGACAAATATCTCTAAATTGTTCCCAGAAAGATAAGTAATAGTCAAGCATATTTCCATAAACATACACTACTGAGTGTGTGCAGGGGATGTTGTAATTCATGTTCAAAGGCCAAAGTTTAATCTGGATTGTATGGCCTCTTTAGCTGGTGTGCT
Source organism: Centropristis striata (assembly GCF_030273125.1). Classification (NCBI taxonomy): domain Eukaryota; kingdom Metazoa; phylum Chordata; class Actinopteri; order Perciformes; family Serranidae; genus Centropristis; species Centropristis striata. Next base: position 15,953,575 of record NC_081526.1, read on the forward strand.
GGTCTTTTCCAACCATACTCCCCTTCCTTTACAGGCACTCAACTGAATTGTTGCTTAACCTGCGCAGTGACCCTGCCACATGCTATCTGCATCCTTCTATCCCAGATCCACCCCTACACCATTCCCCTTGTGGGCAAGGGTTTCGCTATGCGTCAACCAGAGCCAGAGACTCACGAAGGGAAATCCATAAACCTTGTGTTAGGGCAGAGAAAAAAAAGTCAGCACCAGTGCTTACTCATCTGTTAAAAACGGAGTGATCTGCAAAGTTTGTATGAGAGGGTTTTTGACGGTGCCCTGCTGCTTTGTCAGTGCAGCACATGCTGCAGGCACTGGCATCCCCTATTGCCTTCCAGGTCATTGGCCAGGCTCAGCAGGAGGTGGGCTTCTAGCCCCATGACACGTCCCTGATTCACAGCTGGATCCGTAACAAGGTATCATAGCAAATGAGTCGGTAAAACATCACTGGTTTGAAGAGCGTGAAAAATTGTCATGATATCATTTGTAATTCCTGATCTGGACTGCTGTCGGTAGGAGAAAGAGAGATAGTGAGAGAGAGAGATCTTGTAATGAAGGGTTTTTTATTCCTCTTCACCATCTCCACCAGTCCCCGGCCCCCTCTCATCCCCACCACCCCACAGCCTGACCCCCAAACTGATGCCTGAGGGGGGAGATCCAAGCTAATGTAAGGAGGCAATAATTAAACATCTCGTGATTTTCAGCCAAGTGGGTTATAGGTGTTGGACTCTTAACATGAGGGCTTTATGACACATTGTCCGGTTCTTGAATGTGGATTTTGCTTCTCATTACACATGACTCATGAAGGGTCGTGATGTGTCAGATTGGGCCTTTTCCTAGTGTGCTGCAGTGATAGTGGTGATGTTTGGGGAGGTTGGACAGGGAAAGTCAGCAGATGGTCTCTGAAATATTACAGCTGCTGAGCATGATGTGTGAAGATTTTTTGTGTGCAAAATAAGTGCCAAAATATCAACATGCAGTACAGTAGACATCAGACAACATTATATACAACTAATATATTGTATAACAATTGGTAATAATTACTTCTTAAAATAAAATACATTAAAAAAAGACTGAATTTTGTTTTCAGACACAATCCTGTTAATTGTGGTTTCATTTTCATTGTGATATGTTTGGAAGAGAATGCTTGATAAAGTTTTGAGAAGATATACACTTTATCTGTCAGGAATAAATCACAATAATTTCATGGAAAAAGGTACAAAAATATTTTATTCCAACTTTATGGGTGACCATATAGAAACAACAATGAATAACCAATTAATAAATAAAAAAAAGCCAATTAATAGAAAGCATTTCAGGATATCTGTTGTTATATTGTCAAATTGCCACAAACCAAAATCTTTCTTTTTATGTATTTGCCATGGTTAAAATAATTAAAACTAAAAAAGTTTATTTAATAACTAAAAAGATTAACATCATGTATTTTGTGCAATACTATCCAAGTATAATAATGACGTAAGACCTTAAAAAATGACATAAACCACACCATGTATTATGCAATAAAATTAGATAAATAAACCCCTTATGATCTTTAACCTTTCTGTGTTAAGAGTACAGTAGGCTGTGAGGCTGTGTGCGGGTTTGATGGATGCAAAGAATGGACAAACATCAGCTCCCTCTAAAACCACAATGGAGACCTTGGATCTAAATGTCATGGTTTCATAACGGATACACTGACATTTGTGTGATGGGATTTAGCCATGGGTTAATATAGCCATTGCTGGCACACTGCATTGATGTCCATCTCACTCAGGCTGTGAAGTCTATCTCACCATTTTTTTTTGGTGCCCTCACAGAAGTTTCTTTCAAAGGGATGAATTGGATTCTATGCTGGTTAAAGCCAATTATTTTATCATAAAAAGCTTTTTGATATGTAGGTTTGTTTTATATGATGTTAGTGTGCCTCAGGAGCAGTTCAGATCAGTCTGTTTTGTGGAGTGTCGGGGCTGGTGGGGGCTGGTGGGCAAGGCAGGCGATCAGCATTAAAATCAGAGCCATGTAAATCTAATCAATTATACAGTTTTTCAGATAAAATGTTGGTAAATCAAAACACATTTTCCAAAAGTCACAGTATAATGAGAAATTTAAATTGGAAACAGAAACCATTTGTTTATTATAAATGCCAGGGTGAGGTGGTGACTTGCCATCCATAAATTTCGTTATCCTTTCATATTCCTTTTATCTATGACTACAGCTTTGGCACTCATTCAAGATTTTAATGAACCCAGACTTCTGAGGCATCAAGGCCTAGTGATGCATTGTCCATTTGGATCAGGGAGTACAGAAGGGGGACAAAGGCGAAAAGCTTTTGCCTTTGACATAATATTTTATATTCTATTGCCTTACAGGGGGGTCATTAGGTGATTGCAACATTTAACAACATAACAGATTGACAAGAATAAACACATATTCAGCATATATCTGGAATTAAAAACCAGACTGGTGATCTTGTGTGTGTGTGTGTGTGTGTGTGTGTGTGTGTGTGTGTGTGTGTGTGGCAAGGGGTGACTTGAATCAAAAAATAATTTTCTGTGCTTTATGAGGATACAGAGAACCCCCCTGCTCTGGCGCGACCTGGTGTCGGCTGCTTTCTTGGGCTCAGAGGTTCCTAGGGGAGACCAGAATGGAAGTTGAGCATCTTGCTGTGATCCAAAGAAAGTGTGCCAAATGCTATCAAAACTGGATTAGCAGACAACAATTGTGTTCGATGAACAGGAGGGGGAGGGAAAGAAGTAGTTTCTAAGTAACGCATGGATGGAATTTTCCAACTCCAATGCATTTTTATCCCATGTAGGAATGGATGTGCACGTAAGCCGCCTTTGTTTTGGGATGAAATCTATATGAAACCCCCAAGTTTTCATACCTGATCATAGATTTACAAGACAAGCATGATTCAGATTTACTGTATAAACACAGACAGTATAAAAGAAGTGGACGTAGCCACTGTGACCTACCCCGTTGGTTCATGGACCACTGCTTTGATGCCTCAAATTTGGTATTTTTCGCCATCTTGGTTTATTGGCGCCCATATTTGGATGAAAGGGTGGATCTGACTGCCAACTCAAGGACACTATTCACACCAACATACACATTATTGTCTGTTTTCCCATAAATGGGATCCTAATTTACAAAATGAACATCAAGCTGTATTGAAGACTACTTGAACAGCTATGTAGACCATGAGCATATTTGGAAAATGTTTACTAAGGTACTCAATCAATCCTTTTTGGAACAAGTGGAGTCACCCTCTGCTGGCCAATAGAAAGAATGCAGGCTTAGGGCACCTTAGCTCTAAAATGTCTCACTGTGTCCTGTAATAATAATACTAAATTTTATTTATAGAGCGCTTTTCAGGGTACACAAAGACGCTTTACAGTTCTCTGGGACATGGACATCCAACGTCCAAGTGCTGTCACATGATTCCACTTGCCACTCCCCCGCTGAAGTCACTGGCTAATCGCTCGGGAGAGTTACATACAATTATTACTTGTTGGTAAGTTTGTTGACACCACACCGAATAATTGACCATGATTATTGGTTTGTTTGTTTGTTTGTTTCTGTTGGAGAATTATTATTAATAATTAAATAGTTGTCTACCCCAAATAATGCAGTCAAGAGTCCTAATTAAATAAGTTTTATTATGAAATGTTTAGCATATTCATGTCACAGTTCTGGTGTCAAAACTACAAAAATGTAAACGTAATCTGCTAATTCCTACTAACTGGCACACAATGTTGATGTGGAAATGAAAGTGCAACAAGATGTAATTACCGAGGATGACTAACTAATTAACATCGGATACTTCCAGTGTTAGTTGTTTACATTTATGTTGCTCGCATGTGAACGCACCACGCTCTTTCCATGACATTGTAATACATTGTTAAAATGTATCGTTTACCAAAGTTCCAATAATTATTCATGAAAAATATTAATTCACTCACTATCAATGAGCATAGACAAGGCGTCCGCCATCTTGTCGTCACGTGACAGCACTTGGACGTTGGATGTCCATGTCCTACAGGCTGCAGTGAGACCTTACTCCCTTAGCTTTACTTTTCAGGCCCGGACGCTGTGCATTTCTGTTATACAGTCTATGATAAAAACAAGTCACCTATTTAAATTAATAAGTAATTTCAGATGTTGTGATATAGGGTGATTGCTTATGTTTCAATGTCAGTGTCATTTGTTTGGAACATATTTTTCCTGTCGTCAGCCTTTGAGAGAATGAGAAAGACATCTATTAAGGAATTAATTATTAATATAAGAAATTCGTATCCAGCAAAAATGACCTGCAAAGTAGAAAAAAAAGGATATTCACATTCACAAATATTCACATTATATCAGTGGTTCCCAACATTTTTGGCTTCTGGCCCTTTAAAAGTGAAGCAGCGTCCACAAGTGATTATTAGAGGTTCCATATATCTGTGAGTTGCAGTTTAAATACAGATGGATATTTCCTTAATTTCTCTTATATAAATAACTTTAAGAGGCAATTTCCAGTACTTAAAAACAAATGCACAAACAAAGGAGCAATTTCATAAAAAAAGAATAACATTAATTTGTGAAACACAGATATGTGGTGTTTTTTCAGATCTTGTGGAAAATGACATGAACCCTCAGACTTTCTGGTGGGAAAACTACAGTTAAAGGACATTTCCTGCTGAATCAAAAGCTGAAATGGTCAGCAAGGACTTGACACATTTCCTCTACTTCTACTACAAGGTCTACCACCAAATTAATTTGGCTCTCCAACCTTCATTAAACAAAGTAAGTTCAGCAGCACTTTCACTTCATTTGAATAGACCCGCTGCCCAAAGACTCTCCTCTGAAAGCTGACATTTGGAGCAAATCCCCCGCTGACTTAATCATGGCAAATATTGCATGTCATTTGTGCACCACACTTGGACCTGGCTGATGTTAGTGGTAGTAATTCACCACTGCTGTGAGAGAGAACTCCTGGGGCGATGTGTCTTGTGCTCAAATCTGTCTTCTCTCTTTTTTTCCGTCCCTCCTTTTGCAAGCTTCAGCCTGTCCCTGTCATGGTGCAGAAGGACACCAGAGATATAGTAGACATAGACCATCTGTGAGGCAGTAAATCCTAGAATATCACTTTCGTTAGTATTCTTTCTTAATTCTTACTTATCTTGTAAAATAATTACATTTTATCATACATATGTAGGTCATTTCCCTCCTCACATCACCACCACACTGACCACTACTTCTCCACTGTTTACATTCCCATGTGCTCGGAAGCTTCCAGAGCCCGCCCCCTCTCAGCCCTGTGGCCAATCACAGAGCTCAAACTATGCGAGGGAAACTCCTCCTGCATCCAATTGCTGTCTGCTCTGTTAGCTCGTCATCGAAGGAAACATGGCGGCGCACATTGCCAGAGCTGTGAAGCGACTAACCCCTCAGTAAGTCACTTTATGTTTGTTTTTATAACCCCCCTTTCTCCTAAATGTGCTCAGGAACTCAGTCGACAAGATGTAATGGCGCTAACTTCTGTCGACAAGGCTCCCTTCGTGTTACGTTAGCAGCTGTCGGTCAAATGTTTTGCTGGCTGTGTAGAGGTGCAGCAGTTTGCAACAATGTTTTCAACAATATAATCGTTTGTCATCGCATTTATGTGAGACAAAATGACTTGGAACACTCTTTTTGTGTCGCTAGGTGTTTGCTGTGAGCTTATAAAAGCGGGAAATGTGCACAGAGCTTCTGACAACCTCTGCCTCAGGAGGTAAACACTGCTGTGTCTTTTGCCACACAGCGCTTCAGTTTGAAAGACAAGATGCTTTACGTTATTAATACCAGAAGAGTTAACATAACAGAGAGCAAATGTGTTGCGGTAAACGGTTGATTGCCAGCTTTAATTGAGTATTAGTCTGATGTCGAGGTTTGTGTTTAGTTTTTGTCTTTTGTTGTATTTCCACCGTTTTCTTTATTATCAAGGGGATGGGGGAAAAAAGTGTTGAACCTTTTTTGTTGGCTCTGTCATGTTCAAGTGTCAACTATTACCAACTAATCTAATAGTGTCAATTTAAAGCAGCCTGTGCTACAGTGGCTTTAAAGAATGGTTAAACATTTGCGCTTATTTGCTTTCTCTCTGAGTTAAAGTTAAAGGCCACAGCAAAGGCCAGCCAGGTAGGAAAGGCAAAATGTAGGAATACTGTGAGTGTCTTAATTTTCCTGAACTGTACAGCACACATTTGCACTTCTGTTGGGACCTCATGAAGTAAAGGCCTCACTTAGAAACATGTTTTACAGCAAGTATATGCATAACAGGTGTGTTTAAACAGGTAGCTTGTGGGTAGGCAATATGTGTAGATTATGTGTCTAATGCATGTTTCTTAAGCACAGGCCAAGAGAGGTCAATACGCCACAGCTTTTAAAGGAATAGTTAAACATTTTGAGAAATACACTCATTTGTTTTGTCTCTGAGTTAATGTTAAAGAAGATCGCAACACAACTGCAGTCTCAAACCCCATTTTTTGGTATCTTTTAACAGGTAGCAATAGTAAGAAATCTGTGTAGACTGTGTATTATGCATGTTTTTTTATGTTGTTGTTACAGAAGACAGATGTCTCTTTGTTGCTGGCAACAACAGAATTATGCAGTCCCACTATAAGTTTTACACTCTGCCTATTTAGCTTTGTTCTTTGCTACGGCCCCAAACAACTTGCCACATTGCAGCTCAAATCGTTTTGTATCTGAAAGTCCCTTTAGATGAGAGGAGCAACAGCACTGTTATGCCTGTGTGGGTGGTTAGCCTAGCTTGGAAGCAAGGGTAAACAGAACAACAGAAAAAACACCCTACCAGCATCTCTGCATCTCACATGTTGTATCTAGTTTGTTTAATCACACACACAAACAGAGGTGTAAACCCCCCACAATATGTGCTTTTCTGTGACTGTTTGTTTTCCATCTGCTCAGTACTTCTGTGCAGAGCATCTTCCAGTGAAGTGTTGGTTGCCTTGCAACCTCACTGTGATGACGAGACTCCAGGAAGTCACTGCACCTGGCTGTTGTATTTTCTGACTGCATGATTATAATCTTACCAAAGAAGTTGGCAAAACCTTAAAGTTTTCTGGTTATCTGTTTGACTAGCAGTGTTTCTGTAGTTGCAATGTACTTCTTTTTGCTGCACACACCAAGTTTTCAAGCTGTTCTTTTAATTTGCTTGCATTTCATTTGTTTTATTAAAATGGCTGTACGCTGCAGAACATACACACAGGGGTTCACATGCACTAATATGCATTCACGACTGGACCGGAAACCACAACAATTTGTCGTCTTTGTTGTCAACAAAGAACAGAAAAGTTTAGAGTAAAACATACACGGAGAGAGTGTGGCTTCATTCTCCGGCCAGGACGCCATTTCTTGACTTTATCTTTACTTAGTAAATAGTTGTTTTTGTTCTGAATGTCTACAACTCCTTTAATGTACAGTTGATAGTTTTTTTTAGACACATCTTGCTTAAACTAGCGCAGTCTAGTTCAACAGTCAACATCAACAGATGTGTTGACTCATATTTTTGGTTAAATGAAAGTTCTGGCAGTCTCTAATGGTGCAACCACAGGGTTTTTGCTCTGTCTGCTACAAAGCTGCTTCACATCCCTCATTAAAACTGAGTTACTTTATCATGAGCAATTGTTGTTGTTGTAGAGGACCTTCTCATTCAGTCTGCACACTCGAACATTTCCAGTCATCTAAACTGGAAACATTATGGTCACAGTCTTGCCTATTAACAGTATTGAATGTTTGCATATCTGAATAATTAATAAATTAATTATTTATTATCATTCACACTAAGGTGAGAAGTCACACATGTAAGCATGTGGTTCCACATTAATCTGCATATATTTAGAACTATTTTTATAATTATGAGACTGAAAGGCACTAAACTCAATGTACAGTTTGGGATCATGTCAGTAGTTTGGTCATAAACCAAAGTATAGCTATATCAGAAGGTATCACAAAGGTTATCTTTGTTTATCCATGCAGCTAGTGTGGCTAAAAATTCCAATATTTTCATAAAAAATTGCACACAATGACCTAATACAGTCTGACAAGTTTGGTTATAAACCAAAGTATTGGACACATTTTAGCTAGATTAAGATATCACAAAAGCATGAACAGTTTTGCAGTCTTGTCTAGTCTCATAGTATATAATAATTAAAATAATTTATGATCCAGTGGTTTTGGTTGACTCATATTTGGGACTAAAAGTCAGGATGTAGCCACAGCTGCTTTGATTTTGACCTTTCTGTCTCTTTTAAGTCCCCTGACTTTATAAACGTGTAATGCTGAATTATTCCTTTAAGAATACGAGCTCTTACATGTGTATTGGTTTGTCTGGATTTCTGCAGGGTTACGTCATAAGATTCAGTGACAGATGGCCAGCAGTCAAAGTTGCCCAGTGCTCCTCTACCTTTTAATTGTCACGCAAGTCTCATAGGAGGTATAATGAGAAACATTGGACAGTTTGAATGTCAGTTATAATGAACTTAAGTGAGTTTAATATTCTAGTAATGTGTCTGTGCTGGTCAACTACGTTGTGACATGTGGCTCTAATTCAAGGCACATGAATTTCCAGAGGCACAAAGCTGATGATCCTGCCAAATTAGAGTGTGAAGTGACTGTCACGCCAGCCTGTTGTCTGCGCGTGTGTCTTTGTCTGTTTGTGCTTATGGTTATAGCCCGAGAAGATTATTAAAAAAATACTTTCCTGTTCTCAATAATACCCTTTAATTTGGCACCTCACATTTTTCTTCTAGTATTTTCATTTCTTTATAAAGTGGAAGCGTCTTTCTGGAGTTTTAAAAAAATATATATTTTTATGGTATGTGATGTGTAGATTTACATGAATTATAAGCACATAAAAAGTCTTCTTTTCCAATGGGATTCATGTTGAATTTTGGCTGGTGTTTCTGGGAAGCAGTACCTACATGGTTAAATGCAGCCCTCTCAGATGGCTGGAGCTAGGGGAGGAATGTGTGTGCTTGTTTTATGGACAGCCTAGAGCCCTCGCCCTGGCATTGGCGGCAGACTGCTCTTTGTCACAAACACCCTCGTGTCAAAGATGCAACAGCATCCTGGAGGAAGCATTGACTGCCGCTATGAAGTCGACAAGTGATGAAAGTAGCCTAGAGGTTGTCAATTAAGAGAGCCAAGGCCTGGACCTTATAAGTTAATGGGCAGTTTCCCCTCTCAGGGCCTGCTAGGGCTTTATAGCACAGCTTATAAAAACCCCAAGTGTAATGCACCCCTATAACGTTTTCAATTAAGAGAAAGGGCATAAAGCAGTGCAGACACTTGGCAGTCATGCTAGAATGTTTATAAAGTGGCATTTGGCATAAATTGGGAGGGGGATTTTCAATTGCCCCAGTTGTTTTAAAGCAGCAGCTACTGTGCAGAATTTTATTTTGATGGCACTTCATGCTGACTGGAAGCATTAGAGACTTCCTGGTGTCTTCCTAATACCAGCTCTTTCAGCTTGGTCATATGGACGCACAGCCTGAAGTTTAAGAGCTATGTCTTCTCAGTTGTAAAAGAGATTAGAAGCAAGACAGAAATTTTGATATTATACACTCTTAATATACTACAAATTGTTCACAATAAATGGCAATGTTATTTCACAGGAAATTTACATATTAACTGTCCCATAATACAAAGAATGTACATACAATGCAATTAAAGAAAATGAGCATGGGGCAGATTATTGTTTGTTAACATAATTGGCACTTAAACACCATAAACCCCTTGTTGGTAATGCTAATAGAAATACAAAATAATCTAAAATGCTTAAAGAAAATCCTGTCAATCATCTGGTGTCTTCTGTGGTCGGGCAAGCTTCGGCTTCCGGTAGATAAATAAATGAGTGTTGAATAAACAGCAGTGTGTTGACACCTCATTTCCTCATTGATTGGTGGTTGGAAGCTGAGCTGGAGGTGTGTGGCCATAATCCAATCAAGCAGGAAAACAACCATGGGGACTGTGTACCAAATTCTTCAGCTCGGGAGGGCGAGCAGGTTCTGCCAAGTAACCTTATGCCTTTGCCTTTTTATTGGTTTATCTAATTTTTTTTATTTGGACACATTCTTGGCCATTGCCCCACAATACCGAAGTTTGCCTGAAATCTTTTTAAAACAAATATTTGGGCCTCTTTTCCAAGCCTATCTTCCCATTTATTTTCGAATATGAAGACCATTTGTTTTGTCAAGCTGAATAAATAAAAACCGGCTAAATACATGATGGAGTTCAAGTAAACAAAAGAGGATGTATTCAGTGTCAAATAAAAGACGTGTTTTTTACACTGAGCCAATGGCTCAATAAATCGCTCTATTACCTGTTGTTGACCCAGTTAGTCTTGCCTTTGAAATTTGTTACAGAGCATTAAGTTAACACATGTTGCTGTGTGAAAACAAAGCTCTGGCGAGTGGCGTGGTGGCCAGCTGAGTAAACGTGGTTTGAAGGAGCCGTGTGGGATGGCAGAGAAGAGAGGCCTACACTTGTCCCAGCGCAGACCAAGGTGGACCATGCGGCCAACAGATGGATATGTTACCCTGTTTCCCCATAGAAAAAAACCCCCAACCAAAACAAGTGTCTCTGCTCCAGCACTGAAGCCTTTGATGAACAGCACATCTTTGGCTTCAGAGTTGGACTTCTTCGGACCCCAGAGCGCACATGGAATCGCATCTGTATAAACACGTCCAGGGAGGAATGTGTGAACAATGCAACAAAAGAATTTTGTTCTAGAAACACGGGGTGGACTTGGCTAACGAGTGGTTTATGTGGTTTAGAGTTTGAGCGTGGTGGTCGGATCGAATGAGAAGCTGGGGAAATATTCTCTGTTTTTAATGATAACACAAGTGGGAAACTTGTGTTTTTGCTTCAGTATCTGTGTATATGCTGTCCGATATGTGCCGTCATAAAAAAAAAACTTCTTTTGCACAATATATAATGCAGAAAATGCTGCTTGGCCTGATTTATAAATTATGTAAGCTATTCATTTAAAAAAAAAAAATATATATATAGTCATTGACTAAAACTGAACAGTAACAATGTTTATTTAGCTATTTGTTTTATTACTATTTATTCTTTATTTTTTCAGTAATTATATAGAATTTGCTGACAAATATATATATATATATATAACATATATTGTATAATAATGTGTAATAATGTTTGCAGAGTGGTGAAAAATCGCTGCACAATCAACTTAAATATATTAGTCTTAGTCTATTTTCTTTCCAGCTCAAAAAATTACTATATCGGCCACCATATTGATTATCTATGAATTTCCCCCCCTCTAAAATCAGTATAAAAAATCCCATATAGATTGGACTCTACTATATACATGTCATGTTTCACACAGACCTCCTAAGACAGACCACCCAATTTCTTCCTGACTGTCATGAGAAGTTTTAGCTTGTGTTGATCCATTTATTGAACTGTATTAAAGCATTTACTGTAGGCATGACTAACAATTTCTAATAAAAAGTGTGTTGGGGCTGGTACAGTTTAGCCCATGTAGCATTAATTGGAGAGCCGTCGGAGTTGTGTGTGGGCAGGATATTGCTTCCAGATTTGGAGTCAGCGTCACTGTCAAAAGGCCAAAGGGGTTCTTTTAGCTATTAAATAGATACAGATTTGGGTTCAATTTACACCTCGAGAACCTGTAGGAACACATTTGCCTCACTGACATTAGATCATTGTTTTTGGTTATTGGGTGAAACCATGTCTTGTTCTTTCCACTTTTCACTTCACCGCGATGGTGTTTTGGTCTTCTCACGGTACTGAGGTTGGCTCATTGCCATGGTGATGGTCGGCTAGTTCCAGGGCGATGAGGTGTAATTTACCCAGCATTTCCTGTCTGATACACAGCACCCTAATGAGTAAGAGGCCTGCTTTTATAGCAGAGTGTTTGTTAACCAGGCACAGCAGGTGGTGTGTGTGTGTTGTGTGTTGTGTGTTGTGTGTTGTGTTGTGTGTGTTGTGTGTTGTGTGTGTGTGTGTGTGTGTGTGTGTGTGTGTGCCAGTCAGCCTTGTTTGTTTAAGGGCATGTACACCTATAGGTGGGACTATCTGTAGTAGTACAGGGTTGCATGCTGTGGCCACATGGCTGCAGTTCTTGCTGTGACCCCTCGGTGTCAGTATTGACAGCGTGCTCTGTGATGAGGTCTGTGAGAGTGCCTTGTAATGTTTGCTCTATAGTACCAAGTGAAGTTTCATCTCATGAATATCCCTCATTAAATAGTCCCACACTATTGCTGAGTGACTATCCGTGGAAACTTTATTTGAAATATCAACAGCTGTGCCTGCATAATGAAGTTGTGTTGCCCAGAGAAGCCCATTTTATATTCTGAAAGACATAATAACACCAGGAAAAAACAGTACCAGTACAGTAGTTTGTGCATTTTAGGCCTGGAGGACATGGGGAAAAAGAAAAATCATGATGTTTTTGACCAAATATCTCTATCGATATTACATCAGTTTTCAGGGGTTGACCATTGGAGCTTTTTACAACCTTTTTAATTAGATTTTTGATAAATAATTGTCAGTATTATGGATATAATGACTTAGTGGCTAAAGGTAAATAACATAACAATTATGACAGTGTGGTAAGTTCAGAAAATTACATCACTTTACTGTAATTCAGCCTTTAAAAACAGATACAACATTTTTTGCCATATTATATTTATTGCACTATACTGCACTGTCAACTATTGTTTTTTTGTGTGTCTATTATTATTTATGTCTCTATGTGCAATACACTTTCTGCTGCTACACTTCTGTGTAATATACATTATTCTATTTTTGCAGTTTTATATTTTTTATATTTTTATATTTATACTTTATTTATTTAGAGTTGTTACGTTACACTCACCCTGAGCCAATGCATCAATATTTTGTATGTTTAACTGAATGAGAATAACGCCTGTCTAAGAAAAGATATTTCAATAGACAAAATCTATTGATAATCGTCCCATATTAGTATATTGCTTTAAAATTGATATATTGCTCAACCGTAGTGCCTTTAATAGCTAAATTTAGTAGTATTGTTACAGTGAACTACACCTAACCTAGAATACATGAAGGGAGTCTCAAAGGCTTAAAATTGCTGCTTTACTAATGCTTAAAGATTGGTCAAATATTTGATAAGTTGGTGGATGGCAAATCTATAGGTGAGAATTTAGATAATTAGTTAATTGTTTAGGTTATTTATAAGGTAAACAACAAAATATTTACTATGAGCAGCTGCTCAGTTTTCTCCACTTCATATCATTGAAACTTGAAGTTTTTTTTTTACTACTGAGTGAGTATGCAGAAGTTGCATAGACAGCTGTGACGGCTGTGATGGGCCGTCTGTCAGTTTTGACATTCTATGGACTTTATGATCAATTGGTACATTGTTTTTATCAGCTGCAACTAGCTTGAGTATAGATGCACAACATTCAGTATCTGTGGTTAAAAATAAAGCTATTGTCAAACAGGGTTGTGATTTGATCTTCATTATGTGGGCACCTGAAACACAAATTTATCTACAAGTTTATTATATTTCTTTGTGTTAAATGTCATTTGGGTCAATACTCCTATATTTTAATAGTGTAATTGATCTTGTTCTTGCTGCCACTTTCCAATGAATGTGAAAATGATCTTATTGATCACTCCACATTGAACATCTATATGATCATTAACATAAAACCCTTCACCACTGAAAACAGGACATCTGTTATGTGACTGTCTTTCTGAATTCATAAAAAATAGAAGGAAAAAGTATTTTCTGAGCATGCAGAGAAGAGTTGGCTGGATCCTTTTGGTATTTTGCCGTATTTGGAACTGGCTTATAACTTCTCAACACATCACTGGCACAAGTTGCAGACAGGCAGCCTCCTGTTAGCACTACACTTCATTAGAACCAGGTTTCAGTGGTACCACACACATTCAAACAGCGGGGCCATCTCCCTAGCATCAAAGGAGATTTTATACAAAGGGTTGTCTCTGTGTCGGTCTTCCCATCAGTGTCTGCTAATGATGCATGCTGCACACGTTTTTAACATTGACACCCTCCTCTCCCTATCACTCATTCACACACTCAATCTCTGCTTCCATTTCTCCCTCTCTCTCTCTCTTCTCTCTCTCCCTCTCTCCCTCTGCCATTCGTGGTGTTTGTTTGGCTGCTGGGTTTTGTTTGTTTATTGTTTCCAGATGGCAGACGCAGACTTCATTTGTGTGGCTTTCAAGTTTCCAGAGAGCTTTTTACTGCCTTGGCTCAAGCGCTTATCCTGTTTCCTCTAGCCGGGCTTTATGATGGGCCCTTTTTATACGTAGCAACTGGAAACAACTGTCACTACCAGTCTGCATCGGGGAGAGCAGGAAAAAGCCAAGAGAAAGTGTCTCTTTTCCTCTCCATCTGAACATCTTCATTAGAGCATTCCATTCATAGATGAGGAGGATGTTTCTTTTCCTTGATGATGAACTTTGCTGGCTTCATAGAATAAGACTGAATGCCCTTGACTGTGGAAAACAAATTCTTTGTTGACATGACGGTGAGGCAGCATGCTCACAGTTGTGATGAAGCTGGTACTTTTTTTGTTAGGACTTTGCTGAGTCTAGTCTGGGCATCATTAAGCACTGTGACATCACTTATTTACAGGAACACAGGAGGTCGACTTGTCCAGTAAATGTGGGGGAGGACCAGTGCATGTCTTTACTCATCGGATGCGGTTTTAAGACGAAGCAGTAATCAAAGCTCTCAGCTATATAAAACCCACCCCTTCTCCTTAAGGAGGCATTTCTCCTGGCTGCTGCTGAATGAGTGATTACCCTGGCATTCCAACCTGCCTAATCCCATTTCTAGCAGCGATTTAACACAGAGTCGCAGTGGCCAAGGCGCTACATTCAGTGATCTGCACCAAAAAATGAGTCACTTGAAGGAAATGTCAACCTGTTGTGCTTCATGTTTCTGTAACAAATAAGCTTGCAAAAAAGGCATTATGTGGAGGATTTCAGGAAGCCGTGTCACCAGTCTGCGTACATTTAGAGTCATACAGTAGCACGTGTCTCAGATGATGTCAGCTCGAATCACCATGTCATTACGTGGTTGTTTAGAATCTGTCAGGCTCCGTGGTGTGCACAGAGGTAGCAGCGCTGTATATGTTGTGAACGTCGGCACAGTCATCGTACTAACCCGCTCGTGACCCTGCACAAGGGGATCCGAGCTGAAGTGTGAGGGGATCCGACTTTAATGTTCACGTAATCAGTGGTGTTTGTGTTTTACCACCACTGAGCGCCTGGCTGGCCGGCTAATCTCATCAGGGTTTGGGCTCTGGTGCTGGGGTGAGGGAGAGGACAGCCTAGCATGACCCATATCTCCGTGCCAGGACGGCTACAACACTCCGGCTCTACTGTGCAGTTCCATCAGAGTTTACTATGAGGCCCTTTGCCAGGGTGTTTACTACTGAACTGTCTGGCACAACAAGATAATGCCTGTACTAATGCCCTCTAAGGACACAGCCACTCTCACTAAGGAGGGTCTGCTCTTTTTACATCATGCCAGACTCTTTGCAGCTAAATAATAACATTGTGGAGAAATAATTGGTTGTTGACTAGCTTTAAATTGCAGCAGGTGAACAGTTTTAATTGGTAGTAACATTCTGTCTGTATGTAAGGATGGACTAAATAACTGTCAAAAGAAAGTTGAGAGATAGAAGCAGGAAATTGAGTTTTGGTTGCTGGTAGACAATCTTGATAAAATATTTAAGGAGGTCTTATGTTTCATTCAGAAAATAGTGTGCTTGTTAGTTAACATTGCAAAGCCTCTTAGCAAGCCTAACTTCATGCATCTCTTTTCTGTGTCCTTAAGCAGTCTGCAGCCCCTTTTCACACAGAAATTCCACAATACTGCCTCAAATATGACTCGCCAATATGCTGGCTTTATTTTTTAACACCAAAAACCAGCACCTTGTTGTGTGATTTTTAGATACCATGCCGGCTAGAGGTGGGAATCCCTTGGTACCTTACAATTTGATTTGATTTTGATTTAGAAGGCTGTGATGTGATTATAAAAAAGATTATCAATGCAAACATTTTTTTAGAATAATGGGCACCATATCTTTTAGGCAACAAAACTACTTTCCTCAGATCAGTGCAAAAAAGTACATGATTGTGCATTATATAAAATGATTAAAACGGTTAACTAAATACACATAACTGCCTGAAGTGAGGTAGTTGCCTAGCTAATGCAACTTCAGTTAGTGACAAAGGATAGAAGGTTGATCTCATGTACAAGTTGGGGGAAAAATACAGATACCGCGACATTTTGTGTGCCAGTATTATATCGATTCATGGCCGCCAAGTATCAATATAGCATTCCAACGGCCAACGGGCCGTCAGTATTTTCGCAGGCTCACTTCAGGAATATACTGGAGATGCTAGTATCATATGAAACTAGAAAAAAGTTAGGCAATTTATGTTTCATTCAGTGATGAGTGAAGAGAATGAAGCTTAAAGTTGAAGATAGTTTGAGAAAATGCTGCAGTTGTTGTCGTCCATACATGTTTGATATCAGTTAAGTTCAGTTTATTGGTCAGTCTGTGGGTTTGGAAATAAAGAGACTGAAATGGGATGAATAGATTGAGAATTTTCTCTTATTTGACAAAACAATTCTTGATTGTATTTCATTTTGTGGACACAAGATGTAGATAAACAGTTAAATCGCAATATATTCTATCGGAATACTCACCAAATCACAAAATGCTGAAAATCGCAATAATATTGTATCGTGACTCAATTATCGAGATAAAATCGTATCGTGGAGCTTCTGGTGATATCCACCTCTAATCTCCCGGGTGAAAGTCATGTTCGACCCATCCACCACCGATGAGAATTTGGTCGACAAAAGCGTATTGACCAACCAACAGACCAGAAGGTGTCAGTCAGCCTCTAGTAGCCTGTAGTCCTCATCAACAATCAGGCAACATGATTGTCGCTTAGTTAAGAAAGAGTTCGGCTCATCACAAAACCTGCATGAAAAAAATATTTCTAGTGTTTACCTCACAGTCTTTCCAACAATAGATGAAGTAATTGTTGCTGTGATTGCTGTCGAGGGACTGTTAAGCCCTGTATTATTAGCCTATATGCAGTGTGTTTAGTGATAAGATTTCAAGCTCATCTCAATGTTTTACTCCAACTGGACCTCCTATAATGTATTTTATGTCCCTTAGGTACCTGCACCACACTGAGAAGTAATGGAAGCCGGTTTGTTTTTTACACCATTGTGTTAAAAAAAAATTAAGGCGGTTTGCAGATGTTGTCAAATGCTGTTTCCTTATTGTCACTTTACAATGACAAAGCAGCATCTGAGAAGTCTCTGGTACCTTTTCACTATAGTGAGGCAGCAGAGGTACCAAGAATGAACAGAAGAACATCAGTTATTATCTTAGAAAAGGGCCCCATGGTGGTGGTGAAATTAATACAAGCAAATATTGTTTTCATTCATTTGATTGACTTGCTTTATAAGACCTATTTTACTGGTACAAAATTCTAATTTTACACCCAAATTGCTAATATTGTCAGACAAGAGTAAGTTTATTTAATGTTAGTCAGTTTTATAAAAAGCTTTTTTTGTGGTTCTTCATTGTGAAATATCCTCTCTTACACACATTGTTGTTTTAGTGAACTGACACCATTGCACTCGCTCTGCTGCGCCCGTGAGAGGTCAGAAACCTGCTCAGTCCACTCCCTTGACTCACTACACACACACACACACACACACACACAGGAAACACATCAGCAGCTGGCTGTTTGATGGTCTAATTTAAACCAGTGGATATTTTTGAGCTCTTTAAATCCCCTGACGTGTGTGCGTGTGTGTGGACACAGGGGCATAATAAAGGAAGTTCCTTTATGCGAGGAATGGATAGTTTTCCTATTTTGCTGTTAAAATTTAGTCTAAATATTTAGTTTTCCATTTTGCAACAAGGCCAGTCATTGATATGGACGCACCACCCTTTTGTGAGTACCTCTTGATCCTCAGTTCGCATTTACTGATGTTTCATCTGCCTCCCTGTGCTCCAAGTAAAACTCCCAGTCTGTAACTATTCACACCAGAAAGACTCAGATCCACCACAGTCATGAAATCATAAAAGAAAATCTGACCCTCATTGTATTACTATTACAATTCACCTTATTGTAAGATATGCACGTGAATGCCATGTAATATTTGTGTTCAGTCAGTGGTGAGGAGAACTGCTTATTAAACCATCTGATCCAGTTTTACAAAGGCTTGATTGGCCTTTAATTTGCAATAATAATTAATGCAGAATACTCAGACATCCATCTGGGAACACGCGTTCAGATCAAACAACCCATTTAAAAGAGTTAAAACTCTCGCCGAGGCCTAATTATCACCTAATAGCTGATGTGGCAACAAACAAGTAATTATATCTCTCCTATTAGCCTAATCAATGAATGGAGACACCTCTGGGTATGGTAATAAAGGGTTAGTGTTTATGGAAATTGACCCTGGGTGCTAAATGCTTGTAGATTTAATTTGGATTTTAACTTGATCCTTCAAATTTAGAATCTAGGTCTAGCTGTTGCTTTGTTTTATCTCCCATATTCATCATATGAATGTGTGTACATACAGATCCCTGCATGAAAATAGCTTTGAGAAAAGATTTGTTTCCAAAACTGCATTAATTGTTTTTTCCTGGAAAGGTTGGTTATCCTCCACTGCCAATTCCATCATCAAACATATAGCAGGTTTTTAGACTGTAGATGTGTCAACTCACGACTGGTTCATTTGTTTAACCAGCAGCCTGCTACCTATAAGCTTATTAAATCAATAGATTAAAAGCGAGCCTCGCTGTGATGTTAAAGACTAAAACATAGACATGCACACATAGACACACAAACACAAGCAGCATGGCGAGTTGGCTTATCTTTGATGTATCCCGATTGACAAAGAGACTCCCTCCTATCAAAGGATTACAAATAAACTCCATAGAAAAGACTGATGCACAAAAGGTGGTCTATGTTCTTTCTGTTTGTTTGCATGGGAGAAAGTCTGTTATGAATTAGTAGTTTGTGTTTCTGCTTTTGATCTAAATGTACCACATGATGACCAATCCCTTTATAGTAGAATTTGGTTAAGCTTGCATTAAAAGTGTTTGCAATGGGGCCGCATTCACCCTGAAAAGTGGACCATGCAGTGAGTCAGACAGCAGTATAGGCCAGACCACAAGCAAATTGCCATGCCTTTTAGTCCTATCTTCGATGATGCGGTACTTCCTCAGGCTTTTGTTTCCAGTTTGGGGCGCAGCTGTCAGGCTAGGTGCTGTCCACGCTCCCCTCCCAAAAACCTCAGGCCACGCGCCGCTGCACCCCAAACACTAAATAGGAGCATTAGACACACCATGTTAAGGGCTGCTGGTGTTTGAGCTGTGGCTGTGGGTGCGTGTCTTGTCCCATAGCCAGTGACGTGCGCATTATCACAAACACACACTCCCAGCTGCACACCACACTGCAAAAGTTATCCTCTGCTCGGAACCCTAATATAAGACAATGGATTTATTCTTTTGTGCCAAATGTCCCATTGTCCTATCTCTGACTTCTGTTTCTGTCTGTCGCCCGTTGACCCCTCTCTCTGCTTTTAGTATCCCCCGCCCAGATCCAGATCTGCACTGTGAAAATACCCACAAGGCCTATCTACCCATATGTAGTGTTGCAGACTTTGATTATGCACCACCGACATCACACCTCAGCAGGGTATATCCAAACATGAAAATTAATTCACAGCTAAATGCTGCTATATGCAGTCCGAGAGGGAGAGGAGAAATCAAACAGAGGTTTGCACTAGTGAACAGACTCGGCATTAGGAAAGAGAGCCTAAAGGCAGGCAGAGAAGGCACTGTTCATTAATGTGCAAAGCAAATGAAACAGTTACTTCCCCACCTGCCCCTGCAAACAACACACACGCACACACACACATAAACGCAATGGTCATTTCAATACAGGGAAGAACCCTTTGATTGTGTGGAATTTCAATAGGCAAATGAAATTGACCTAAATAAAATAGATGTAAAATATTCCTGGAGCTGCTTTAAAATCAAGTTATTGAAAAAGAGAGAATAAAATCAGCATAATGCGCTGTAATTGTAAACAGAGCCAAACACACACACAGGAGACTAACATTGATCAGTCTGAAATTAGAAAGTTTCAGTAAAAGTGCTCGATGTGGTTCTCAAGCAAACTTTTAGCTTGGAGATGTTGTCCACCAACTTACCTCAACACCGTCAGATTTTCCAATCCTCTTGTTTTTCTTGAAGGATTTTCTAAATCTTGATTTTATACAGGAAATACACAATTTTCACAGATTGATTTATTTTCTCAGGTATCAGGGTCTTTTTATTTACAGCTGTGGCGTCCTTTTAGACTGTCTGTTATGAACTTTAGCATGAAAGTACTTGGGCATGACTTTGTCTCAGAGCAATGCAAATGGAATTGCCCCCTGATGGTTTGGAATGCACCCAGCTGGCCTTTAAAAGGTGATAATTGGAAAATACAGGATGAAGCCACAGTCAAAGTGGGGACCTTGTGTTAGACGGAGTTAGCCATAGCAAGAACAGAGGAGAGAAAACAGGAGATGTAGGAAGAAAACACGTAGAGGAAGAAATATACATTTTATTTAATGTTTTCTCTTTGAATTTGTAGTCCAGTTGTGTGCCAAAAGCAAACAGAGTATTCTGCATGTGTTTTCAGAAGGTTTTGCTTTAACTGGTGTCAAAAAACACCTCTCAGAGTGTATTTTAGCCAGCATTTGGGTTCATGGTGCACCTTTACTATTTTTTCTCCACTATTAGGCACAGAGAACCCTGCCCTAAGCGGTATGCACTGTTATGTACTGGGTAATGGAGCTCAAAGGTTGGAGAAGCTTGCAACTGGAAGGTTGCTCGTTGTTCAGCCTTTTAATTGCATTGAACTGACTGGTAATGTAAGCATAGCGCAAGCTACATATTTTCTGAGTAATTTGAGTTATTATGTGCTTGCTATCATCAGTTTAGACAAAATAATCGTGCACTATGCTATCTCAATATATGAATTAATCACAATTTGATTCATTTGAAAGTCAATAAAACTTTTTTTTTCAAGATTGACCACTGGGGGCAGTAAACATGCCATTACAGAGATTAAATACATGTGTTGTTTCTAAAAAATTGCTGGTGAAAAAGTCATCTGATTGTAAAACTCTCTTTAGAATATAACGGAAGAACTACTGAGGGAAAACTAAAAAGCACTTCCCTACTAATTTCTAAAACCTGACACAGCATTCCTTTACTTGTCGGGAAGGAAGTGTAGTTAGAAGGTCAGGAGGCCTGTACAGGAGCTATTCCCTTTACAAGGCAACATTCAAAGCATTTCTCCACTCCTCTGCTTGTGTTAGCCTAACTTAGTGTATGCCTGCACATCCGGTCTCCATTACTGTGTTCTCTTTTGAGAGAATGTGACAGCGATAAGGCTCTTTTGAAGTCCAGCTTTACTACAGGACCTCTAGAGAGGGACAGAGCCAGCGGTCAGCTGCTAAACTGAAGATAAAACTCTGCCAGCTCTCTTTACTTTTCTGAGCTCCATGTTAAGATTTTTTTACAAATGCTCTGGATCTCTTAACCATATGATGCTGATTTTTCTCTCTGTTTGCAGTTGAATAAGAATCCTAAGCATGCTTATGCATTGATACATTTGCCATATAATAACATTTGCAAAACAGAGTAGTCATTAGGCTACCATCCAGTCAAAACAGTCCGCATGTCAGCCGTCATGCCCTGTGTCAATCAGCAGACATTTCCAGCAACAATATGGCAACACCCAATCTGCATTCTGTTCAGGAAACTTTTTACCAACTCCAAATGGAATCTTCCTAATGACTTCCTGTATCTGAAGCCTACACTTCTGCTCAACGCACAAGTTTGACTGACCATGACATTGCATTTTTGTTGTGTTCAGGTGTCACCATTGAGAATAATATCAGTGCCAACACTCAGGCCCTTTGTTTAGTACAGGAGTCCCACATTTGATTCTTTTCAGTTTAAAACTTATAAACACTTGGTTATTGTTGATGGTGCATCCCACCACACAGCAGCATTTAGATTTTTTTCTAGCAGATAGAATCGATGATCGATTAATGGTTGTTAAGAATTTGGTCAATCTAATTTTGGCATCAAATAAAGAGACATAACACATGCGCATCCCCACAATACATAATACAATAGACTATGCCTTGTTTGTGTTAAAGGGCCCTGGGCTTTTGAAGTGTGAAAATAAACATGTAATTAAGAAACACACACATTAGTTACCTATTTTTGTCGTATAGGCAACTGTTCTTTATATAAATGACTAAATATCTTTTATTTTGCCCATGTATGTTTTTATACATACTCCTGTAAGTATAAAAACATAACGATGAATCATTTAATTGATCATTAACATTATAGATGCTCGAGTTGGCAGGTTTCTTTCGAATGCCCATCCCTATCGCCAAGGTGGTCACAGAGTATCGGGTGCTTTAATACATGATTTCTGTCTGGTTCTGGATTGCGTTGGTGCCAAACAAGTTGAAAATGTTTCCATGATCCTCCCAGTAAGGGAAGGAAGGGGCACTGGTTTTTGCCCACCCTCTCCCACGCCACACCTTTAATAGAGGAATAGGCCAAGGTAGGGTCCTGCTCTTTCCTCATCATTTTCCACATTAAGGTTGGGTCTGTGTTTATGTTTCTGGATGTTTCATCTATTGACACTGCACATCATTAGACTTACTGCATCAGCTGTTACAGGAAGTATGACAGAGTAACACCCTCAGTTCAGCATCAGACAAACATTTGTCAACCGTTGTCACTTTCTAGGACTGTCGCACTGTAGTGCATTGACTGGACTGTCATTGTCAAAACTGTTTGTATCTTGTGTAACTGTGTACCTAAAACTGTAATGGTTTGCATTAAAATTGCAAGAAAATAGCATACATAATTGCCAGTTGAAATATCCAGAGATTATACATTAGTCCTGTCATGTCGAGCCATGGGATGATTTGCAAATATCATGTCATGATTATCCAAGCCACAATCATTTTGAATCACAATACAAATTTGCAGTTCTGCATGTTGGCACATCATCTCTGTTGCTCTGTCTGTTCTTTGGTTTGAAATCTGTAGTATTTCCACAAATACCATGAACTATTTTTTGGGGAATAGGTTGACTGCTGCATGATTTTGATAAATTTACAAATACAGTGTTAACCTAATGGCAGCTTGATTGCATTACATTGTAGAATTGCTGCACTAATGTTGCCTGCCACTGGAGGTGACAGCTTGGCTGGTTGGTTGGATTTCTCCTCCAGCAGTCAGCCTTTAACTCTAAATTCCTCTTCTCTCACTTTACTCCTCCCCTTGGACACGTCCAAGCCCTTTCGGGGGAAACAAAGCTCTGTCACACTGCGAACACTCAGGGCAGTTCATTTTAAATTTGCATTGACTTGGCATTTTGGCAGTTTTCAAAAAATGTAACCCAAAGAGGAAAGTACCAAAGTTGTCCTGATTCAAATGCGTGCCTTTCCCTCCCCTAAACCTTTGACCTAGATCGGGCCTAACAAATCACCTCCTTTTTCAGCTTCTTTAAAAGTCTACTGTATTTGTATCATTCAGTAACATTATCAAACAATGCTGGCCCTGTGGAATACTGGAACACCATGAAACGACGGCAGTGTTTGCGGAGCTCTTGCACTTTCATGGGGCTCACTGACTCATCAGTGGCTGTGTTGTGGTGAAAGCCGGTACAAGAATTCTCTCCATGTGGTGCACAACACCCGCAGCACACAGAGCTCTGACAATCTGACAATCCCAGCTTCCTATTTGCATCACAGCTTTTGCTACAGGAAATGTGTTGTTGATTTAATGATGTGGCGGCGTGTAGGCCTGTTGTTGTGTAGACGTTTTGCAGTGTTTAGTTTTCCAAGGTGTTCGACACATAGGTCCATAACAAAGTTAAAAGTGAGAATATAGCCAAATATACATGAGTTAGTGATTTAATTACTGTTATTGAGCCATTTCATGGTGTAGCCTGAGTGCAAACATTGTGTAAAAGACATAAGAAAGGGATGAAGAATAAGAAGTCTATTCCTTGTCCCTAACAGTTTATTTCCTGTGTGTAATAATGGGGGGGGGGGGGTCTATTAATTAATTTATATAACAGAAAAGCCTGGTGTACTAGGTAAGGGTTAATGTTGAATGTGTAGGCATACCTCAAACATGTAAGGGCTCATGGACTCAAGGGCTTTCAGCTTTTTTATGTGGGGTGTGGGGAGGGGCTGTGGGCTGCTATGGGGGGTTGTGGCCTATATAATACTTCCATGGTTTTGGCAGTCAGATTTTCAAGAAACTTCCTGGTGTGTCAGGATCAATCGGGCCTAAGCCAGTCTTAATTAAAGGCTTGGGGCTGGGCAGAAGTCGAGGGCAAAAGGCATCCCTGTTGGTTAAAAGAATGAAGCGTCTGTCATTACAACACTATAGGGAGCATCAGCTTTATTACTTAAAATTCCTCTTTAAAAATGTGTTACTGTTAGATGATAACACGCTCAAATGATGGTTTAAGTGTATTTCTGTTTTCCACAATAGAAAACAGAGGAAAAAGCGGCACCGCGGTAATTTTATTAACCTCAAGGAAGTGATAAAACAGAGTTATGCATAAAAAGAAAAGAAAATTGATGTATTCAGTATCAACAGATTGCTCAGTACTTTGTTGTTAACATTGTTCGCCCACTTGTCAAAATTAGTAATAGAGTATATTTCTATGTATTCAGGATGCGAGTTATGTAACAATGTTTGAGTTACAAAAAGGAGGATTTTTTGCAGTACAACCGTCTTGAAGGAATTTCTTATTGAAAGCTACTGTCTCAGTGCTTGTTAAATACTACAATGACACCAGAGCATTACAACCTTAAGCCTAAAAGCAAATTTGGCATTAAATGAGTGAGTTTTCAATGGTCTTGGCTAGCAGTTGTGTCAGAAGTTTAAAACAGATGCATTTGTAAAACACATGCAGTTATAATTTTCAACCACTTGGGGGCACAGGCAACTTACAGGGGAGAGATGAGGAGCTATGAGCTCGGGTGTGAATGTTGTATATGTGTGTGTTTGGGGTGGGGGGTTCATTAATTAAATGGAATATGATCCAAAAGACTCTGCTCACTCATGACACATCATGTACCACAAGAGAGGAAATAAGACAAATGCCACAGATGTCCCCTTTTTCTCTGTCCGTTTTTTCTCTGGTTGTTTCCCTCCAAATCCAAACGTCAGACAGACAGCGCCTTAGTATGTTTTGGTCTCCTGAGTGGATCCTTCCAGTACACCCATCTGTCAGACTTTGTTCTGAGGTCCGAGGAGGGGTACGGGGGGCGTGTTCGTGTCTGGGCACGGGGTGGGTAGATGGGTGGGGGCAAGAGATCAGACACAGTACATATCACATCGCAGACCAAATATCCTAATAGTCTGATGTACCATCTGATCTACTGTCCCAGTCATATCCATATCCAGGACTCATCCAGACACACCCCAGCCCAGATTGTCCCTTCTAGTGCAAGTTAAAAGACCATTTGTTTTTAACTTGCCCGTGCAACCAAGCCCGCCCATTTGTTGCTTTCTCTCTCCCTACTTCAGACTTAATAAATGCATCAGTTTTATCTTTATCAATCCCCCTTCATTCTCCTCAACGTTTTCTTCCCATAATAATTTCTTCAGCAACAGAGGACCCTTGACACCTGTGGAGTCAACTAAGCAGCGTCTTTTTTTAAAATCCTAGTTGAGTTGATTTACGCAGTAAAAACATCCTCAAAATGCTTTTTATTGCCTTCTGTCTCTGTGCTCTATGGTCACTGTTGCGGGTGTATCAGCAGTTGTTTTACCTGAGATAATTAGCCTGGGGAAAGTTGGTCTGACATCCAGCAGCAGCATTATTTATTATGCAAACGTACGGAGGCACCATTTGAGAGCAGTGAGAAGTGTTCTCACCTGCAGAACTAATACTGTTAATGCATTCATATCATGGAGGGTTATGTAACTGTGCTAGCTGCGATGGAAAGTGCAGCCACCTTGCCAGTCTTAATGCATTCAGGCTCCACAGTGTCAGATGGCCCCAGTGATCCAGGGGGCTCAAGATGGCAATGCTGTTTTACAGTCCGGATGTGTGTGTGTGCAGGCCAGAATATGTGTGTGTGAGCGCTGCAGTGTTTGTTAGATTAAGTGTGTGTGTATCCATATGGTTGCAGGCGACACCTTTGAATTATTATGGGCTTGTGCCAAATTAATATAATAGAGTTTCAACCTCTTTTTATTTAGGTCATATGATCTGTTTATGGTCATGTGACTTCATGGTCAGAGTCTGTATCAAAGAGGTTTTAAATAGGGGATGGAGTGTTTATTGTCATGGGAATATAGTGAAAGTGTGCATGTGGGACTCTTTGCTCTGCCATTGGTTGAAAGGCTCCTTAAAAGTAAACACCAATCAATCCTCCCTGGCTCCCTGTCTCTCTTCCTCCCAGCGCTGCCACTACAGACAGACCCGGTGACATGAGTTGTGGAGAAAGCTCCCCACCTCCCCTCCGCCTCTTTTCTCCCATGCACTGTAATCCTGACACCGAAAACCGCCCCTCAGAGAACAAATGTCAGCCTCAGAATAGAGCGTGCGTGAATAGTGCATCGGCTCCCCCTTTTCTTTCCCCCTCTGGTTAGCATGTTAGAGAGTGCTAATGTTGATGGAGGTGACAATTAACTATACAATGATCACAGTGATGCCGCTTGTACTGCTGCCTCACAGCATTGCTAAAGAGATAAATGACTGATCTCAAGTCGACTGGGGACTGGGCAGATGACAGATAAGCACATAAAGGAACATTTACTTTTGGGGAATACAGTTTAAGCTTGCCTACCAGATGTTCTGCAGGCTTTATGCTTCATATTTGACTTGCTAATACCAGCAGCCTATTTATAGTTCCCATTGAAGCTTTGAAACCCTAATAGAGGCCTTATCGTTCTATATGTAGGGTGATGATTGCACCATATATTTACATAAGATCTGTTAAATGTTTCTCTTTGGAAATTTAAACTGTTAACTTGAGAAAGGATTTCTATTTGAAGCAAGTCAGTGGGGAAACACGCCAAGTTGTGTTGAAAGTAGGTACTCGCCTTATCAGTGCCACGGACTGGTAAGCACACAAGTGCACACATTCACTGCTTCTGCTGCTGCTGCCGCCGGATTCTTTGCCAGGCACCCGTGGCTGACTCTGAAAAACAGG
Source organism: Centropristis striata (assembly GCF_030273125.1). NCBI lineage: Eukaryota > Metazoa > Chordata > Actinopteri > Perciformes > Serranidae > Centropristis > Centropristis striata. Next base: position 15,980,951 of record NC_081526.1, read on the forward strand.
GGGAAATGTTTTGGAGACACAACCTGAGATATTGACCACCTCTCAGCCCCCACTGTCAGCTTGTGAAACGGCCCAAAGATATTTGCATGAAATAAATGAGAATCTCTCTCACGTCCAGCCCTGCTACGGCCAAAGGTTTACTGTCGCAGATGCATGCTCCATCTGGCCCTGCTCTCCTCGTCTCCACTCTTTTACCTGTTCATATACACCATCAGGCTTTGTGCTTGTCATATTTGTCACCAAAATCATAACTTTAGCATCTTGTTTTAGGTGTAGCAGGGCTTCAAATTCATGAGGATAAAGTGTGTGGCAGGATTCCAAACTTAAGCAAGTCTTATCTGTCATAGCATCCCCAAAATGAGTCATACCTCTTTGTTAGTCCTGCTTTGGATTGTAGAGAATACAGGGTTGAAGAGGGTCAAGTGGTCCTCTATCCTGAGCAAACATGGACATGGTGACAGCAGTTGGGACAACAAACCTCCACGAGAACCAGGCTATCCTGCCAACATTCTCCCCGCCTCTCCACTACCAGCACAGCCCCCCTCACCCCTCAGCCCAGGGCTGTGATCCTGCATAGCCGGCATAATGAAGCCATATAAGCCTGTTATTTGCTGCTTTACGGCTTGTTTTATGAAGGTGAGCTGACAAGCAGCTCCCAGAATGGTTCCTGTCACTTTAACAGACAGCATTACCAAGAGAATGGGGGCATTGGGGAGGGAGGGCAAGGCAGGCTGGAGAATGGGCCGGGGCCTTTATGTTAGCCCTGCCATGGCTTTGATAGGTAGAGGTCTGGCTGCAGGCTATCACTGGTACATTTTACGTCTTCCACCTTTTGTCAGGGGGACATTATTGACGTTTGACCTATGTTCTTATTCCCACCTCCTCTTCACTAATCAATTACCACATCGATCCATTAATCAGACAGGGTGATGGCCAGTGAAAGGGCCCGTGGGTATGTGTGAAGAATTGTGGGAGAGGCCTCAGGCTATCGTGGAGGAGGGCCTTCACCTGTGGAGTGCACTGCTAACAACAAGTAGCAATAGCCATTATTTTAGAGTTATTTCTCAGTTATTTATTTTGCAAGGAAAGATGTTTTTCTCCATAGGAAATGCGAAAGTATGAAACGCTTTTGTGTGAAAAATGATTTATCAATGTTAGCAAAATTAAGTTGATTTCTCAAATTGCCATGTTTTCACAGAAATTCCTCTCATGGGTTCACAGAACTTCATGGATAGATTTTAAATAAAGCTTAGCCATCCATTTAAGGTGCCACACACACAATCACACACATAGCTGTGTGTGCCTCCTCCTCATTATTTATTTATTTATTTCCTAGAATGATAAATAAATAAAAAAACAAAGTTGTTCCCAGCCTCGAAACCAACAGGGTGAAAATCGGCAGGAAGTGTTCCTATTAACGAAGCGTTATTTAGTATGACTTCTGAAACCTTGGCACAAATATCAACAGCCATTACACTGTGTCACTAAAAAACAAGGATGCTTTTTGAATGAGAGCATGAACATGTTTTTGTCCGTCTGACTGTTTCCATGGAGGTTAGGCAGTAGCATAATTGTGTTTAGGGCACAAACAGAAACAGATCAGACACACAGACAGCCAACAGATCAAAACGGAAGCTGCGGGAGCGGAACCCACCACGCTTTGATTAGGTTTGGTTTGGTTTCGGTTTGGTGTGTTCAGACTAAAGCCATCACCCCAGTCCGTCTCTGCCCTTGCCAAGATGCTTGCCAAAACAGGGAAAGATTTGGGAAAGAAAGTTAGAGAGAGAAAAGCTGTGGGCTGTTATAGTCCACCCCCCTCAGACTGACCAGGGTCCAGCCGACAGTCACCCAGCTCTTGTGGGTTTAGTGAATTGAGAAGACACTTCTTGTGTGGATTTTTCAATTCTTCAACATGTCATTTGGCCGGGAGTGCTATTGTCCCCTGCCCCTTTTCTCCCTGCTCCTTCTGCCGAGACGAGTCGTGTCATCCCCTCGTGATCAGCACTTTTGTTGCCTTTGTTTTTGGCCCTACCTCAGAAGTCCATCTTGTCTTTTATGTCCCTGCCTTTCATGCATAAGGGAACAGTTGTGGCCTGTTGTGGGGCTGTTCCACTGCATTTCCACCAGTGGGGCTTCCTTTCATTCTCTTCAAAGTACTACAATGGGGCTCTGAAGGCCTGAATGGCCAATGCAGAGTGCACAATCCTACAGAGCCCGCTCATTTTGTTTTGCCAGAGTCAATAAAAATGCTAAGTTAAAAGCTAACCCCCTTATGCCCTCCTCGAATGGAGCGACTTGTTTGACCTCCCCTCTCAATTAACTTTTAATGATAAATTCATTGATTTTGTTTTACTGTCATCTGAAGTATATTACTCTGCACACAAATAATGTTACATTTTATTACTTGTACTTCTAATTTAGTCCATACTCTATCATGCATACACACCATGAGCTATGCAAAAATAAATGCTGACTAGAATGGATTTATAGAGTTGTTTGTAACTCACAGACAGGGAGAGCGAGAGATAGATAGCTGGACAGAGAACTACCATCAAAATTGTCATCAAAACCAGCTTATATCTATTGTAAATGGTAGTCCTTGTACCTTTTACAGTCTGACTTTCCCCTGTCCTGAGACCTAGATAAAGACATCTCCGTTCTTCTTTAGGAGTGGGATTTAACTAGTTTTATGTTGAGGGATGAGAAAAGAAAAGAAAAAAAGTCTGCAGTCGTCTCTGGGCATTACAGCAAAGGCCTTGCATAAAAGCATTGTGTGCCGATTTGTGAGCTTGGAGAAAGCCGGGGACTTTGAGAAGGATTACAGGTAGGCAGACATTGGCTGCTCAAGATAACCGCCATGACTTCATCCTCATTGTGTAGATTAAGGCATAAAACCCAAACTAATGAGACCAGAAAGGGGGAGAAGACATGGATGGGAGGAGGAGTAAGGGGTATTGTTGATGGTGTGGGACATCCTTGTCACTGGAATTAGCTTTTTAAAGCGAGAAGAGGAAGATGTGGGTGCAAAGGTGATATAATCTGAGGAAGTGAGGGAAAAAATGGATGCACCAATCTCTGCAGCAAAAGGAAATGTTACATTTAGCTCAGGGGCTGAAGCCTTAGGTTAGAGTGGGTAAATCATGATCTCTTCTGCCTGTATTGCAGTTTTATTATGTTGCTTTCTTAACAGCTCAGAGCAAATTGAATGTCTGGTGTTCAATCAATTGTGCATTTGATAGCATTGCCAAACAGTCAGTTCAATAATAATGTTAGCTGGGCTTTTGTCTGAAAGACCAGCCTCCAGTAAACTCTGCAGCCTCCATCCGATCTAATCTGGAGGGGGACGGGATGCTCATCCCGAGCTCCAACTTGCTGGAGGGCAAGCAGAGAAAGCAGGGGGCAGAGAAGAGAAAAAGTAGAATAAAAGTGTTTGATTCTTTCCTTTCCCTGTCTTGGGTGTCTCTGGTTAATTTTTCAGCATTTCTCTGCCATCCAATTGTGTCCTCAGACCTGAGGCAGTGTGAAAAAAAATCCATGCACATGCTGAGAGGAGGGCCGTGTTTGGGGAATGTTTCAGCTTTCTTTTTATTTAAAAAACAAAAAAGTGTCAGACAGGCATGTGGACACGAAGCTAGGTAAATATTGATGACTTTTTGACCATTTTATTTCCCACCCGCAGACTGCTTTCTGCACACGGGAGAGCCTGTTTATGCTTCAGGAACATCGATTTCCTCCCTACTCTTTATTCATCTTTATTTTCACCAAATTTAATCTTGAATCTTAAGCACCACAGACCTCAAAATGTAGTTTGCATATTAAGAAGAAGCTGATTATTGTGGGGTAGAAACACAGATCTTTAATTTTGTGCATTTTAGACACAGCTTCTGCCTGCGCCACCATGCTGGAGATAATTGTGGAAATCTACATATTGAGAGGGAGGCTGTCGTCAGGGTCTGTTTTGGAGTGGGCCTCTTGTTATCTGCTATAATTCATGTGGTAGGATGAATATTACCACCTGAATTAGGCTATTATGCTGCCAGGTGGAGGCCAGTAGAGTTACATGAGATAGTGATTATCACGTCATGATAATAAAGCAATTACTACAGGCTACTCATAGTACAATATTGACTACCAGACCATAATCAGCAGTGGCTAGATATTATTACATAGATCTTATGTCAAGTTGAATATTTATTAAGATCTAATTTACTCTTCCTTCCTGTTTCTATCAGGCAGACCTGCACTCCAGCTGGAGAGGACCAGGCTACATCCATATTTATGCTATCATTTTAAAAGGCTTTTAGATGGATTTTTCTTATGTTCATGAAACCCCCTTCTTAAATAGTTAGCCGTTTCTTAGTGACATGCTATTTCCCTTGACTACAAATATTGATGCACCTGTCTGGATTACATGACAGGAGATTTCAGAGATAAGGAGATGAAACTTGGAGGGCTGAATATGGCCAAAGTGATACATCAGTGACATAGTTGTGTGAGACTGGTGAAGATAAGATTTGTAGTACAATGATTTGTGGTTCAAGGTGGATTTATTGTAGTTAGACGCCACAGAGGAACGTACAGTGGGTGTCAGATCATCAATGGTTGCTCTGCTGGATTGAAGATCAGTTGCTGGTTCTACACCAGTGAACTGCTTTGTCCAAGATAAACTTTGGTGTTGGAGGAAGACAGACACAAATCGGCATGTAAAATGCTGCTCAACCAGCAGAGAGACTGTCCATACTGTAGAGCAAATATAAGACTAAAAGTTGACGGCAGCAATTTCTTATGATGGTAATGCTTACTTGTTAAACAGCAGATCTAAATATGACATACTGTACTGGTCTGCAAAATGTGCCTCAGGAAGGCCCATGTCTAGTCTAACATAGAGTTCACCACATTTTACCACATTCCTCCTCCACTCATCCTCCCCCTTTAATGCCATTGGGCCCGAGTCTACTGCTGCCTCTCTGCTAATGAGAACCAGTCCCATTCAGCACCATATAAACCCACTAACACACACTTACCTCTGATCTCAGACCAGTAAACATAGTCACTGTGGCCAGGTCCCACCACTTTACAGCTGCTAATTTAGCCACAGAGCCCTGTGTTATCATAACCTTTCATGTAAAAAAGAAAGGAAAAGAGGGGAGAGGAAAAGAAATTGGTAACGTAGGTGCATATGGTACTTTGGGGACTGTTAAATATATAGAACACAAGTATATAGTGATCTAATAATGGGGGAAATGTCCACCAGATGTGGGATGGTGTATATAAAAATATCCAGATTGCATGCAGTATATGGAAGTGATGTGTGTATTTGATGACGGTGCCTAGATCCTCATTGGTTACAGCTCTGCTCGAATCTGTGATATTTATAGCTGCCTGGCGTTACAAGCAGCCCCTTTGGGCTTTTATGGGAAATTTGAAATGTTTAATGTTAGCCACCACTTCTGACATTTAATCTATTATTTGCAAAGTAAAAAACTGAATCAATCAAATGAAAGCTGTTCATTGATGTGGTCACATTTGTGTTGTACTGACCAGACATATATAGCTTTGTGAGTGAAAATAAGGGACACAGGTGAAGAAAATTGATTCACATCATTTCAGGGTATTATACAAACAAACTCTCAATTAATGTAGGTTGCTACTTAACATATTGTCGAGGGTGCATCTTTATTTTGTTTTCAGTCCACACAATCTTGGGAACATCAGAAATATGTAAGGTTTCCCAGAGTGAAACACAGCAAAATGTGGCTTTCCCACCCAAGTTGACACACTAATTCCAGTGGAGAATTTGACTTACAGCTCTGGAAAAGAAATGCTCTGCAAAAATGGATCAGAATTGTGGGCTGTGTAGAAAAAGTTAAGATGTAGACACACTGGAAAAAAAGATTACTTCAAAGACACCACAGCCCAGCAGCAGTTCACAGTAAACCGGAGCAGTAGTGCATCACTAAGGCAAGACCACCTTTCTGAGAAGATGGCATTCAGTTTGTTAAAAGTTTTAACATTCATGCAGTTAGAAAGCCTTCACTGGATGGAACTGGTTTCTTGTTGACCGATGGTTTTTACCTTCAAGAAGCATTTCACTCTTTCTTCACAACAGGAAATAACACCACAATATATGGTTATATCATGTATGACTTTTGTACAGCAGCTTAACCCATTGACGCCTAAAACTTCCTGTAAAACCTCTGGGCGATTTTAAAACAAGCCCCTAAAACCTGAAGTTTTTCTGGAAATTCAACAGAAGTGTCAACGCTTCTACTAAATAATAGATTTTTCAGCCTCTGTAGCAGATATAAATGAAATTCAAAAAGTATTTGAGAGCTTATACAAATACTACAAAACGATGTATCCGCTTTCCAGGCTTCAATGGGTTAAAACAACCTGTATGCACATTTGTACTTAACGGCTCCCTCTAGTGGCCATAACATGTTTGAAGGAATGCAGAAGTGATGCTTGTAGTTTAACTTAGGGTGGTTAGAAAGTGTCTTAGATGGTTTTCGTAACTTATCTTCTGTCTGTGTGCAGCTACATCATGTTTAGATCACTCTTTAATAATGTCCAGTGTTCATGCACTTTGTGAAACCACAAGTCAACGTTGTTATTTGAAGTTGCAAAACTACGTCCCGCTTTATGTGACTACCTCAGTTCTGGTTGTTATGTTCATTTATTTTACTTTTTAAACTATCTTTTCCTAGATTAAACCACATACTTGTTTTTGTTCGTCTTGATATAGAGCTGAAACAATTAGTCAATCGATTTGTTGACTGACAGAAAAATGCTTGGCAACAATTTGATAATTGAATAAAACTCATTTTAGTTATTGTTCAAACAAATATTCTCTGGTTCCTGATTTTTTTAATTTTATACTACGTTCAATATTTTTGGGTTTGGGACTGTTGATTGGACAAAACAAGACATTTGAAGATAATATTTACTTTTGGCTTATGGAAATTTTCTTCAGATCTCGTCTGGGTTTTTTTTCAGGAGAACAGAACAAAGTTAGTGTTAGACTTTTGCCTCTTGCAGATATTTCTGTGCCAGGATGGAAAACAATATGCCAGCCTAATTCCATTTTCCCCTTTTAGTTGCCAGTTTACTGTAAAATGAGACCTCCTGCCAGCTATAAAAGAGCAGAAGGAGGTAGCACAGTGGAATTAAGGGGGAAAAATGCTGATTTTGGTCTTTGTTATTGACCTCTGCTTCTGGTGTCTTGTCTCTCGCCAACCTCAAGGCACCTGCACTCCCTTCTGCAGTTCTCAGTTTTCTTCCT